>NC_051059.1:19087713-19701463 GCF_904848185.1 Acanthopagrus latus | reverse complement strand
GCACAGATTCCAATATGCTACTTCTTAACTTCATAATTGTGTAATCATAGTTTCTTTCTCTTAAGCACACTTGTTGGGATATGAATGGCATGTCGTGTTAGGCCGGTGATCTCTACTTTGCCACGTCGTGTTTGTTAGTTGCTGCGAAATCTGTTAACTGTGATGAACACTGCATGACGACATTTGGTGCTCGTTTTTTCTCACTGATAGTATTTTTCAACTTGGGCTCGACCCACACAGTTTCAACTCACACTAACTGCTGTTTATCTGGCATGACTTTGTCGCTTGGGAGCATCACACAGTTTCCACTGAAGGCTAGCACATTTAAATAACTGCTACTAAGTTACATTGTAAATGTCAAATATTTAGTTTTTTTTTCAGTTTTTTTTTGTTTGTTTGTTTGTTTAGTTTTTTTTATTTATCTTTTCAAATAAAATAAGTTTTAGATAAAGGTCTGTGTCATTTGGAAAGCAATTACGGTGTGCACTTTGTAAGACACATGCCGCACCTCAATTTTTCAATTTGTAAGAACTGTGGAAAAGAAATGTTATACTGTATATTACAGTATTGATGCATTTTGCATTTTTGCATAATAAGGTAGTGTGATATACCCTGCTTTTGAATGTTCATCCATATGAATCCATTCTGAGTTTTGCAAGACTGTATGGTCTTTTCTCGCAGCACCCTGTGTGCATAATGATAAGAAATAAAATGCTTTTCTATTAAATTAGGATGAAATTTTAAAAAAGTGTGCTGTAGACATCTGTTTCTGAACATCACTGCTGAATGTGTCTCACGGTTGATAAATGTTGCAGCATTTCTGCTGGTGTTGTTCACACGTGCAGAGGCGGATGGATCAAGACTTGAAGCACTGCTGGCCTTTTTTAGAATGCATCTTCATTTAAAACTACATGAGTAGATGTTTAAATGTATCCAGAAGCTGTTTGTATGTAAGTTAATCCTCACAACATCCAAAAGATTAACTTGTTTCTGATTTAAACAGAAGTAAAAACTCTTCATATTTTATTATTTTGTTTCCAAATGTTTGACTGCAAATGAATCTAATCCAGGTGTGTTTGATTTTCTGCACCATGGTGTGTCCAAACAGGCAAACAGAGGCCCGATGAAAGACTTGACAGATAGTAATGTGCACAGGCACCATTAGCAAACAAAGACAGGAAAAAGACATAAATGAGCACGTAGGCTGGGATCATCAGGGCTCGGATGAAACAAACTGTTAAACTGGGGGGATGAGCTCAGAGTAGATAACTGGAACTGGAAAAGGATAATAAAATACTTGGCTTAAGACAAACAACAATGATGAGCACACAGGCAGCAGTCATACTTAATTTCTCAATCCAAGAACCAACCAGTATGGACACAATTTATGGAGATTTCAGTTTCACTGATGAAATCTATTGAGGGGGCAGGTCTTTGTGAATGAGCACATAATCAGACTGTTAAACTGGGAGGAGGTATCCCATCTACTGAGTGCCATTCCAGTTGACAGTAACCCTGTTTCTAGAATTAAATTTATTTTAGTGACACCAGACAGTTGTACTGATACAAGTTTAACCAGAACATACCGGGTTAACTATTAAAAAAAACAGCTGTATAAATCCATTCTTGTGTCAAACTGTCTTAAGCCAGGTCTGCAGCAGATTTAAATCAAACTCATCAGGTTCAGAATGAACCACAAAAGCAATATAATCTGCAAGTACAGTGTCAGTAAATCACTGTGACACTTTACATGTTTTAGTCCACAGCTTCTACCACCAACACAGCTCCATGCATGATAAGCACACCATTTCCTATCTTCTGGCAGGTGTCAACATGCCATGATTAATATAAAAAAAGGTCTGTCACTGCATCTTATAACTAAACCCCAGTCATAAAGTTTGCAACATGGAAAAGACACCAATAAACTGAGAAAATCACATATGGGGAGCAAACCATTTATTTATAACCCATCTTACTGTATACAACGTATCAGGATTACAATAAAAGCCAAGTGAAGGTCATAAATACACTTCAGAAACAGAACTGCTTAAAAGCCAACACATTTGTGCTTTACCACAATAGGCCTGTATAAACAATGGAGACTATCAACCCATTACACCACTGATCAGAGAAGTAAAGTTGCCATTTAAAGGCGAAAACAATGGGTTTAACAACTCTTTATTGTGGATAAATAAAACATTTGCACATAATTCATTTCAAAGATCAGAAACAATCAAAAAACCTAATTATCTGATTGACTGATGAATGACACCGCTAGTTGATTTCACCATCCTCTCTTTAGCCGCCTTCTTTACGGGATCCACTTCGAAGCACTTCCACAGACGAATGGTCTCGTCTCCAGCCACAGTCGCAATGGAAGAGCAGTCTGGGCTCATAGTCAGACTCAGAACTCTGTCCTCGTGGCCTAAAACAAAAAAAAAAAAAACACATTAAAATGTGTTAAGACCAGCAGAAATTCAGTGCATCTCTTCACAGTTCACTGAATTTTTGTTCCAAGTGTGTGTGAAGTACAGAGCGAGTCAGAAATAAAAATGCTTACCATTTAGCTCTGCCACCTTGGTGAGAGAGGGGTACTTCCAGATAACAACGCTGTTGTGGGCGTAGCCGTGGGCAGAGACCAGCTCCTTGTAGTTGGGCGCAAAAGCCAGTGATGAGATCTGAAAAGTAAAAGATGTGTGGGACTTGAGGAAAGACTTTCATTGTCAATGCCAAGTTAAAATAATTTCCAAATTAAACAGTACATCATCTCTGCTACTATGGGGGTCCCTCCGTCAAAATGACAAATCGTGTTTCACTCTTGCTGACTTCCTCCCTCAAAAAAAGTTATAGCAACCAAACCAAACGCACCATTAGCTTTAATAAAATGGGTTTCAATCTTTCAGCATTGTTGGAAAAATGTGGGATAATGCAAGTCCACACCTCAACATGTACAAAAAAGGTCTGTTTTTAATTACCTGAGACTGAGTGTCAAGAGAACTAATGCAGGAGCCGCTGTTTACATTCCAGATGCGGATGTGACGGTCGCTGGTCCCGCCTCCAGTTGCAAGTATACTTGGCTGCCACGAGCACCAGGCCAAAGCCTGAAATAGTGACAACATCCAAAAGTGAATTTCAAACTCAGCACGATCTACAGCAGAAGATTAAATACAAGTATCGTCATCATCCACCTTCACAGCTCCTTGATGTTCACTCCAGCAGCGGACTGGCTGCGACTGTGCACGGGACCATACACACACCAGGTTGTCGTTGCCTCCACTGGCCAGGTATCGACCATCGGGGGACCACTGCAGCCCACAAACCTCCTGGGAGTGACCAGTGAGTGTGCAGATGTGATGTTCTGCCACCCGCACGTCATGATGGTGGATGTGTCCTGATCTTGAGCCACTAAGGAGGAGAGAAACATTACATTAGTCAACCACATAACAGTGGAAATGAAAGTTTTAACTTTTTTTTTTTAGAAACACAGGTGAAGAAACAACTGTACCTGGAAAGAACATGGTCATTCCAGCTCAGGCTTCCAACTCGAGCTGTGTGGCTGGCCATGCTGCGCAAGCGCTTCTGGTTTTCAACATCCCACAACTAAAAGAGGAGACAAACTTGTATGATTAAAACACAATTATGAGACAGTTCTTTGAATGCCATGTGTCCCTATGAACCGAGCTGTCGTGTTGATTAGCACACTGACCTGAACTTTGCAGTCACTTGTGCCAATAGCAAGGTAGCTTCCTTCTTTGGTCCAGGACAGCGAGCAGATGTAGTCTTCCTCTCGCTCCAGCTTCATGAGAAGAATGATGTCTCCTTGAGTGGCATCCCACAAGTAAACGCTGTTATGAAGCGCCACAGCCATGATATTTCGACTGCTCCAGTCAAGCAAATTCAAATCTGGAAGAAAAACAAAACAAACAAATGCTTGCTAGGTGGCATAAAGAACAAAAATGCACATAAAATTATATTCAAAACATGAAGACTAACATCATACTGACATGCAGCCTCATTGGATTGCTCCAAACCCAAGATGTGATAAGTTATGCATACATAGCTATTCATGAATGGATCTCATCAGGAAAAGCAAACCTACAAAAATCATTTCGAAGCTCAGGAGCATCCAAGATCCTGTCAGGAGTTGAAGATATATATCTGGTCTTCTTCGTAGAGGCTGGTGTTATAGCCTGACTGTAGAGGACTTTCAAGTTGTTTTGATAGCCTGTGAATTAGACCCACCCAAAAAAAAAAAAAAAAAAAAAACAGAAAAGCAGACAATAAATTAAGACCCCTCGTTCTCTGTAGTCACGCAATATTCCTGCCAAGCACTCGTACAGCCTTACCCTCTGGAGCATTCAGAGGCTTCCCTCCAAGATGCAGGATCTTTGCGTCTTCAATGTTGTATCCATTTAGTGACATAGACAACGCCTTCTGGTTTTCCTTTAAAAAAGGGGGGAAAAAAAACAGATGTTTTAGCATTAAATTCTCAATTTACAAAATGTATTTTAAAAGAAAGTGAATATACCAGGATAACTTACTGATGATACTCCTGGATTGTTTGAGTCCACGGGCTCGTTCTCCTTTGAAAGCAGGAAACTTGCAACCTCTATTTGTTTGCTGTTTCGCGTGGGAATGAAGCGGTCGCCTCCCATCTTAGAGGGTGTTTGTTTTTTATTTTTGCCTATGATACAAAAAAGTGTTTAACATTTGCAGAAACACACGTTGATAAACCTTCAAAAGACCTAGACAGCCGCTAGCAGCTCAAAATGGCCATTGTTCTAAAAATGTAATTGTTGCCTCAATGTCATTATATGATAACTTGTGTCTTTACTGGCTGAACTTTTTTTTGGACCTGGATTTGCTTGGTCAGTACTTGAAATACCCTAACCCTAAGATTACACTGGAACCCACCTATGATAAAATTGAAATGTCTGTAACTTGCTTTGTAAAGGTCAGATGATGTCAAAACTCAACACATCCATGGACACTTTCTTTTTAACATCCTAAAACAAAAACAAAACAAAAAAACCCAGAACCTAAAAATCCAAAGGCAATTAATCCACTCAAATGTAGAATTGGGATTTGAAAATGAGCCAGACTTAAACTTTGGATCCACTTGTATTTAACACCTGCTTGTATGGAAAACAAAATACAGGAGTGGCCCGGCCTTTGAGGGCAACAGCTACAGAGCTTTGTTAAATCTCGAGCTGGATCGTCGCAATGAGCATACATTACCTGGTGTTTTGCTCGGTGTTTTTGACGAACTCAGCGACGAATTGGCAGATTTCCCGGGCGACAGGCCGTTCAAGGCGGATGTGTTCGACGAGCTGGCCTTTCTCTGCCACCTCGCCATGGGAGCGTTTGTGATGGGCATGTCCAGCTTCAAGATACTGTGGATGTCATTCTCGAACCCAAACTGCGCCATTTTGTCCAGGTTTTCACACGACCTGTACACCATGCCCGATGAAGAGTAAGATGTGATGATGTGCAACAGCAACAACCCTAAAATTAGCTACAGCTGAACGAGGGCTAGCTTGGCGAACGATGCTAACGGTAGGATTTTAGAGTTAGCTTTAAAAAAAAAAAAAAAAAAAATGAGTTAGCTTAAAAAAAACTGTGCTTAAAACTGTACTTCAAGCACACGTTCCGTTGCCACCTCAATTAGTTCGGTGCGAATGCAGCCAACCTCGCTTAAAGTAAACGAGCACAAGCTAGCATACGCTTCGCTAGCATTACACGCTTTAAAAGTTTAATTACCGCTATGTAGAAATCTGAGACATACCTGTGATGATTAACCGAAACAAAATGTGCCACTTGTAAACTTCACAACAATCAAAATGAGCTCTCCGGTCCCAGAAAACGTGGAATACACTGCAGCAGCACTGGCCTTTCTCTCTCGTCTCTCTCCGAAGTTTGAATTTGGTGCAGATGACGCCACTCCGTTTAAATCCCAGAAAGCGCCCCTGCGATTGGTTCATTCAAGAAGGCACCGCTATCGCCATGGTATTCCTATGGTAACGCCTGCAAATGCGATTATTTGATTGGTCGAAGGGAACTTCCTGAAAGATCAACGCCGGAAGACAATCCTCCTCCCTGAAAATCTACCGCCATCTATCGGCCACAACAGGATATTACTGTTGTGAAAATAAAATTATATGAAGAAGGAAAAATTATCACACGTGCACAGGTGCAGTGATACAAATGTGTGTCTGATCTATATTATATTATATTATATTATATTATATTATATTATATTATATTATATACTGGAATATAACTTTAAATGCAAATAACATAGGCTCCAATGCAAACTGTAACCAATAAAAATTACCATATAAGACATTAACTTTAGATCTGCTCATAATTTATTAACCTATGATTTACTTATTCAAAAGACCCTTTTCAAATGTCAAATTATGACTGCAGTGTTATCTGATCGGATTAGGGAAATAAAAGACTTAAAATAAAATAAACAACGCAAATGGTTGTGCCATTCACATCTGATCAGTTGTAAAAAGAAATAAGATTCACTCCCATTTCACTTCCTGTTAATAGTACTCCACATGAAGTATTTTCCGCGATTGAAAATTTGATTTTTAATGGTACATTTTCCTATCATAGTAATCCTTAGTAATCAAAAACATCATGTCAAATGAAAAATGTGGGTGACTGCTCTTTGATTAGAAGCAAAGATTGATTTTGTAACAAAGTGTATGTGTGATAATTACATGAATGGCAGTAAACGACCAATCAATCACCGGTAAGTGAAAATCTCACTGCATGCATAATATGGACGGTGTGCTCTAATACTTAAATATCATCAAAGCCCAAGAAGATACAACTAGAGTGACCGAATGCCCATATTTCTCTTTTTTTCTCTAAAGACTTGAAAGTATGAGTTTCAAATGTCTAAATTTCTTAACCATCATGAAACCATTACTTACACTTGAAAGTCTGACATTTTATTAAAACTCAACGATCACTGATGAGGTGCAAATGTCCCCCTCACTTCCCGTTGGTTATACAACACCTCATCAGTGTATTACGAGGCAGAGTAAAGCACTACACAAAAGAACTAGGCAACAGTGAAACTGCTTGTAACAAGTGTTTCATTTAAGACAATCCCTGTAATTAGATGACAAAGAGAATAAGCTTCCAAAGCATCAATTAGCTGTCCAGAATACATTTATATTTCATTTAAAGGGAATTTTAGAATTTGCCTTAAAATCAGTTTTCCTTATATTGCAGATTAACCTCACACTAAGTGAAATAACACATCTAAAAATATAAAACAAACATGCCATAAAAGTATCTTTAATTGAACATTATCTTTAAATCTTACATGAACAAACAACATGGAAAAACATAGACACTCACAACAATGTACAGTATCACATACAATGAGATTTTATCAAATTTACCACGACAGTCAGACTGTTTGGATAACTAGCAACTTAGTCCATCCAGTGATTGGCAGAGTTTCACTGTGAATGGTCTATCATTGGCAAAACACTCTATTTCAGCAGGGCTTCAGCTACAGAATGACAACGCAGTTTGTGAAATTGTCTCAACTTACATTAGATACTGTGTGTGCTTGAAAGAGAACATGTCCATTATTTATTTGTTTACTTGCATTGCTTAGTCAAGGAATTAATACCATTAAAAACGTCTGCCCTTACAGTTACGGTGCAAAAAGAAGCTTGTACATTGCTGTAGGCGGTGAATGTATTTACACTTTGTCACTCAGTATGTGTGCATGTGCACGTTTTTAAAGTGTGTGCAATAAAAACACCAGTGTAAAGTGTGATACATGCATTAAAGTGCATACGATAATGTTGGTCACAGATGTTTCACACAGTGAGCTGTTGGTACGTCAGCTAAAAGGTTTGGTTACATTCATGGAGCAACACAGTCCGAACACTGAAGGCGTTGAATCAGTAAAGAAGACTTTCAGCAGTAGAAAAATTGAGCAGCAAGTTCAAACGTGACCCCGTTGACCAGCTGGAACTTTGGGTGCCGTTCCTTAAAGGGTACGGTAACCATTGTCTTTCACATCTGGAGTCATTTCAGTCATGTCCTTCGGGTAATGTATGACTGAGCCAATAACACCTGAAAGGTAATCAAAGAGATTAGGCTGACATTCATAAAGGGAAAAAAGAAAGCTTACATAATGAGCTGCACACTCTGCAGCTGAAAGCTGTTCCCATTTGGTATCAACATGCGTCCTGGGTGATCCGTTCACAAGCAGACAGCCTGACACCCATCAGTTCACACCTGGCACTAACATGGATCTTGACCACTTGTGATCAGATCCACGCACTGCTCTATATGCAGATATTTTGCCCAGAAAATAAAGAAATATCTTAATGTATAATATTTGCCAAATTAATCAAGGAGGCCCAAATAGTTAATACTTTGTTGGGGATGGTATTTCACAAAGTTTATAAAAGTTTCACTTAACTCCACAACTCACAAAACTGAGTCTGGGGACAGTCTCCACAGTTTCCTATATTAGTTACCATTTACTGTATCCGTAAAATTTGACATGTTTACCTACAATAAAATGATGTCTTCTTCCATAAATTGAGTATAATGGATGAAATCCGTTCAAACAGCAGCTGGGATTTAAGATTAACTTCAGACACAAAAGCACGGGGGCTGGCACAGCGTTGCCATGACAAATTGACACTTTACACAAGGAAAAAAGCAATGTATTCCATTTCATGCCGAATTTAAAAGAAGGCATGAATGATTTTGAATTTGTCCTGGCAAAGTTTTGCAAAGTTTGTCAAGTTTCTCTTCACTCAACAACTCTTAAAATTATGCAATCTCTATAGGGAGTCTGGGAATGTTGCTGTTACTAGTTCAGGGGTTAGTTTGCCATTTGGTATGGCTTCTCCTTATTCAGTGGGGGACCTCAGTTGAGTAGGCGGCCCTTCAATGCGGCCCAGGACACGTGTGGGTACACACTGCGAAAAGAATGTGGTCACATGCAGCCCAGAACACCTCCAAGCGTGGTCTGAGTGATCGGATCTCAAATGCGTCCTCAATGCATCTTGGGGTGTTTACACATGTACTTACAGTCCACTTGAAATAAGATCACTCAGGATTTCTGGTGATATCAAATGTGAAGAGCCAGCCTCCAGGTCACTGTTCAAGATTATTGCGTATCACTTATAAAAATCTTCTGAACATTAACAAAGTCATCCCTGTGTCCACAGCTGACCTGCAATAGCAGTCATATCCAGTTATAATAAAACTGAGTACTGTATACACAGTAATCCTTAATGACACACCAACACCTTGAAAATGAAAAGAACATGGCCGTCCTAGGGGGATATTGTTTGGATGTGATTTAATATTTAACTGTCTGGCTATCTTCTCCCATGACTGTTAACAGAGAAGTCTCCAGTCTGCTGGGAGCTCAGAGAAAACATAGGGAGTGTTGTTGTCTTACCTCCAGGGTGCCTCAGACCTGGGCAGAGAGTGAGAGAAAGACAAAACACATGACTATGCTTTACATTTTCCCCGTGAGTATGAGAGCACATACCAAAATCATGTGACAGGACATGTGTGAAAATAAACCCAAGTTATGCTGCATTTCATGCTGGTGAATGAGGCACTAATGTAAAGCAGATGTAAAGATTGTTTGATTACTGCATGTTATGAGATATTTTTGATGCATCGTGAGGGTTGCTGTTGAGAATCTAACTGTGCTTAAAGGCTGTACAACTTGTTTTACTATCATTCAAATGGAAAGAAAAAAAATCGTATTTACTCACCCAGCCTTTTGGAGAGGAGGAGGCTGATTACGATTAGTCCCGTAAACGCCGAGAGTGCCAAGACTGGGATCAGGAACTTTGGCAAAGGAGTTCCTGCAGCGACAAAACATTCCAGAAATGAGTAACCGGACAGAGTGACAACAAAGCTGGTGACCATCAAATGTATTGGTGTTGTATGTGGAGGTGGATTGTTGCAGTCATTCGGGGAAAAGACTGATCTTTCACTGTAGAATAACGCTGTCACTTGGTAGCACCCATTGTGTCATATGACTCACAGTCAAATGCCATCAGCTGCCTCCACAATCCACAGCCAGCAGCAGAGTTCAGGCTTGTTTCTCTCTTGATTTTCAACACTAGACATATTCCGAACTACCAGACAGGTACAGCAACGGACTGAGAAAAGGTGTTATCTAATATTGTGATTCATTATTTATTTCATTAGTCAAATTGCTGTGAGAATATCAGGTAGGGCTGCACAATATGGTTTAAAACAAAAATCATGCAGCTCAAATATCAGTTACTTAATAATACAAGATGTGCTCTACTGCCTGACGACAAAGTTGAAAACGGTCATTCGTGTCTCAAAAGCATCAATCAGAGCTAAAATCCAAATGCCATAGCAGAGGGAATTACTGTATGTTATTCTTACAGTTGATGTTTGCTCCAATATACTGTCACAGCTATTGTCACAGGTCCAATGTGTGACATTCAGTGGCATCTAGCACTGAGGTTGTAGAATTCAGCCAACAAAATCACCTCACCCTCCCTTTCACAAAAAACAAGAAAGGCCATCTCTAGAGCCAGTATTTGGCTTGTCTGCTCTAGGCATACAACTGAAATAGAACATCCACTGGGTGTGATGAGAATTTCTTGCCTGGGGCATAGTTTTGCTAGCTTCACAGTTTACTTCCTGGTTATGCTGTCCACAGAAAAAAGCGCTGAGAAGTTTCTGCAGCTGACACTACCCATAGACTTAAAACTGTGATGGCGGCACAGATTTTTAAATCAATTTTCTTGGTTAAAGGAAAGTTTTACGAAAATTAAACGGTCATTATTGACCTTTAGGTCAGTTCAACGGGTCATGTCAACCATCAACAGACATCTAACTTCTAATGGCAGTCTATGAGGGAAAATGCTTTTTGGGCCACAGGGAATTTAGAAGTCACTGGGCAAAATTGGAAGAAAAGCAATACAGCGTCGCTGCATCCACGTCTTAACAATACATTCATGGTCATCTCACATCTCGTAAGGAATTTCTCAAAAGCCAGAAAGAATATTTACCTGACGACTCTCCAGAAAGCCTCAATTCTTTCATTAGCTTGATGCATCCCTCCTGAAGGCGGATCCTCTCCGTCCCTGTCAGCTGCGGCTCCTGGTCCCACAACACTTTGAGGGCCAGTGCTTGCGGTACCTGGGCTGTCCACGTGTCCGTGTGGTCCAGACTCAGATAGACCTTCCCATCATAGAGCACACGGTCGGTCCAGTGCAGCTGAGAACCCTCCAGTATGCACTCACGAGACCGGAGGACAGTGTGGTTTGCTTAGGAAGTGATATAAAAGCTATTAACAAACAATTTGTCATTTTTCACAGCCATTAATGTTGCATTTAGGTTTTTCTTACTCAGCGTTGAAGTCTGGTTGAAACTTGAAAGAGTTGAAAGACGAGCATCAGCTGACAAGGTTTGGATGATTCTGTCAACTTCCTGGCTTGTCCCAGTGAGAGCGACTCCATTGACTAGGACCTGGTCCACGACCCGCTGAGCACCGACCACTCCCCACTGCTGAACCTGCACGATGATGGTGTCTAATGGGAGACAACCAAAATACATTCATTAACAGCTCGGAAAAGGTATACCTCCAAATGTTACAGTACATTTCAAGTCCCTGTGGGAAACAGGAGATGCAAAAGAAGCAAACATGAACTGAACTTTAAACTAGTGATGAAGCCTCAGATTATCCTTGATGCCTCTATCGGCAAATAAGACAATCAGTGAGGGGATGGGCTGTTTCTTTAAAGTTAAAATAGCTGTTGTTAATACCCACCATGGGTCAAATAAGTAACGAAGTGAAACCTATTTTTATGGCGGAGAGCTGAAGACGATATGATCAGTGTGTCACACCATGAAGAAAGAACCTGTTCTGCAGTCTGGTGCAAAAGTCTGGCACTAAAAATAAAGCTGGCTTTGTTTCACCGCCATTCTCGTTTGTCCAGATGTGCTGCAAGAATCAACCGGAAAATACATAATTTTTTTAAAAAAAAAGATCATTGTAGAAACTGGCCCACGTCCTCGCCACAATGATAAATTACTCATTTACAAAGGAACATAATTGGAAAACTAAAAGCAAATCACTCATTCAAGGGTGGTCACATAAAATAACTAAAAGTGGAACTAATGCCTCTCTGCCAGTGTCAACAGAAAACGCACAATAAATTTCACAAAGGCAGAATTTATTGCAGGGTTAATGTGTTGACACTGTGCATGTGTGATACTTGCGTAAATCAGCTGCACAATAACCCACTGTGTCAAGTGCGAAAACCAAAATGAAAGGGGCACTAACTCAGAATGTTCACGTTCATACACCTCATGAATGAGGTGACAATACGAAACTGAGAGGTATTTTTATATATCTTATTTGACTGAATAAAGAGCCTGTTTTATAAATAAATAAGTTCCCCAAAACACAGTTTGAGGCTAGAAAGGTGGCGGGGTCCGCAAAATTTAACAAAGTAAAACAGCGTGATATTATGTTCTCCTTCAGTTTATTCAATCAGTTTGTTTGTTCAGGCAGCGATGTCTATCTTTCTAAGAAAGTCTTCCCCAAAAACTGCACAACGCACCTTTACACGACTGCACAGAACTGCTGCTGGAGGGAAAGTTAATTGTTTGTGAAAGCCAAGTTAACGCACTTGACTCAGGTTTATCTTAGTCTTCCTCTTAGTGTAATTATATCCTCTTGTGTCTTATTTCGCATTAGCTATCCTTGAAAGCGAAGCAATTCATACACACAATCTTCTTACCTACTGGGAGAGGGAAACCCAGAGACAGCTCGCTCAACATGAGCACGAGAAAGGCAAGAAAATGCATCATCGCGCCTCTTGTTTCGGCTTTAAGTCCAGCGGCTGCAAGGAAAAACCCCTCAGAGTTATAAATAGCACGGATTTTAAAGAGCCATTTAAACGAAACCAGCGCTGCTGTATTACATCCCAGACTTTGTGTAAGGCGGTACCAGACGACAACTTCGGCACAGCCCTTCTGCTCCTCCTCCTCCTCTTCTGTCTCTGCGGTTCATCTTGAGGAAGCGTTGTTTAAGTGTCCGTCTGCCTCGCCTCTGATTGGCTGACGGAGCCCGCACGTGGCCCAGCAGGTCCTCGCCCATCACGTCCTGTTGCATCGGGGCTCTCCGGTTGTGAAGATGTCAGGAGAGGAAATTCACTTCTGGGAAGTCCCGCAATGCAGGGAAAGTGCAAGAATGAAAGTGAAAGTAGAAACAAAGTCTTATCAACTAAGTAAGAAAAATAAAACTTTATGATGCATCCGTGTGGAGGGGCACTTGAATTTCATTCGCCAACCTGCCCATCGGTATCAGTTTAGAGCCCAGTATCTTGCTCAAGGAGACTTGCAGCCAGGGCAATCGAACCAGCGACCTTACAATTACCCTGGAGGAGCCTCTCTGCACCCCTTCTACCAAATACACTTTTGCACATGAATGTTATTTAAGTTGACAAGTCAGATCCCTGCTCGTTGCACATTTTGCACAGTCACATCTATTTTCACATTTATTATATATTGCACACATCATGTTGATGCAGGCCCAGTTACTGTATAACGTATGTTCATTTTGATAATAGTTAGAATCGTTTTTATTATATTTTTATTCAGTTGTTGTTTTATTCTTTGCTACTTATTTTCCCTCTGCACTGCTGTGTTACCTGTGTTACCTCCCAAGGGAGATCAATAAAGGAACATCTTATCTTCTCTTAGATAAAAAATGATCAAGTCGTACAAATTTGGGCATCATTTGTGTATTTCCATTTTTTGTTGTTTTTTTTTGCTTATGACTTCTACTCCATTACATTTAAAAGCAAAGTATTCTGAGTTTTCCTCCACTTTGTCTGACATGTAGAGCTATCATCATCTAAAACATTAAATATGTTAACGATGCATCACTGATACCAAATCCAATCATTGAGCACATAACAAATAAACACTGACAGGGGCCTGGCTTATATATTTTTAAGAAATGTATTGATAGTTGTATTTGCAGTTGAGTATTGCTACTTTTGCTTCAGGAAATTATCTGAATGCAACTACCTCAAACACATAAACATTATAAGATGAGACTTGGTTTATATCCTGAGAATCAAGCCAGTGTAAAAGTTGGAGTCCTTCTGCTGGTTTTCTCTTTGACATATTTTGCTGATTCTCTGCCAGTGTCCCGTTTTTTCTACCGAAGTTCTCGTCTGAGTTTTGTTTTGGTCTGTGGAGTTTATAAGCGTCCGGCTCTTCTTTGTTTATTCAGCTGCCGTCGAGACGGAAATGCTGCTCTGTCTCTTAACGCCTTGTGGCTTCCCCCGCCAGGTTGTGTCGATGAGGCCCTCGGTTACTCAGCCTATTAAGTTAATGTTTCTCTATGGTGGCTCTGCTCAGATGATGTGACACTGGCACTTTTATGCCACACCATTATGTTTTTATAGTACACGTCTAGTGTCCTACATGCTCTCACTGGCTTTAATCTTTATTGTCGAGATTGAGCATCATGGCCAGCTGGTTTTGGCTCAGTTACATAATAACCCTGCTGTGGGTTCAGTGGTCAGGGGTTGACAAGGAGAGGGAAGACACCATTGGACTCATATAGTTTTGTTTTTAACAACTCACAGTCAGAAAAACATGTCGAGAAACTCCTTCAGGAGAGGGGGGGGGGGAAACTCAGGGTTAGTTTATGTAAATCTTGACAAACTCAAGAGTTTCTGGCAAATACGCTTTGTGGAGAAATGCCCCTCGTCACTGTGTCAGAGCCGGTCGCTTGTGAAATGGCTGGACAGTATTTAGATCTGCATGTGTTAAAGTTCCTCCACGGTATTCAGTTGGTGCTCATCAGGCTTTTTATATTCCCTGAGGAATGAAAAAAACAGTATGTTTGGGGTATCTGAGCATTGACATTCTCTGTATTCTCTTGAGGAGGTTATATTTTTTTCTGTCCCTGTATAACAAAACATTCTGTAGTTTTGTTTTGATTCTTTTTTTTTTTAGAGTTAATAAGTAAATTGAATTGCTATCTACCTTGTCAATGATTCCTGTTCAGCGTGCTCCTGCATGGTGTCAGTTAATGTTCATTTAAACAAGTAAAACTTCGGATCTGTCTCTTATTGTTGTCCTGTCTGATACAGTCTGTGGTTTTTACTTTGTCTGATAACGAGGAACACTCTGTTCATCTCTGTCTTGAAGTCCGCTTATCCAGATATTACAGCGGGTCAAGTGTGAATGCTGTGTTCCTGTTCTTATCATACATGATGTTCATATACATAGTTGATGTCACCAGAAACAAATGACATGAGCACACTAAGGATAACAGTTTTGAGCCAGTATCTCCGGTATGTGTTACGGGCATGTAAGATGTCACATGTTGTGCTCTGCTCTGATAAAACTACAGGATAATTATTTGGGCGGCGATGTTGCCAGCAGCCTTTTAGGTGAAGTGTGTCTTCAGTCTTCTGCAGACATATTCTTTAAAAAGGGAAGGTATCCAAGATATGTGTGATGTGACTGTATAAACAGTCCGCTGTTGGATTGTGGGGGACTTTACAGAGAGAGAGAGAGACAGAGGGAGGGAGGTTTAAGAGTCAGGCTGCTTTATGCTCTGTCATCCAACATGACTCTGCAGTGATACACAGTACACTAATGGAAGGACTTGCACCACACTTTCAGACGATCCCTCCACGAGCTGGTGATCCTGCTCAGTTGAAATGATATGTTTCCTTACATTGTTTTTCCATTTTAGGTTTCTTGAATGTACATCTGCCTTCCCTATAGAGCTTTGTGGACACCACCTGGACAGGTGGTGAAATGTAGGAAAAGGGACACCGGCAGATTGTGGCTGTAAAGATCCCTAAACGCTTCAGCTCTGAAACCCTGGATGAGGTGGGAAACTTTTGTCGATTTCAATGTTCACAGTTGGAAAAAGATTGTTTGCATAGTCAGATTGCCTCATGCAAACTGTGTAAAGATATAGTAATTATCTTTACGCTGTTGCATCACTGTTTGTACACAGTTTTAAGCACCTCAGTATGAAACTCTGCCTTTCAGCACTGTCTCAGACGTCCGACTTTAACACTTTAACTAACTGTAAAAAACGAATCACGTCAAACTTGTCATGTGTCTCCAGGTTTCCATGCTGAGAAAGATGAAGCGCCTAGATATTGGGAAATACAACATTGTTGAGTTTATTGACGCTTTCCCCACCCAATTTGGAAATGCGTTGGTGTTTGAGGCGTTGGATATAAGCCTGTATGACTACTGTATCTTGGCAAGACAAATTGTGAACCTATGCATCTGAGTGACATCAGAGCCATCATCAAACAGGTATGAACAAAGCACCATCAAATGGAAAGAAGAGCATTGGAAATCTCTTTCAGTTTGAGGCTTTGGTACATTCTTACTGACTTGTGTACTTTCAGTTGGCCACAGCACTTGACGCGCTGAAGAAGAGCGGGATAATCCACACTGATGTCAAATGCGACAACATAATGATGGTGAATCATCAACTACGACCCCTCCAAGTCAAGCTGATAGACTTCGGCGTGGCCATTTCCACGTCACGTGCCAGGCAGGGCATGCGTCTGCAACCACTGAGTCTTCGGTAAGATGGATTACTTTTATCGTTACACTGGAGCAAGTTAGTTACTTGACCAGTTTACCCATGAAGGAGCAGCTATGTGTATCGTCCCTATAACATTTTGTTTCCATGCGCTAAACATCCTGTATAATGTTTCTCCTCCAATTTTAGGTCTCCAGAAATTATTTGTGGCCTTCCATTTTCTGAGGCCATTGATATGTGGTCCCTGGGCTGTGTGATGGCCTTGATGTTCCTCGGCAACCGACTGTTCGAAGCCCCATCTGAGTATGAATTAGTAAGTCCTCTACTATAGTCAGACAGTTTGTCAGTGACTTGGATTTCTTAAAGAAAGCGTTGGTCTTATTGTTCAAATAGATGAAAATGCTCTAAATGTACTTTGAGTCTGGCAGAGGGAAGTCAATGTAACAGTGAGTGTGTCTGTGTGTGCATGTTTAGTTTCCAGACTGTCGAGGTCAAGACATCAAGGAACTCAGGCTTCGCTTCTTCGAACGAGAGCTTCGAATGTGACCCTCCTGTCACCCCACTGAAGGATGAAGACAGCAGTAACTTCTGCCCAGACGACAGCAATCCATCCCCTGAAACTCTCTCATCAGGCCCAAAAGCCGAAAGCACGGTGCTGTACGAAGATCAGAGTCCTGTTAGGTGAGATGATGAAAAATAATATCAAATCAAATCCGCACACTAGCTAGATCTAGTTGCAGCTTTAAGATGAGAATATGATAACAGGAATAACAGTCTGACTAATTAAGCCTAATTTGTGTGTGTTTAGGTTTGAGTCTGAGCTGAGCAAGACGTCAGAGCCCTCAGTGACGCATAGCGACAGTAGCACGAGCCCCTTAATATCTGAAGACTCAGAAGACCGTGGGAGAAGGAAGAATTGCTTCCAATGCTTCTTCTCTTGGATGAAGAAGACCTTCTGCTGCTGCTGTGTTACCGACGTTGATGTTGATTAGGGAAGTGTGAAGTTTCCTCTAACCCTCCTCCCTAAGTTACAGTTTTCTCCGGGTTGCTCCGGTTCACCAACATTTACATTTGTAACAAAAAAAAAATCTGAATTCAGGGATTGCGTCGTGGGCAGCGATGACTAAATCACCTTCCCCAACTTTTTTCCTCTTTTAACATCTCAAAGCATGAATTTCGTCTTGAAGGAAACAGGTTTTCAAACCACCACACCTTCAATTTCCCCTGACTGGTTTAGAAGGTCAGATGAAGTGGAGGGTAGCTGTGGTCCAGTATTAGGGAACTGCTTTCCTTCACAGTGGAGCTACGGTGGGAAATGTTTGGGCCAGATGGAAAGTCAGTTTTAACACTCACTGGCCTCAGCGCTGGTCAGGGTTGGATTACCAGCCTCAATCATTGCTGTGTGGAGATTATTGACTCCCTGAGTTAGAACGGTTTACTTCGGGTTGCTCTATTTAATTCTGAAATGGACAGAGAGCCAGTTAAGAAATGTTTGGATAAGAGTGATGTGATGTCATCTATTAAAAGCATTAAAAGGAATAGTTGCTGCACTCTGGACGAGTCGGAGGCCGGAGAAAGACTTCTGTGTGTTACCAGAAGGAAAGGAGGTCCAGTAATCCAGCCAGGAAAAGATCAGTGTGCAGGAACTGCTTCTTCCAGGTCAGAGTGTGATCATATCGGTTTGATTGTGGAGATAGATCGGACAACTTGTTTGACTTGTGATTCGAAGGTCAAGTCTGAATCCAATGTAACTTTTTCCTCCTCTCTTTTCACACAGGCTCATTTCTGCTGGATCACGGGCCCATGGGAACAGCTGTGATGCGACATCTATTGCATATCTGTCTGTTCCTCCTCTGTGGCTCTTCTTGGGGTTTCTCCCATCTTTTTTCCCCCTTTAAAAGGGTTTTTTCTCTCTCAATATGGCGATTTTTCATTTGAACCGAGGGTGTAAGGACAGACATGTAACTTAATGTCTGTACTAATAGCAAAGGTATGTCTGTAACATTTCTTGTAACCGAATTATCACAAATCACAAATGGCCAAAGTGTTTGCAGTTTATATCATAATCAGGGAATAGCATTTACATCATCACTGGCAATACTATTTTTTACAGTGATATTATACGTTTGTATGTCTAATATCTTTGATTAGGCCTATATTTTGAAAGTAGACTGTTATTAACATGATTTACAGATGGGTTATGTATAAATAAAGAATTGATCTCTATTGCAATTATCCTTATGACTGTCCATTATTTTACCAGTAGAAATACTGTCCTGGTGTACATGTTGCATTTAATCTTCTTGGGATATGAACATTTGTCGTTTCATCACAAATAGATACAGGTATCTGTTCACCTCTTTACCTTCACCTGAAGGAGACATAATCAGATCAGTCAGATCCACAACAAATAACAGGCAGCTGTCTTTTTATTAAAAGTTAACTTTCATACACATTCATATTTATTTTGATCACTACCTTATTTCCATTTATTTGGCTGCTCTCTACCCACATCTTCCCCCACTGTCACTGCATATTAAACTGTCATCTATCAGTAAGGCACCCAACGGTTTGGGAGAGAAAAGAGATGAGTAGAAACCTGACTGTGAGGTTGTTTTTCATTTAAGCATAAGACAACAGAGTCAGGTATTTACAGATAACAGCTCCCTAATAAAGGATCCTGAACCTCACTAACTTCCACACCATGGGCCTGACCTGCTGGTGAGTGTGGTCCTCCCTCTGTGCCTGTCACAGTGAGCACAGGACATTGTGTACACTGCAGCAGCGCCCTCTTGTGTCTGACGTCAGTACGAGCCTCCACCGGATTGGCTGGGCGGTTGTCAGGACTGTTTACAGGAAACATGGCTTCCCGGTCTGTTGGAGAGCTTCAAGAAATGGAAGGTGAGTAAATATGTAAAGATGCGGCTGAGCCACGATTATACTAGCTGAACGAGTCGGTATTAATATAGAGAAACGTGTCTGTTTGTATATGAGCGCATCCGGCGATTTGTTTTCCTTGTTACTCAGCAGACCTCTCCCATCCTTAGCTTGCTAGCTAACAAGCTAACAACAACCCTTGTTAGCAGGCGTTAATCAGTTAACTCATGCTGTCCTGCTCATCGATATCTGTCTCAGTTTCTCCACCCTCTTGGACTTTTAATGGTCTGTAAATTGTGTATATACGAATGTAGCTTGTTTGCCTATGCAACATGTTCCCAATTTTGGCTCGTAAACGTGTCTACTGTGGTCCAAACAGCTACCATGCTAGCTAACATGGTTAGTAGCTAGTGTTCAGCCTGTGTCAGTGTAAGAAAGCTAACTCTAGCTTGCTAGTTGTCTTTAAACTAGTAAGATTAGAAACAGCGTCACATCCGCAATTGAAATCGATTTAAGTGAAGTGGAAGTGTTATCTCGATCGGGCACACACGTTTTAGCGATGTATTCACGTAACAGGGTGAAGAAACGTGATCTAATTAGCATCAATGGTTTGTTCATCCAGACAGAGGCAGGATGCTCCACATGACATCCCCTGCCTCATCAGTGGGCGATATGGAGCTGGGCCTATCTAATCGTTGCATCATATTACACGTGCATCAGCTAAATGTGTCACCGATACAAAGTCAGGCTGCAGCTCTGCATCTGCAAGGTGAAATTAAGCTCTCTCTTCTCTTTGTCTGCTGACTGTAGTGGACCGAAGGGGTGAGTCCGAGGAGTCTGGTGATGATGAGACCAGGAGGAGGAGTATCAATGGCGACGTTGATCCCAATCAGCCCCCTAACACAAGTAAATTTGCACATCTCTGACATGTCTGCCACATAGAAAGGAACACAAGTCTGACAGTCAGACGTGATATAAATCAACACTGGCAGCATTACATAATCAAGCTTTTTGTGTCTGTATCACGTCTATTAATACTCTACCTTGATGAAATGGCCATATTAGTTTATCTGATTTAGTCTCGCTTTAATTAAAGGTAAAGAAGAGTCTCCGGTCGACATGGACACCATAACCTTGGACCCAGAGGAAGAGGTAAGACGATGGTCCAAAACATTCCTCCTGTTTGGCTGTCACAAAGTTTGTTTTTTGAGGCCTTTCAGTAGGGCTTGCAACTAATCATTATCTTCACTGGTGATTTTTTAATTTTTTTTTTTATTAATTAATAGGTTAGTTGGTTGATAGTGTGCTGTGATCAGTGTTTCTAAAAGCCCCAGGTAATGTTCTCAAATGTCTGGTTTTGTCCACAAACCAAAGACATTCAGTTTGCTTTGACAGAAGAAACCAGACAATATTCACATTCAAGAAGCTGGAATCTCTTTTCTTAAAAGAAAATATTTGACGAAATGATTAGCCAAATAGTTGCCGATTTAAAAAATAGCTGACAGCTATTCGATTGATTGTTGTGGCTCTACTTTTGGTAAAATGTCCCTCTCATCTCATGACTTGCTTTGGTTGGAGCTGTAGTTGTGTTTTAGAGAGTTAGCTTGTTTGTGGTATATTTCGGTTGTAGAACTTGAGAGTGGAGACTAATCTCCTTATTTTCAGTGCTGTGCTGTATGCCATGGTATTTATTGACAAATGTTTCGCCACTTCACCTGTATTTTTGTTTTCCATTAAGTCCATGTGCGGGCTGGGCACTTGTGTGTACATGACACAACATACCTTAATAACTACTTCAAGACAGTATGTCATCCTAAGTGGTCTGTTTTCTCCCTAGGATGTTGATCTTGTTCATTGTCGTATTGGAAAGATTGAAGGATTGGAGGTGCTACAGAAGGCGAAAGTAAGTAACCTCTTTGGAAAAACTACAGGTGGAATTTATACTAGACGGATCAGTTGTGTTTTCTTTTTTAAAATCTTAACAAAAATGACGGATTAGGGGCTCGGAATTAAAGTACCACTCTTGAAGTTTTCTCTTAATTGTTTCCTCATTTTCTATTCATACAGACACTGTCCTTACGACAGAACCTCATTAAAAAGATCGAAAACCTCGACAGTTTGTGCTCACTGCGTGAACTAGATCTTTATGACAATCAGATCCGCAAACTGGAGAACCTGCACCACCTCACAGAGCTGGAGTAAGTAATAAAATGTGTAGGGATTTCATCCAAAAAGAGAGAGGGTCAAATTATGAGCAATGAGCATGTTTGTTTTCCCGACCCACAGGCAGCTCGACGTCTCATTCAACCTTCTGAGGAAGGTGGAGGGTTTGGAGCAGTTGACTCGGGTGAAGAAACTTTTTCTGCTCCACAACAAAATTAGCAGCATTGCCAACCTGGAACAGTTAACGGACCTGGAGATGCTGGAGCTGGGCTCCAATCGCATCCGGGTGAGACAAGAAGGGTCTCTTAGACACTGAGAAATGTTGTTCAAACCTGGAAAATCAATACTCTTTTTGTCTTTTATGATGATGTGAAATAATTATGGAATCATGATGTTGCACTTATTTTTGTCTCTTTGATTTGTTTTTGTTCACAGGTCATAGAGAACCTGGATACACTTTCGTCTTTGCAAAGTTTGTTTCTTGGCACCAATAAAATAACTACACTTCAGAATCTGGATGGTTTACACAACCTGACTGTTTTAAGCATCCAGGTATTCTCACAAATCTTTTCAACGCTTGCCTGAGTGGTTACAAGCAGAAAAATGGAAGTGTGTACCCTTGAAACATTGCTTAATAGTGTTGTGTACATTTCTTTGCAGAGTAACAGGATCACTAAAATTGAAGGTCTGCAGAGCCTCAGCAACCTGAGAGAGCTCTATCTGAGCCACAATGGCATCGAGGTCATCGAGGGCTTGGAAAACAATGTGAGTTATAGAAATTCTGAAAGGACTGAATGCCAAACTGTTCATCATGTATTTTGCCAACCGTGCAAACATGCACAACAAAGTTTGTTCCATACATTCCAACGATGATTGTTTTCTGTCACAGAAAAAGCTTACAACCCTGGACATTGCAGCCAATCGAGTAAAGAAAATTGAAAACATCAGCCATCTAACAGACCTGCAGGAATTCTGGGTAAGGATGATTTAGGAGGTTTAACGAGAATGTGATGTTTGATTATGCAAGATTTTTATGGAGCACCTATAGCTTTACCAGCTCACCTTTTCCCCGCAGACCTCTTGACTCGACATAGCAGGAGAAGTACAGGTGTAACAATTATATTAACAGCATCTCTGATCCATTTAAAGTCTTAGTGAGCCAAAGAATCAACATGCACAACAGCAGAGCTTACCTAAGTAGAATGAAGAAAGGCTGCAAGTACTGCTGGGTAATATACCAGTATTATATTGGGATATGAGATATAAGTGTTGTTCTCTTGATATTAAAGGCTACATAACAGTAATGTGGTATCATTTTCTGCTTTACTTGTTATAATATTTGACCGCAGACTACACTATATCAATGCCATTTATCAGAAATCATATTGTGTAAATATTTTGGGAACTAGTATTGAAATGTTAATCTATTCTTTCTAATGAAGTCTAATGAATTGTTCTTTTTATTGACAATGTAAATCTCAGTCATTGTTTTAATGTACGCCACTTCCTCCACATACTGTATGTTACCGGTCTGTGTTGTCCTCTTATTAGCTGTATTGCGCATGCTTCTCCCCAGATGAACGATAATCAGATAGAGAACTGGTCAGATCTGGATGAGTTGAAGAACGCCAAGTCTCTGGAAACGGTCTACCTTGAAAGGAACCCTCTACAGAAGGACCCTCAGTACCGGCGAAAGATTATGCTGGCGCTGCCCAGCGTACGCCAGATCGACGCTACGTTCATCCGCTTCTAAACTGCAGCGTACCGTTCACCTGCCACCTTCAGTGTTCGCCCTCACCGCCCTGCCTGCCCACAACACAAACTCCATTTTAAAATGCACTGGCCTCACTGAATCACGTAGTCACTCCATACACAAACAAACATTCCGACACTAAACTCACCCACGACTCACTCGACATACATGTATGCATGTATGCACTCATTCACACCTTGATCTATGCCATTGTATAGAAGCTTATTTATTTATTAAGCAGGATATAAACTGTGAAAGTAATTCCCCCTGAAAGTGTTCCACGCCCATTTCTTCATTTCTCCTCCTCATCTATTTTCCTTTTATTGTTTTGCATGTGGATTAGAGTATGGAGACCTCTTCTTTCCTCCATCATGCAGTTCCCATCAGGAAAATGATTGTTTATCACACTGTTTAAGTTGCACTGTTGTCACGTTTGAAGAAAAGGCTGGCACTCTTATTATTTGAGGGACTTTTGTCGCGGATTTATTATTTTTTTGGTTGGACAGGATGAGACTGTTTTCACAAAGGTACACAGGCGGTGGAAGAATAATTAAACTTCAAAGGGAAAGTCCATGATAAAGTATAATTTAGATATTTTAATCTTAAGAATACCTCTTCATCCTCTCATCTGGTTCCATCATGCTTCAAAACTGTCCTTAACAAAACTTTAGAGTCAGAGAAACATCTAAAAATTAACGCCGGAGTGGCGCCATGCAGATCCTCTTAATTTTTTTTTTTTTTTTTTTTTAGGACAACAACACAAACAATCTGATGAATTATTTTAATAAACTGGTATCATAACCAATGAAGGGCAAATTTTAATGTCCAGCAGCCTCGTCTTTTCCTTGTCCAGATATTTTACAGCTCATATGCCCTGTTTTTTTTTTGTTTGTTTGTTTGTTTATTAATAAGACTGTCCTCTGCAGTAGAATAAAGCTCATGAGAATGTAAAATCATTTAAAGTATGTCCATGACACCCCTCCCTCTCTTTCTTTCAGTACCTTGAACACATCATTGATTACAGCCAATTCCCAAAGTCTAACAACTTTTGGAAACTTGTTCATAATTTTCTTTTTTTTTCTTTTAACTGATAACAGTAATTTGTAGATTGTATTTAAGTGAAATGACTTACCAATGGTGAGTAAAAGTGTTGTTAACTAATGTAATGCTCAGACAATTTTTTAAACACATTTTGAGGTTCGATATGCTCAAATGTGTAAAGACACGACAGTGACACATTCTGCAATATTCTCATTCGGCCTTCAGTAATGCTTAAAAATAGGTATTCATGTATATTTAACATGACCTTCAACAAAAACTAAGTGACCTATTCCTATTGTCCCCTGTATATAATGCTTGAGTGCACTTGAATTTTTCCCTCTTACAGTTAAAACGTGACGCATCTTTTATATGAAATAATAACTTCCCACCTCAGGGCTAAAAGGTCACGTGTGTACACGGAACAGACGCATCAGATTTCAGTGCGTTTCTGGGTTTACATGGAGAATTTAAGCTAAGTGCTTTCTGTGCAACAGAAGATGCTGACCATTATCGTCTAATTCCTTTCATCTGGGACAATAATTATTAAAGTGGCCTGAGTTGATATTGAATCTCCCTTTGTAAGCAAAAAGACAACAGCTTAAAATGCTGGTTTGTATTATTGGTGTTTTGATCTTTTTCAAATGAATTGACATCAGATTATAAACCTTTTAAAAAAAACACAATTGTTCGTGATTAGAAAACTAGAACATTTATGAGCCGTATCAGACTATCAGCAAAACTGAAGGACACTGTGTATTATTGATATGAATGTAATCTTATTTTATATTCAGCTTTAACTATGATTAAAATTGGCCAGTGGGATTAGAAGTGTCACTGTGTATTTGTAAATATAGTTTGGACATATCAGTGATGTAGAAAGTCAGTGCCATCACCACTTTCCCTTTGTAAACTGAATTCCTTTTTTTTTCTTCTTTATGCCAGGCAGGACAACAGATTTGTGTGAAATAACATAATGAAGATCTTAACTTGACCTTGATTGGTCACTTAACGAGCAATTGTTCAAATTGATGGTATCTTGTCATTGGTAGAACTGATCCTTCAGGTTTTGGACTTGGTTGAAGCTGTTTTGAAACTGAATGTATTATGCAAATAATAAAATGACACTACTTAAAGCGCAAGTCTGTGTAGTCTTAATTTATTTTGTGTGATATTTGTCACGACTGATCTGAATTTTGAAATTGAACTGAATAGTCAAAGTTATTCCTCATCTTTGATTTTAACTCTATTTATGTACAGCAGTAATATGAATGTACAATAGTGGCCCAAAACAGTATGGAGATTTGATGCAAACTTGCTACAAGGAGTGAATCCATCCAGTATAAAGACACTCAATCTATTTAAAAGTCTCCATAGCCTTTTTGTTCTTCATGATGAAAGGTGCCAGACAGTCCCTCTAGATTTGGGGAGTGAAATGTATCTAATATGATCAGGAACTGAAGTATGTAGGTCACTTCATCCTGATCACAAGATTCACCATCGCATCAACAGTGCACATAACACCCATTTTCGTACCAACGAAATTCTGCAAGTCAAATAAATATTACAAAAATAAGGGCTTGATGTAAATCTTTTAAAGGATTGGTGTTTGACTTTATTACCTATTGCAGTTCAACCTTTTTCTAATGCACACCACCAAATGCAGAGAAGACCAAAATAGTTGTGTTCCTGTTACTGCTTGGTTTAAATCTTAACTATATTTACAATAAAATGGTTGTTGAGCACATTCTGTTTAGGGTGAGATTATTTAGAAACGTAATGGAACTGTATTAAAAACAAACAAACAAGCGAACACATTAAATACTGACATGTTTGAAAGAACTAGCCAGTGACACGCCATTTGTGGTAAATGAACTACAGGACCCACAATGCAGCACAATCCTCTGGTGACGCATGGGCTCGCGCCGCGCCAGACATGGGGAAAGGATGGCGTAGCGCATGCGCCACATTTATGTTGTTGTTTGTGGCGGTAAGATGGCGGCGCTCGGAGACACCTCAGCTCCGGGGGTGAATGGGTTAATACAACAATTCACAGCAATAACAGGTAAAAATAGCCTTTTATTTTGGGTTTGGTCTATCAAGTAGGTTTGGTTTGTGCAACAGGAAAAGCTCAGGAGGGAAAGAAACAGTAAGAGCAGACAAGAAAATGGACGTTAAGTCTTGCCCTGGCCCCTACGCTGTCAGTGCTGTGCAGAGGGAAAAACCACAGCCAGTTATCTGATAAACTCAAGTGAAAGACTCAGAAAAGGGGATATTAAACCACCTGCTTTGATTACGATGCTACACAGGCACTTAAAAATATCTCATATTCTTTGTGGCGCTCATTAAACACACCATATCGCCAGCCTAGAGCTGATTCCCTGCTCCTTTTTGCCCTGCATGTTGTTTGATAATGTGGAATGGACGTCGGCTGTGCAACATTTCCCTTCTTCATCACCAGCCAGGCTGCGTGTGGTGTTACTGTCATCTTCACCCTGACTGTAATGTGAACAGCGTTCGTACGAGCAGCGTTTATGTCTCTGACTACTCGCCGAGGTCTCCTTAATTGTTTATTTGTGCTTTGACGCGATGGACAGTGTTTTAGTTTTAAGTTATTTAACGGAGAAAAGAGGAGAGACTCAGTTCGGGGGCTGCTGCTGGACTTGGAAAGTGAAACGGACATGCGCAGTGGAGACGGAAAGATCATTGTAGCCAAACGGAGCTGTGCACTCATAAAAAGACCAACTGTTAATGCTTAAATCTGACGTTTTATCACATACAAAATATTTCTTTCATAATTGTATGCATTGTGGCTATTCACGATCTGAAAACATCTAGCCACAGTTCCGGTGTTTTCCAACGTTTTTGCCTGTCAGTCACTTAGCATACACGTTAGCTACACTTCTGCTATACCTTAGCCTTTTTATTAGACTGGATGTATTTTTTCCTATGTGCACTTTGAGGATGTTGTTCTGGCTTTATTTTGAGTAGCATTCATCTTACAAACACTGTTTGGAGATATGGTTATCCCTTATGATAAAGTTAGATTACTGCTGCATCCCATATTTGGAAAGTTTCATTCTGCATTTGAACACAATGAGGAAGTATTTTGATTAAGGAAAAAAAACATGACTAGACGGGATGTTAACATCGACCAGGTATTTGTCTCGATTGTGAACAAGTATGCATTGTCACACAATAGCGGAATGAAAGAAAACTAGTGGCCCTCTCAAAGACAAATATTTTTTTTTAAAAAAACACGTGTTGGCAGTATATGTGCATGATGAATAGTAAACAGATTGTAGCATGCATAGCAGTGTACTCTAAATTGACCTATTTAATAAACAATAGAAGGGCTGCAAACATATTCTACCATATAACTAATGTTGAAGTTATGTTACAGTAAGATGTGTCATTATCATTATAGATTTTGGCAGATAAATAACAGGAAATTGCAGAATAGAAATGACAACGGTATCTGTGGTAATTTAGGAACACTTTCCCCAGTACATAGTAGAGTATTGACAGGACCTGAAAAGGACATATTATGGTCATGAATCTTTATCCAAATTGCAGGAGCTGTATCAATCATTTTGTTCATGTAAAAGTTTGAAGATCAACCAGGATATATAGATTTTAAATCCCTTTGCTTTATAAAAGTATGGTGAACAAGCATTAAATTACATTCAGCATTACAGATTTTGTCTAACACATTTGACCATATCAATATGCCTGTGTCCAACATTCTTCTAGGGGCCACAGAGAGTGTAGGAAAACATATGTTGGAAGCATGCAATAACAACCTGGAGATGGCAGTGACCATGTTTCTCGACGGAGGTGGAATTGCAGAGGAGCCCAGCACCAGCTCCAGTTCAGCAGCTTCAAGCAGCAGAGCTCCCCCTTCAGAGTAAGCTGATATTTCTCCTCACACACTTGTGTCAGACAAAAAAGTAAAAAGCTTCAGGCCTTTTCTCTCCACATGTCTTGATTATTTTTATGGTGCTCCTAGTTTTCTCTCTTAATTTACAGTTGTTATTAAGTGAGTTGGAAGGGATGGTTGGCTGCTGTAGACTGAATTCCATTTCAGAGTAACATATATGTTGTCTTTTGTCTCAGGGAAGTTCGAGCACCCATTCCCCAGAAGCAGGACATATTGGTGGAACCAGAACCTTTGTTTGGAGGTATTACAGGGCTACCTTTCTTTTTCATCTTCATGCAAACAGATCTTTTACTTAATTGTTTTTTTAGCTGTGCTGTTTCAGTCATCTGCTGAAACTGACTGTTGTTGTATCTCTTACATGTGCAGTGCCAAAGCGAAGAAGACCTGCTCGATCTATATTTGATGGTTTCCGAGACTTCCAAACAGAAACAAGTAAGTAAATTTGAGCTTAAAAATCTGCCAAGTTTCTCTCTGTCTTAGTCTTTTTACACTGTGTCTTTACTCCCTATAATGACCATAAATGTTCTTTTCTTAGTTCGCCAGGAACAGGAGCTGCGTAACGGTGGTACGGTGGATAAGAAACTGAGCACCCTGGCAGACCTTTTCCGTCCTCCCATTGAGCTCATGCACAAAGGCAGCTTTGAGACGGTGAGGAGTCACTCAGCGGACACTTTACACCTCCCGTCTTTATTCTGTTTGTGTGAACTTTCAGTGAAATTTCAGATGGTGACCATGTAGATCTCAGGTGGGACACCAGGTGTGTCGAGCATGCAGGTTGTCATTTTTGATTATGCTTTTTCCCAGAGCATTCTCACAGTTTACTTAGTTGATTGAGTTAATAATGAGACTTACCAATGATGACTAATTACTAAATCCAGTCTATATTCCTCTATTGTGCTTTCAGGCAAAAGACTGTGGACAGCTGGAGAACAAGTGGCTAATGATCAACATACAAAATGTTCAGGACTTTGCCTGCCAGTGCCTGAACAGAGATGTTTGGAGTAATGACGCAGTGAAGACCATCATCAGAGAACACTTCATATTCTGGCAGGTATGCAGTCTCAAACGTCATGGTCAAACATGATCTTCATTAATTTCACATTCCTGAAAACTTGTGTCGAGGTCTTTGCAAGGGCCCAGCTGTAAAACTGATTCAATGGGAAGGTCGTGTGATGCAGAAATAGAAACCATAGATCATATGGCAACAGAAATGATACTTAAAGTAGTATGTAAAGAAAGATTTCCTGCAGTCCAAGCCTTTTTATGCTCACATTTACACACAAGTCACTCAGTTAATATATCTGGTGAAATATGTATTATAATGTGCATTTTGTTTCATTACAGGTATATCACGATAGTGAAGAGGGACAAAGATACATCCAGTTCTATAAGCTGAACAAGTTCCCCTATATTTCCATCCTTGATCCCCGCACAGGTGAGTGCATTATCAGCATATTTTTGAGGGAGGGCATCATATCCTTCCCGCATGCGTACCATTTTAAAAGGACAAGACAGCATTAGACATAATACCCTGTATTTGTTGTCATGGGCATAGAACCAAATTATGTTTGATCGCCCTCTGAAACCAGCAGCAACCATAAGAGCAAGCCAAATAAGAAGAAAATATCACAATTAAAACTATTAAAAACAAGAGAAAGTGATATCAAAACAAAACAAGGTAGAAATGAATAAATAAGAAATAATGAAGACAAATATGATAAGGAAAATAAACAAGATTAACATGATGAAGAGACATGATGAGGTCCTAATACTAGGAGGTATCACTCAGAAAGTAATGAAGTAATTTAAAAGCAACATTGTACAACATCCTTAAATAACATTGTGTGAATGAGCAAGAGATCCTTTTTATATGAATCACTGATAGTCAAAAACCTATTGTTGGCCTCTATTGATCCTAAGTTAAAAAATGAAGATATCTGTTAGAGGATGTCTTGTCCTAGCTGTTTACATCCACAGAATATCTGCTGTGGCTGATTTGTTGTTGACCCGTGCACTTGGAAATGTGTTCACTTCAGGTCAAAAGATGGTGGAGTGGAACCAGCTGGACGTGGCTTCCTTCCTGGAGCAGGCGACTGGCTTCCTGGCAGAGCATGGGCAGCTTGATGGACCATCGTGCCATGCACCCCCTGCCAAACGAGCTCGTTCTGTGGGTCTCTCATCTCATATGTCATCTCTAACGCTCACAATTGTCTATGTGTGACTCTGTTGGAATTTTTCTGTCACAACTCAGAATTATCTGTCAAGTGTAGTGTAGTGATGATATTTCTCAAAATTTGCGCATTAACCTTTGATGGCTCCATCAGTAACCTCCAAAAGATCACCACCTTATCATAAATACTGACTTATTATTAGGCTATTTTAAGGCACTTTTTTGTGATTCTTCCAACTCTTTGGTTGGTTTTCTACAGCTGCACACTCTGTTTTCTGTTCCAGGAGAGTTTGATTGACGCCAGTGAAGACAGTCAGCTTGAGGCAGCAATCCGAGCCTCCCTACAGGAGACACACTACGAGTCCTCAAATGCCCCGGAAGTCCCTGATTCCCCCCGGTCAGATGACGAATCAGACGCAGAGCCTTTCTCTGACAGCGAGGGTCCTATCTCTGTCGATGGCTCGGACAGCGAAACGCCAGTACCCCACGAAGAGAAAAGTTCCATCAGCAAACACACCCCGCTGCCCTCAGCCACTGCAGCCCAGCAGCGTCTTCATCCCGATAGTTCGACCTCCTCTCACAGAAAATCTCCGTACAAAGAAAACAACCACAGTCACAAGAAAGAGGAGAGCAAAAAGAACCACCTGGAGCCCTCGGCTGCTGGTCCTCTTCATCCTCAGCCCGAAGCAGATTCTGGAGGGAACCACTGCACCACAACAGCAGAAAGCGCTGGACCATCCAGGACCAGCACCACCCCACCCTGTGACGATGACTGTCCTGATGACAATGGTACGTCAATATACACCTGAAACACTCATGATGAGGATGTTTGTGTGTTTTATAGTAAATTTCTCAAACCTGCAGAAAGACCACCCTCAAAATGCGTTCAGCATTCAGCAGTAATCAGTGGGAATGCAAATTTAGATTTGAGGGGTCACAGCATAGATATTATTATAGAGTAGAACTACAACTTACATGTATGTTGTACGACATTACAGATCTACCATGTGAGATCTCAACAACTGTATTTAACTGTGTGTACTCTCTCATTTGCTGTGAGATCTCACTTTACTCTAAGTCTAGACTGCTGACAATGTACGCTGTTTTCAAGGGACAATGATAGAAGGTCAAAGACCCATTGTTAAAGGTGTACAAGGAATGCTCATGAAGACTTCTCTCTATTATTATCACTGGCTAGTTTGCTAAAACACTTATCGCCCTGCAGGATGAAGAATGTCAAGAATCAATTGAAGTCTGTGGGCACTGCACATACAATTCATTCTCAGACTAAAGCTCTGTTTACACAGGACAAGTATTACCAGGGGACCTCATGTGATTTAGAAATTTCCTCCATGTTTGTGTTTCGTACAGTGCTTTTGTAACTATTTTATTTAAATTGACTGACATTATTCCCCAGATAATGATGTCAAGGCTCCGTTGCATTAACATTCCAGAAGCATAGCCTCTGTATATCAGCAGCCACATTAATGATGTAGTCTAGAGTTGTTTTGCTCATTTTCTGCTTGTATTACAAGCATAAATACACATTTTATAGCTCATTTGGCTCAAGTAATGGATGCTTTGTGGCTGTACTTTAATACCTTCTATCACAGCATCGCTGTTGGCTGCTGCGAAACATATTATGAGCTGCAATCTAATGTCTTACTTGTTCAGTCATCTAACAACAGGTGTAAAAAGAAATACAACCCAAAGTAATATAATCACATGACCTCTGTGTTTGGTGAAATTTAGAAAATAATTTGCAGTGGAGTGTTTACAAATTACAGACATAGCAGCGTTGCACAGGAATAATGACACCGACAACTTATGTAATTATTAGAGAATTACTAGAGGACATTAGGTAATAATAGGTCTTGCCAGCATGTTGATTTGGGGTTGTATTTCATTTTAAATATGTTTGCTGTTGTCAGACAACTGGACAATTCTCAGCTATATTGATGTTTATAATAAGAAAGAAAAGGTTAGAAACAACCACAAGTTTTCATATTCAAGTACACCAACAAAATACCTTTTACTTAATCTAAAGAGCTGCCAATCTCTATTTCTGCCTTTTAGCACATGCAGAAAATATGCAAATCAGCTCTCAGCTGTTCTAGTGTGGATGCTGAAGAACAGTAGCTTTTTTGACTTTGAAGAGTTTACGTGACATGGAGCTTTGACATCCTGTCCAGGAGATGATGTCAGCCAATATGTGTAAAATACAGATGTTGCTTATCCTGTGCGAATTCTAGACTCCAGACACATGTGGTCTTCACGTAATACTAGAACTGTGTGTGTAATTAATTTACAGCACAGAAGGATGTGTGCTCTCAGTGATTAGCAAAACAAAGTCCTCATTAAATTATGCTGTATGTTTTACACATGGCCACTGCTTACTTTTACTGATTGGATAGAACATCTGCATCGTTTCTGAAAGATACTAAGGTCTTCTCTTTGTTTCTCTCCCGCAGGTCCCAAAGCCAGGTTAATGCTCCGATACCCAGATGGACAGAGAGAGCAAATTTCCTTGTCTTCTAGAGCAAAACTTTTGGTGAGAAAACACCATAATAACTGTTTTTAGAGGAGTGCCTCTGGCTTTCCTTGCCAATAGTTTGATGAGAACATCAAGGTCATGTTTTTGTTTAATGTAGTATGGCACTTAGGGGTTATTTTAGCTCAGTTTAGTTAAGCTTAATATGCATAAAGACTGACAGAAAATAGAAATAGAAAACAGCCAGCCTGCTCTGCCTAAAAGTAAAAAAGAGATATCTGCCTACCAGCACCTCTGAAGCTTGGTAATGAACACATTACATGTTGTTTGTTAGATCAGTTTCTGTTTAAACAATGCCTCAGCCACTTACATGGGGACATGTATCTGTGTATTTTCCACAAAATATGTACTTCATTAGTATTTTCAAATTCATACATCCACTCCACTTCATTTTGTAGGCAAGTATCATACTTTTACTCCAGTATGATTCTTTTTATATCTTGAGTTACTAGTTACTTTGCAGACTCCATCCTGCATCAGAGCCAATCCACCACACTTTTAACATATTTTTATTATTGGCAATCAAATTTGAAAATAAATGCTGATAGTCAGATAATGTGATCATAATGGGAACATTGGACAGAACTAGTTGATCTTTTTGCTGTTTCTGTTCTTTGTGCTAAGCTAAGATAAGCTAACTGACTTCCAGCTGCAGCTTCATATTTAAGCTTATTGTCCAAAATGTCAAACTGTTGCTTTAAGTAAAATAAATAGGAGCATTTCCTCTTTATGCCCAGCTGACAATGCACATTATCACATGAATACTGATTGTTGTTGAGAATGTCTAACCTCTGCTCTATTATCTTTTTAATTCAAGGCCCTGGTCAGACACGTCCAGTCCAAGGGTTACCCTAACGAACGCTTCGAACTCGTCACCAACTTCCCCAGAAGGAAGCTCGCCCATTTGGACTATGACATCACGCTGCAGGAGGCGGGGCTTTGTCCACAGGAGACTGTATTTGTGCAGGAGAGGAACTAGCCTTGTCAGACACACTCACTTTTTGCTTGTCTGTATCTCTCTGATAGACCTCACCCTTTCACCAATGATCTGGGACGATGTTACTGGCCTTGATCCCATAACCTTCTGTTCTCATGGAATTTGGACCCAGTTCTTGCCAAGACCACTCGTAGTGGATGGACTACTTTCCCCGCCACTCCACTAGTTTGAATACTGACATCTCTACTGACAGCCTAATCCCTTTGTAGTGCTCTACAGTTGGCCAGTAAGGTGTTACGGATGCCAGCACTCTTAATTTTATGATGTGATTTATTCTTTTCCGATGCAGGCTTCATTTTGTTCTGAACACTGAGGCTCATCAGGACAGAATATATACAATATAGCTCATATTCAAATAAAAAATACCAAAACAATGGATCAGTAGTTGATGATGAGGCACCAGGGACTTGTACAAAGAGACTTTTACCTCCCGTAAAGGACGTCAAATGTCAGAGTTTATTTTCTAGCTCTTCTTGTTATTTTCTGTACCTGGGGACAGATAAAGGGAGGCTCATTCTTGTTTATTTTGACCCAAATTTGGTCTCACATGGTCATTGTTTCAACAATTGTAATTATTAGAAAGGGGGGCACTAACAGAAAAGTCAAGAACATGTGTCAGACCCTGTGACACACGTGTAGATCTGAGCAGATTCGAGTTGATCTGCACATTTTTACTCAAGTTTCTATCGGCAAACTAGAGACTAGTAGATTGTTTTTGGATTTCAACTTTTGATACAGAAGGGAATGAATGAAGGGTGGTACATCTCATCAGTCGGACCTACACTGTACAGAGATGGCTTAGAGAGACTGATATTTAGCTGTAGTCGTCGTTTCCTTTCTTTTTTTTATATGCTGCCAAGAAAATATGCTGATGTTGAAATATAACCACCAAAACCAAGGGAGATTCTGCTTGTTCTTTTGTTCCAGTTTTGGTTTGTCCTCGAAATAAAAATCAAAAGACATGATGTGATGAGACAGATCTAGGATCTACCCAGTGGTCAGAATAAATGTCGGCAGTGTACGCTTCTGTAAACCACGGTTATGTTGAAACTTTGAGTTTCTTTAGGTTCATTTTTATATTTTGTTTTTTCACAACACTGATCGAGTGTTGATAACTAACTCTGATCGAGTTAGCTTTAGGCACAAAATTATGGATGCACGATGTATATCGGACTGACACATTTCAGCCTGGTTTTGGGAAATTTATATCATCTGCCATTTCTCAGTATCTGTGATATTCTTACTGATAAATGGAGTCAATAATATACAGTAAGATTTCTTTAACTGAATTAATGAGCACCACATTTACAAACTCTGATACAATAAGTGACTGTTTGCATCCTGGAAGTTGGTTTGTAATCCACCAATTACAATGAAGACAACATAAACATGACTGGAGATGTCCCAACTTCTCACCATTTTGTCGCCACAAGGACAGCTGAATATTGTCCTGTGGTCTCTAGTTACAGTTATCCTTACAAATGTTAAAACACCATGGTCCCCTGTGAAAAAATATCTACTGGTTTCACATGTAGAAATGTTCATTGACTGCTGTCACTGACTGGGCAGCTTTATCTCTTCTCACTCCACATCCATCTTCCTCCACCTCCTGATCTGAAAGTCGGCTCATAAAGGTTAAATCAGAATGTGATACGATATTTATTGTACAATAATCAATATGGTAGGTAGCCTTTGACGCTCAAATGTGAACATATCAGAGGTTTGCAGAGATGTTAACTGCCAATATTTTATCCTGGTGATGCAGCTGTGTTGGTCACAACCAAAAATGACGTTCAAATAAATGCAGAAATTATGTTAGAAGAGATGAGAGAGCAACAACTTAGAAAAAAATGGATAATGCGGTTTAGACAGAGTGCATTTTAAACAAATCTGATTGTGTCCATCAGCTCCTTTTTTAGTTAGATGGTGATAATTAAACTTAGGAACTTCATATCGTCAACTGCTAACTAGTCTGGCATGTCAGATTATCAGATGTTGAGGCCAACATTAAATACTGACAATGTTTAGTAAATGAAACAGTTCATTAGCAACATTAAGAGTTCTCAGATGAGACATGATGAGGTCTGGAATACATGATCGTAGAGCATTTAAGTGAAAAATCATGTTGACTTAGGATGCCACATGGACAGCTGGTGGCAGTAATGGGCTTTAAATGGCAACAAAATCCAGTAAACATGGTGACGAAGATGACCACCAGCCGGTGTAAATAATTAGGATTAAGCTCTACAAATGTTTGATTTACTTGGAAATTAATACAGAAGGTTTGCTCAGCCTTGAAAATGTGTTTGAGTGACAAACTCACAAGAAAACGGTTCACCTTTTTAAGTCATTGCAATTGGTCCTGTGGAGCAGTGTTTTCCTTTTCTATTCAACATTTCTGTATTTAAAAGGTTTTTTTACCAAATGCTCCAGCCCTGGAAAAATGGAGGTGATGTATGCTAAGATGACGCTTCACTGGTATCAGAATGAGCTCGGTGGTCATTTGTCAAAACATTTTCATTGTGAACACGCCCATCAGGGAGACAATGGAAAAAAAAGCTCTTGGTATGTTAATAGCAATACAACTGACCTTTTATAACCGAATAAGAGCTGCAGCGATTAGTCGATCAAAAGACAATTAGTTGGCAACTATTTTATTTCAGTTTGCAGCATCTTGAATGTAGGAATCTGCTCTTTTTGTCACTTATGACAGTAAATGAAGAGTTTCTGTTTTTTGTTTTTTAACTTTTGTTTGGACAATAACAAGAACGTCACTTTGTGCTCTTGGAAATTCTGATGAGCATTTTTTTTTTTTTTTTTTTTACAATTTTCTTACACTATAAAAAATAATACAAATAATGTTTTGCTGCAGTGCTAAACTGAATTCTAAACACAATTTTGTAAGGATATGGGCTTAAATCTTAACGTGTGAGCAATTCACAATTTCTCTCATCCACTTAGAAATGTACTGGTGTGGTAGATTGGGTATTGTTGTCTCTTTAAGACCACAAAGAAGTGTGTCCAATACTACATTATATAGAAACAACAACTTTAATGCCCCATTTATATTGTCTGAAGATCACATTTTGTGTCAAGCCTCTATATTATGTTTTATCATAGTCTCCTTTTCAGTAAGGGGCCCAACTGATACTAGTTAGTTGTTTATACGGGGCAGCAGTCAGAGTTGAAAGAAAAGGACTTGCAGCTGTACAAACAGATGAGGATACCGACTGCTTCACTGTCCTCAGTCTGTCGGTGCTGTGAGGGGCATTCCTTCATCATCTGGCTTTTTGGTGTCACGGACAAACGGCAGGAGGAAATATGCCAACCAAGGGCTCAATAAATTCATAGTGGAGTACTGAACCTTTTACCCCTTGAGAGAGAAATGCTTTATTTGCCTCGATTAACTCCCGAAAAATACAGAAAAACAAGCCATACCACTGAGATATCAAAGTTTTCTTTGCACGAAAGCATCTGTTCGGTCTTAAATGTTAGGACAGTGATAACCTGCATTCACACCCGATTGTAATCATCAGTGCTGAAAGGTCGATGAGGTAACCAGGACAGCAGACAGCCGTCAGAACTGGCCTGTTTGAGGTTTACGCCTGTTGCATAAGAAGGATGTTGACCCCAGTCATCTCTGGACCTTTCAGCTGCTTCTCAGAATGGAAGTCAATGGAAGTTAATGTGTGATCAGGCCTGAGTTTAAAGGGGCACTCGCACCAATTCTACACACAAAGTTCAGTTTGTTTGTCACAGGGATTACGACTTGACGTTTGAGGACAGTTGTGTAATGTCTTCTGTGGCTCTGCGGGAGATTTCTGAAGCTTGAAAAATCTAAGCTTGATGAAGTTATTTGTTTACGTTGGGCTAAAGGTGTGAAACTGACAGCATGTGTCACAAACGGGAGGTGTGGAGAGTAAAAGAAGTTGGCATTTTGGAGGCATGGAGGTTTCAGAAGATGCTGTTTAGCTGCATTATGGGAAAATGTAGGATCCAGTGTTTCAGAAGCTAAAGTCAGGATGTGTCTCCTGTTGTTTTTTTTTAATCTGCCTCCCTCAACTTCATGACAGTAATGCCATATCACTGGAGTATCCGTAATATGCAGAGGTGACAGGATCCTGCAGTTTAGAGAAGCATCTTTGCAGATGGAAGACTTGAATCTCCCGAATCGCTGGTGAAATGTGTTTGTGGTCGCTCCTGTCCTGCAAAAACTGCTGGATGTGACTAAATATGAAATATGATCACTTTGTACTCAAAATCCAAAACACCCTTTTCAAACAAAGTCAGTGAGGAGGTTCCCCTCAAGGTATTCTTGAGATATCGTGTTCACAAGGATAGAACGGATCTCCAGATCCACCAAACACATATTTACCCCCAAAATATCTCAGATTGATTAAACATGATGATTTTTGTAAGTTCCAAAGAAATAAATATGCCCCATGTTCCTTAAAACACCCAAAAATATATAATAATAATAACTGAGAATTTGTAAGTGTGTTTCTTCTGGTGTGTTTCCGTTATTCATCTCACGACCTCTCAGATGTGCCATGGAGGTTGGGAACTAATAGACTAAACTACTAAACTGTAAAAAAAATTAGGTAGACGTGACTTCCACCAGCTACAGGAGTAAAAGGCCACCTACGCATTGATCGGTACTGTGAACACACATTACATGTTTCAGCAGGACTTTTATGTTTACTTCTGATACTTCTGTACTTTTACTCATGCGTGTAATAGTGTTTTTACATTGTGGTTCTGGTTTGGTTACTGGATACTTTTTCCACCACCACAAAGGCACGGTAAAAGGTCACTGTGAACATCACAAGAATGAAAAGCAGGTACAGGCAGTGTCAATACCTCCTGATTAACATTCCCGGTGTTTTTTTTGTTTTGTTTTGTTTTTCAAGAATCTGTGTTTGTTTTCAAAGATTGCTCTCGTCATGTGTGGGTATTACAATGAATCATCACTGACTAAGCTTTATGTCACGCCTATCTGCTGCCGTCATACTCAACTTTTACTCAGTCAGGTGCAAAATACAAAATGTTTTGCCTTGGCAGCACTTTTCTTTCAGGTGACACATTCACTTATATTGAGGGTAATTACTACATTGATCTAAAGGGGAGGGGTGGTTGCTATGATGTAACATACAGAATATTTTTCACGTACTTGCGCTCACCAGCCCGCATGGACCAAAAGTGTGTTTGTATGTAATTTCCAGTCTTGCAAGGCCTTGTTATCCCTGTGCTCTGCATGTTTCAGGTGAACAATCATTGTTGATAAGCTTATCCGCTCTGATTTAGCACAGTCAGGAGTCAGGAAGGCCCTGTGGACTCACAGACACGCAGCCAATCACAAGAGGCCCAGAGGTATTTCAGGAAGCTGGATTAAAATCAAAACAAGGGAGGGGTTTTAAATGAATAGCACCGAATATGTATTTGTTTAAAAGGCTAATACAATTATAAACCCATAACATGAACGTATCCACCGATGATCTGAACTTTAACTTTTTTTTTAAATTGAGTAGTGTTTATTCCCAAGGAAAAACAACAATACAGAATAGAAATACATATACCTAGATAAGTAAATAATAATAATAATAATAATAATAATAATAATAATAATAATAATAATAATAATAATAATAATAATAATAATAATAATAATAATAATAAATTAAGTACAGGAGTAGAATAACAGCCCTGCCTGATTTCTGAATAATTAATGCACACAGCATAAATGTCAACTTGTGCAGTGAGCACAGCAGTGGGTCTTGTTTTTGGCTCGCTGACTCAAGAGGTGTCATTACAGTAATGCTGCTGAGTCAAGTGTCAGCACAGATTGACAAAGGCAGGCACAGTAATCTGTGAGGGCACAGGAAAACTGACGCAGGCCTGAAGACTCGAATCAACATCAACCATGAGAGTAAGAGACGGTCCTTCATCTGTCAGAGAGCAATGCTAACGTAAAGCTTGCCAACCAGTAGCCCAAGTCTGGCGGGTCTGATGACTGTAATTGGAAACAGGTGTGATGTGAGGAGAACGTGACGAGCTGCAGCAGAAAACATCTTGAGGACAACTGGTCGATGTGTGGGGGAATCACAGGAGATGTTGGTAACCAGAAGGAGCTGAAAACAACCTGTCACACTTTTGTTTTTTCAAGGAGACATGTTCAGACGCGGTAACAATTAGAAAAACTCACTTTTCCAAATACAGATACACAGTGATTTGTCCTTCACACACACAGTCAATATACAAACAACAAAATCATGAAAAATGTTCCAAACAGACATGATAAAGCTAACAAAACATGAATTACAACAAGGAACATAAGGATAAATAAAAGATAGAAGTATTATCAGAGTTAACTGAAAAGTGTGTGTAGGTTTATGATACAAGATAAGTTTGTACATATATGTATACAAATCATAGACAATTGGTTTGACAATTAGTTGAGTTATGGTATATATATGTATATATATATATGAGAATTTCTTTATTGAATTTCTTGTATAGGTAACTGTTACTTTCCATTTTTATTTTCCTGTTCTTCTTTTTTTGAAACAAGTTTTTTCACGCTTACTTTTATTTTATGTTTACATGTTTGAAATAAAATATATCAATCCATCACATAAGAGTGATTAGAAGAAGGGAAAAGGAGATTTACTAGATTTACTATGTTGACAAGTAAGTTTTGAGGAATGATTTTTCCAAAAGGGAAAAAATCAAAAGTTACTTACCTTTTAATTAATACATTAACCTGCTTCCTCTGGAGGTTCCTCTCTGCACCGTGCAGACGGCTCAGAGAGCATCGAGAATCTACGGTGAGTACATTTTAAGGTCTATTCTTGATCGACTGTCAGTTTCAAATCACATGCTCTGCAGTCATGATCTAGTGATAGTGTGTGTCACTAAATCACTCATGTGACACAAAAATGTGTGTGGGTGTGTGTACACGCAGTGTTGGGTTTGTGTCAGTGGAGCGGGGAGAAAATAAAGATTTAGTCATGGCAGGGTGAGACTAAGGTCAGGGTTACATGATTCAGCAAACAGGATTTTGTAGAAAAAATCTATTATGGCCTCGATCAATCAACAGGTGTTGTGCAATGTGCTGATTTTGCTTTTTTTTTTTCTTTTTTTTTTTTTAAAGATTTTGACCAACAAGGATTTAGTTGCTTTTAGAGGTTGGTACACTTTTAAATGAGATACTTTCCTGTGTCCAATCACACCTGCAGACAAAGAACACCTGTAACCATTGTTGATCACCTGTACTCCCTCTCCCCGTGTATCTATCTGCTCGTTCTGCCACCTCCAGTTCGAGTGCGGTCAGATGATACTGCAGGTTGTAGGATTCGATGTGCGCACAGCACAAACTGATCAAAGCTTCATGTTTGACCAACTGTAACCATATTACACCTTTAAGAACCACTAAATCCTTCATCTGAAGGCAGTGATGGGATGTAACAAAGTACATTTACTTAAGTACAGCGTTAAAATCTTGAGGTACTTGTACCTTCCTTGAGTATTTCCACTTCCACCCCACTATACTGTGGAAGTTCAAAATAAAAAAACAAACAAAGAAAAGCAGAGCACAGAGCGATGTTTCGAACAGGGTAAGGACAGACAGAAAAGAGACAAGAAAGTGGTGAACAATGACATCTTTTGAAAAGCCTTTGAAAAGTTATGACTTACAGAGAATCTGACTTTTGATGCAGGATGGTGCAGATAATAATACCATTCCAATAATTATTTCTCTTCCTTTGGCTTCTTCATTCCAGAAATCTCTATTCTTATCTGATGTAAGCAGGCTATAAAATGATTGTGGGGTTTGGTCAGGTAAGCTCTGATTTATTCAGTCGTTCATGTTTCATGAGGGGTCATGGGTGCTGCAATTTCGGAAGGTCTGAAGTTGCAGCACCCATGACCCCTCATGAAACACCAAATCTATTGTGAAAGCGTTCTGGCAGCTGTTGCTGTGAACAAAGAAAGATGTGTTACAGGTTCAATTTACAGATCAACAGGACCCTTTGCTCTTCTGTTAGGCAACATTGACTCTGTAAACATGACGCTGATGTGGGTCACTGCTGCTTTTCTCAGTAAATGCAATTTTTCACTGACTTTTGCCTTTTTCATTTGATGTTCGCGGCAACTAATTCTAAAGCATCATTCCCCTTTTTGCATGAACTGCCTGAAGAATTACTTGAAAATATGGAAGCTTATTTAACGACAGGTTTAGCTGTATTTCTTCCTTTCTTCTTAAGGACGTGCTCCCCCCAAAAAACTGCATTTCCCAGGTCATGCCTCATTGTCAACTAGTGTCATTTCAGGATAAAGATATGAAACAGAGAGCAAAAACAAGTTTTTTTTAATGGCAGTGGTACAATGTGACCAAGTATTTTTACTCAAGTATTACTGAGGGGAATATTGCACTCACACTACATTTATTTGACACCCGTCGTTAGCTACAATTGTAGTTATAATTCAAACTAACCAACTATTTATTAAGTGGATGAGATTAGCTCCAATTTTGACATCTACAAGAGGAAAATGCCGCCAACACTATATAATATGTAGCCTGATAATATAACACTGACAGGAATCCTTCAATCTAACACTTGCTCTTGCTTAACTATCTTTATACTTCTTCCACTACTGGTTAATAATGCAAAGAACAGCATATTGGTGGGATTTACTGTATCAAATACAAAGTTTCAGATCTCAGCAGAAATTCACCTGAAAACAGTTTCTTGGGTATTTGTTCTCCTGGATCACAAATCTGTAAAGCTTGATGAACTCTTAAATCAATCAGTCATTTCTTGTGTCCTCACCAGGCCACTGGACGGGCAGTCAAACAGGTGATGAACTGAATAAAAACACAGAGCACCTGAACACACCTTGTCCTTGTACTCATCCATGTCATAAAGTCATAGTTCCACAAAGGGAAAATGCAACATTTAGGAAAACAGGAACATCTGTATCAGATCTGTATACTAGAAATATTGTAAGTGTAGGTACAGTATCGGGGGAGAAAAAATGGATTGGTGCATGCCTTGCAGGACCAGTGTTGAGGGGTTATGGCTAAATAAGAACTTAAGGAGTCCACACCAACGTGACCATGTCAATATAGGCTCTGTGTGTGTGTTTAATACAGCGGACCCTATAAATTCTTCATTAAATCTCCTTGTGACTGAAATGAGCTGTATTTTCAAGGCCTAATGATGATGCATAGTCTTCTGAGAACACATGCTTTCCTTGTTCTGTGGACTAAATTAAAAAGGCATAGAAAAATACTTTTTTTTTTTTTTTGTCTTGTCATGTCATTTTAAGCTACATTGTAGAAGGTATAGGTCTGTTGTGTTTCATATGACTAAGCCTACAATTCAAATTATGTATTCCTATCTCATAATTTATCATCCTTCATCTGCCTGCACATCCCTGTGTCCAAGGCCATTCATTTATTTAAAAAGATCTTGGCTTTTTCAATGTTTTATGTAGGTTATTTGGGCTTTTTAAAAATAATTAATATTTATTTAATATTATAGTTATTTTGAGCGTCACACCCCCCTTGAAATTAATTGTTTTCACAGTCATAATTTGAGCCGATTCAAATTGGCCCGGATCTAAACCGGAAGTTAGCTGGCTCAGGTGTAACCAGGTATTTTCATAGACGGGAAGTCGAGTTTTTATGGCTTCAAAGCACCGCTGAGCAGCTTTCATAATAATAAACGGGGCTCCACCTCCAACACTGTGTCCAGTAATAAAACGTCCTTGGATAGATGAATCCAAAATTCCGTCTTTATTTTCACTACCACTGGATGTTGATTACACGTCATCACTACGCGCGGCGGAATTGAGCGTGTCCAACCGGGCCGTATGTTGATCAGAGCCGAGCCAAGGTGATAAAAACCCGGGTATGAATGCAGAGTTCATGCATTCCCATTGCAAATAAAAGCCCGATGTAAAGAAGAAATGTGTGAAGCTTGAAAATTCTGTGATCGTATTAATTGGTTTATTTCTTATGAATTAATTAATATATTAATCAATATACATATTGGTTAATCCTTTTTTGTACACACACACACACACACACACACACACACACACACACACACATTTTACATAGAAGACATATATTCAGCTCCTCTGAATGATTTCACAAGTGTAAATAGTTTGAGTAGTCTGAATTTCCATTATGTGGACATTTTGGAGAGTCCCAGTCTCTCTGCCATCTCCTGTACCAGCACACTAAAGTACACACACCCACGAGCCTCCATGCACGCGCACATTAGGAAACCTGAGCAAACAGTTGTTTTTTCTCTCTCTCTCTCTCTCTCTTTAAGGGGGGTTTGGGTTTTTTCTGTCAGAGAGGTTTTGCTATAAAAGGCCGAGCCGCCTCCTGCACACTCTGCTCTGCTGACCTGGAGACCTCGAAGTCCAGCATGAAGACTCTCCTCCTTGTGGCGCTGCTCGGATGCCTCGGTAAAGACTTCATGATTTTATTTTCACCACAGATTCTTTACAGGCTCGACTTGTCTGCATTCGTTTCACGATCCGTCTGCGTTTGCAGCCGCCGTGTTCGCGGCCCCCGCTGAGAAGGTGAAATGGTGCGTGAAGTCGGACCAGGAGCTCCGCAAATGCAATGACCTCATGGCCAAAGCCCCCGTGTTCTCCTGCGTGAAGAGAGACAACACCATCGACTGCATCATCGCGATCAAGGTGAGGAGAGAAACACCCACCAGAACATTAATGAGATGTCTGATTTCATCTTATCAAGCATATCAAAACTGCTGATTAATGGATCCTACAGAGGCTAGATAGATTTTTTTATGATGATGATCGATTGATTGATGGTGATAGAGGAACGATTCAGACCATTTACTCATGTCCTTAATAATAACTTTTTCATCTTGTAGTTGGTCAGGCTAGAGTTAATCAATAACAATGCATCATGTTTTATAGAATAATGTTGTGTTTTTATTAAATATCCTGGTGTTGCAGCAGATCAAGGCTGAGGTCATTTATCTTATTCATAAACTGTTTGTTGGTTCACTTGTCAAAGCAACATCTTACATTTTTAAATTGAAAAAGTTACACACAAACAGTCCCTTTTTGTACTAATCAGTCAACTAAATTATTTTGTTTGTGATTTATTGTTATCAAGATCTGTGGATTAATCCCTGAAAAATGTACAGCAATGTCAAAAAAAATGCCAGATCTAGCAATGTTATAGAAATTAAGGAAAAATTTAAGGAGGTTTGTGCTGGTTTGATAGTTTGTCTGCAATCCTGCTTACAAACCAACAAACAAAACCTCCTCGGTGGAGGTAAGAAGTAGCAAAAAGTACCATATTTCCCTCTGAATTAATTAATAGCAATTAATATGTTATTTTTCACAGTTGCTGCTGCAAAGAAACATGCATCCAAACATTCTGCATTTATAGGTTTGGGGGGTGTGGGAGTTGTAGGAGAGGTCAAGCATCATTTTGCTGGTTTGTGTTACTTTAAATCAGGCTGGTGAAGCTGACGCCATCACTCTGGATGGAGGAGACATCTACGTTGCTGGACTGAACAACTACGACCTGCACCCCATTATTGCTGAGGACTACGGCACCTGTATGTTTACCAAACAGTTCAAGAAATCGGATGTCTTAGCATTTATTAATTTATTTTTTTTATGAGCTTCTTGTGAACTTTTGGCTCACGATTGTTCTGCGTTTCTCAAGCATCGGAGACCTGCTACTACGCTGTCGCTGTGGTGAAGAAGGGCTCTGGCTTTGGCATCAGAGATCTCAGAGGGAAGAAGTCCTGCCACACTGGGCTCGGGAAATCTGCAGGCTGGAACATTCCTGTTGGAACCCTGCTGTCTATGGGTTTGATTGAGTGGACAGGTGCTGAAGACAGCCCGGTGGAGGAAGGTGAGAGACACAAAATGTTAAGTTCAGTATACACTTATTTGCTCTCTTGCTGAGGGTCAGATGAGGATATATGAAGCCGCAGCCAGTTAGCTCAGCTTAGAGACACAGGAAGACAGCTAGCAGCTCTGTCCAAAGATGACAAAATCCACGACAAGCTCCTCTAAAGCTCACACATTGTTATATTTATACACTGAAGTGTAACTAATACAAGTTGAAAAAACAATGGGATGCTTTACACTCCAATCTAGATACAACTTGTTAATTAGCGTGCTTTAGAGGTGCTGGTAGGTTGTTTTTGTTGCTGGGTTAGCTGTTTCCCTGTGTTGCCACTCGTGAAGTTAAGCTAGGCTAAATGGCTGCTGGCTGCAACTTCATATTAGACTTGAATTCTCATCGAACACTTAGAAAGAAAAAATATAAGCATATTTATTCTACATTTCCATAGAGGCAGTTTTGTGAGCTGATTATTCCCATCATATTCAAATTTGTCCACTTTAAGGCCAACAAAAATAACTGCATTTCATATTTCCACACCCAACTTTGACGTTAGCTGAAGCAGCTGTTAGACCTCCACGTCAGAAATGTGAAAAATCCAAACAATAAAGAGAGATAAACATTCTTAAAACCTCGGTATTACTCAGATCGTTGCCTCTGCCCTGCTTTGTTGTTGTCTTGCAGCTGTGAGCAACTTCTTCAGTGCCAGCTGTGCCCCAGGGGCACAAAGGGGCAGCAAACTGTGCGAACTGTGCAGGGGAGACTGCTCCAGGTCCCACAGCGAGCCTTACTATGACTACGGTGGAGCCTTCCAGTCAGTATCACTCTTTATCCTTCTTATTCTTCTACAGTCCTCTAATAACCTCAACACACTTGTTGTCCGAGCGATGACCTGTCAGAGGCTGTACACTGCTGGTGACAGTCTAACCTGTAATGCTGATGCACCTGTGGGCTGGTCTACTTTACAGGTGTCTGGCAGACGACGCTGGCGAGGTCGCTTTTGTGAAGCATCTCACTGTACCTGGTCAGTATCACACAATCACACTGTCAGTTCTGCCAGATGTATAGGACATTTAAAGTAGACTGAAATTATGTTTCTCTAAGAACTTCAATGTTTGTACATATGAGTGTTTAAATGAAATATGCCAGGATAAAAACAAAATACCAAAAGGTGATTATGAATGTTTACATACACATGTTTTTACAGTTCTCAGTGACAAAGACAGCCCTGTTGTCAGGCATCATCACAGCTAAATCACAATCTGAATATTATCAAACTTTGTTTCTGTAGCAAAAGATTACCTATGATAAGAAAGTATTCAACACGAAGAAAAGGGAGGAAAACAAGAGAAATCAAACCAGCTCACATTTACATGATTCAAATGAATGCATTATCCTTTCTGTACATCTTGTAGTGGCTCTATGCAACAATGTGTTGCAATTTACATGTTTTAAACACTTTTATTGACCATATGTAGCGGTAACGTGACAGGAATTTTCACTATTTCTATTTGAAGGATTTTCCCTTAACAGTCCAAAGAACGTGACTTTACTCGTCTCACTGCCTCTCCCCGCTCTGCTGACAGAGAGCAACAGCAGAAATACGATAATAAAGCAGAGGTTCAAAAGAGCCTGTTTAAACTCAAGCTAATTACCTGCGGCAGGTGGATCCTACACCGTAACTAATATTCCGGGACTGCATAAGACAAATATTTCAACATAACAAAACGTGGTAGTGAAAGGAGGGTTCAGAGATTTATTCAGAACAAGAAGACTGGAGGAGAAAAACCTTTGAATCATTGCTGTTCACACTTTCAGCGGCCGAAAAGGACAAGTACGAGTTGCTGTGCAAGGATAACACCAGAGCGCCTATCGACAACTATCAAGCCTGCCACCTGGTCAAAGTACCAGCTCATGCTGTTGTCACCCGCAAGGACCCACAGCTGGCCCAAAAAATCTGGGACAGTGTCCAATCAGTGCAGGTATGAAACACAAATATTTATACTGCACAGAGAGAGAGAGAGAGAGAGAAAACAGCACATGGACTCATGATATAAAGGGTTTCAACTCAACATGTCAATAAAGTCTGCTTACTTTTTGCCTTTCAGGAGTTTAACCTTTTCTCCTCTGAAGCCTATGCACCTGCCAAAAACCTGATGTTCAAGGATTCGACAACGAGTCTGGTGCAGGTGCCTCCGAACACTGATTCCTTCCTGTATTTGGGAGCTGAATACATGAGAATCGTCCGCTCCCTCAAGAAAGGTACTATGAGCAGATAAACACATCGAAACCTCTATAAAGCATCAGATAAAAACATTCACTGGACGGCTAACACTGGCTGACGGTCATGTTTCACTTCACTTGTCCAGAGCCGATTGCAGCCACTTCATCCTCTGCCATCAGATGGTGCGCTGTGGGCGCCACAGAGACACAAAAGTGCGACGCATGGGTCATCAACAGCATGACTGAGAACGGCGCCATCATGGGATGTCCGAATGCTGCCACAGTTGACGGGTGCCTTAAAAAGATTATGGTAAAACACCCTTTGATTAAAACACAGCACCTGGGTCTTGTTTGAGACTCCTTTTTCTCCATTTTGTCGCTTCTGTCTCTGATTTTTCTTGATCATCCTGCAGCGCGGAGAGGCTGACGCGATGGCAGTGGACGGAGGAGAGGCGTACACAGCCGGGAAGTGTGGTCTGGTTCCTGTTATGGTGGAGCAGTATGATCAAGGTGTGATACGTCGCACAGAAACCACTACACACAATCCTGTGTTCAACTTTACCTTTTCTAGATGACTAATACTTATCTGTCTCTGTCCACAGCGCAATGCAGCACCTCTGGAGGTAATAAACCCGCCTGTATTTCTGTTCCTTCTAGTTTTACTTAATCTAAAAGTAAATCTACTTATTATCTGTCCGATGGCTCTCTGAATCTTCTTCTTCTGTGCTTCCACTCTTGCAGGTACAGCCTCTTCTTACTACGCGGTTGCTGTGGTAAAGAAGGGTTCAGGCGTGACCTGGGATAACCTGAAGGGCAAGAGGTCCTGCCACACTGGCATCGGCAGAACTGCCGGCTGGAACGTCCCCATGGGCCTCATCCACAAACAGACCAGTGACTGTGACTTCAGTAAGTGACTTTATGCTTCTTCTCCTAAAAATTCTGGGCCAGTTGTTCTGCTGCCATCCACAGAAGTATCCACTGCCTTACCACCAGACTACCGAGCAGCTTCTTTCCTCAGACTCCTCAATTCACCCATCCTTGTCTTAGTTAAAAAAAAACAAAAAAAACAATGTGTTTTTGTAGTTCTGCCAAAAAACATCCACCCTATGACATCTGTGCTGTCGAACACCATAACATTACCTGCAGTGGCAGAAAAGTAATTTTCCACACCTCTAACACACCATTCTGTCTGTGTCTCATCCTTCTCCCCAGGTAAGTTCTTCAGTGAGGGCTGTGCCCCTGGAGCAGACCCCAGCTCTGTGTTCTGTAACAAATGTGCCGGCAGCGGCAGAGGTGTGGAAGATGAGTCCAAGTGCAAAGCCAGTAGTGTTGAACAGTACTACGGCTACGCTGGAGCCTTTAGGTAAAGTGCAACCGTGAAATTATTCTCAGCATAAAATTATATGTGCATGTGTGTTAAAAGAATAGTTTGACATTTTAGAGAAAGCACACGTTTGCTTCCTTCCTCTGAATTAGTAAAGATTTATACCACTCACATGTCTGTGTGGAGCCTGAAACAAAAGGGACACGGCTAGCTTGGTTCTCTGTAGCAGAGTTCATCTAATTTCATTTGATAGAAATATAAAAAATATGTAGTTTTAGGAGGACTTCCATGCTGCAGGTGCTTGAAAAACAATGTGTCCATCCACTCATTGTAGCTTTTCTGCTGGTTGCAGCTGAGTAGTTTTTACACACACCAGTTGAAATGAAATTATATAAATGAGTTACTTAGCTTTGGGGCTACTAAAAGGCATTATTTGTAAAGTTTTAAATGAGCCAGCCCATTAGCTGTTCCAGTTCGCTAAGCTGAGCGCCCTTCCAGCTGCAGCTCTGTACACAAAGGCCAACTCTCCAAATTTTACACATTAGTACAAGTGTATAAGTGAAATGGGTAGTCTTTTGCTCCAGAGAAAGCTGCATGAAATCTCATAAATATCACTCAGTGGCTAAGTTGCATTCTGGGTAATATAGGCAACAGGTTTTGAAATTCCACTGGTCCAGCATTACATTCCTGTAACACTGTTGGACTTACTACGAATTTTATCACAAAATGATCAAAATCATTGGCAGGAACAGAGGGAGCGTTCCTCTCCATTTTTTTAAAACCAGGAACATTACCCACGATGCACCTTGGCCACGGACATCAGTCAAGGGCAATTTATCAGATTATACGCAGCTTCCTCTGGAGCCAAAACAAGCTTTATACTACTTTTTCACATATTTAGTCACACACTGGAAGACCTGTTAACACGTGTAAAATTGGTGGAGTTGCCCTTTAACACAGGATAGTATCAATCTTCTCATCTAACTTTTGGCAACAAAGTGAAAAAATGCATACATTTCCAAAGATTCAACCAAACTATTTCTTGAATTACTCCTTCAGAACGTCCTCCTTCATATTGCCCAATTCAATGTGTTGTGTATCACTACAGGTGTCTTGTTGAGGGAGCCGGTGATGTTGCCTTCATCAAACACACAATTGTTGATGAAAACAGTAATGGTAAGAGTCTGACACCAACCTGTTTCTTCATCTTAGCCATGACTGTTTTGTTGCCTACAATGCTATAACATTCGTCCATGCTGTCTCTCCTCGTCAAAGGCAATGGTCCAGCATGGGCTAGCGGCGTGAACAAGGATGACTACGAGCTGATCTGCCCGAACAACAAGAGTCCAGTGCCAGTCAGTGATTACCTCTCCTGCCACCTGGCTCTTGTGCCCGCACACGCTGTTGTGACTCGTCCAGAGAGCCGCGGCAAGGTGGTCGACTTCCTCCAGGACCAGCAGGTTGGTGATGATTTTTAAGTTACTTTTATTTAGTTGTTACTGTACAGGTCGGTTTATACTGAGGTATAAACCATTATTTGTAAGCCTCATGTCAACATAATATTTTTACACACCTGTTAATTTCCATCCTACATATAGATATTTCTACAACAAACAAACCAAAAAATGAATGCTTCTGTTCTAAACCTTAATCTTGTTTTTATTTTTCAGTCCAAGTTTGGTATCGGCGGCAGCGATCCCTCGTTCAACCTGTTCCAGTCAGACTTAGGAAGGAACCTCCTCTTCAAGGACTCCACCAAGTGTCTGCAGGAGATCAGAGCTGAAACATCCTACGATCAGTTCTTGGGAGCAGAGTACATGAATGCCATGGCTTCACTCAGAAATTGCACAGACAGCACCTCAGGTTTGTACAACCGTGGGTTGAGTCTGGAATAACAGGACAGAAATATAACAGATTAATTTGGCCTAGAAGCGTCACACACTCACCATAAATATAACGTGTTCCCAAGCTGCATCTTAAGAATGATTTTTTTGTCTTTGTCTCTGTCCATCAGATCTGGAGAAATCTTGCACTTTCCATTCCTGCCAGCAAAAAAACTAGTGGCGACCACGGACCACACGGTGCCTCATTCCGCCCTCAGTGATTCGAGCACCCTACCCATCCTTCCCACGCGCAACGCAAAAATTGCCTTGTGTGTTTTCTTACTGATCTTCTTGTAGAACAGTTTTTACTAGAACCATCATTACCAGAACCAACAAATCAACTATTCCGTGACCAATCATGCCCTGTTGTAGTTATTTTCATGCTGTTGAAACGTAATGTTACATTACCTGTGTCATTGGATCCATGTTTAGTATTGCAAACACATGCCTGACTTTTCTCAAATAAAGCTTTTTAACGCTCTTTCGTGTTGACTGCATGGTCTGATTTTGAATTTGTAAATTGTTTGTATGGAGTCAAATGGGTGCCATAAAAAGAGAATTGGTCTATAAAAGACTAGGAGAAAAAGTGAGTGATTAAAATGAGGAATAGATAAAAGAATGAATAACTACATAGAAAATGAGGAAAGTAAAGAGAAGAAATCAAAAAAGGTCAAATATAGCAAAACAAAATATTAAAAAATTATATTTTAACATTAATCGGTTCATTTATTATTCACTTTGCATATTGTGTATATTCTTTTATATTATTGTATCCATCATCATTTATTTATAGCTTTATTTTATCTGATTAATTGCTTATCCTTCTCCATACTTTCAGACATGGTTGTACAATTTGTAACTATCACTTGAAAAGTAAGTGCACAGTAGTTGAAATGTACATAAAGTGACAATATTTTCAATTTAACTCCCAGTGCCACAAACAGTATGATCAAAAAACTTGGTTGAGAAACTTCTGGAGACTGAAAGGACACAAAAAGTACATGGACTTGATAAACAGTTTGTACATATGGACCTGTTGGGGTGTAGTGTTCAATAACAACTGCTGTGAAAGATAAATGGCCATTAACAGTCAAAAACAGTCTCAAAATGTTCTCAATTTCAGGATGAGTTTTCAAAGTGCATTGATTAAATCGTTATCATGCTTTTGCAATGTCCAAAATTAGGCAACAGACAAACACACTCTTGACTGAAGCTGTTGACAAACCTTCTGTCAAAAATGAACTTTGGGCCCTTACGGAGGCCTTGTTCCAATTTAGTTCCAGTCAAACTGATTTAGAAATATGTGCTAATATGTGCCATGTCATTATGAAGACTGCACAGGTGAATAATACAAGACACGCCTCAAGGCCTATATCTTTAGATTTGGCTTCTTTTTACAGGAGCACATGTTCCCAAACATATTTCCTGAAAAGCTTTTGAGCTTTTGATTCTGGTCAAATGATTGTTCTCAGCTGTGGGATTTGTTGATTTTTAGTCATACGTGATGATTTTTAACTGAATATCTGTGTGTTTAGGACTGTTTGTTGGAACAATAAAAAATGTATTATCTATCATCATTTTTTACTTGTGTCTGTTTGTTTTGTCCGTTTGTCAGCCGGGGTACACAAAAAACATTATACAGGTTTCCACTAAACTCTGGAAACTCTTGGAATTTCTTTCATGTGGATGCAAATAAAAATCCAGATCTAGCAGATTTAACTATGTCCTTATAGAGGAGTGGTCTTTTGTCAGCTATACAAACAACAAATAGGGCATTGGATTAAACTTGATTGAATTAAAGGGTGGAGGTATGTGCTGTACTGAGTGCCGTTCTAGATTGAAAATGGAACCTCGGGCTCTGAAAATAATCTAATTTGACTTTTTTCTGGCATTTTAAAGAGGAAAAATATGAACTGATTAGTAAAATGAATCATTGTCAGATTAGTGGATAATGAAAACAGGCCTAATTGAAAAAAAAAACCCTCTTATCAGTTCTATGGTCAATAATTAGCTATCTATTAGCCATGAGTTGAGTGAGTTAAATAAGTTGCACAACATTTCTCTTGTATGGGCCATTTCATAAACTAGATCATACTTTGACTCATTTGAAGACTTTGGCACTGTTCCAATAGAAACCTTTTTTCAGTTGACTCTGTGGTTTGAAAGATCAAACCTCCTTCAGAGCCAATAAAGACTGAAGAAAACAAACAACAACAACAAAAGCCCCTACCGATTAACACCTTGTGAAATTCATTACACGTGTAGGCCGTATTGTTTTAGTTTAAGCTTAATATACACAACTCAAAGTCGAGTAGGACTATGGGGATGTGGGTGCATATATGTGCGTGGATATGCAAGAAAAGTCAAATGAGGGCGCAAACATATCCACAAAACACAAATTAAAATTCATTTACGTCACAGAATAAAGAATCAAGAGAAACACTAAAACATCCCCACCTAATTTTGAGTAGTGTGCTACCTGCAATATTAAATGATAGTGAGGTGGGCGGATGATTTGATTGAAGCTCCAGTATCACATGACCCAGGAAGCAGCATCAGACCGTAATTTTCCCGGAAGTTACCCATGCGACTTGGAGGCGCACCGGCTCCATAGACCAGAAACATCGCATTATGGCCTCGCTCTGAGCCTCCTGATGCGACAGTTGTGTACATACCTAACCGGCAATCCGTCACCATCGACGCCTTGATCATGGACCTCCGGTCCAGAGGCTTTTTTCGGGGCCATCGGAGTTGTCAATAGTACTCCCGAAGTACTATATTATTTGATTTTGAGCACTGTCACTTTTGCACGCCCGGGGATTTAAACCGAAGTGACAGTAACAGCACTCACCCCATCTGCCGGTCAGCTAGCTAGCTCGCTAAGTCAATAGCTAAGAAGGGCATCACTTTTCTTTTGGAGTAAAGGACAAGGAAACTGCAACACCACTCCTTTCATTAACAGAAGACTGAACAGAGGCTGATTCCCCGAGTTCCCATCTTACAACATATTCACTATTGATTCCTGGTAAGAATAAAACCAACTGACGGCGGTAATGCTAGCTAGTAGTACCCCCGATCAAGGCTTCATATTGGTCAAAGGCACACAGGCTAGCTTGCTAATGTTAGCTGGTCGAACAGGCCCAGCCGGCTGTCAGTCCTCATACTAGGAGCGCTAGCCAGTTAATCTTGCCTAGAATACGAAAACGGACGAAGCCGAATTTATGTGAATGTTTTCACTGTAGTTTAAGGCCGGTTACCGAGTTAATCTCGAGGCTTTCGCGAGAGCTGCTTGGCTAAAGTTAAGCTAACGGTAGCTAACTGAAATGACAGCCGGGGTTCCACGGTCTCGTGGCTAATCTTCATTTGGTAACCGTTACATCGTAGACTCCGTGAGGTAAAGTTAGTTAGCCCTGATGCTTACAGTTTAATGCTTTAAAAACCTCTACTGTGTTTAACAGCCAACGCCTCATGGTAACATTTTTAAACCATCATATTATTGCCAAAGCCGATTTAATATAGGTTCAAGTTAAATGTCAGTGTGATTATTTCATTCGCTGGCGGAGCTGGCTGGGCCTGCAACTAAATACACCTCGTAGGACAGAGCTGGGCTAACCTGCTAACATTATTACCAACAATAGCTTAACTGTAACCTAATCGCTGTCAAGTATTGCGACATGGATCAGCTTCTTTGTATTTCTTGTGTTTTTATTGATCAACATAATCATCCATCCGCACAGTCAAAGACTGTAGTCACTGTGCGTTAATGTTAAATGTGGACTCAACGTTCAGCCACGTAGCGTAACTTAGCAAAATGTCTATGATAGAGGGACACGTAATGTTAGCCGGCGCTGGCTAGCGATCTAACCTGCTTCGGCCGGGAATGCTGCCTCGCTAGCGGGCCATCAAAATGCCTTCCATCCTATAATTTGGTTAAGACACGTTGGAAAGCTTTTCTTGACTATCTTGTCATATTTATTGACGATCCATACGACTGTTAGCCACCTCTCCTGGTGGAATCCTATGTTAGCTTTGTACACGGAGAAGCTGTCTAAAAGAAGCATGGCACAAGCTAGCAGCTAACGATAGTTCCTGTGTCAGCAGGTGGATGGTGCATGACACGTCTGCTCATAGTGTTCATTTTCGTTTTTGTTCAATCCACCATGTGTTGGCTATTTCAGCACTTATACAACAGTCTTTCATCCCGATGAGTAATCGGCTCTAAAATGATTGTTATCGGAATGGATTATTTGCGCATGTAGCTAGCACAACCAGGGGGCATTGGAGTCACAGTTAACACAGTAAATGAACTTTGACCTGAGGTATCCATTTTCTTAAATTCACTCAAAACCAGACCAGTCAAAAAGATTAGGTGACAGTGAAGTATGAGCTGGAAGTAGATGCTCAGACCAATACAGGAATGAGGTTTTTTGCAGTTAAAGTCCTCTTTTTTGTAGTAATTTAAAAGTCACCACAACACTTTTCTGCTCAGATAATGGACTGGTTTGGGTGGAGGCTAAAACATACAAGTCCATTGCTATTTGATTTCAGCAAGGAATCCACAAAGGTTATTATCACTGATCTCTTAAATGACTGCATGTCTGAGCCATGCACTGTGTAAGCGATTAACATTGTGGGAGGTGATGGTGTTATCATAGGCGAAACCACAGGCCACACCCTCACTGCTTAGTTAGATGTCGCCACACTAAAGGCTCATGACGTCTTACAGTGTTGTCTGATATCTAACCAAACCTGTGTGGCTGCACCTATCATGTTTTATAGAGGTGAAATTTGAACTGAGAGCAATGTCTTTGATCAACTCTTGACTTATGCTTAATTGTTCTTTTTTTATGTATATCTCTTGTTTCTCTCTTCCTCAGATAGGCTGGCAACACAACGCCACCCTAATGCAGAACCACAAAAGAACGTGAAATGAACAAACCACCGCAGCCTATTACGGGACCCACGTCTGTCCCAAACCCTTCCCCATCCCCTGGATTGACACAGGTGAGAGTGGCTGACCTTATAGAATGTAGGTTGTATTTGTGGTTAAAACTTTGGTAACATCTGTATTTCTTCCTCTCTCTCAAGGCGGCCTACGGCCCCGGACAGCCCCCGTCTCTTGTTTTTGCCACCCCTCCACCACAAATGAACTCTGCACCACAGCCAAGACAGGTATTGTTCACAGCATGATCCTTCTCCACGTTCAGTGTTAGGTATGGGATGTTTTTTTGCAGCATAAAAGAAACCTCCCTTTCCTACTCTTTCACAAAAAATTCTGACACGGCTTCTTCTGCTTTAAGGCTTTGGCTAAAACTGTGTGTGCGCGTGTGTTTATAGCCTATTTGCCATCTTTCTCCTTGAATGTCGATCTTGACTTCTTTCCTCTCTTCTGCTGTCCTCCCAGTTTGCAGCAGGGCCCCGTACTTTACACCAACAGGTACTAACACCCCTCACTGTTCCCTACATCTCCTGTCTCCTTAGTGTAATGCATGCCTTAAGTTCCTTATATTTGAGAATTAGAGGAAAATGATGTAGTGCTTATTAGCTGAGTTAACTGTTCCTGAGAATCAATGACATTTCCTGAGGTTATGTCATTATCCCAAAGGCAAATCCTCCATAGGAAGTCTTTATTTTAAATATTTCAAAAGAAGTCTGCCCAAGCCTTCTTTGTTCATCCACATATCTGAAGTATCACCCCCCCCATACATCTCTGCATTTGCAAGACACCCTACCAACCCTGCTGTTAGTATGACGGCATAAATGACCATGCTTTTTTTTTTTTTTTCTTCTAAAATTTGATTTTGTTGTAGGGTAAAGCATTTCATAAAAAGCTAACAAACAATTTAGAAATAAAGTGAATGTTTTTTTTTTTCATTGCCTGCATGCATGTGTAGCCTGTAAATGATTCATAAATCTCTCAACTGGGGCCCAGAGGACTTCAGCGGATCCGTCTTCTATGCGGACCTGTACAGAGTTGCATGTGCCGCTGTGGTTGTTTGAGCTTACTGTTCCTGGCTGAGATATTTTGCTGCTGCTTTCATACTCTTTCCTCTTTACACCTTGTAATCTCACCCTTCCAACGTTGTCTCTTGTCCTCATTTTCACCCTAATCTCACTCCCTCTCTTGCTCTCTGCTCATGTGTTGCGCGGCTGAAGGGTGGATACAGAGCACTACAGGTAACAGCTTTTCTCTTCGTCTCCGTCCTCTGGTAACTTGCTCTAACCTCAGTGTAGCAGGGGCATGGCATGACATTCAGTGCGAGTTAGACTCAGTGTAACCCAAGAACAGGACTCGTTGTACATATTGGCAGTCACTGTGAGTGCATTGCTTCCAGCTGAGGTTAGGAGTGTCTGTGACTGGACACACACACAGGCACACACAACAACATTTGCAGACATGAGCTAAGACTTCCATAACTGAGACACTAAATGTACAGAGCAACAGGTTTGTTTGTGCTATGACTTGCCCTTCATCCCTTCTCCTCCCTTCTCCTCATCTGTTCGCTAGAGTTATTATCAGAACCGACCAGCCATGGCCACCAGTGCTCCAAGGGTACAGACGAGTAGTGGCCCACGACCCGTTGGACCCACTCACGTCTATCCGCCCAGCTCCCAGATGATGATGATTTCCCAGCAGCAGCTGTCTTTTGCTGGCTCCCCTCAGGGCTACTTCATCCCACCTGGACAGGTTGGTTCACATTATTAATAATCAGTTTGTTAAAGTCAAGCACATATCACCATTCTTGCCACATAATCCAGACCACATGCTCATTATAATGCCGTATTGGTCTGAATACAAGAAAATAGTTTTGGGAAGAAATTACATTTGAAAGAACTAAGTCATTCAGTGTTAACAACCACCAATGGAGGGAGTATCTGCTCCTACAGAGTGAGCTTCTTACATTAAGAGCGTTGCATCATGGGGTTGTTTGTATCCTTGATTTTTCTAGTCAAGCAGGTTCCTTGAAGTTTCATGTTATATTGTGTCTAAGGGACTAAAGCAGCCCTAAAATTGGCAAAACCGGTTTAACCTACAAGAGTTTCTGACCGCTTGTGCAGCTTGTTTTGCTGCCATGGAGAAGTTATGTTTTTGACCAGTGGAAAGTTGAAAGCAGTAACCGACTCATGTGACAAACAATTACCAATGTCACACAATAAAGGACAGTCTAAAAAAATGCTAACAGCTGCAAATCATTCTGACTGCTTCCAAGAGCCTGACATGTGAGTGTGAGAGCATGTGACTGATAGACACAATGAAGAAATAAATGCGGCTCTACATCTTGTGTACAAACTACACAAGATTTAGGGGTTTCATGTCTCTCAAAAATCTTATGTTAGAAAATGGGGTCGTCTTATTCGGGCCAATACTATACATTACTGTGGAGGTTGCAAAGATTGACTTGAAGCTCTCCCAACTCAATTCTTTCATCTGTTGTTTTATCTGACTCTTTATTTTGTTTCTGCAGTACCGGGCCCCATACATGCCTCCTACTCAGCAGTATCCTGTGACCAGCGGTACAGCAGGCTTCTATCCAGGAACTAGCCCTGCTGAGTACTCTGCTTATGGTAAGGGTTGTTGCCCGCAAAAAAAGAAAAAAAAAACAGCCAAGCACAACCATGAACATGAAGGATGTTGGTATACCAGGGGACATTTTAAACACCAAAGGTTGAAATTGAACTGAGACTCTTTTCATTGAAGCATTTAGTTTTAGCCATATCCATTTGTTCATCCCTTTTGTCCATAAGGTATCACAGGGTGCACTGTGGTTTTGCTTGGCTGGTTGGTGTGTTCAGTGTCTTTCTGGGTCAAAACACTGCTGTATGTGGTGAACTGCCAGTTGCATGTGGTCTGGCTTGATTCTGCTTTGGCCTGTGTTCTTTCTATCTGCAGTCTCACCTGACACTGCCTTACAGGTTCCATGAAATGGCTTTAAGACAATAACTGTGTTCTCTTTCTGGATGATGTTGGGGTGGTATTCAGTGTCAGCAGGGATCTAATTTGAATATTAATAAGAAATCAAAAGAACAAAGACTCCAAAATGGAAGGCAGACATGAGTATTACTGCAAGTGCTGCTTTAAAAAAAATGCCACTCCAAATGCACTTCTGACCTGTGTTACTGCAAATACTCTTCATAAAGACAAATTATGTTCTACATATTTCATTATATATGTGAGGCATTGGATAAAACTAATAGTAGGAAGCAATGTGGTTCAGTGAACAGAACTTTATACTTTCTTGAAAGAAGTAAAAAAACAAAACAAACAAACAAAAAAAAAATCCAATAAAACAGACACAAGCATGAAATGTAGCCAGAAACACAAGTTAAGAAGAAGTTAAAGATGGTGTACATTTCATGGGACCTTTTTAACACCCTGCTTCCTCTGGATCCTCTCATTAACTCATTCTGCATCTGTCTCTTCCTGCCCTCTCTCCTTCTTTCCTCCCTCTCCCGTCCCTCACTCCCTTCCTCTCGTTTGCTGCGTTGGTTCAGAGCCCTCTCTTGCTGCGAGGGAGAGGCGGGGTGGTGGGGGGAGAGGGGGCGGGCGAGAGAACGGCCGTCTCTCTCTCCATGGTGCTCCTCTCACCTCCCAGCGCTACCCTGGTGAGTAGTGTTTGTGCTTGTGTGTTGGTCAGCAGGCTTTAGTGGCAAAAAGCTCTGTGGCACTTCCTGTCTCTTATAGTGATTTCAAATGTATGTTTTTCTTTTTTTTTTTTTTTTCCTTTTGGTGATTGACACTTGTACTGCATACTTCTACGTGTTGTTAATTAGTGAAGTTTTACATATATGAAAAAAGGCTGCCTGCAGTGTACCGCTGCCAGCCTGCCGGTTCCTTGCTAGCTGGGTACTCTACACACGGTCCCGTGCTGCAGTTCCATGTTAACAATTTCATATGTTTCACATTCACCTAATATTGTAATTCATGTAATGAAATTGAGGATGAGGAGTTTTTTGTGATGGTAAGTAATGTTGGTTGTTTGTTTACTACACAGGACTTTAGCAGTCTGGATGTGACGGCCGTTACCCATTTCATTTTAGTGGTTTTGAGATTGAATTACTTGAACATTCACACAGGCTACGTTAATCTGAAGGCTGGGCCGTTTGCTGACCACACTGTCTTTCTACCTTTGAGTTTGGCCACCGCAGTAATGGCAGCGTCTCTAGAAAGCGCACCTCACGAATCAGCTTGCAGATCAGTCTGCATGTATATAATATGTACATATTTATACCTTGATCTTGGTCTTGTTTGTGTTCCTGCTGGATTCCCCCTCGACTTAATTATGAATCCCACATATAATCATGCAGGTTCTTTAGAAAAAAACACAGTAAATAAACTATTTTGGGTCATAACTGCAGGAAAAAAAGATCCTGTTTTCTTGGATGGATGGTTATTTAAGTGTGAAGCTGTGTGTTGTACTTAAGTTTTGTGCCCTCTTTTTTCATTAATTCTCTTCTGTTTCTTTCTGACCTTACAGCCGGAGCATACTATCCCGCTCAGCCGCAGTACTCTCCGTCTGTCCAGCCGGCACCGGTCATGATCAGCCCCGCGCAGCAACAGCAACAAGCCCCGCCTCCTCAGCAACCACCGGCGCAGTCACAAGGCCCACTAAAGAGGGAACGCAAACCGGTAGTGTGTCACAACAAAAGGGCAACGCACCCCTTGTCTGAGGTCAAAAAAAAATTTTGAATGGACAGAAAGTGTTTTGTCTGTTCAGTGTGGAACTTTCTCTTTTACCGGAAAATAACAATAGTATTTATTATGTAGGGTGGCAGCAGTAGATCAGCAGCGACTGGATTGTTACATACTGTTGGTATTATAATGTTGTCCACATGTTTTGTGGAAACTTGACCAATATTTACCCTGTCTCCTGACAGATAAGAATACGAGACCCCAACCAGGGCGGGCGCGATATCACAGAGGAGATCATGTCAGGTGGAAGGTCCACCACAACACCAACTCCCCCACAGGTAAGGATGCTTCTGGGAACACTGGTTTCTGTTAACTGATTTTTAACTCTGATGTCATGCAGCTAGAGTTGTATGTACATTGTGAAAGACCTCTTTGTTTTCGTGGTAGTATTACCGATTGTATTTCCCAAGTGGTAATATTAAGTGTATAGTTGGTCAGGTGTAATTTTTATTTAGGAATCTACATTGTTATTAGTTTTTTTGTACTGATTTCAGGTAGTTTTGATTTGAAAAATAAAGTGAGCAAACAGTCGAGGAGTCCAAACTGGTGAAACTGGAAAAGTTTCAGTCTGCAACTCCTACTTTTATTTTGTCTTGCATTGTTAATTAGCTTGTCTGAGAAGGTAGTAATTTGTCCAAAAGTGGAGCAAAAATGTATTATTTAGAGTTTGATGTCATACACTAATTACACATACCAACATGACCGATTTAAAACGTACAGCTCAAGCAGATTATCACTGACATTTGGTCGGTTTGTATGAACAAAGGACACGTTGTTGGCAAAGACAAAGCACAGTTTAGGAACATTGTCCCACCAGCTCCCAATTTATTTTTCATAGAAGTAAAGGCAAGATTTCACATTGCTGTGCTGAGGTCTTGTTATCAGCACTGCACAAATCTAGCAGGGCATTTGACTGAACAAACAGAAAGCAAATGCACACAAATATGCACAGCTGTTACGAGCTGTGGTTGTTTTTCAGGCGTTTGCCTTAACCTCAGTTAGTCAAAACACACCCACTCAACAAGCCAAACATCAGCTTTCTAATGACTAAAGAGTTTAATCAACATTTCTTTGATAGTCTTCACAAAATGTGAAAATGACCTAATAACACTGGTAAAATTGATTGAAATCTGTGTTTCCATTTCAGTCAGTGTTTAAAAATGCTGTTTTGTGTCTGTAGGCCTCCACAGCAGATGTAAGTCCTGCACAGACCAATGGTGAAGTTACACAAGCTGTCACCACAGTGACTAGAAGAGGTGAGTCCTTTTTCTCAGCTAGGTGTGGATCTGGCCAAAACATAATTTCACAATCTGTTTAATGGATCCGCTGTCTAAACTGCGATCTCAGAACAGCCATGTGAAGTAATTGCGCTAATCGACATGGCCATCTAGTTGCCTACAAAACTCTGTTGGCTTCTTCACACAACATGACTACAGGAGTCAATGAGGTTATGTTGAAGTTTGGACAGAGAAGTAAGATGACATTTAATACCCCATCTCTACAAGTCCCCTGAAATTGTGGATCGTGGGCACTCAAGACCTAGAATTGTCAGATCGCTCTCCCTTATTCTCATGTATTACTTAAGGGAGAGGGCTGTATTCCACATTTTTCTGATTGTGATTATTTCACGTGTTTCACTCCTCAGATGAAAACGTCGATCCTCCCTCTAGCGCTGAAACCCCACCACCTCCTGCCACAGCAATTACAGAGCCCGTGGTGGAGGCCAAACAGGAAGTGGACGTCCAGATTGCAGCACCTGCTGAGTTGGTTACAGAATCTGTCGCCCCTGCAGCTGCTACTGAGGTGCCATCCCCGTTGACAAAGGACCTGCAGTCTTCCTCCTCCCTCCCTCCTGCAGCAGCAGCATCTACTACACCTCCTGCAGAGGAAGAAAATAAAGTTGATACTAAAGTTGGTGACACAGTAGACGCTCCTGTTGGCCCGTCATCATTAGCAGCACAAGAGGCACCTGTCAAGTCGGAGGAACCAGTGGCTGCCCCAGCTCCAGCTGAAAAGGCGCCAGAAAAGGAGGAAAAGAAAACAGAAGAAGTGAAGACGTTGGAAAAAGAGGAGGAAGTGACCAACGTTAAGTTGGAGCCTGAAGTTGAGGTTGCTACGACGGTTGCTGAGACGGTTACCACCGTGAACATGGCAAAAGAAGAAACGGCTACAAAGGCTGCAGCTGAAGTCTCTCAGCCTCCACCCTCAACACCGGAACCTGCTGCTCCGCAGACCCAGAGCGCTGCCCCGAGCTCTGAACCTGAACCTGAACCTGAACCCGAACCCGAACCCGAACCTGAACTCGAACCCACACCTGCTGTTGTGGCAGAGCCTCTTCTCTCCAACGGCCTCCCTCAGGACACAGAGGAACTCCCTGAGGATATGGCATTTTCTGACACTACAACCCTCGACAAGCCTGATACTTCTAAATCTCAGGAATCCACACCTGTGGCTAAAACGGCAGTGCCAGCCCAGGAGGAGGAGCCAGCAGAAGAAGAGGAGGAGGAGGAGGAGGAGGAGGAGGTCGAAGACAAAAAGGTGGAGAAGAAAGAAGAGGAAAAGGAGAAAAGTGAGGATGCCCCTTCTACCGCTGTTAGCTGCCCAACAGAGGAATCTACTACTATGCAAGGTAGTGTGGAGTTGATTATTGCCTGCATTTATGATCTTTATGTGTCATGACCTAGTGTGAGATTTTAATGTCAATGTCCTTCTTCTTGAAGCTGCTACGTCTGTGCCAAAGAAGAGGAAGAACATGAAGGAGTTCAACAAGAAGGAGGCTATTGGAGACCTCCTGGATGCCTTCACAGAGGTGTGTATCAGTCTTGAATGGCAACATGACAGCTGAAATTGACTCACTGTTTGCAGGGAGGCTGCCGTTATGACTTGCTTTTGCAACAGGTTAAGCTATCTTTCCATAGTTGAGGCAGAGCTGCTGGAGGACAGCAGAGGGACAGACCAAAATATTTTCTCCATAAAACCTGATCCATTTTTTAACTAATAACCTAAAAAAGTGAGTTGTGTTTTTGTACAGTAATCCATGAGGCCAAGACCCCAGAAACACTTTGGTGTTTGGTGGTGTCCTTTGCTTTATACACCGGTGGCCGCGAAATAAAAATTACTAAAGCATTAATTGGGCACTTAATTTGTATTAGTCATTAACGGTTTCCAGGAAATCAAAACTCTTGAATGCCAATCAGAATACCTAGAAAACTACTTGACTATGATTGTCGGGCCCGATACTGATGTGTAGGTGAGAAAGAGAGCAAGACATGATCAAAACGCTTCAGTTTTGATTTCAGTGGAACTCTGCTTCAGCTGTATCAATAATATATTTTTTAGGACATTCTCTGATGAGTAACTGGGTTAATATAATACTTGCTCATCTCTTCCTGTTGCTTTTGCTGCAGGAGCAGGATGCCAAGCCCGCTCCTGAACCCTCATCCCCTCAGGCTGACCCCGTCCCTGTTGCTCCAGCTGAACCTCCCGCTGAGGTTGCAGATGAGACCTGGGAGGAGAAAGAAGACAAGCAGAATGCAGAACCAGACAGGTCTAAAGCCACACCTGAGCCAACTGGGCAGAAATACCAGTACAAAGAGGGTAGGTTGTGACTAAAATTGTACAGAAATAACACTGGAAGCTTTTGTATTTGATGTACATTTGTGGTTTTAATGTCTTCTTTGGCGCACATGCATACCAAAGGTCAGAGTCATACAAATTCTTGAACATTTGAAAAATGCTTATCTTAAATCATTGTGTTGTATTATGTCATGATGAGAATAAGATATTCGTTGCCTCTTAACGTTGATATTAGCAATCATCAAATCAAATTTAAACAGGACATTACAGTAAATTCAACAGCTGGTAAAATAAATAAAAAATGTCAATACAAATTGATTGCTGTATCAAGGTATTTTTTAAAACTTTTTATTGCAAATATTCATAGCAACAATTTAGATGTGTGGATAAATCCTGTAGATGTTTTAGTTTAGGTTTGCTTCAGTTTTACTTTAAACTGCTGCAGCTTAAAACTATGTCAATGCAACAGAAACGTATGTCACATAAAATTCACATGTGTGTCGTACGTTTCACAGAAAAATGGAAGCCGATTGACCCTGAGGAGAAGAAGCGGTACGACAGGGAGTTCCTCTTGGGCTGCCAGTTTATCAATGCCAGTATGCACAAACCTGAGGGCCTGCCGAGCATCAGTGATGTTGTCCTTGACAAGGTTGGTGATATTTTATTTCATTTTGCTGCAGAGTGCGATAATGACGTTTGTCATGTCGCATGATAATAATGTTGCAGCTGCATGGATTATTTCATTTATTTTAAGCTCATGAGCACAACTAGTTTGCCAATAAGTCTTTGTGTTTATGATAAAACTGAGTTCAGAAACCTGACTTACCTCTTGGCTTGTCAGTGTTTTTGTATTTTTGTATCAATGCCTGAGATCATTCATTTTTCTTCAGGTGAACAAGAATCCGCTGCGGCCTGTTGACCCATCTCGACTGATGAATGTTGGCCCTGATTTTACACCCTCGTATTTGGGTAATCTTGGGAGGGGATCGGTAGGAGGACCACGAGGCCCAGTGAGTAGATTTCTTTCAACTTTCTACGCTGGTTTATTATGAGACCACATCATTGTCTCTCTTTCCTAATCATAATTCAATGAATTTGTTCTGTTGGAAAAAGGTTCCTTTTCTCACTTTTATATATATACATTCCTGCCCCACCACTTAGCCGCCCGGGCCACGTCGCTCTCAGCAGGGTCAGAGGAAAGAGCCCAGGAAAATCATCCTCAGCAGCATGTCTCTCGGCGACGACGTGCAGCTCAACAAGGCTGAGAAGGCCTGGAAGCCCACAGCGAAGAAGGCTTCTCGCAGCCGTGGCGCAGAGGATGCCGTAGACGATGATCCCGATCAGGCAAAGACACAAGAGCTGTTTAAGCGTCTGCGCAGTATCCTCAACAAGCTGACCCCTCAGAAGTTTCAGGAGCTGATGAAGCAGGTGACAGAGCTGACGATAGACACTGAGGAGAGGCTGAAGGGAGCCATTGACCTCATCTTTGAGAAGGCCATCTTGGAGCCCAACTTCTCTGTGGCTTACGCCAACATGTGTCGCTGCCTTATGGGGGTAAGTTGTTTGTGTCTAAATCTTGATCATTTATCACTCGCTCCAGTGATGACTTATGTTTTGTGCCATGTGTCTGGGCCACTGAATGTTCATGATGGAATTGAGGAACTGATGGAGCACACTTTAATCATCCTTCATTTTATGTTTTACATTTTCATAATCACATTTTTATGCCATATAATTATTGATGACCATGAAAATGTATTAACAATGTTCCTATACTCAATGCTTTTCTCCGTCAGTTGAAAGTCCCCACCTCAGACAAACCAGGAGTTTTTGTGAACTTCCGCAAACTGCTGCTCAACCGCTGCCAGAAAGAGTTTGAGAAGGACCAAGATGACGATGAAATATTTGAGAGAAAGCAGAAGGAGTTGGAGGCTGCCAAAGATGTAAGAAACATTTACTGTCACTGTCCCAATCATCGCTGTTTCTGTTTCATGTCGATAATTTTACTCAACCCACTAAGCACAAACACCCACTTGTCTCTGCCCTCAGCTAGAGGAACGTGAGCGCTTGAGGGTGGAGCTGGAGGAAAACAAAGACCAGGCCCGCCGCCGCTCACTGGGCAACATTAAGTTTATCGGTGAGCTCTTCAAGCTCAAGATGCTGACAGAGGCCATCATGCACGATTGTGTAGTGAAACTACTGAAGAATCATGATGAAGAGTCTCTGGAGTGTCTTTGCAGGCTGCTCTCTACAATTGGCAAAGACCTGGACTTTGAGAAGGCCAAGGTAAAGCAAAACACTAACACAGCTAGAAATCAGTCACTGTTTGAATGTATCAAAGTTTTTACAATCATCTTTTTTCTGTGCCACTTGGGATTGAGGGGCTGAAGAGTCAGTTCTCCACATATACATCAGTCTCTCTTATTAATTTACACTAGACATTTTGTAGATGTGACTCATAAAAGCTGCTTTTTGTGTCCCTGTTAGCCTCGTATGGATCAATATTTCAACCAGATGGACAAGATTATCAAGGAGAGGAAGACCTCATCCAGAATCCGCTTCATGCTGCAAGATGTCCTGGATCTCAGAAAGGTAAATATGAATACATCTATAGTAAGGTATTAGTATTATGGAAAGGTATTATCAAGCACTTAAGGCTGTGACTAATGCCTAGAAATATTCTTGGATGAGCAGAATTGTTTAATGCTGTGTTTGAAGTAATCCACAGGGCTCATGAGTCGAATGGGAATCCTGAATGTAGATAATAATGCGTCAGACTAAAACTGTTATATAACTGTTTTCCACTTGTGATTCACAGAATAACTGGGTGCCTCGCAGAGGAGACCAGGGTCCTAAAACAATTGACCAGATCCACAAGGAGGCAGAGTTGGAGGAGCACCGGGAACAGATCAAAGTCCAGCAGCAGCTTATGTCCAAGAAAGACTCGGGCGGCGGAGGAGGTGGCGGCAGGATGGGTGGGAACATGGGGGGCAGAGGCCCACACACGCCTGGAGGTGGAAGGACAAATCCGCCCCAGGATGAGGGATGGAACACGGTGCCCATCTCCAAGAACAGACCCATCGACACCACCCGTCTTAGCAAGATCACAAAGGTAATGTTAAAGTTTAACAAGGATGGTCTTCACAGAAACCTCATGTACAATGCAGTTGTTTTTTTTCTTCAAACATTCGCAGTAACCATTTTCTGTCTCTTTTCCATTGTTATATTATCACTTTCAGTGTGTGTCCTTGTAAATGTAATGAAGATCAGGTCTACATACAAACTCAAATAATTCATTAACTCGGGGCGCCGCTTAGCTCGGTTGGTAGTGCGCGCGACCCACGCGCCGAGGCCCTGCAGCGGACCCGGGTTCAACTCCCAGCCCGGGTCCCTTTGCTGCGTCTCACTCCCCCTCTCTTACCCTGTTTCCTGTCACACTCTTCAGTTGTACAAAGCCAGAAAAGGCCAAAAAAATACTTAAAAAATAAAATAATCCATTAACATCAAACATACTCCAAGTTCTCACTTGCCAATGATACAACAAACACTGATAAATCCCAAATTCAGAGGCGAACACGAGTATTGATGAATCTTAGAATCTGCCCATGAACCTCAGCCTCAGGTTTTCATTCTGATATATACAGTATAGTCACATATAGTGTTTCGAGGGTGTTTCCTTTGGGCGCACAGAAAGAATATCTTGCAGTATTCAAGAGTCTTCAGAATCAAACTGGCTTTAGTTTATCCTAATGTTTTAGGACTTTGGTAGATGTGTCTGTAACTTGATTTTTAAACATAACGTTCATGTTTCTGTAAAGCCTGGTGCTGTGGACTTCAGCAATCAACTGTTGGCTCCAGGAGGAAAAGGCATGTGGGGCAGCTGGGGCAAAGGCAGCAGTGGAGGAACTGGAGCTAAACCAGCAAGTGGAGAGCAGGGTAAAACATCTTCGATATAAGAATTATAATAATCAACGAGGTAAAAGTTGTCTAAAATAGGTGTGGTGCTAATCGCTCCCTTTCCCCTTTTTAGATTCTGGTCGTCCAGCAACCAGCACCCTCAACCGCTTCTCCGCCCTGCAGCAGTCTGGTTCATTGTTATCTTCATCAGACTCTGATCGCAGAGCTCCTCAGAGGTAATCTTACAGATGCCTTCTCACCCAGTGAAATATTCTGTCTTCATGCTTTTATTTCTTTCTTTTTTCCTTCACTATTGACAAGGTCAAATGGCTTATAGAATTTTTTTTTCTTTTTTTTTTACATTTTAAACTCGTAAGCCATCAATGTAAGTTACTTATAATAGGTTTACAAAGTTAACTTATGAATATATCCTCTGAATTTATAACTGCAGTATTTTCATTATGATGTTTGTTCACATGATCTGCTTAGTGACCTTTTTTTTTTTTTTTTAAATGTGGTGACACAACACTGTAATAAATTTGTTTTTTTCTCACAACCTTTAGGTCAAGCTCCAGTCGTGAGCGTGGTGGAGACCGGGCCGATCGTGACAGGGATCGCTTTGAACGATTTGATCGCGGAGAGGGACGGGAGGGCCGTGATGGCAGGGGCAGCCAGAATCAAATCAGCAAGAGAAGCTTCAGCAGAGAGTCGCAGGAACACGGCGGGAGGGGTGGAGACAGCCGGGCAACGAATGAGCCAGTGCGTCGCGTGGCCAGCATGACCGACGACCGGGACAGGGGAAGCAGAGACAGAGGAAGTCGCGATAGAGGAAGCCGCGATAGAGGAAGCAGAGACAGAGGAAGCCGGGATAGGGGTCCAAGCAAAGATCTCACAGGTGAGTTACAGGATAAGCTGATGGTTTCAGGTGTGCACACAGACATCAGGACGAGAGATGTAAGAGGAATATTGTTTAACTGGTATCGTCTCCTTTTCTTCTCAGTAGTGAAACGTGAGAGTGCTCCCACTCCTCCTCCTCCTTCTTCTCTTCCCAAACCCGCCTTGACCGAGGAGGAGGTGGAGAAGAAGTCGAACGCCATCATTGAAGAATACCTCCACATCAATGACTTGAAGGTACAAACATGACGTCGTGCACACTCACACTTGAATGCATGCATTTTATCAGGCTTACCAGCCAGTGCTTGGAGCATGGACCCACTCTGATGGACATCATCTTCCTCTGGTGTTACAGGAGGCGTTACAGTGTGTGTCAGAACTCAACAGTGCCTCGCTGCTCTACGTGTTTGTGCGGAACAGCGTGGAATCGACGCTTGAACGCAGCACCATTGCTCGAGAGCATGTTGGCCTGTTGCTGCACCACCTTGTAAAGGCAGGGACACTGCCCACACAGCAGTACTACAAAGGGTGAGCATTTAACAGGAAAAACATGATCGCACTTTTGCCAATGTTGTTTGGAAAGTTGTCACCTCTAGTGCATTACCATTTACTCAAGCAATGCTGTGTGTTGTTTTTTTTTTTGTTTTTTTTATTTTGTCTTTGGGGACTGTAGGCTAGAAGACACCCTGGAGGCTGCAGAAGACACGGCCATAGATATACCTCACATCTGGCTTTACCTGGCTGAACTCATTACCCCCATGCTCCATGAGGGAGGCATCCCTATGGGACAGCTCTTCAGGTGAGCTACATGCATGAAGTCAAAAAATGATATAATGTAATAAGTTTAAAGTCATGTTTCTTTGGATTAAGGTCTGTCAGATACTGATTTCTTTGAACCAAAGCTTTCTGTCCATCCTTAACATCCAGACATCCTGAATTTCTTTGTAAAAGTGATTTGTAAAAGCCAACAAGACAAAAAACATAATACACCTTATTACCAATTCATGTAGTTCAAGTGATCAAACTAATCTGCACTCATAGTAGAAACTGAAATATCACTAACAAAATATGTATTTACCTATTCCCAAGTATAGCAATGGTTTTTATCAGCAGTGGTAATCAGTAAAGCAGCTGGATCACAATGTACCGCAAAGAAACAGGAAAACCTAATTCAGTGTAACTGTGTCTTCAGGGAGATCTCGAAGCCTCTTGTGCCTCTGGGGCAGGCTGGCGTGCTGCTGGTTCAGATCCTCAAGTTGCTCTGCAAAGGAATGGTAGGTCCAAAGTAAATCCCTGTATGTACATGAAAATAATGTCTACAGTTTGTCGTTTTAGATCCACTGAATTGAATTGTTATTTATTTTTTATTTTTTTTGTCCATCAGACACCTAAAAAGGTCGGAGCCATGTGGACAGAGGCCGGTCTGAACTGGAGAGATTTCCTGCCTGAGGATGAAGATGTCAACAAGTTTGTCACTGAACAGGTCAGTAGGCTACATTAGTTTGACACAAGCTACTAAATACATCTCAGAAAAAAGACGGATAATATGCCAATTTATCTTAAATATTATGGCCGAAATAAAGATGTTAAACTGCATCATTTATTGGCCATATGTGAGCGGATTGTAATGTGAAATTAAGAATGAGACCTTCCCTATCTCGCTGTAGTGGCCTATAGAAGCCTGTTGACGGTTAAGTTGATAAATGTTCCTGGAATGTGCATTTCTTTGGAAAGAACTTGTGACTTTATGCACGTTCTTGAGTGCCTCCTCTCAGTACCTCTCTCTGCTTGGCTACAGAAGACAGAAGTTCCACAGTGCCCCTTTAAATAAATCAAAAAGATAAAAAGGGCAGTGACACTGAATATTTGTACTTTTGGAACATTCTTTGTCATTTTAAAAAAATTTTTTTTAAAAGCCATGATAACAGAGTTCTGTTTTTGTTTTGTTTTTTATGTTGACATTGAAATAATTTAAAGCGAACACCCTCCAAGCTGATCATCACTTACAAGAACATCTCTTCAATTTTCTTTGTTACGTGATTTAGAAAGTGGAGTTCACCACTGGAGAGGAGATGGAGTCAAAGGAAGTCAGTAAGAAGAAGGTCCTCAGTGGAGAGGAGCTCAGCAAACAGCTGGACAGACTCCTGCAGGACAAGGCCAACAACCAGCGGATCAGAGACTGGGTTGAGGTTTGCGACCACCCTAGCGATCATGTTTTTCTCAGGCCTGAATAATTTATGCTGAGTTATTTGTTATGTAAAAGTGGCATGAGTTATTTATGTTTCCTCTTTCTGTTTTTTAATCAGGCTAACTTGGACGAGCAGCAAGCTGCTTCCAACCAGTTTGTACGAGCATTGATGACATCAGTGTGTCAGGCTGCCATCATATGTAAGTATGACTAATATAGCATGTAAATGTAAAGGCTTACATCATCCTTTATCTGTATCAGTTAGTCACCACCGTCATTTTGCAGTGGCAGAATCAATTTGCATGGTAAACTGTAGATATTGTATTGAATTGTAGACTTTGCAGCCCTGGAAAATAAACATTTTTTGCTCCTCGTTTCAGGTGACAACCCGTACAGGGTGGACGCACGGCAGATCAACCTGAGGGCCAGTCTGCTGCAGAAGTACCTGAGTGATGAGCAGAAGGAGCTGCAGGCCCTCTACGCCCTCCAGGCTCTGATGGTGCACATGGAGCAGCCAGCAAGTGAGTGTCCTGCTAGTCTTCTCGGTGCCTGAAGCAGTGTGTCCGGGCGAAACGTACAGAGGTGGATAAAATGACAGTTACTGAACAATACAGTAACCTTGTAATGATGGTGGAAATAAAGATGATGGAGCTCATCATTTTCAGGTTATCCTTCAATTTTTCGATTAGTTTATGTGCAAAAACAACTTGGTGTCCACGTCAGTGTTCGAGGTGGTTTCATTAAGACTTCTGCCCACAGTTTAACTCAAACTCCACTCCAATCATCTTTAAACAAAACTTGCACCAAAATGTAACCTGGGCTTTTTTTGTGAATGTATTTGTGTCAAACCCTCATGTAAAAACATATTTACGACCAAAGCGTCGTCATGGCAGCCCAGACAACATCTCTGGGCTGCCATGACAACAGCAAGCGGAACAAGCTACTGCTAACGTGAGTTGTTCAGAAACGTTCTTTTTAGTAAACTCTGTGCACACAAACAATGTTCCCAATGCTCGTGTTCATGTGAAGAGACCCTGGTGATACTATGAATAAGTTTGATGTTGTGTCGAGCCTTCTTAGTGTTAAAAAATCAAGAGGAGCCAGCTGAGGTGGCTCTGGCATCTGTTTCGGATGCCCCCGGGACGCCTCCCCTGGAAGGTGTCCCTGGCATGTCCCGCCGGGAGGAGACCCTGAGGAAGACCCAGGACACGCTGGAGTGACTATGTCGCCCAACTGGCCTGGGAACGCCTTGGGATCCTCCCGGAGGAGCTGGAGGAAGTGTCCAGGGAGAGGGAAGTCTGGGTGTCCCTGCTCAGGCAGCTGCCCCCACAACCCGGCCCCGGATAAGTGGACGAAAATGGATGGATGGATGGATGGATGGATGGATGGATGGATGGATTTTAATGCTAGTGTAAAGTGCCCCAAGCACTCCCACTGAAAATGAGCTTGAGCCGAAAACAAAAATATGGTCAATCTGTGTGCCTCTTTCGTTGTAATTATGCTTTTACACGAAGGTTTGAATCATACATTCACAAAAAAAAAAAAAACCTAGGTTGCATTTTGGCGAATTTTGCTCTAACACAAGTATTAAATTAATGGAGTTAAAGGAGGACATGCTGACATCAGTGCCTATAAGAATAACTGCAATTTAAAAAAATCAACTAACTATTAAAGCTGTTATCTACAATACATTATCATATAAATGATAAATGGAAATATTGCTCATGTTATCAGAAATATTGATTACTATAAAGGTACTATTGGAAATGGTATTGAACAGTGGAGATTAATATAGAACTGAATTGAAAAAATGTCCACTATATGCTATTAACTTCCTCCTTAATGAATCCTTGTTAATGGCTCATTTAAATATTTTTTACCTCTTCCTCTCTGGATTTATATAGTTGTGTTATGTCTCTTTCATATTATTTACTCTTGATTGTCTATCTGTTAATACTGCCAGTGGATTTGATCTCAGTAGATTTCCACATTTTAAAAAAGTGAAAAATGTCAAAATGGTACAAGTGGCAGCAAGCAGCAGAGGCTAAACAGCGCGAGCTTCAGTTTATCGCAGGACTGTTTTATTCTGAGGCTTGTGTGCAGCCAGCTGTGGGTGAGGTTTAACCACCAGCGCTCGATCAGTTCTGACCTTTGTATTCTGTCTCTGCAGACCTGCTGCGGATGTTCTTTGACGCCTTGTACGATGAGGACGTTATTAAGGAGGAGGCCTTCTACAAATGGGAATCCAGCAAAGACCCCGCGGAGCAGACAGGCAAAGGTGTGGCCTTGAAATCAGTCACCGCCTTCTTCACCTGGCTCCGCGAGGCCGAGGAGGAGTCTGACAAGGAATAAAAGACTGGACTGAAGGCTGCCTCTCACTGCCCCCACCCTTTGGCAAGGCACGGGCTCTGCAGGCAGCCGCGGAGAGTCACGGACAATATTTCCAGAGAGAGGAAGACTCAATCAATCCTCAATGAGGATATATCTTTATTATGTTTTCTTTTCCTTTGAGGGATGGACTCGAAACAATCATTTCTCTCTCCCCTCCCTCCTCTTGCTTCCTCATTATTTCCCCACCTGCTTGTGACAGCAAGTGTCCTCATCAAATAAACTTGAAAACTGATTCAGCAGGATTGCTTGTTAACGAGGTGTGAAACATCCCACATCACTACGAAACTTTTTTCTCTCTCACACAATAATACAAAACCAACAGGCTGCTTTTTTTTTTTATTGTTCTAGATATTGACGATGCTTAACATCGGATGTGATCTAGCGAGAATAAACAGCGGGGGGGGGGGTGTGTGTGGTGTAGTGGGTTCCCTGGGTATCGTCACGCCATCATGTGTGTTCAATCCAAACTCGGCTCTTTATGTCTTTGTCCTTTTACTGGAGTGTGCAGCATGACTGAAGTGTGTTTCTGTTAATGATACAGTGGCCGACACATTGATAGACGAACGTACATGAAACTAATGACTTTGATGGATGGAGATTTTAAAGCAAAGGGTCGTTTATTTTCTCTTCCCGTTTCCCGCCATAAACCTAGAACGGACAGAAAGACGGAGGACTGTTGTTGACCTTTGACCTTGACTACTAGGGGGTGGTCTTAATGCTTCCTCTAAGCCATCCTCTCCCATCCCCAGTAGTGTACCACACTGACTGACTCTTCATCTTTACCTCTTCTGTACTTTAACCTGAGCTGTCGTAGAGGACACTTAATGACCCCAATCACCGTTGAAACTTGAAATCTACAGAAAATTGACTTGATGAAATATATAAAGTTTAAAAAAAAATAAAATAAAAAAAAAAAAATACGGGAAAAAAAAAATACCAACACAGAAATGATCCGAAAGCCTTTTCTACTTAAAGTGGAAACTTATTTCAGGAGCGTTCTGTAAATATATAATAATAATAATAATAATAATTACAAAAACGTTTTTTTTTTTCTCAGTTTTATTTTTCAGAAACGATAAATTGCTGATGTAATTGCAGTGTGTCCTTTTCCAACAGAAACCGCAGTTGTCCGGATGCAGAGAGGCGCTTTAGATAATCCATTGATTATTAGTTGTATTGGAATTTTGTAAATATTTCTTTTTTTTGCTTTCTTTATTTAAGAAATTATTGCTTCTTTTGCATCGGAAACTGGAAACGTGAGGTGACGGAACATTGCAAATAAAGGACTTATTAAGTTGCTGAGCGGAGTCTGTGTGAAACATGTCACCTTCAGGGCACCAGTGGTTTGTCACAGCAGTGTGTTACTAACCTTTACCATGATGTTTTATAAAAGACTGACCAAGCTGCGACCGTGGACTGAAGTTACATTGCGCTGTGGCGGCCATGTTGTTGTTTTGGGAACAAACAACGTATTTGGTCATTAAGGTGTGAGGATGTGTTGCTACGGGAGAGGAAAAGTCATATTGGAGCCTCTGTTTAGGTGATATCATGGTTGATTAACCCAGCAGGTCACTGATGTCGGAGGAAACAGGCTTTAAACCCTCCACTGACCCTCTGTAGTCAGGAGGAAGTTTCCAGAAACCAAAACAACTTCAGATTTTTTTGTCCAAAAAGTGAAGCCATTCAATATACAGAGAGTTTAAACAAAAGAAAAGCAGCAAATCCTCACATTTGGCATTTCTCTGCTCCGTAAGTGACTTAAAATAATCCAATGATCACTTAGATTATCCCATCTGCTGGAATCTGGCCTCAGTTTTGTTGTGTGTTAAATGGACCATGAATCTATGCATCTGTTCAGCAGTTCAGCATCTTCGCGGAGAACTTTTCAGCGGATCTGAAGTTTAGCAGAGGCAGGAGATGGAACCACAGACCATCAGATCAGTGGATGACCGTTCTGCTGCCTGAGCCACAAATGAGTTTGTGGTATTTTGATTCAAAATGTGTGTAGGACTCCGTATCGATGAAATATGAAGAAGAAAAGAGGCTGTAAAATTAGATTCTCCCACGAAACTACAACATTGGGTTACAGTCACCTTGTTTCACATTTAAAATAAGCATATCAATGATTAATAAATGGTTTACTACACAATATAATGCAGTTGTAAGCAGATACAAGCACTTATTACTGTATTTGTCACTGTAACTGTGACACTATGTTAGCTGGCTGCTTGGGCATAAACTAAGAATGAACGACAATGAACTTCTGTGTATAACAACATTTATACACAGAAGTTAAGCTTTGAAATACTTCACTGTACATGTTTATGCATTTAAGTAGCATTTTAACCCCCTAACTTCGAAATCTTTTTGGGTTCTTTGCCACGTTAATAAACACTTAACACGCTCACAATATTAAATGTTCATATTGCACATGTAAAACAAGGGGACGTTACCTAAAACTTGTCTGCGCCTTAAACAAACCAGCCGTCACGGTGAATGTGGGGCTATTCTGAGGTTTCCTGTGTTGCTCAGTGATTGCTGCTGCTGTGTGTTATAATGTGTCAGCAACTAAACACAGGTGAGGTCAGATCATCCTGATGTCTCTTGTCATCGCCACATGATTATTTTTTCAAGGGGAGTTTGCTTTGTGTTTCCTTCACATCAGACTGACAGGAGATCTCCACACATCAAACCCTCCTTGTGCCTCCTGCCTGCTGAACGCGCTCACAGTGACCGCAAAATAAAATAGAATGGAATAAAATCAGAATTAAAAAATAATCAAATAAAACATTTTTTTAAAAAATGAGCTGCAGTGCTTTGTGAGGAGGGCCAGAGCTGCTGCGGGTTACTGTGTCCTGATCTTGGCTGCATGAGGAGGAGGAGGAGGAGGAGGAGGAGGAGGGTGGATGTGACACCGCCTCGCGTTGATGACGCTCGCCGTCGGGAGACATTTGGACAGCCCGTGTGAAACCCGTATACGCCGAGCAACAAATGGTGCGTCTGATCCGGAGACCTGATGCTGGAGTTGGGAGCGCGTTTCCACCGACTGCGTGGCTTTAACGATCCCCTGCAGAAGCTGCGGCGGGAGGACGAGCGGCGCGCTGTCATCTGTTGAGCGGATTGGAGACAATTAAGCGCATTATGATGAGCCGCCGCGGTCCGACATCCAGGTAGGTACCGAGAGAGGAGGAGGAAGAGGAGGAAGACGGGGGGGGGGGGAGACAAGATTCGTTAGAGCCGAGAGTGCGCACAGAGGGCAGGGAGCTGCTGGTGTTTACCCGCTGCAGGGATGGAGGGATGGATGGATGGAGGGATGGAGCTGTTGGGATGCAAGATGCAGATGGAGACCCCAGAAGGTTGCCAGGAAACCCGCTGCAGCATCCGCGCCGTATCCCCTCCACCACCACCACCCATAGTAAATTGCAGGATTCAGGCCTGCACCCATCATCAATGGCGGGGTGATGTGTCGCCTCAGAAAAAAAGAAAAAAAAAAATCACCTCCAGAAAATAAATAAAAAAACATCAGCACTGCAGCGCTCACACAGGCTGCAGCCACACACCACTCGATCCCACTTGTTGGTCCTGTGGAGGCTGATCCTCTGCAGGGAGGGAGCGGACACAGTCCTGCGGACACCTCCGGCAACTTCATAATAATATACTGCCGCCAGCACGTGTTGTTTATCAGGATGGAGGCCAATTAAGCAGCGTGTGAGCTGCAGCAGCAGAGGGGGAGGAAGAGGAGGAGGAGGAGGAGGGTGATCAGCTGATCAGCTCGGTGGAGAGGAGAGGGTTTGTTTTTTTGTTTTGTTTTTTAAAGAAAAGCAACATCACACAGATTAACAGCTCCAGAGAGGCCAAATCATGAGCAGGTGCAGGCTAATGAAACAGAGGAGGGCCAATTAAACAACTGGGTAGATGATTGTTTTCACTGTTAAAGGATGAGTTCGCCCCAAAACTGGAAATTCAGTCACCCTGCCCTGGTTTTTCCAGCAGGGCATTGTCTGCTCACAATGAAAAACATCTGGTTAGGTTTCTCAGTCCAGAAAGATATTCCTGAGATTCACAGCAGAACGGTCCTGCAAGCGTTCTGATGTAGACCTTGTCCTATGAAACTTATCCTGACTTCCCGTCAGTGTTGAGGGTGAAGAAGATCTTTACCCGCTACCTTTTTTTTTGTAGCTGAACTTACCCTTTAATTAATCTGTCAGTCCCTCTCTCAGAAATCATTCAGAAACATACACGTTTTTTGTTTTTTGTTTTTTTTTTCTGGGGGATGACTGCAAACGGCTCATTCTGCTCAGAAAAAACAAACAAACAAACAAACAAACATTTGAGGCTGGACGCAGTTTAAATGTTGCATTCTGGCTCAAATGACTAAAACCATTAATCATTTGTCAAAACTGTTGCTGTCCTCTGTTGACTCATCTACTGACTGATCTTTAAACCACTCAAAAAAAAAAAAAAGAAAAAAGAAAAAAAGACTGCCTCGACAGATGAGCTGAACCAAATGACGCCATGTGTGACCTACATTTGTACCGTCCACAGTGGTGGCTCCTGACCTCCGGGTCGTGACCCCTCTGCTGGGTCACGAGAAGAAAATCTGAGCAGTCACGAGATGATGGAAAACAAATTGTCCTGCTGCATTCATTTATAGTGGGGGGGTTTTTGTGATTTTGAATACGAGAACCAGTGAAGAGCGACTGAAGAGGAAAACAAATCAGTGTTTGGCAGAATTTACCACTCCGGTAACAAACGCTTCTAACTGGTGTCTGACCCAACATGATCCTCATCTCTAAGATCACCTGCAGTCGTTCTATAGCTCAAAGTCAAAGCGAGTCCTATTTTGTGTTTTTAGTCGTGATCTAAGAAGGTGAGCTGTTGGTGGAGTGTCAGGAGGAGCCCAGCAGAGCTCCTCATGCTGAACATGTGTGCTGCAGTGTTGATCAGCGTTGAGCAGGAGGGACGTCAGCGGTGCTCATTTACTGTCATTTATTGTGTATTTTTTGATTTTCAGTTTTAACAGATTCAAGTTCAATGAAAATGACTCTTTTTGTGTGTTTTTGCAAACAAAAGAGAGGGAGGAGGAGAGAAAGTCATAAATCACTGACAGTGGATTGAAAAACACAGCAAAAATAGGTTGCTTAAGAATTCAATATGAAAATCAGTCAAACTTGATTTATGTTGCACCTTTCAAACTAATTAAAATACAATCTGAAGTGCTTCAGCGGTGATTGGGAAATATGGGAAATTAAAAATGGATTTAGAGACTAATGCTCACCAAGACGGCGATCGAATATGGGTAGTTAAACTAATAAGAGACAAAGAATAAAAGATGAATTGATTCGCCTGTCAGGAAATAATGACAGTGACTGTAGCTGAAGTTACATATAGGAGATTTAAAGCTCAGATTCTGTGTAGTTCAGGAGAAAATGCTCCTTAAATGTGAATCTTGGTTTCTTCACTCCTCCGAGGCTCTGGACTGACTTTTTACACTGGTTGCACTGGTGCCTCTGATTTTAACATTTAGATTAGGTCTACCCAGTAATAATATTCTTTGATAATTGCGATAACCTCCAAATAATTGGATATAGCCAAATAATAACCTTTTCTGTTTCTGTTTTTGTTAACTGGTATGACCAGTGAAAATATTTGGTCACACTGGACTCCGTGACAGTGGACTGAACATTTTCATTTTGTGGACAAAACAAGACAATTCAGGACGTCGCCTCAGGGCGCTGTGAAAACACTGATGGAGATCTTCTGACACGTAACTGGAACAAAGACAACGAGATAAAAGCTGATAAATTAAATAATAATAATAATAATAATAAGTAAAAGCAGCATCAGCGTTTAGGGCATCTTACAGACAAAACGACTAATCGATTAATCGAGAAGTTCATCATCAGCCGCAGCCGTGATTGCCACATTTTTCTCAAATCTGTCAGTGTAAAACATTCACTGTCATCTTTGACTCCACTAAGCCTTTAACACTTGTGTCTTAGCTGCTCTGGGAGCCAATCTGCTTAAGGATATCTGTCATGCACGTGTTGTGATCTGTGATCAGGCCAACACGTCTCCTGCCGTCTGCAAAAGGAGACACACTCCCGAGCGGCTGCCATGTAGAGCCTGCACACATTCATCCGACCCACCACTTACCACTTTACGTTTTCCCGGACATGCCGTTAGTTAGGTGGCACTATCACTTCTTTTTTCAATAGGGATCAGCAGCTTTGGGGGTGAGCAGGCCGTGGCTCGGAGCTGCTTACCGGAAATCTGGTCACAGGCCATATGTTTGCCCGGTCGCGTGGAGACGGTCAACGCTGCCTTTAAAGCCCCCCCGACCATACAAACCGGTTCCGCCGGCTTACCGTGGCTTTGGCATCTGTGCGGTAAATGTAGGGCATGGCTGTTTGCTCGTCTGCCCCGGTGGTTTTAAACAAGCGAGCCCAGGCTGCGACTTGTAGTTGTGTTGCTCTGCTGCGCCGCGACAACATCTCTGCACTGTGTCCACGATGAGGCTGAGGTCGAGGAGCAGGGAGAGAGGGGAGAGACAGAGGGAGGAAGAGGTAGCTTCTTTTTGTTGCTGTTTCTTTGGCCCGGAGGACCGAGCTGGGTGTCTGTCAGCCTGTTTGTCCCGTGATTCATATTTGATTTTGAGCTTTTTTCATTTAGAGCGCTATTAGAATGTTTCTCGCAGTGTAAATATTGGCAGAGTAAACATTTGCTGGGCTTTGTGAAAAAAAATAATTAAATATTGAAATAGCCGACTACTACTGCTGGATGGGACACACAGAACACACTGCTCAGTTGATATTCGTTTTGTTTTTTGTTTTTTTTAATTTAAACTCTCTCTGTCTCTGTGTTGCAGGTGAAATTCGAGGAGAGTGAAATGATTCCAAAGTCAGGAAAATCTCCAGCAGACTCCAGGAAAAGTGTCGGCATCCATGAGTTCGCAGCACTCGCCAGATCCTCCTTAAATGGTGATTTCTTTTTTTTTTTTTGTACTATTTCCATTTTTTCCACTCAGATGTTGAATTTTCCCGCCTTCAGACTCTGACACCCCCCCTCCTCCCTCTGTGTTTCCAGGTATCTCTCAGGCAGTGAGGGACCACGTGACCAAGCCCACCTCCCTGGCTCAAGGCCGGGTCGCCCACCTCATCGAGTGGAAAGGTTGGCCCAAGCCTGCGAACCCTCCGCCGGCTCACACCCACCTCAGCTCCTACTGCCACCTGACTGAAGGAGAGAAGGAGGCCCGGTTCGCTGCAGGTACTCGTCCCTGTGACCCTTAATAACAAGTTTTGAATCTTATTTATTCACAGCCTGCTGTCACTTGGTTGTTTGGCCGTCTTTTCACTGAGTCGCTTTAGCCTCAGCATCACCACTGTCAGCTCCCACCTTCTGTCCTACACCTAATCCCCCTAAAACTCCTGTATGTCGGCGGGTCCGCCACGCCCACCACGCTGTCTCTTGGGTGACAGCTTGTCTTGGCAGCAGATGGTGGCCTATTAGACACTCTCCCAGAACACTTCACTGCCCACCAACGGTACAACGGCTCCTGTTGTTTTGCTGTGACTCATCTTTCTTCTGGCGCCGGCGACATCGGCACAGTTTGATCGAGAGAGAGGGAGAGAGGGAGAGAGAGAGAGAGAGAGAGGAAAGTAGGGTTCATAGTGAGTGTGCATCCTGTATTAACTCTCCCTTTTATCTTTTTCTTTACATCTCGATCAATTCTCCAAAGTAAAACACTTTATCCTGCATTTGAAAGAGACGATCAGAGCAGGAGAAGCTGATTGAATATCGACGTCAGCTATTGTGATACTCAGGGAATCTTTTGAGTCACTTTTTAAGAAAATAAAACAGAATTTTGTTACATTTTGGACTGCTAGTCAGAAAAAAAGTGAGCAGCTAAAGTGTCTGACTTTGAGCTCTCATTAATCATGATGGGCGATTTTTTCCAATTTTCTAGATATTCCTGTCTCTTTAAGACCGACTGAGGCGTCCAGAGATGATTGGCAGGATGCAAAAGCAGAATAAAAACACTCTTCTACTACAGGATTAGTTCTTTCATTTCAGACTCCACTGTGATTTTTTCTTTTTCTAAATTCTCAGTTTCACACATTCACTCATGTCTTCATTTGAAAGGGACACAAGCCCGACTATGTTTCTGCATGAATGAATTTATTTGACCTGTGTTCCTGCCAGGAGTGGCCGAGCAGTTCGCCATCGCCGAGGCAAAGCTGCGCGCCTGGGCGTCTGTGGACGAAGATGACGTGGAAGACTTCAACGACGAAGAATCCCACGCCAACGGACAGACTCTCACCTCCATCCAGAGCTCAGGTAACCACGGTCTGCACCATTTTGATCATTTTCATCTCGTTCCACTCTTCATTCCTGCATCATCACTGACAGAACGCCTCGTCTCCCCTCCCCCCACCATCCATCCATTCATCCCCAGGTGTTCTGACTTTTTGCTCCTCCCTCAGACACCGCCACAACCAATCCTATCACAGGACCGACATGCCAGCCTGAAGTTGATGGCAGTGAGGCTCCGCCCTCCGACAGTCCCCTGGGCTCCAGCAGCAGCAGCAGCAGTCAGCTCTGTGGTAGATCTGCGTCTCATAATGACCCACATTCATCCCAGACCAATTCACCTACTTTACCCAACGACAGCATGAGCCCCTTCCTGGAGGAGGAAGAGGAGGAGGAGAGGCTGGGTGGTCACGAGAAGCAGCATGTTACTTCGCAGGAGCAGAGCAGCGAGGTCTACATCCACAAGCCCGAGTGGAGGCCTCGAAGCAGGAGCAGCAGGTTCGACTCCTGCTACTCCACCTCCGAGTCTCCTGGGGAGGACGAGGAGGAAGACGAGGAGGAGGACGGCAGCGTGTTCCACGAGGTCCGAGTGTGGCACTGCAGAAGCTTCTTCTCTTCTGACCGGACCTCCTCTGGAGTGGCGTCCTTCGACGAAGAGGAGGAGAGGGATGAAGAAGAGGAGGAGGAGAAGAAGGAGGGGAAGGAGTTCTTGATGTGATGTGACGTCCATCTTTATGTCTCTGTGTTGATTGACACGATCTGTTCCGCTTTCACTGTTGACCTCTCTCCTCCTCCTCCTCCTCCTCTTCCTCCCCTCCTTTCCTCTGATCCTCTCCACTCGCTGCCTTCTGTCCTCTCCTCCTCCAGGCCTTTCATGCACTGACCTTGTCCACCGTTTCTCGCTGCTGTAAACAGTATATGTATATATATATCGGAGAGTTCAACCAGAATGTAAAACTGTTGTTCAAACTGAGTTTTGTACATTTGTGTGAAGAGTCATGTGTTGCTATTGCGTCGGTTTTCTATGGATATTTTGTAGTGTTATTTTTTTTTTCCTGGGTCATGCTGTGTCATGTGGGTCGGGCTATGTTTGATACTGAGTGTCTGAATGTCCTGCATAGATAAACATGAGTTGTGTGTTGTTTTTTTTTTGAAGAATGACTCTGTGGCTTTTTTCTCTTTCTCTCCTCAACAAACACAAACTGAACACACCGGAAGCAGCGGTGGAAGAAGTACTAAGATCATTTCCTCAAGTGAACATATCAGTACCACAGTGCAGAGCAAAGAACAGAAGCTTTAAAACACACTTAATATACTCAAAGTACAGTACTGATATTGCAGAATGACCCATTTCAGAATAATGTAGGCCAACATCATTTTCGCGGATCATAATCTGTAATTTGGTGGATTATGGCATGTGTGGAGCTGTTAAAGCTGGGGCTAATTTTAAATACTTTATCCACTGTTCTGTAGCTCCAAAGGTAACTGCACCTGTTTCACACATGAACGTGTATATGGAGTTGTTGGTGAGTACTATTACTTATGTGAAAAAAAGTAGTATAAAGTTTTTTCTGGCTCCATGTAATCTGATGAATTGCCTCTAGTGATGTCACTCAGGGGCTGAGTTGCATTGTGGGTAACACAGGCACCAGGTTTTGGAAAGGATTACACTCCATTACACTGTTTGACCCACGATCCAATGGTGATATATTAAAAATAAACTTTATTTATGTAGCACTTTTCTAAATAAGGTTACAAAGTGCTTCACAGAAAATAAAAAATAAAAAAGACCATACGATGGCTAAAAACAACACGGATGAAGAGACACGGTTTAAAAAGCGAAGACCTAGGTTAGTGATTTTATCGAGTTAATACTACTGAGACTATAATTATTGCTTAGCCCACTTAACTTAAGCTTCTGAAGCCTTGAAAGTGCTGCAGGTCTGTTATCATGATACCTCGTTACTTACACCGGTTCCACCGAGAGGCAGCGTCATTGTTGGCAGTCAGGAAACTCGCAGGTACATCAGAACCAGAGATATCAGCTTTTATATTCCACACATTCATCTTCCTTCTCAAAACCTGGAGTCTACATTACCCACAATGCAACTTAACCACTGAGTGACATCACTGGAGGCTATTTGTCAGATTATATGCAGCTTCTTCTGGAGCCACAAAAGATTTTATACTACTTTGTATCACATATGCAGTAAAAGACCTGTAAACACACTTTAATGTGTGAAATTGGTGGCGTTACCCTTTAATCTAAAATAATACATGGTTTTAGTTGATACGTTTTGTATCGTTTTTGGTGCTGCAGTATTTTCTAGGCATAGGAAAATATGACGTTATATATTATATAGAATATATAATATATATAATATTTCATGTGAAGATTATCTCGTCCAACGTAATTTTACAATATCTATATATTCTCCTGATAATCTTTCAAATATTCTTAAAACTTATCCATCGGGGTTTCATAAAAACTAAATTTGGAATCACTTCAAACTCATATTTTGTTAGGACACACACAAATATTTGGTCATAAACAAATCATTAATTAATCATAAATCAGGTCACCCTGCATAAACAAAGGATATAAATAACTGGTGATTTCTCACCTCCCGGTCGTCTTTTGGTTTGGAATTCCTGCAGTATTTACACACATCTGATCTGACTTGTTTTTGCAGGTGACATGATGCGTAAACCACACGTTCAGCCAAGGTGAGGGGCCTGAGGCATTTCAAAATAAAACAGGAAACTGATACAGGATGAACGTCAGCGAGCTAGAGGATGTTGATGATTATCTTGATTTGCGATTATCACGATAATGACGATTCCCCACAATCAACTTCCTGTGAATTTTTTTTACAGACACTAAATAAAAGCATGAACCTGAAAATGAAAGTAAAATGAGATCATCAAAGCAACTAGTGACTCACTTCATTAGATAAACAAAATGTTGATTAAAAACGGCAGACAACATGATGCTATGCAGCTGAGTGCAAGGAAGAAACACAACTTCTCATCTTGTTTTTTTTTTTTTTTAAAGGTGTTTTTTGTTCTTTTTCAATTTTAATCATTCACTCATGTACAAAAAACAATTTCATGTTTCTCTGAAAAATAACAATGGCTGTCGGATCTCAAATGCATAATTCTCCTATGTACAGTAGCGTGTGCGCAGATCTCGTCCGTGTATGTTCATATGTACAAAAGCATATACAGGCCAGTGCCATATAAAGGGAGATACTACAGACTTATTGCTTAACTAGATACGCTGCAAATTAGCTTATACACTCTCTACATTTAACTCCTTATACGTTTATCTTATATGGCGAGCACTACTTCACACTCTATATGCAGAACGGAAAAGGTAGGACGCTAAGAAATCGTTGCACAAATGTTTACACGGACCCAAAAAAAGGAAAAAAGAAAAGAAAAAAAGAGCGCTGCGATGACGTCACGTAAGATTGAAGAAGATATGGCTCAAAAATTGTCGCGTGAAGCTAAAAATACTTTAGGTCATAACAAGGACTCTCTCACACACACACACACACACACACTTTGCTCTACGACAGTTTTTTGGGGGTATCGCTGTGCTTCAGACAGAAGTTACATTTCTCGACGTTGCATTAGAGGCCAGGCTGGATTAAGATACGTGTAACATATCACGGTGTTAGTGACTATCTACAGGCCGTATACATGTGTGCGCTTAAGTGTATATATGTGTGTGTGTGTGCTTTGTGTGCTCTGTACAACTTCCTGCATCTTCCCCCCCCATTTTATTTTTCTCACTCTGAGCTTCAAAGTGTTGTTCCTTTTATCATGCTAGAAACACGTTAAACACAGTTAATTCACACAGCAAGGGAAAAAAATGCGGAGGCAAGTTCAAGTGGCAAGGACGGCGCATCTACATTCGCCCTTGTTCAATCGGCCCCTGCTGAAAAGCCAAACAAGGCTACATGTGCAGGGGAAATTATACTCATGGTAATTACAATGTGCTTCATCGTTATTTGGAGCCCTGTACTAAACTCGGTGGACCTTTGGAAGCTGCCTTTGTCTTCATGTGAACAGTTTATTTTGGGGGATTTTGGGGGGCTGATATGACCCGACACAAATATTTAGTCATCAAAGAAAAGAAAAAGGAAAAGAAAGGCTACTGATAACGACACGGACAAACTAGTGATGACGCTGTTGCTGTTATATCACCTTTTACTGCATTATTACTGTAAATGTATTGCATATCAGCCAACATGTAACCGACACCACTGCGTCTCTTCTGGCCCCTCGGATGTGTTAGTCGGGAATGTGCTCATTTGAATACTTTCCTCTGTTCTTCTGTGCTTGCCTCTCTGTTATTCACGCCTAACTCTGCCCCATGTGCCTCGTTTCCCTCCTCGTTATGTTTGAAGTCGTGTTTACAGGATGAAAATATATATATATATATATATATATATATATATATATATATATATATATATATATATATATATATATATATATATATATATATATATATATATATATATATATATATATATATATATATATATAGACTCAAATTATGTCAACGAATCTGGATTGGATTTGAGCATGGCAAGAAAAGTGTCAAAAAGTCTCTTTCTTTCTCGCACACAATCACACACACACACACACACACATTTAAAAGATAAAGCTGGTGATATTCTGTATTTTTCTATATCGTTAACAAATCCCATGAATGCTGCAATTTATTCGAAAAAAACTAAGACACATGAATGAACCACATCGTCGCACTGGATGACATGTTCCTGAATATAGCCTGAAAGTGGTCCCAGCAAATTTACCCTGTTTGAGTGACGTGTTCATTCATCACAATGAATTTCGGGCACTACATGGTGAATATCCCACAAACAAAACTCCTGGTGCTGTAAAAATACTTGAGTAACCAAAAGGCTGAGAGACAAATTCACTATTTATTCTTGTCCGAGTGATAAAACCCTCAGTGTCCGGCTTTTTTTTTTTTTAAATGAAAATATATTGATAAAATAATCTCACCTAAAAGGTCAATTTAATAGCTGCTTTCAACATTTCGATTACACCACATCAGTTCAAACAAACTGGTTAAGTCTTAAAGGTCAGGCTTGACCTTGGAGGACCTGCAATTCTCTGACGACTGAGCAAACCCAGTTGCGAAAATCAAAAAGCTGGCAGGTCAAGTTTCCGCAAGACGTGTCTTATCACGTTCACATCACACTTTTAAGACCTGACTTTAACATCAGGGGGTGGAGAAGATGCGGAGGCTAACTTTCAACAGTGGTGCTTTTTCTATTCAGGTGCACTGACACATGACGTAGGTGCACCCAGTTATAGATTTTAATTTAAAAAAAAGGTGCAGTATGTTAGAATTTTGGTTTAAAACATTCAAAAACTAAACTACAATTATCAACAGACTGTAAAGGAACAACAGTTTTGATGTGATTTCACATTTTTGTATTTCTATTTTTTTGTGTGTGTGTGTGTGTGTGACAGGGATACTGAAGTTAGCATGCTAACAACCTAGCTACATTCTACCTCAAGAGGCGTAAGTCTGATAATAAACACCAACAATCCTCCGCTGCCCCCTGAGTCAGCTAACAAGACCACTAGCTACACGTTAAACTGAGCTTCCTTGCCAACAGTGGCTACGGTTAGCAGCAGCAGCAGTTAGCGGTTGCTCTGGTAATATGCTACCCCTGTTTATTTGAATTGAACAGGTGGCCAATTCTTACATACTGCACCTTTAATCTCTTAACAAATAATGCCACTGATTTAAAACAGGAAAACATTTGTTTAAAGGCAAGTGTAAAAAAAAATGTTTAGTCGCACTTGACAGATTTTTGGGTGCATGTGCGTGAAAAATAGCTGCACCCTGGACCAATGGGACGGTGGTGGAGTCTCAAACAGGAGGCCTTTGAAGAATGTTTGAGACTGTAGTTCAACATGTGCAAGTGTGAAACCACTGGGTATTCTTAAAGATAATTTCCAGGTGACAAAACTAGGTGTTTTTAAGGAGACCTCTGGACACTGAGCAGTTTTTTTTGATGACCAAAACGTGATCTCTTCCAAACCCTTACCAAATGTTTTTGTGCTAAAGGCTAACCAGACCAAAGGCACAGCACTGAAACAAAATAAAGACAATTGTAAATGAAGAAACTCAAAGTTGCAGCATATCCATCATTTTTCACAAAGGTCCATCGCCGTTTCCTGTTTAAGCAATACATTTATGTCTTGTTTTTTATTTTGAGTACTCCACTGCCTTTTTTTATTCCATGACTTTTCCTTACTTGTCAAAGCCTGGCGCCTTCATTACCTACAATGCAACTCACCGTCTGCCTCGAGCAGAGATGAAGAGCTACAGAGGGCTGGTATGCTCTATTCCTTCTAACTCTACAACCCCAGACTTTTAAACATATAGTTTAAATATGCAGCACTACTTCCCAAGACTCTGACATGTAAAATCAGTAAGTTTAGGTCTCCAACAGGAATGAATGAGCCTCAGACAGGAGAGGAAAGTGTTAAGAGACAAATCAACTGTTTCTGTCTTTTCATGGGATTTGTTGACAATACAAAAAAATATCACATAAACAAAACGTCCTTTATCTACACACTTTATCCAGGCATTTGCACAGTAACACGATACTAAATGTCACACTCTCACTCGCTCACTCAGGCCACAACAACGTTAGAAACAGGGGTATCTAGGCTGGACTTGGAGGTGAGAGTGACCCCTACAAATGTAAGAAACATCAGCATTCATGAGGCGACGGTATGGATCCCCTCTGATCATTCCGATTGGTCCTCAGTGTGGACGGGGCTACCCTCACCCTCAGGTTCTGATAGGTCCTTGTTCGAAGACGGACTTCCCTGTTCTTCTTGCTCCATTGTTTGGTCCAGCTCAGGGGTTTGGGCAGGGAGGTCATAGTCACAGGCCAGCTCCGACTCCTCAGTGTGGGAGGGGCTGCAGTCAAAAGTAAACTCCGATTGGTCCTCCGTGAACGAGGGGCTTTCTTGGAGCACCAACTCTGACGACGGACTTGTAGCGTCGCCGGGGCTGGTTTCCAGCTGCAAATTCGTTGTGTCCGAAAAGTTGACAGGGATCTCTTTGTACGGGAGATCGGGTTGTTCCTCCACGTCGGGAGGGTTGGGCTCCCGTGGCAACGAGAGCCCCCTGTGGCGGATGCACAGCTTGTGTAGTTCCGTTACTTCGGACACACTCGTGCTGTTCCCACAGTCACGGAAACTGGCCAACGGAGGGCGCACTTTAACTCCAGTCACTGTCACTGAGCCCTCTATGGCCTTACGCAGCTGGAGATAGAGCCACAGCCAGCAGGAAGAACAAGAGCAGAGCCAATGAAAGTGGAAAGAAAAATAGAGATGAAAAGGATGGATTAATGATTGTTTAAAGAAAATATTCTCATATCAGAAGCATTTATTGTAGGACGACGAGCACGCTCACCTCTTTGAGAGAGACCACTCCGACCAGTCGTCCCATGCTGGTCACGTAGGCGTGATCCAGACCCAGCAGAGAGAAGATAGTGTGGGTCTGTGGAGGAAGAGAGATGGGTCATGGCCTGGATACAGACTCAGGGAGGGGCTTCATTTGCATTTTGGATCAGTGTTATGGAAAATGTCACACCAGGATCAGACCAACATGATATTTTTGCCTTTAGAGATGGTCACTGCGAGGGCAAGCTACACTTCTGACACAGACAAACCGCAAATGTAATCGTATTTTTATGAATGAAACGATTCAAGGTCACTCCGCAATGACTGTCAGCTTTATCTTCCCAGGTGGGAAAATGAGAGCGAGTGTACGTTTTTCCGGCGTGTTGCTGTACCGGCGGGGAGGCTTTAGATGAATTATAGCTCCGTTTACAACACATTAAGTCGGCTGCTTGCTCACTGTCTATGGCTGAAAAACAACCTATATTTTGTGTTAAGTAATGCAAAAAACAACACTCAAAGCTTCAGCATAGTATTTCTCTGACCTTATGATATGATTATAACAAGCACTTCACTTAAAGTATGCTCTGTGTGGGAAGCACACACTCATGCATATCAAATGAGAACAGAACAGCTGATTTCAAGCAGACTGGGTCAATGATGCTGCTTAGACCTGCTCAAAATCTCAAAAATACCAAGGACAGGGACCTTAATTCTTTTTTTTCTATCTCCTTCAGCAAAGGACACACTGGATCAATGAAAGTAAAGACAATAATGACACCACAACATTCCTTGCGGTCCTAATCCAAGTGCAGTCGGTTCCTCTTAGCGCCTCAGCTGTCTTTTCTTAAGTCCTCACGGATTCTCCTTCACATCTTTCCTTCATCTCATAACTTTTTCCATTGAGTTCAGGGAAAAGTGTTAAGGAAAAGTTACAGGAGACAATGTTTTCGACTAACACACCACAGCGAAGGACCCAACAGGGACCCAGCATCAACCTGCAATTTCAGGTGGCTGCAGCTAAACAACTGAAGGGTTGACGTCCCAAACAACATGGTTGAAGTTGTCAAAAAAGACAAGAGAAGGCAAATCATTTCAGACAAACTAGTCTGAATCTCAGGACATTGTGAGGCATCCCAGATGATGTTTCGGTTCCACGATGTCTGCAAGAGCAGTGGTGGAATGTAACTTACTACATTTATTCAAGCACTCTACTTGTAATATTCTACTTTTTACTCCACTACATTTTATCTGATCGGATTTAGATTATAAAAACAAATGTATTGCTTTTTTTCTATTAGTTCCACTTTTAATGATCATGATCTGGTACTTTCCCTTTTCTGAAATCATCATCATGTTATTTTTTATAATGATCACTTTTACATTCCACATAGTATTTCTACACTATGGAATCACTCATTTTAACTCTTCCAAGGATCTGTGTACTTCTTCCAACACTGCATGGAATAAAATAAGTAACCTGACACTCATGTGCGTTCCCGACACACCGCATCAGTTGAGTCAGGCCATCATCAGACTGCTTTTGTGTAGTCTGATTGCGGCATTAGTAAAGTATTGAAAAAAAAGCTACAAAAATGATTATATTTATGTGTCATTAGCTCCATTTCTAGACATTTTTTCACACCACCTCAACATGATAGAAAAATGTTGCATTAAATGTGACACTTCACATTGAATTTTATCCATTAAAATCAGAAGGCTTTTCTTTTTTTTTTTTTCAATGTTTATAAATTGTATTTCACAGTGTTCAATTCTTTCTGGTGATTTTGAACCTTATGTAGAGATGTTTGCTCCACCAGCTGGAAGGGGGCGGGATCAATCTTGCAGTTCTTGAAATCCACCGGCTCGTCAAGCTGCTGCTCCTCCCACTCCGCAATCTGCAACGAGACGGACAACAGGACAGAAAACGTATAAACTCATCTGCATTTCAAACGCTCATTGTCGTATATTTCCTGTCTGGTGCGAGCATCACCTCTGATGGAGTCATGCAATCTTCCACTTCAGTCGAGTCCTAAAAGACAAAACGGAGTCAGACATACATTTTCCTTCTACATATATAAACACAAAGCAAGATTTTACACCAAAACTCCAGTTCGTACACTAAATATACATAGTGTACCAACACATACACAAGGTAACCTGATGAATCACTTATATGTGGAGTTTCTGAGGTAAAGGTGAGGGAAAAGTTTGGTTCATGGGTCAAACGCTTCACCTAAATACCCAGAAACAACAACAGCAATCACAGCATTAACTTTAAGAGTCAACCGCCTTAAAATCAAAACACAAAACAAAGTCTGAAAAAACACAGGATCACACAACCAAACACGCAGAACATCACCAGCAGTTTATTGAGTCAAAGCTGATTAAACATTTCGTCTGAACACTTGACGTTGAAAAGACAATTACACCTCTCTTACACACTTTCTCTCGCTCTCTCTGCAAAGCCACTCTAATGCTTCGGTTGGTGCACCACAAATATTTTGGTCCTGCGCTCACTACGTGCGTGTCGCAAGGCAACGGTTACTAAGCAACAGTCTCTAGGCGGCAGACAATCTTACCGCCATGGAGATCCTCACTCGTTTGGGCTTTCTTTTTTCAGGAGGAGCCGGACCAGCCGGGCTCTTCCAGTCGGGGAGAGAAGGCATCAACACAGCACAACATTAACATAGCATCAGCGAAACTGGACAGTTTTACCCCCTTACATGGTGTCATGGCAACATTGGATCCCAGTCTGACTTCTGCCGGGAGAAGTCCCCGTGATGTGAGCACAATGTTGCTGAAAGGGTATAATTACCACACCACAGATGAAGGTGAGGGCACAAACGCTACACGAGAAGCCCAATGCTCATAAGACATTGGATGGTAGATCCACGGCCAGAATTAAAAGGTTTTTGAACACCTTATATTTTAACATTTTTGTTAAGCACTTTGGGCCTTTATGTTTTCCCTTGAACATCCCCTTCTGTGGCTTTAAGATCATCTCATTCCCTTATATTCCACACTGTCTGACAGTCATATAATATAATATTAAGACAGCTTGTTCCAGCTCTTCATTAAAGCTGTTCTGTAGAAAAGATTCGGAACTGTTCTGCAACAGAGCCGTGGATTTTTGGTGTCCAGGAAAATAACTCAACAGGTAAATTGCCATAAAAATGTTGTTTAAACATTTGTGACCCTTGAGGGGGAATTATAATAACTCTGTTGATCCTTTGATCTTTCATTTGGTGCAGAGACCAAAACTTTCCCCCTTTGAAGGCAAGTGGGCCGCAGGGAGGACCTACGTTGTATTGATAAGATTCAAAATACTAAGAAGGTCCCAATTTCCCTTCACTGACTGACTTCCCAGAAGACGTCACTCCCCCTCCAGTGCCCCTACTGGAGGGATCCTACAGCCTAACTATTTTAAAAGTATTTTTACCTCACAAAAACATAAACACAGCATTAACATAAAAAAATTCAAGTATCTGTCTTCACTTATCAAGACTATCTGCCACGTCATAAGGCCTGATGCGCAGATATTTCCCTGATGATATTTACAGCACAAATAGGCCCATGAAGTTTTGCAGCTGGGTGCAACTCTCAGTTCCCCCTTTGCTGATGCCTAAACAAATTACATAGTTTCTTTTTTGTTTTATGCGACAGCTTTAACAGCCACATGATTCTGAATTCACTCCTCGGTTTCCTTCATTACTAAGTTGCTCATGTCCCTGATAATGTTGCCTTATTACATTTCAAATTGGGCTCCTTCATTAGCATTGGTGGATGACTCAATATTTTAACTGTCCAATTAAAAAGGTGAGTTTTGGTAGTTTAGTTTTGGCTTACGGAAGAAATTTGGGAAACATGAGCTCTATGACCTTTAGGAACATCGGGATCTCTATAATCAGAATAAAATTCTCCGGGTTTGAACAATGTCTGGCTGCACAGCCACAAAGTTTTTAAAGACTGACCCGCCAGTGCGCCAGGAATGTTTAAGAGGTTAAAGATAGACTAAACACACTGCATGACACCATCATGCATTGCATAAAACTTAACCAAAGATGCTAAAATGTAGGATGTTCAAAAAGCGTTTGACTGGCAGTGAATGTGTTTTGTGGTGAGGGGGGCAATGACTCACAGAAGTTTTAAAACAAAAATCCACGACCACAGCGTGAGATCACACAGGAAATCCCTGCTGCCTGTGGGTGGATCCTGCCTGTCAGCAGGAGGAGGAGGAGGAGGAGGAGGAGGACGGTATATGCGTGGACTCAGAGAGAGCACACACACCCACGCATACGATACGCGTCACATTCATACTTGCACCCACACATTTATTACATCCTTCTCACCTCCAGCAGCTCCTTGTCTTGGTCTGCACAGGAGAGAGTCTGAGAGCCTCGGGGAGAAAAAAGGAAGTCAATTTCATTTGAAATGTGATTTTTTTTTTTTTCAATCAGTTTGTTTTTTAGTATCTCATGTCTGTCTGTTTGCATCAGTCTGTGTGTGTGTGTGTGTGTGTGTTTGTGTGTGTGCGTGTCTGTCCGTGTGTGTAATGGACATACTGTTTGGTGTCTCTGTGTCGCTGATGGCGGACACAGTTTTCAAGGCCGATTTCAGAGGAAGCTGAACGTTGGACACCACTGGGCTGAAGGAGGTAGACTCCTCTGTGGAGATCTACATGGAAAATGTATTAACAGACAAAGCCAGACACAAGCGCCCATACACACACACACACACACATATGCACACACACACACACATTCGCAGCAGATCCACAGAAAGGACAAATACGAACGAGCACATGCACATGAACGAACAGACAGCACAGGTAAGGGCACAGACGACAGAGACACAGAGGACACGTGTTAATGGAAATCGAGAACATTTACACAGTTTGTCAACACTTACTCAACCACGAGAGCTGACTTAAAACCTTCATCTGTGCCTTTACCTACTGCTACATGCTTCAAACATGCTGATCCACTTTTACTCTACTGCTACAACCCAACCCCAGCCAGACTTCGCCCCAGCCCCGCCCCGCCGTGGCGCCCCCGGACGCCTCACACCTGTTGCGTGCTCACCAGGAAGCGGACCGCTTGGCGAGTGTTGGAGGAGGCGTTGACGTGGGTGTGGGCGCAGGGGGAGCTGGGTGTGCTGTCGGTGGTCAGGCTGGGCAGGTGATCTTGTGTGCCATTGTCTTGAGCCAGCTGGCGGAGGTACTCGAGCCTCCGCTTGCGGCCCAGCTGAAGAGAGAGCAGAGACTGGAGCTGCAGTCGCTCGATGGAGCCCAGCAGGATCATGGAGTCTGAGGGAGTGCAGAGGAAGAAAACAGGCAATGAGATAACACTCGGGATGCATCCGAAAGTCACACAGGGAAAAGTGGAGGATAAAGTAATCATACCGAATTAAATATAAAAAATAATATGAGGAGGTTGTGTCAGTTTCAGTGAGTCATTTAGACTTCCATATACACACAATCACCAGTATATTATTGGGTATAAAATAACTTAAATTAATGCATTATGATAAACCTGTCCTTTTTAATAATTCTTGTTCCAACTCTTAGAAAAGTAGTTAACTCCAGTTTGTGGTGCTAATGTACGTAAGCGTTGGTAATATCCAGTCTTAACTTACTGGTTTAATTACGGTGGAATAATAGGATGAATCTTCATGAAGGTAGGATTTATTGCAGGATTGTTTCACTAAGCTGAATTAATTCCAGCTACTGTAGGTGTACCCAATGATGTGGCGACATTTTTTTTACATAATCCCATCTGAAGTAATTAAGTCATTTTAGCGGATTTTGGTACAATAAAATGATTTAATCCTTTGTACTCAATTGAGCTGCGCATTGTAATTGTCAAACTGTAAATACCATCCTGTAAGTGTTGACTTTGTTGGTGAGTTTTGTTTGGTTTATGAGTTTCAGAGTGTTTTCACATTGAGTTATTGATGTGCACAGTTATATTTTTTCTTCTTAAAGAGGAAAGTAAAATATGATATAAAAAATATGTTTCTGTCTCAAACGCTGATCTATCTCCTACCTGAAAAAGACTATCGCCTCTTGTTGTACACAGCGGTATTATAAGACAGGACAGGCTGGCTGGTTGGTTAGCATGATGACTTCAGTAGAAATCTGTACAACATCCTGCAGAGTCATCTTTGACCAAACATTGTTTCTTCACTCTCTGTTAATATTTTAAATATTTTTTGAGTGTTTTAAACATTTTTTTTCTTTTTTTCCAAATAAATAAATAAATAAATAACTCCAGTTTCTATTAAATAGCAAAAAAACAACTAAATAAATATATACATCAATTTAAAGACCAATGTCTATTTATATCTCTTTTCAAGAGATACTCCATACCCCTAACATTCACCAACTTCCAAGGAACCCAGCTCACCTCTTGATTCAACCAGGGCCAGAGTTTTGAGCTGACCAGTCAACAGCATCTCCTGCAGCTCTCGATAGGAAGAGTTCAGAGTGATAAAGCGCACATCCCTGACCATGATGTCCTCCACACGGATATTATACTTCCTGAAACATGGAAGAGGGGAGAGAGAATACTGAGCATGAATGAGGAGAGCAGGGTGACGAGGAAAAAAATGAGGAGGGCGAGAGTTATAAAAAATAGAAGTTATAAACAAATAACTCACTCGTGATGGCCCATGCCCAGCTCAGGCAGATATGGAAGTTTCTTGATGCGGATGATGGAGTCGTACAGCGAAGGCTGAAGCGACTGGGCCACGGCATTGGCCAGGATCACAGCGATCATCACAGGTAGGATGTGGGAGATCTGACCCGTCAGCTCAAACACTATGACCGCTGTGGATACAGTGTGGGTGACTGCTCCAGACAACGCTGCAGCACCTGTGTAGGAGGGAAGAGGATTTAGGAAAAATCTTCTCTCTGTCTAGTCTCTCTTAATCCATTCATATACAGCTAATAGTGGAGTGTGGGTTCTAAAAATTAGACTTTTCAATATGTGATGAATTTGTTAAATATGCAAACTGTGTGTTATCAATCAGAGGCGAGTTTACTGCCAGACAGCCGGTCCAAACAAGCTTTTCTCCAGGATGTCACTCTAATTCATTACATTTAACGCCATCCTGTCACACTAACCAGTGAGTCACGACCGGAGCAATTTTGTGTCCAACGATTTTATTTTTTCACCCTCAATTTTCATCAGTCACCTTCTCTAAGCTGGGATGAAGTGATAAAAACGACTGCAGCTTTGCAGCGGTGTCAATTTCAATCACACAGCAGAGAGGGGAAGTGAAGAGTGGCCTGAAAATTGGTTATCGAGGCAAATTAGGTACAAGATGGTGAATTTAAGTACAGTGCTTGAAAAAAAAAAAAAAAAAGAAGAAGTAGATTCAGAGCCACTCACCAACTACAGCATAACCACCAGGAACTATGGGATACACGCTGCCGTCAGCATGTATGCCATCAGGAAACATGGCTGCCATGATCTCTCCGACAAGTCTGCCAAATCCTGCGCCTGTCAGTCACACACAGATACAGCACTGAGTTATTTCCAGGCCTTCTTACTCACTTAAAAAAAAACAACCAAACAAAAAAAAACCAGACATATTTAGAAAATTCACCAATTAGAAAAACTGGCATGAAGGCCCCGCAGGGAACAGGCATGGTGGTAGCCACAGCAGACATCCAAAACTGAAAGGGAGAGATGAGAAGTGTGTGACACGTCTTTAACACATCTTTCAAATAGCTCACATTGTAAAGGCCTACAGTTTGTGTAAAGCTTACCTTCATGATAATGAAGAGGATGAGTGTGATGAAGACGTTGACCTGGGGGTGCTTCCAGGCGTGGTGGTGGCTGATGTAGTCGAACTCTTCCGCCACGCCCTGACGGCACCACGTGCGGTTGTCGAACAGAGCGACCAGAGACTCGTGCTGCGTCAGCTGATGTGGTCGAAACAAGAGAAATAGTTACAGCACCTGAATGTCTCTTCCTATGTCCTCAGACCTGACAGACAAGTTTAATCGGCTTAGACACAAGGTCGAAGCAGAGGCGACATTGACTGAAAATGCTGCGTATCCTTCTTTCTTTACTGGTTCATATGTGATAACTTTTATTTGTATTGCTGTCAAGTTTGCCACATTTTATCTTCATCTCGGACTGATGTGCTGCATTTAAAAAAAAATGTTTTTATTGGCAATCAGATACAAAAAAAAAAAATCAAACAAAACGTTGTAATTATAAAATTATTATATGATATATTTACTTTTACTGAAGTATGACCAGGCTAGGATAATGACAGAATGTACATGTAATGGGGTTACCTAATTAGGATACAGCTCAAAGGTAACTGTATTCTGTTACAGGAAAAATAAAAAGATGACTTCATTTGCACTGTTGGATTCCAATTTTTGCCGTTGGAAACGTAGCTAGTTTACAAGCAAGACAACAAGTTATGTTTATGGGCAGCAGACTGCCCCCTGGCTACCCAGAGGCTAAATCAAAGCTAGAGTAGATTGATATCAACCCGTCAGTGTAGAGAAGAACAGATTTTTGCAGCAGAAGAATTCAGCTTTCTTGGTTGATACAGTAGCACACACTGGAGAATATATTCTTTTAATTACAATTACCATTAACACTGATTGGACATCCACATAAAGATTAGCAAAACTTCCTTTAATGATAGCATTAATCATACTGAGTGGAGTTTAATCTTTCTTGCGGAGTCAAATCTATTTTGTAATGTGTTCACTGGACTCCATTCATACTCCATTTTTTAAACTGGAAATTTGGGGTGTTAATTACTTTTAAATTCTTGATTTTCTAAAGTGGAAAGAAATCTGGCAGCAGTGAGGGAAAAAAAATATGGCAAGATTTTCCTCAATAGGAGGAGGAAACTGTACAGATTGTAAAGCCCACTGAGGCGACATGATTGTGATTCTGGGCTGATTCGATTAGGGTGAAATCATTCCACCTGCCAGAATAAAACTCCACTTGTTTCAAGTAGTTTCAAGAAAACAATGTGACTTTTCTGATGTCAGTGTAGCAACATCATTTATTCTCCATGCAGAGAGTCACTGTCTGAACACGAGGACACCAGAGACATTGCTTTCTTGTTTTCAGAGGCTCAAAAAGAAACTGAACAGTTTGTTACAGAACATAAAGACTGTATGCTCTGCATTTCTGCCTAAAAACACTCAAACTATATTTCACTTGATTGCGTCAGCTGTTAAACTTTTTTAATTGGCAGGATGACGTATCTACCGGCATCTGAATCAGCAGCTTACTTCTAGGTTTCATTTTTGGACATTACTACAGTACTGGATCTGCAAGTTTTGTATTTTAGAGCAGCAAAATGTAGCCAATTAATTGATTAGTCGATTTTGATAACTGCTTAATCGTTTCAGTTATATTTTAAGCAGAAAATGTTATTTGCAGGCTCCATGTTCTTAAATGTGAGGATTTTCTGATGATAAATGAAGCACATTTGGGTTTTGGACAATTTGAAGATGCCATTTTGAGCTCTGGGAAATTGTTATGATAATTATCCCCAAAATTTTGACATGTTATAGGCTAATTAACTAATTGAAAAAATTATCACCAGATACATAAATAATGACTATAATCATTACTATGAAAAAAAAATGACCAAATGATTCTAACACTATAACTGTAAACACTACTTTTCTGCTGGTTGATGCTGTGGAAAGTATGAGGGGGAAAAAAAGAAAATACTGTTTGTTAATGTTTTTAATGCTCCATCATCTCCACACATGGTCTTTGGCTGAGGGAACCATATCACGCCACATGACCGCTTTTGAACAGTTTCAGAGGAGCACAAAATGACTCACTCCATGACATCGACTCACACTTCATCTAAAATCACCATCAATCTTCCCCTAACAGTGGAGGCATGCTTTCATACTGTCAGTAGAGTGTAAAAGCATTTTCTCACCTGTCCAGCCATGAACTGCCCGAAGCCCGGAGGGAACGTGAGCGTGGAGACCAGCAGGGTAACGAGTGCGGGATACACCAGGCGCCTGACAGGAAGAGAGGGACTGCAGGGTCATTAATGGGTGTGCCTGTCACACTGTATGTGCATATTGAATTTCTGGGCACTGAGGAGGGAAGAACTATAAATAGTTCCCTGTAAGGTGTGAAACTGACCCAATTCATGCGAGGATTTCACCCAGATTTCCTCAACACTACATTAACATTGTGACATAAGACTCCAAGTTAATGTTAAATACAAGTTTAGGGGCACTTTGTTTTACTTTTTAAACCTTAAAATAACAGCTTTGAAATCATTTCAATGGTACAGTGTCTTGTAATAGGGTGAAACTTCAGTGAGAGGGTAAGATCACAGCATTGCATACATGTTTACTTCAACAAACGAGTTTTTGGCGCATCACATTGTCATGACGTAATGAGATTTGCTTGAAGTTAGCACATGAATTACATCTGATGAACTGCTTTAAAGAAATGATTTAGCATTTGACAGAATATGCTTACACGCTTTCTTGCAGAGAATATTTGTTTGTTAAATATGAAGCTACAGCTGTCAGCCTGTTAGCTTAGCTTAGCATCAAAATTGGAAACTGGGGGATACAGCCAGCCTGGATCTGTCCGAAGGTGACAAAATCGGCCTCCCAACACCTCCAAAGCTCACAAATTAATTCATTATTTCCTGTTTTGTTTATTCAAACAAAAACTAAAGTGCAATGATGACGAGTATGGGTTTAAAGGGGTTATGTAAAGGTACTGTAATCTCTATGAACAGATGTGTGAATATGAAGAGATGAGATTTTGGCGTCATAGGCGTTTTTGTTTCTGTTTGTAGGGAGGCTGTAGCCCAAGTCATATCAAAAAATCATGTTTGAGTGGGCTTTGGTTGCATGCAGCTAAACATTTCATGTGGCGGGAAAAGGAGGCGGAACTCACTGACCGAAATCCAGTCTCTCTCTGATGATGATTTAGCTTTTAACTAGCTTTTTAAAATGTATCTGGATTCATGTGCAGATAAATTAGGAGCTCTGAACTCCATTTTTGCGTCTCAAGTTGCTAATCTGACTGATGACCGGTGCACAGAGGAGGAAGTCTTGTGGTGCGTCTATTTGATGTTGGAAGTTGCAATTTCTGAGTCCCCGCTTGGAGCTTTCAACTGGAATGCCCCCTTCAGGTCAGATATCTGAATCGGAAGGTCGAATGCGCCTCACCAACGCCAATGTAGTGTTGAGGAAATATTTGCCAAATTGTCAAGGTTGCGCATAACATCAGACACTCACTTCCTCAGCAAGAACTTGTTTATCGTCTTCTGTTTCCTCATGCACTCCACAATCAGCCGGTTCAGATAGACAAACAGGGCACCACCAAAACCACAGGCAATCCTGCAAACAGACAAAGACACACACGTTTGTTCTGTTGAAGGTAAAACAGAAGAGAATTAAAACACAGCTTCACTGCCCCTGGTTTAGACCGTCTGAGGCTCTTTGACAGGAAGCCGACCAAAGTTAATTTATTGCCTTTCTCTATCAAAACATTTTGGCATCAAACAGATCAAATTTGGCACGTGAGGATGTGGATACAGCTTCTACTTCTGATCAGCAGAGTAAGAAGTTAATTTCATGCCTTCTTCATTGAATACAAATCAACCTTCAGACTCTCAAAGGGAATGTGACTTCAGAGAGAGAGAGAGAGAGAGAGAGAGAGAGAGAGGCTGAATGAGAGCTCAGATCTCTTCAGTAAATCAGGGGCCAAACTGCTCTGGGATCAGTTAATGTGGCGTCCGTCCAGAGAGAGCCACTCACCCGAGGATGGCGAATGCTGGCAGCTCCTGAAGGTCAAATGGGAAGTCCAAGCGGAAGCGTGTCTTAAAGAGAGCAGTGATGGTCTCTGAGGAAAAATAGGATTGTTCTCACTGTTTAGACTGTACAGCAACATTACACTGACCTTTGAAAGGGACATGACACAAAACACAAAATGAATATTTATACTGGTATATTGTACTCAGATATAGCATGCTTACAGATACTGAATCACCATCTAGAAAACAGAAATAACACATCAGGAGACTCTTATTGAAACACTGGAATAAGGACTTTTACCTTCCTCCTGGTTCCACACAGCCAACACTCTGAATATGAAGGCACTGAAGGTGGCGGCAAAGAAGCCCCTCCAGTAGTTTCTCACCGCAAAAAACGTTGAAGTGACCTCAATACTGAACAGCACCCCTGCAACACAGAAACAACACACTTATCACTCAGAGGCTTGGTTTAAAAGAGACATGTCCTGGTCAAATATCGTAGAGAGTGCCATTACAGCTATTATTAGTGTTTCCTTAAAAAACAGCTTCAACACATTTAAATATGCTTGTATGCCATAAGAGCTAACAAAACATATTCTAACAACTCACATGCTGCTCATGACTGGTTCCACTCTGCACACATGAATAAAGACTGACGGTGTGAATCTTCGAAACTGAGACTTTGTTGCTCTTGAACAATGTATCCCATCGAGACCATTAATGGTCTCAGGTCAATCTTCTTATCAGATTATCAGATGCCGGCCCAAATAAAATGGAAAAGTTTCATCCTGCGAGGGTATGAATGTACCAGGCGGACTTCATGGCAATTTTACCATCGGATTTTGTTTTTTCTAGAGAGAGGTAACTCAATTCTAAAACATGACTCATTGCTTTTTGTAGAAGTTATTTTGAAGCCACAATGAACAAGAAGTAGTAAACTGCCAAAAAAAAAAAAAAAAAAGGGAACTTCAGTAAATATTGAGAATAACTGAAGCAGAAAACCACAAGTATTTATCAAACCATTTTTTTTGCATGGAAAATATCTTATCTCTACGCAAGCTGTTCTTTTTGCCATGTTTCAGCGTCATATGACATCAACTTGGCAAGCAGCATTTTTTATTTTTTTTTTAAGTGTTGATCAAGTGATATTTTTTGACTTGACAGCAGTGTTACAGAAAAGGTCGCCTCAAACGATGTGAGACATCCTGCCACATGAATAATTGTGTCTGATATAATGTTACATGGCCAACAGTTGCTGAGATACAGAATGTGGCTCCAGGAGTCCAACAGTTAGATGGATGGACCGACCAAGATTGGCACTTGCTCTCTTGCTTGCGGGGTAAATGCTCTCCTCATCTAATTATCTCCCATAATCATCTAACCATAATTAGATAGCATTCAATCAGAGGCTGCAGCCATGTTGTCTTACCTCCAATAGGGGCAGCGAAGCAGCAGCCCACACCCACTGCACAGGCGGCCGACAGCATCTCTGTGTTCCTCAGCTCGTTCTGTCCAACAACAGTCAGATATAGGCACACACACACACACACACACACACACACACACACACACACACACGGAGAGCCGTGCATTCAAGAAAACAAACACACACACACACACACTCAAATCCCAACAGGTGCATAGTGCATGGACGTGCAAATGCCACAAACACACAACACATAACACATTTCTCATGAAAACCCGGTCACCAGCTGTTTACAAATGCAACAGTTTTGCTGTAAAGCTGCTGCCGTACCTTCTCACATTGGATGAGATTACATTTATAAGCCAGGGCCATAATTGAAAAACCCAGGATTGAGTGTTGAAATCATGGAATGAGATGTTTGTATAGAAGCAAAGGCAGCACAGATCGATGCCTCGCTGTGACGGTTCACTGAACAGACTCAAACAGCGCGGACAAAATGGAAAAAAGCATCAATCTATCTCAGCTTCTGAAATGGACAGCATGGATTATTGATGTCGATGGAATTGGCAATAAAGAAACTATCTGACTCGTGCATTCGTACCTTGCTTCCCTCAAAGGGCTCTTCCTTTAGCAGTGAAGGTGAAAAAAAAAACAGAAGACAGACATATGTGTGAGTGCGGTCTGTGTCAGCGTAGAGGTTACCTTGTGTTTCTGCTCCTGGAAGACATCCAGCTCATTATCCAAACCACACAAAATCAAACAAGCAGAGAATGAGCTTCAGCAAACACAGTCTTGATTCCACAGCGAACTGCATTAACATTTCCCCTCAGTGATTATGTTTAACGGTTGCACAGTCGACCCCTGGACTATTTCAGTCTTTTCTAACTGTGCTGACAGGAGTTTTTCTTCCTCCACATCACTGCGGTCTATCTTCCTCCGTACTGATGCCGACGCTGGTGTTGGTGGTGCATGGAGGAGAAGCACCGCACACTGTCCAGTGCAGAAACAGACAGAAGCCCCCGGGGTGTGGTCTCACATGAGTGGAGGTGAGAGTGTGTCTTGGGGAATGGCAGAAAGTCAAGGAAACATCAAAGACTTTTTAAAGACCAGCTGTGATTGTGTGTTGTTCTCGTAGCTTCAAACCTACGGCAACCAGAGAAGATACAAAGATCAAGAAAATCCTCCAGTGTTGCCCATCTGCATTTCATTTGGGCAGCTTTTAGGCCTCAGGTTGACACTGATATTGATGTAAGATAAGCTGTCATTACATTATTTTGTTGTTGTGTTTTTGTTAAATTGGAGGTGTGATGTTGAGATGCCCTGTTTCCAGAATCAGAATAATTCATCTTAACATAAATCATCGGTGGTAAAAATCTTAATTTGTGTTCCTCTAGGTCAACACAGAGAAATAATTTATAGAATGAAATACATTAATGGAGCCCACTTCTCTAGCTTCTTGTAAAAATGGGGCAAAAATTCAATCACTTGACCAAAATTCAATCAAAGATGAAAAACTGAACAACTTGTACAGACAGGTCTAATGCACAATCACCAACTTCTAAAAACAAACACAAATCAACTTAAAAACATTTTTCATTCATAGAGCCTCCAGCCATTGAAACTCATTGCCTTCATACGTTAAAACAAAATCAGAAGCAAATACCGGTTAAAAAAACAAAATCACTCATTACAGCTTAACCATACTTTAATCCAGATATTTGTTTGGATCTGGATCAAACTGTACTCACTCACAGATACCAGGCACATAAATAAGCCTGATTGTTTTCATCAAGATCCATGTATTATCCCCTGAGAAATCAAACAAAAACCCTCCACAACGTGGTCTATTCTGGGCCGAGATCCAATGTCCATTCAAGTTTCGTGGAAATGTAGTTTTTGTGAGAAAGGGTTAGAGACATCTGAATATCCACAAAGCTTTAATCATCGAAAAACAGTGTGTATCTGTGTGTTTGTATGTAGTTACCATTCCTACCATGAAAATCCCCCCAAACAGAGCTGCCATGAATTTGCTCAGGAGAGCAGCGCACAGACTGGCAACGTGAACAAAGGGTCCCTGGGAGAGATGATAGAGAGAGATTAGGATGTTAGCCGACAGGATACGACCGAGAGTGCATTTTATCATGGAGTGGAATATGATGCACTCAAGTTCAGGGGCATTATTCAAAAACGATTAAACCCCGCTCAGAATCAGATTCAAACAACTTTATAACCCCCCCCCAAATGGGAAAGGCAAGTGTTATTAGCAGTAAATCAATTTTTTATTTTTCCAGTCGAGGCTTTAATGAGACTCAAAGAAGCAGGATTATTATATCCTCCCGACAGGAGACTTAAAAAAACTGTCAAGCAGTCCTTCATGAGCAGTTTCTCACAGCCCAGAAGACACTGATGAGGATATAAGAGAGGAGATGAAGGAAGAATAAAGCCTCTACCTCCTTCCCCAGAGGCATCCCACTGCCCAAGGCGCAGGTCAGACCGATGACTTTGGCCACGAACGTCTTAAAGGTCAGATACTCCTTGAGGACCACCCCCCTCAGGATCGTCTTCATCTCAGGAATACCTGAGCCTAGAAAATGAAAAGAGAGAGACGCCAGGTGCGATGATGGAGTGCAGAGAGAAGATGAGTTGAAAGAAAGCAATTACACAGAGAGAGAGAGAGGGATGAAGAGAATAAATGAAGAGCCAATGGGGGGAGAGAGAGGGGTGAGGGGGAAAGGCTGATTGATATTCATATAGTTTTCTGTATGCACATTGCATCAGAGGTATACATTATAGATTCCCTGACGACGTGACCACTAATTGACATATGGAACACGTCCTTGGGGGCCCTACGGTGCATTATAGAGCGGACGACATCATTCAAACTCAGAAATGTACGGATTTGTGTACATATGTTTCTGGATGAACTGCTTAAATCTGTGTGTGTGTGTGTATGTGTGTGTGTGTGTGTGTGTGTCTCTCTTACCCACAGCCTGAGGCGCCAGTATCTGTGTGAATCCTGCTGAGAAAGTGATGAGCACCACAGGGTAGGTGACCCAGGCGATGTACTGCAGAAGCAGGTTACTGTCCAGACCACCATACATCCAGTTCTGTGCTGCACAGACACACACACGCAACTTCATCTCAGTATAAAACAGTAGAAAACTAAAACCTTTTTAACGACTACATCTCAGATTCAACTGATTCTTCTCCTCTTCATAGCCTCCCTTTGACCTCCGCCCACCTCGGCCATATTCATGAATTTCTCTTCATTTTTAGCAGTTCAGTGGCCTTTTGCTCTTCATTCATCATTTAACTCACTTAGGATCAAATTCACCATATTATGAAACACAACAAAAGGAAGCGCTTCTTGGATATAAGGGAAATGTCAACATCCATAATGCGTTATCGTCTGCCCTTTGTCCACATTACGGCAACATTTTTCTCACTTAAAATCACAGAGGAGGAATGTAAAAAAAAAAAAATGACAGGAAAAAAGTGCTCAGATCTTTCAAAACAAAGCAGTTCAACTTTCTATCATGCAAAAGAGAAATGGAAAAAGTCTGAAGTTAATGACTTTTGTAGAATTTTTGTTACAGGTAATTAAATAGTTTAGCAGCACTGTCTGTGAACATGGACATGCCCACAAGTCCACAGTGACAATGGATGCAACACAGGAATGCAGATTAGGACCCATTTTGCACCCTCAGACTTCTACCTCTTCCCAGGAATGAAGAAGGAGCTAAGCAGTCGCCATTTTTCCTTGATTGCTGCTGTTGACCACTTTTCCAGAGGTCCAAGACTACAACTTCTAGAGTGCAATTATCCATATGCATCATTTTAGCACCTTGTTAAATGCTGATGCAACACTGCATAAATAGAATTTTAATATTGTAGCTACCAGAGTGGAGCAAGTTTTCAAGAAGACATATCATGCTCATTTTCTTTTTCATCTTTTTATTTAGGGTTACTAATGAAGCTCTGGCGAAGGTTCAGACAGGAAGACTACTCTTTCACATGCTCATTCCTCAATCCCCACCAGAGAGCACAATTAAGTGGCGTGTCCCTTCAGGGTTGCCGTAGGGCAAGAGTTGTTGTTTGTGATATGTGGGGAGAGGAAATGAAAAGAGGTATGCTGCTGATCCGTGCACTAACATTACGTCTCCATGACCAGTTTAGTAATTTCTTATTGAACCAGCTCAGTTAGGCTCATGTGAGGTAGTTTTCCACATTAAGGCTTTTTAGAGAGAGAGAGAGAGAGAGAGAGAGAGAGAGAGAGAGAGAGAGAGAGAGAGAGAGAGAGAGAGAGAGAGAGAGAGAGAGAGAGAGAGAGAGAGAGATTTGATGGATATCTCAGCACTTGTTAACTTGAAGTATTTCTGAGCTGCAAGCAAATGACATTTCTCTGCTCGTTCAGCGGTCGACAACACATAAATATGTAGATTAGAACCACTAAATCATGAGTTTGGCTGCATTAATACACAGTGCAGGTGATCACAGGGGAGTAATAGGAGGTTTTACCAGCTGCAGTGTAGCAGAGGAACCACTCAACAGTGTTGCTGTTTGGACGTAAACGGCACTCCTGATACACCAGTGAATGATACCAAGATACCAAGAAGAATTCTCTCTTGTTACCATTTTCTGCTTCTCTTTACTTCATCCTCTGTATTGACTGTACAAACAATACACACAGTGAAAAGCTGCTTCAGTTTGTTCAAATAAACCAATACATTTGTGGGTGTACATTCAATCTTTTTCGGTTATCTCTTAAAGATTGTTCTGTTGAGGGTTAATCAATTCATAAGATTTCTTCCCAGACTTTTTTGCTGTTAAATCGAAAAAAAAATAAAAAATAAATCAGCAACCGCTGTGTTAATTCAAGTGTTAAGAATGGTACATTTGACATGTTGTGGGAGTACAAACTGTATTTATTGATCCTTTAAATATGAATGAAAGCCAGTTTGTCAGCTTCTGTTCAAAATCAATATAACTCGGCAGCAGAATGACGGTCAATCTGTATTCATGTTTTCATATCTACTTTCACATCACACCTGACAATTCATTATAAAGCACTGCCCCTCGTGGATTAATGCTTTTACAACTTGGCTGCCTCTGTGAGGACAGCTCATCATTCACTGTCCGGCAACACTTTGTCTTTGTGACTCTTTCTGTTCTCTCTCTCTTTCTTTCTGGCTCTCTGTCTCTTTCCTACCTTCTTGGCAGAAGGCGATGGCGTAGTCCATGACCCAGCTGACCAGAGCCATGAGCAGCCCCAGCAGGATGAGGAAGATCCAGTCCTCTCCCACCCGCGAGATCAGGAACTTCTGGCAGCGAGACGCACAAACTGAGGACACAGTGACAGAAAGTGGAAACGTCTGAAATAAATGTTCACAGTGTGACGAGAGATATTTGTTGGTGTGAGACTGAAAAGGACCAGCGGTGTCAGAGAGGTAAAAAGAAGTGGATATTTGGCGGCTGAGGAGGCAGGAATAAATGGAAGGAAGACCAACAGCAGGTATATTTCATACCAACCCAATATCATGGTAGTTGACAGAATTTCAGCTTTAGGATTCATGTAGAGGGGCATGAATTCTCCTCTCTTTCTGTGACACTCAAATTAGCTTACTAAAAAAAAAAAGTAAATCTAAAGATTTTTTGCATTTAACTTGAATCACAATCTGGGACTAATTTTTTGTTTTTAGTATCTTGAGGTTGTTTTTCTACATATCCATTGCAGCATTTTTTTCTTTCTCACGGAATAATGCATGGATCTTGATTAAAAAAAAAAAAGAATCTGCAGTATCTAGGTGGCTGCTATCTATGAGTGAGTAGATTCTAGATGTGGAGAGCTTACAGTCAGGCAGTTATGGGTGGTTTAAAATGTAGAGTGACACAGAGCTGTAGGCTTTGATTTTAGATTGGGCTCGACTGAAATAAAGGGGACTTTGTCATGATGTCGGTCATTTATGTGATATAACATTCATATTTTGTTCAGTGGTAGATGATTTTGTCCCCAACGTACACTTATAGTGCAATGTTGAACATGAGGAGTGCTTTAAAGTCGCTCTTCGCTCAGTAATGTGGAGTGTTTATTGACCTTCACACAAGAACACTTGAAGGCTGCTTGCAAATTAATCTGCTGTGGAGGGTAAGTTTCTCTGTGCTCACCTTAAATGACAGTTCGACACACACTAATGTTGGCAGCAGACATCATTTTAAGGATTCTTAATGACGTATCAGTTATTTTGTATTTGAAAACCACATCTGGCACGAGTTACTATTAAAAGAGAGGAACTTTTTTAACAATTTGAAACAAGTCTGGAGAGGATCTTTAAAGAGGTGAAGGACATAGTTTTCACCCTCGAATGCCAAAATTTATATCTTTCTGGAGGTTTGTTTCAGCTCTGTGGTGCGTCATTACTCCGCGCTGCTGCCAGATTACAGTTTTTAACTGGTGAAATTGTATAAAAATCACTTCCTGGTGATATCTGAGAAAATATTGTTACACTGGTCTAATCTGGGGGAAATAAAAGCATCAAACAACTGGTTTTTATGCCAGTACATGAATCATCGGACAAATAAGACCCTCATGCTGTGTGAATTAAAGAATTATAAACTGAAGCAGGTTATGATGAATGTGTTGGGAGCGAGAGCGTCTCCTTATCTTCACCCCACCTTAAACATGAGAACACAGAGACAAAAACAAAGCCAGGTCACGGTTATAAATTCTACCATTACATTATAATCTATAACTCTGAGCTGGGTCAGCTAAAAGAAGCATCACTGGACTCATTTCTTTCTCTCTTGTCTGCGGACATTGCCAAAGCCCGGAATTCACTTCAACATCCAGAGCATTCATAGATGTGCCCGTCCCTCGAGGAGCTCAACATGTGCCACTAACACATTTACCAGATCCATATTTTATGAAAAAACGCTGCAGTCGTCACACACACTCGTACACTGCAGTGACATTGGCCACTGGTAAAGCAGTCGCATTTCAGGAGTAACCAGGAGATCAACACGTGTGGAGAGAGAGAGGAAGCACAGGTTGGTGATTATATCCGTTTCTCTTTTTGTCCATGAAAAGACAAAACACAACAATGACTTACACCTACTAATACAAACACATCAGTGACTCATGCCACTGCACTTCTAGACATTTACTTTCTCTTCATTTTCATCATCCAGTATCTGTTTCTGCAGCAGTTAAATATTCTCAGTGGATATTGTTCAGCTAAGTATCAACATTTTTGCAGGTTGCCAGATCATTTTTAAAAACACTCCCTCCTTCCTCGAAGATATCCTAAAATTATTTTTAGGTAGACGTTGTTGCTCTCACACAGACACGTTCTTATGGTGACACGGTTTGTGTGCATGGGCACGCTGTCTGGATGGCACATGAGAGTTTGGGGGATAATTCTGGTCTAGTGAATGCAAAAATACATCCAGTCCAGTTTTGCCAGCTGCTATTTTCTCCTCAAACTGCTGCGGGAGACGAGGAGTGGAGAGCAGTATAATAAAACTGGATCCAAACATTAAACAGAAAGTTCAAACACTGCAGAAGGCCTGTTTGTAGGGTTGGCCTTATCTTCTCCTTTAAACCAGCTATAATCAATATGTTCATAGTAACAATGTGTCAAATAACAAAGTGAAAGGTACCAGTGAACTGACAGATAATTAATCTGCAGCTGTCCTGGGACTTACAGTGAGTTTTTACTTATTGTTTAGCTGTCCAGCTTGCTTCTGAAAACTGAAAAGTAATTACATTTTCTCTCAGGGAAAAAAGTTATTAACACGTATCTTTGAGAAGCTTAAGGGGTCAAAACTCTGGCATTTTGCTTAATAAATGTCTTCAGCTGCTGATTCATTTTCTTTCGATCATCCAGCTGGTTGATCAACTAACTGTTGAAACTCTTGTGACATGGGCACTAACGTACATTTTGAGTGCATTTTCAAGGAAACTTTGCTTGTCGATGGTATATTCTTTCTACGATTTATCAATTCTGTGACTCTGCTGCTTGTGCAATATATTTCTATTCATGGGGAAAAAAGTCATACTGCCCCCGTCATGATCGTGTTCACAAACTGCTCTCCTTGTTTGAATGACCTTGCTAGACATAATAACGGTGCCATAAATTGCATCAGTCTTTCTGGTGCAGGATTCAGGTCACGGTTTCCCGAGGGAGGCGGGGCAACAACTGAGTGTATGACGGGACAAGCTGCCCTGCAGACAGGCCACCTGCTGGATGGAGGGTTGCCAACAGATGACGGATACGTGCACATGGGAAACACACCCTCATGTTCTGACACGCCCATCACACAGTGGAAACACAGCAAGTTAAAGGGACAGTTCACCCAAAAATTGAAAAGGCATACTGTTCCTCTTACCTGTAGTGCTATTCATCCATCTGGATTGTTTTGGTGTGAGTTGCTGAGTTTCAGAGATAATCTATAATCTCTGAAAAGAAGCATTTTTTATAATTGCAGTATATCGGACAACATGGACACGGATGCTGATATATTAGAGAGGCTCAACGAGCAATCTAAGCTAATTAAGCTAGCCAACGTAATAGCAACATTACATACCGGGCTGTCATGAGCACAAACTTCTCATCCATAAGTAGATGCATGCATGCATTGATACAGTTTCTGGAAAGATAAATTGATATCAACATCTAATTTTTGGTACTTTAAGCACCATAATCCGAGCGCCATATAGTTTTTTCATCATCCTTAAAACTCATACCAAAAAAATCTAGATGAAGAAACGGCACATGCAAGAAAAAATAGATGTATTTTTTATTTTAAAAGAGATATATTTGAAAATATCTGTGCAACTTAAACTGCAATATTCGTCACTGGACGTGTATTTTTTTATTTTATTTCACTGGACGTTACATTGTGAGAAGAAGCTGGAAATATTCCCACAGCTTCTCCCTCTTTATTCCTATCTCTCTCACACATGCACACACAAACATGCACACACACACACACATACACACACATCAAGTCTGGCACCTGCACAGCCACATACTTGTGTGTGCATCTTGGCTCGAGCTCACATCCGCAGGCTCAGTGGCGTTCACAGATGTCTTCTCTTGATCCCGTAATAAAAAGAAAAAAAATTCACACCCAACGCCAGACATTTTCTGCACCTCTGCTAGTCCTGCATTGCATCACCTGAAGACAAATAGCTGTAATCAGTAATAATACTAAAAATAAAAGGAGATTTTTCACCTATAAACAGCATATTCAAAGCCACTGAATACAAAGCCCAACACAACATGTGACATAATACATTAATGCCGCTCCCTGGAGTAACTGGTAGACTGTGATCTGTGAGTAACGTCAGCTATAAAACTGCAGAAAGATTCACTCTGTGAGTCAAAATAAACACAGTGAGGCAGTGTATGTTTTTAGCTCTCCATCACGACCGGCAGCAGAGCCTTTGGCAGCGTGTGTAGGCTGCCTTGTTCAAAAGCTGCGGCTCCAGTTACTGATCTGAACCGAGGCACACACTCGTAGTCCATCACCCACAGATATGATGTTCCCACACAGATACATGAGAGGAAAACACTAAAACTCCCACTCCCACCAAATCTGAAGCTTCTTTGCTTACACTTAACAGGACAACAGCAGAACCTGTCCAGCCTGAGCGCCCATCTGAAGACACGGCTAAAAATACAAAACACGTGTCTTGATCTACGAGCACACAACGGCACACAAATCACTCCGGCTGGCTTCTGATCCGAGAATAATTGTTTGAAATGGCTTTTATTACAGCGAGCAAGCGGGGCTGGCCTGATATAGTGTGGCTTTCACCTATGGTGCAATCTATCGGGCTCTAATCAGATCACTAGTCACAAGGGCAAAGAGGCAAAAACAGAACGAGAGAGATGGATCCTGGAAAACAGCCACGTTGGCTCACTCGTACAAGCACGTGTGAAAACAAACGCTCAGCCTTTTCTCACTTTTACTGAGATTATGGAGGACATTTTTAGACTTTCTGTATCGATTTCTGTATCTAAAAAGGCCAGTTCAACCAAATATAGAGTGCAAATAACTGATATTTTTATTAGAAACTCTCTATCTTATTACTGTTTTCATTTTATTTTATTTTCTCTATTAGCTACTATAAAATAATCTCTAGAGGGACTACAGGGCATTTGACTGCACATTGTATCACTGTGTATGTGACAAATAAAGATCCTTGAATCTTGAGTTTTCTTCCCAATTAATCATTTGGTGCATATCAGGGGCTTATACACACTTTGAGTCAGAATTGAGACAACATGTCTCATAATTTGGGGAATGTAAACTGGAAATATAAAAGATCAGTAAATTACACTGTGGGCTAAAACATTAGCCACATGTTTATGACCTGTTTTTGTAGCCTCTTTTGTTTACATTTTGGCAACTCAACATGTTGCAGAATTGCAGAATTAGCCACTACCAGTTCTTGGATGCAATGTATCCATAAATGTACAGACAACTTTCACTGGATTAATTTGATAGTGAAGGAAATTTACAGACATGGTAATTCTCAAGCAGGTTCTGCATTATGAAGTGAATCTTTTTAAAATGATTTTTCTAATGGATTTGACAGTCTAAAAGCTAAAAAATCAATATGTCCCATAATCTAGGGGATGAAAACAGGTACAATAAATATCACCATGGATTGGACTGTGGGATAAAACTTGAGCCCTATGTTTTAAACCTATTTTTGTTTAGACTGCGGCAAATTTACACCACTTAAAATATGCTGAATAAGCTACTACCAGTCGCTGAATGCAATGTAGCCATGTATGTACAGACAACTACCACTGGATTTCTTTGATACTAAAGAAAACCAAAAAATTCAATAATTCCCACAATAGTTTGCTATCATAAAGCACTAATAAAATCAGGACATTCTCACATTGAAAGAGCTGCAACTGGTGATCTTTTGGCATTTTTGCTCAATTAAGCAAGTGATCACAGTCTAATTTCAATTTGTTCTCTTTATATGGACTAATCAACCAATTAATTAAAACTGCACATTTCAGTTCTAAGGAAAATAGCACACACTCAACATTTCTGTTCAATCTGTCCTAGTACTATATAACCAGGCAGTAGCTTCTGTGTTATTTCATCTGCTTATTAAATATACATCTCTAAGTCACATCCATCATGTCAATGAAACACAAGGGAGGAGGATTTCCTTTGTGGAGCTCACAGAATTTAAAAATGACATTGAAACATGTCTTTCCAAAAAACCAATGTCCTTGTTATTGAAGATAATCCCAAGACATGAGTGTAAATGCTATGAGTTTAAAAAAAATAAAAAATCTTTTTGCATATAGTCAGGACTAATTCTGCAGCAGAGAGTTGTTCTTATGTTTCAATTTGGGTGAACTGACCCTTTAATAAGCGCATCGCTGCTCTGCTGACTGAAAATCTGCTTTGATCGATTGAATTAAGGTTTAAATGAAGTTCAAAATAAAAATATGCACACACACACACACACACACACACACACACACACACACACACACACACACACACACGTCCATCAATTCATTGTTGCTTACACGAATCTGAAGTGAAGCTCTCCACTGGTGCCACTCCCTTATCTGCAGTCATCTGAGATGACTAGACTTAAAATAATCTGACAGTTCAGATCAGAGTTCTCTTCACACAAACAAAAGTACACACACGCATACACACGCACAGACACACACACACACGCACACAGTTGTGTAAACGGTGGGCCACTGGCAGCCAGCAGAGGGGGCTTACTTTGTCTGACATTGAGACAGCCCTTTTTGGCTGGAGGTCATTGCTCTGATCAGTCACATTTAATCGTGTTCACATCCTCTCCTGCTCCCTTGTGTCAAGTAGCCGCTCTGCTGTACTTTAAGAAGTCAATGTTTTCACACAGCTATCTCACTCGGCTGAAGCACACACACAGACACACACACTAGATCCACTTTGTTTATGAGCACTTAAAACACTGCTTTGGTCTGACCTTCACAGCGTGTCGGAGCTCAACACTACCTGCGCGCTTTGTCTCGGCAAACAGGCTCTTTTGCTGCATGATCATCACTTACGATGGCACTTTGCACAGGGGTCTTTCTCATACTCGAGCAGATCTGCAGCACGACTACGAACGCTGGTGTTCCTCCGCAGTCCTCCACCATCCCGCACTCCTCCATCCCGTAGGCGGGCCGCTTCCTCCTTGGCATACACACCCAGCTCCTGGGTGTACCGCCCATACATCTGTGTTTTTGAAAGACAGAAAAAGAAAGCTTTTATACAGGTGGTGCAAGTGGGAGGCAGTGAAAGAAGTGTCAAAGTGATGCAGCAGGTTTTTCACTTAAAAGATGTATACAGTATCAGGTCACAGTAAACAGGGACAGGTGTCAGAATATTCACTGCCTGCAGCACCACACTGTTCACAGCTCGTCTGTAGCCTCTTTTAGAAGGAAAAAAAAAAACACCCCACTCAGCTTTGACTCAACAGTCGCGTAATGACTTCTTTTCAGACAGATGAGCAGACAATAAGCTCAACCTGTCAGCACCCAGCTGATTAACTCTGCAGGGCTGCCACACAATTGACTCCTAACGACGAGAGCCAGACTTCTTAGCAAACTACACACAATCAATCATGTATAAAGCCTGCGTCTGAGCCAGAGGTGCTGTTTTGGCCAGTGTGTAGTTCTTAATACCATAATGGAGCTTTTCCGGTGTCTCTTTTGTGTGATGGTGGTTGTTGTTTTGGTTTGTGATGTCGCTGCCCAGCCTCACTGGATGCTGCCTGTGCAAAAACACCAGCCTCAACAGCCGAAGGTCCCTCCGGCAGCAGCTCCCTTTGATAAATGCCAGGTGGAGCGGCATGAGAAGATCCAGTGTGGGACTGAAGATATCACAGCTGAGCAATGTGAAAACATAAACTGCTGCTTTGATGGGCGGCAGTGCTACTATGGGAAAGCAGGTATTTGAATAGCTTCTATAGCCTCTCATGCAAATGCTACGTGATGGGTTTGAATATCTACTGCAACACAGTAATTTATCTGTTTCCGTCTCGCCCAGTGACTGTGCAGTGTACCAGGGATGGCCAGTTTGTGGTGGTGGTGGCTCAAGATGCCACTGTGCCCCACATAGATGTGGATTCAGTCAGCCTGCTGGAGACAAATGACCCCTCCTGTACTCCTGTTGACTACACAGCTGCTTTTGCCATTTTCCAGTTCCCTATGACTGCATGTGGAACAATATTAAAGGTTGCGAGTGCAGTTCTGTTTTTTGTTGTTGGGGTTTTTTTTTTTTGTTTTGTTTTTTGTTTTTTGCCTTGGCTAATATGAGCACTTGTGTAGTTGAAGTCAAGCGTAAGTTTACTACTTTTAAGTACTGACTTTAAAATCTGGGGGCGGGGGGGCAGTTTCAGAAGTTTGAAACAACTTTTGCCATGTTATTGCTTCATTCTGTTATCTTGACTCCATTTCCACCTGCAGGAGGAACAGGATTATGTGGTATACGAGAACCACATGTCCTCTTCATATGAAGTGGGAGTTGGACCCAGAGGCTCAATTACCAGGGACAGCCATTTTGAGTGAGTTTGCATTAAAGGGATATTCCGGCGTAAATTTAATCCATAAGACCGCCCCCGCCCCTGAGAGATCCAGTTTTCCGACCGTTAACTTATGTAGTTTTCGCAACCTCAGAAAAGACCGCGCAATAACAATACACTGCAGTCTATGCCTCCAGCAAGAAACCGCCATCAAAAATCCACTCATAGTACGGTACAAATGGGGTCCCAGCACAGTTCAAGGCATCAAACATCTGCTAGCTTTGCCGGATCTCTACTGACAAGACAACACAACTCGCCACTCTCCTGCAGCAGCTTGGTCATTGTGGGGAATCCCTGCAAGTTGATTACCGAGTGCAGTAGAGTTCCGCAGCTCAAGGATGAAAATGTATGAATATTACTCCATGGAAATGCAATCAAAGTTCATGGGTGTCTACCAGTTTATAACAATTATTGAGAGAAAAAGAACAGAATTAAGCATTTCTTACGGCACTTGGTAATCGACTAATTGGGCGTCCCCACAACAAGCATGCTGCTGTTGTCCTTTCAGCAGAAATCCGAAAAAGCTAGCAGTAGTTTGATGCCTTGAACTATGTGCTAGAACCCTATTTGTACTGTTGCTGAAGTTTGGTGCTGTTCTTGGCATTATTCGTGGCTATGGGTGGCTTTTTGATGGTTTCTCGGTGGAGGCGTAGACTGCAGTGTATTGTTGTGCGGTCTTTTCTGAGGTTGCTAAAACTACATAAGCTAGTAGTCAGAAAACTTGATCTTTCAAGGGGGGTCTTACTCGGTGTCATGGTGTGTTAGACCATGGATTAGACTTGCACCAGAATATCCCTTTTTAAATCTCTGCTTTTGTGACCCTGAGGTTTCCTGACGTGTAAAAGTCCTTGTGCTCCTCCAACAGGTTATTGTTCCAGTGTCGATATTCTGGCACAGCGGTGGAGGCTCTTGTCATGGAGGTGAATGAGGTTCCTCCACCTATGCCGGTTGCTGCTCTAGGACCCCTCAGGGTGGAGATGAAACTGGGCAATGGACAGTGTCACTCGAAGGGATGTTTTGAGGGTGTGTGGGTCCAAGAGCCTTGTAACACCAGCTTGTCCAGGATCTTTTTTTCTTACTAAAACTGGACCCTTTGATTGCAGAGGAGGCAGCATACAGCTCCTTCTACACTCCAGCAGACTATCCAATCACTAAAGTGCTGAGGGAGCCAATCTATGTGGAGGTGAACATCCTGGAGAGGTCTGATCCAAACATTGTCCTGAACCTGGAGCACTGCTGGGCCACTTCTAACCCTAATCCTAACAGCCTGCCACAGTGGGACATTCTGGTTGATGGGTAAATGCATGACTTCTTAAATATGGTCACTTCAAATTCATGCATTTTATGTTTTAACATGGGGTCTCGTTGGCTCCAGGTGTTCCTACCATGACGACCGGTACTTGACCACAGTGTTGCCTGTAGATGGCTCCTCTGGGCTCCCCTATCCAATGCACCACAAACGTTTTGCTGTGAAAATGTTCACGTTTGTGGATCAAAACACCTTCACTCCTCAGAAGGACACGGTACAATCATTCACTTTGTGTTTTTTTTTTTTTTTTTTTTTTTGTCCTTAAGTGACAATTTGAAATTTCCATGACAAATGTGCAACTTGCAATCTTTTTCAGATCTTCATCCATTGTGCTACGGCAGTGTGTTATCCCAGCAGCACAAACTCTTGTGAACAGTCATGCCACCGGCAACGTGAGTGGCTCATCAACTGTAACACATGGTTCCGATTTTACACTTCTGATCATTCTATCACCAGCTATCATAATTGTTCTAGTCACTAAAGTTGTGACAATCAGAGCTTCCATGTACATTTCAGGTTTCCTACATTATCTTAAATTCAAAACTAAATATGTTTTTTTTTTTTTTTTTTTTTTTTTAAATTTGAAAATTGACAATATGCGGATGTCCTGATGTAAGAGGAAAAAATGTAATTGTATCAATCTGCTTTTTACAAAGCACAAGCTGAATGAGAAGGGAGACTGAACCAGAACATTTTTTTTTTTTTTTTAAAAACCTGTCAAATCTAACTTCACTGCCATCCCCTCCTTTACAGGAAGAGCTGCAGTCACTGAAGTTTCCCAGAGTCAGAAGGCTCTGGTCTCAAGCGGCGAGGTGATCCTGACTCCATCTGCTCCCAACACCAAATCAAAAAGATGAGATCCACTGGCAGCCATTTCTGGCTGTGACTTTTAATAAAAGCTTGTCAAAAGCTCATGCTTATTACTGGGTCTTGTCTGAATTGCTGTTTGAAGGTCGCTTGCTATACTTTTTTTGCTGAGGTGGATTTTGTGCAGAGGCAGTGTAGTCAAGCAAGAAATGCATCCCCCCCTTCCTGATTTTGTGCTGAGGAATCACAAGGTTGCATTACAAATGGGTGCTTTGCTGCAAGTCATGCTTACCTGATAAATGTAACAGTAAGCTGATGCACATACTGGTTGTTAGCTGAGATAATACTTCAGTTGTGTCTGTGCTTAACTAGCAGCACTAGTTCTGCAGTCCTCGTGGTATGGCCATGATTCAAACCTTTTATTTTTACCTTCTCAAAAAGATCTCTTTCTAGCATGCCACATTAGGATGAGCATCACGACTCCTCCAGGCTTGCTGCTCTTCTCCCCCTCTTTATTTTTTGATAACAGTCCCTCTAGGTTTTTCTCTGTATGCTACAACTCGCAACATCTCTCCTCCACTGCTCTGCGCACCACCTCCCTCTTTGTCCCACTCCAACTCCTCCACCCCCTCCTCTCATTGAGATGGGCATCACGACTCCTCCAGACTCGCTCTTTCTGCTCGCATGAACAGGAGGTGCAGAGAGAAAGCAGAGCAGCCGTATAGCTTCAGTCTGACTGACAAGCAAAGGGAAGGACCGTGCTGTCAGGATGCTCATCTCCCTCCACCTTAACCTACAACCTGCTGGGAAGCATTTAAGCAAAACCCCAGCTATACATCACATTCAGACAGCAGCCTCATCCATAAGCTGCACTCCAAAAGCCCAGAGGAATCAGCAAATAGGTGCCAGCTGACAAACACTAACAGCAGCTGCTGTGTGGACATACATAAACATGTCAGCAAAGTATGAATGTAAACAAGTTTTGCCACTGGTTAAAAAATGCTGCCAATTAGGGCACAGTGGTGGATGCAGAGCAGACAGTAGCACGTGTGTGGAATACTAAATATTTGGGAAAATTAAGAATCAAATGTCACACTGACAACTGACACTTCAAAACTGGATTCATTGTATCTGAAATTATTACTCTTTGAATAAATGGAGGATCTTGTCAAAAATAAAGGTATAAAATAAAAATCTACTACTTACAATTTTTGCTTTCAGGCCTTTTGCCTAAAACATTAAACACTGAATATCAAATGTCTTGTCTTTGTACTGTATTCAGTCAATAGAAATCAAAACGATTGGCAAATCATCAGTGTTGTACAACACTTCAAAGCTATTCACAAGGTCGATTCTGTTGAGTTTTAAAGCGGCAATGAAAGAAAATTGATTATGAAACTTAATATTCCTACTTTGTGGGGCTTTAAATCCAAAGACAACACAATCTTCACACCCCTGTGGTCAACATCATTTTTAAAACTCAGTAAGGCACTTCAATGTTACTTTGTATTTTCCAATAATTATATATTTTGGTTTTATCTTAATATTCTTGGCATTGTTTCTTTATTGAAAAAATATCAGGAAACAAGGAAAAAAAACCCCACAAAGGTCCCAAGTCAAATCCAAATCAGAAATGTGTTTGTATGTCTTAAATATTGGGCATCCAGATGAAAAAAATATGAATCACTTTGATAATGTAGTTCGCCTACTTTTTCAAGCTAAGCGGCCACATTATCGCTTCACCGCCCTGCATCGATTCAGACCGTCTCCAGTTCAGAGTGAGTTCAGTCTGTTTCCTATTCCAGCAGACGAGTATTTACTCTGTGTCTTCTGCAGCATTTAAGTAAGCTTTTAACAAGTCAACATGATGCACTTGGTCACAAGTGAGGGAAGTTCTGCGACTTAAAGCTTCTGATTCTGTGAAGATACATTGTGTTCAGTTAAAAATTCAGCATGGTTAGGTACCAAAAATGACAGAAACCCTGGTTAATCATTGTAACCTTAGCTGAAGGCTGAGACAAACCAGTCCCTCATTCCTCTAGGAGAGGTGCCTGCAGGCAGTGAGTCACATCAGCAGAGGGATAAGACCTGATATGGACTGATGTCTGTGTTTTTCATTCTTTCTAAACCTCACTCAGCATCTTAATGTCAAAATTTCATGCTAAGGATTTGTCGGATATAAGAACGCATGGTCATGACGAAGTAGTATGTTCCATTTGTATGCATGCTGCATGCAATAGATTGTTCTTTGTAATGGAAGCTGCAGGACGTACTAAATGTAAAAAGAAAAAAATATGTGATTCGGAATGCAAAGGTAAAGGTAACAAAAATAAGAAGATATAATAAGATGAATAAAGATAAATTATTAATCACTATTACATTTAATTTCTGCCAATAGATCTTCATAAATCACTCTGAATCCAACACACTGAGCCTTGAAGAACAGAACTGCCAAATTCAATCCAAAAGTCCAATTTTGCACACAGTTGGAAAAAAAGCACTTACACTGAATCTGAAAACCCCCCAAAATGATGACAGGGTAGAGGACAGTGCCATGTTTTCGTCATCATTATGGCTGTGGTACTATTTACTCAATTAAATAACCCACATATGCTCACTTCTTAAGATGTTTGACTAAAGACATGAAGCATGGAGGAATGTGACAGACATTGCTAGTCAGTAACTGGTCTATATTTCTATTTCTAATACTCTATTCACAGCCACACCATCTTTTTATTTTTTATTTTTTAAAATGTATTTTATTTGCTGGCAGCTAATTTTCATGCGCCCACACATACAGTATAGACGCACACAAACCCACCACCAGCACCAGACAAACACCCACCATGACTATAAACGGGGCCGTGTTTAAACGTGTTTCTTTGGTCTGTATGAAAGCAATCACTGGCCATCTGGAGCACGGCCCCCTGGGAGAGCAGCAGTTGGGACCCTGTGGGTTAAATGAGCTGTTATCTGTAACCGGTTTACCTCCCACGTGACCAATTTCTGCATCTACATTAGTCAGTTTACCTCCCACGTCACAACCCGCTACACTAGTTCAACTCCCACAGGTTGCTGGTTTAGCGGTTTGTCGTAGAAAGTGACGAATGCAAAGACGAGTGTTTCAGTTTGGTGCAAAATGGTTTCATCAGGGAAAAAATTACCACTAATGTATTGGCTATAAAAACTGGAAGATGATTAAACTCACATTCGTTTTATTAATTAAATTGTGCAGTCATAGAATGAAACTCCAGAAAGTCCAAATCTGCACACAAAGAACAAGAAGCCTCAGTTTTGTCATCAAGGGCTGTGGAAGTCGCAGCTGTCATGGGTTGACTGTGATAGGCTGAGTCAACTGTCAATCAATCTAATGTGACTCAAATTCTTCTCTTTATCTGAGCCAAGGGTTCAAATAGCTGCCATCTAGAAACAAATACGAAAAAGTGAAATTAACTATTGATATTCAAACTTTTGCACCTGGTGAGAAACTGAGACTCTGAGACATGAGGATGTTCAGATGATTACTTTGAGCTTTAATCTTAACATTTTTCACAATGAACACACAGTCTTCCTTCCTTCTTGCAAAACTTTTGACTGGAGCCTTCACTTCAATATTTCTGGGACTGCCCATGGCTCTGATAGCCAATTATTCTTAAACCCCAACAGTCCAGAAAATGTCCCACTGGACTGAAAGCCCATTTGTCCAACAGCATGTTGTCCTGAAAAGGAAAAAAAAAGCTGACTGCTTCGAAGAACCATTGTTCTGAAAATAGACACTCCCTGGAGTATTTTGCCCATACTTTCTTGGGTTAGGGTTCTGGTATGTTGTTTAGCGTAAGGGCAGAGACATGACTTATTACAACCCCTGCAGATTCAGCACCATAGATGATGCCGGTAGTCACTGTTAAAGTAACAACTCCAGTGAGAGTGTGTATTTTCGGAGCAATGGGCCTTTGGAGCAGTGGGCGTTTGTTCTCGGCTTAACGGGCAAATAGGACATTTTTTTGGTCTCCTGGGGCTTTGGAATGATGGGCCATGGGAACAATGGCATGGCCCCAATATCTCAGCCATGGATTGTAAAGATACTGTACACCATGAGACAATTTCAGAGATTGTCTTTTTCTAACCTGCCTGCATGGGTTTCTTGCGATTTGGGTCTTTTTTGCAAAACCTCTCAAATTCAGAGAAGCCGCACCAGAAAAAGGGTCTTGTGTGTGCGTGTGTGTGTCGTAATGCAGTGAGCAGCATCAGGAACGTAAAGCATCAATCATTTTCAAAACATAGCCAACATTTGAACAGCTACATATTTTTTGGGGTGGGACTTATTTAGGTGCTGTAATACGTCTTGTTACTCGTCTGGTTTACAGCAGCGCAATGCTCTGCTTCCTGCTGGCGCTACTCCCTGCCTCTCACCACAGGGAGATAGCTGACAGTCATCTACTGCAGGGAAGACACTGACGAGGGATAAGTACCTCACACATGTATACTGTTCACCACTTCTGACTACTAACAAGGGGCGCGCCCTCCCAGCTTTCGTACAGCATTTTACATTCCACCACACTTCTTGCTGCACAGGTTCATTTACCAGAAAACTTTTCAGTCACACAGAGAGAGCACCACATGTCCACCATCTCTCTACTGCGTAAGACCCCCCACTTCAATGCCACATCACTCACTCTGCCACCATTTCTAAATCAGGCCATGTGCAGGCCTAGCACAACAGATGAGATAAAAAGTTCTCTATTATTCAGCAATTCCCAAGGCACTGCAGGGTAATTTATTCACTGCGAGGCGACAAAGCAAGGACAAATATTTGACACTCTAATGACGAAGGCTTGAACAATCTACAACTTTCATCCTCGTTTCTCTTTAATAATACATATTCATAAGACGATTTTAATCCCCTCAAATTTTGCAGGGTTTTAGAGTGAAGGGACCCATCACTGCGGATTGAGGAAGACGGATGTTTTAGACCCTTAAACTGCTGTGTAGTGTTGCAGTGGCAGCGTGATTACTTAAACGCACACCGAGTGTGTATTGATGAGAGCAGGGGAATAACAGGGGGACTAAAGCACTCGGGCTAATCTCAGCCCTGAACCCTCCAGGGACAAGATTGAAAATTGAATTAGAGGAGGAAGCGACAAATTTGACTCATCCCGCTGTCTACATTTGCATTAATATAGGTAGCGGAGGCTGCCTTTAGAGCAGTTACCTATGAGTCAGAGCTCATGTGCTCACACACACGCACGCACGCACGCACACAAACAGACGTCAAAATAAACATGAAAAACCTTGATGCTGTCGAGGGAGACATGCACACGTGTGAATCCCAGACAAGTAAAAATACACCAACGCACTCTGATCATGTTGGGTTGGGCGTCCTGATGGATACCGAAGGATCAAGCTGCCTGTCAGATAAACACCTGACGGGATGAGCTGGCTGTTTTGTGTACATCATGACACTCATCCACAGAGATTATGTTGCAACAGGTTTGAAATGCGTATATATGGACTCTAACCAGAGGGGGGAAAAATACACTGACGGTCTGTCTGTGGTTTCGACAGTATGTTTAATTAGTAGGTTAGTTGGTTTCAAAAATGCAAAGCTGGCCAAACACGTAGCCAAAAACAAAATATATATATATATAGCTGTAGAGTGCACCATGTGATAATCTGAAACCCGGCTCCCCCACTGCAGTCACAGCTGATGTTGGCACGCCCTTGGCCAGAGCAGAAGAAGCTGAGCCCTCCATGGGTGACAAAACTTTAACTGGTATATTGACATCTTCAGGTAATTATTCACTTAGTTGGATGAATTGTTGTTTAAGCATTTTCCATAAATAGAACGTGATCTGCACCGGATGCTTGTTTCAGCAAAGCACCTGCTCAACTTAAAGCCTCATTTTGAACAAGCAGCCTGGTGCAGTTAAGTTACAAATTAGAACAGTTGCTTTTGTGTTTCCATTATCAAATGTCATGAATAGTACCAAAAGAATCACTCCATGCGTGCCTGTTTTTGAGTTGTCCTTCTGTTTGAGGTACCTGCACACTAATCCAATAATGAAAAGGTGGAGTTAAAAGCTGCAGACCACTGATTGGTCAGTCAGAAGAACCAGTCATCGTGTTTTGATGTAGGATTTCCCCAAATTATTTGTTTCAGCAGACTTTTTTCTTGAAGAGATGGTGAATGTGAGGAGTGCAAAGACTAAAAGGCTGGCAGTTTTCATGTGGTCCATCTGGCATCAATGTACAGTATAGGTCAATGTGTCTGTAAATAAAATGCAGAAGGCTCTTTAGCATGGCCTTTCTGTGAGGGGTTTGCATGTTCTCCAAAGGCTTGACCGTCTCCGGATACTCCAGCTTCAATCCAAAGACATGCAGGTGAGATTAACAGGTCACTCTAAATGTACTCTAAATGCCTGTAGGTGCGAATATAAGTGTGAATGGTGGTATGTCTGGCAACTTGTCCAGGGTGTACCTTCCCGCTCACCCAATGTCAGCTGGGAATGGTTCCAACCCCCCTGCGACCATGTAAAGGATTAGCAGTAACGGATAATGAATGAATGAGTTTCTCGACAGTCAAGATCCGTTTCTGAGAGGGGTTACCCCTGAAGCACAGTCAAGAACAATCCTCCCCACATTTAAGATTTCTGTATGAGGTGGAAACTGAAAACCAATCTCATGTTTAAGTACAGCTACCATGGGTTGCGAACAAATTCAAAGGGTGCTGTACCGAAAGTACTTTTGGGCTGAACCTGAGGGCTTTGAAGAGCTTCCTCCTTTTAATCAATGCCAGTGATACAATGTATTTGGTGACTCATGAGTCAAACTTTAAATAACAAAAAACAAGTACCAGCACCAAATTGTACCAACCGTACTGATACAACTGTAACACTCTGCCACACACACCGATGGCAGTGGCTTCCATCAGAAACAACAGCATTTTGCTTCAGGACACCTCAACACCGAACCACCAACTCCGTCACTAATGGACGATCTGCTCTGCCTCCTGAGCCACAGCAGTCCTCGATTTAGAAAAAAAAAGTCAGTCAAGAGAAAATGAATAATTGATTATAATTATTTATATTTGCTTTAATCAATTATAGAGTAACAGTGGTAGCCCTAGCTGACAGCTGTAGCCACGTACATACTAAAACCTATGGTGATTTTCTTAAATATCATAAATCATTAAAGATTAAACTAAGCAACAGTCTATAAAGTAGTTCACACGATCTCCACACTACAACACTGAAATACTGCTTATGTTAATGCATCTAATAGTCAGTAATAAGGCCAATGATACAATATACAACTCCCTAAATTCTGAATTCTAGATTGTCACCTAATGTCTGTTATTACAAAGTGTTCGGCCCTGCACCCTCTACATTGTTGTATAACAGTGTTCAAGTATAATGTGTTCCCTAAATGGCAGGTATGCCATTTTGAAAATGTAGCTCTTCGGTTGGTGAACACACTCCACGGTGAGCGTGGTCTATTCTACCAGTCAAATGAATTGAGATTTGACAGATTTTGTTTCTGTCTGCAGCCTCTGCAGTGACCCGTTCAATAGTTCGCAGGTAACAGCACTATTTGGAAGTGACAGGACGTGAAATGGACTCGCGCCAGCCTCTGTGTGGGACAACGGACAGAATGCTGACTATAAGGAACTGGACCCCCCTGAAGAGACAGCGCTTTTATGTGTGAGTGTGTGCGAATGTGTGTGTGCAATGGCGACAGAGGGAGAGAAAGATGCTGAGATACGCAGATATATGTATGATAGTCAAATTCTACTCAAATATGGGAGTTTTCATCATAAAGCACGAGCAATCTTCTCATGAAAGTTGCACCAAATGGTGATGTACGGTAACATTGTGTAATTTCAAAAAAATCCTTGAAAATGATGGCACTAAACTGCAAACAGCATGCCCATATTCACCAACCCAACTGGTCTGTGACACTTTACGCAAAACAATAGAAAAGAGAGAGGCAGCAGATCTCACAGTTCAGTTTTCTGTGGACGGAGCGCTTTCTCACTGAGACAATCTGTGTCCGAATGCTGCATTGTGCAAACTAACAGTATGTGCAGTCTTAGTACTTAGTCTTAGTGCAAGTCAGATATTTCTAAATTTTCCTTTAAATTCTTTAATGGCTGCTGATTCCTTGTCTCAGTGAATATAAGGAATATCAGTCGGTGTTCTCAATTCCTGCATTGTATTTTTACACAGTTTCTTGTTGCAGCAGCATTTCTTTAAATATTAATCAACCGCAGACATATGGGAGCATGAGAAGTGGATTTTCTCAGTGGTGAGTCTTGACAGTCAGTGCAGCAGGTTGCTCAGAACACACATTCAGAAAGCCCGGTCAGCCTGCGTATTGTGTATATCCTATCTGCGGTGCTGCAGTGCCCCGTGGCGAGGGTTGGAGGGGGTGGGGTTGAGGGGAAGTGCGGGGCGGCAGCTTTTCCTCTTCAGGTGGATGATGACTTTGATCCCTGCGGCAGCCAAATCCTCAAACCTCCTGCTGCTGGAAGGACAGGAACAAACCGTTTCCAACATCTGCTCCGACAGAGAGTTACCACACGCCCATTTAGGCATGTATGTGTGGGCCTACAGGTACGGAGGCGTAGGCGCAGTGCAAACACACACACACACACACACACAAACTAAATGCACACGCAAGACCCATGGAGCAAACTTGCCCACGCTTCTGAGAGGAGAAAACACATGATGCACACACGCAAAACCCTGTGACACATCCAGAACTCCCACACCTCTTTTGAAAGAGCTTCAGCTGCAGCACTTCGACACCGAGTCAACGCCGTCTGTCTCCTTTCTTTTCAATCTCGGACCTGCCACTTCTCCGCTTTACCTGCTGCATACCTCCATCCCACGAGAGGCAGCCAGCCACTGTCTGCTGTCCCAGCATGCACTGCACCTGACAGCAGTTGTAAGAGCCAGTGACCCATGCACCAGCCCCTGGTTGCTTGTCAGTTGCTGCTCACAGGATCTCTTCCTGCATCTCCACACAGGACCCAGAAAATAACAGCTGCAGACTAAAATCCTGTAAAGAGTTCCTGAACCCTGCTCTGGTTATCAACATCTTGCTGGTTATAAATAGCCTGTTTATTCTGTGTTTTACTATTCCCTTTGGATAATGAGCTCAGAGAGGTTAGCACTTTCCAGGAAATCTATTTGGTGCAGCAGTGGCTGAAAATGTCAGTATAAGCGTTGCTGTGCACAATATATGAATAGATATTTGCATATCAAATAATTGTTTCTTTGATTCTGCAGAGGGAAATGTAATCATGGCCACTTGCGGAATAATTATATCAATTATTCAGTCCTTGGCTTGTTTTTATGCTATGTTTATGATACCCTCAGCATTTGATTTTAATGGATTGTCATAGCAAATGCTCAGTCACTGTAAAACTCGAGCACCAACAGGAGCCATAAATTAAAGGGTTGTTTTTGTCCCACTGTCTTGGCAAACACTACAGTCAAATAGCTGCCTATCCTAAAGATGGATGGTTGGAATGATTGTATGAATACAGGAGCAAATTTTTTTTGAGTGCATCTGTGAATGAGGAGATGACATTTCTGTGCCTCTTCCCTCCTGGAGAAGTTATCAGACGGATCTCTATTTTTCTCTGTCGGCTTCGTGTCATCTCTTCGACACCAGTGGTTCTGTTCCGTGCTGCCAAAACTCAAGCGGCCGCATGACTGAAAGTCCCCGAATCTTGCTGATGGCAAACAATTAAACACAGAGGGTCCTTTTGTCAACATCTGAATTCAATTTTAGAGCGCAGCTACAGCAGCAAGAAACTCTGTAAATCCTTTGCTTATCTGATTTAAATGTGGGGCTAATATCTATCTCAACACACCACTCGGTTTTCTCAGGTTTTTGATGAATAGTGCTGCCACTTTGTTCTTAGAAAGTACTTAGAGAAGCTTGCATGTGCCGAACAGCACGGGCACACACTTGCATCTATTTTTGGATAATGGACTGGTGTGCTGGGAGTAAATGATAAAGCCATTGATCTGAGTGCGATGGTCAGAGGAAAGGGAGCGGAGCAGACAGCACGTTCCAATCCTCAGAGACTCCGACTGCCATTTTACATTACTATTGATCTTTGCACCGAGACACACAGCACGGCATCGATCATCACACCTACAAGAGCAGAAGAACACCTCTGTAGCACTTGGGCCTGACACAGCTGCAGGACCGACAGAGCAGAAAACACAAGCGTGCACCGGCACAAAGAGAAGAGAGAGGCACACAAATCAGGGTGGAAGGACACATCAGTCTTTCTGTACCTCTATCTGCACATAGATAACCCTGTGTAAAGTGCTCCAGGGTATCACTTGTCACTCCTGCAATGAAACGAGCGGGGGGGAAACTGGTGCACAAGGCAATTAATATTCGGAAACACTCCACTTTTGGTTCACAAGAAAGGCCGCCCTAGCAAACAGGAAGGGGCTGAGGGGAGGGATGACAGAGGGAATAGATGAGGGGGCACGATGAGGGACAAGATCTGCAGGAGAATAAGGAGCAGATACGGACGAGGCAGGACGTGAGTGAAATACATTAGAGCTCAGTGGGCAGAGAAGGGGTGGGGGGCTCTAATCTTATATTTCAAGGATATTAACATCTTAATAATGACCCATTAGGCCATACATAAAGTGATCAGAGATAGGTTGTACATGCATTCCTTCAAGCTGAACAAATTAATCTGACATGGTTTGGTGGAATCTAAATTGATAAGACTTAATTACGGAGGTGGGGCCAGGCAAGACTCTGAGAGTGACGCAACACCTGTGGATCAAGGTGAATGGAAAGAAGCAACACAAAGACGCTAAAACAACACAGCCAGTAAAGATAACGTGTAAGAATACTTAATAAAAGCCACACACAGCCTCCTCCTGTTCTCACACAGGACACAGCTGAGCAGTCGGCAGCCGCATCCTCCCCGGCCCGACAACGACATCCACAAAATTTAAAAAAATAAAATAAAAACAATTTAAATCCCGTCATGCGCTGACACATGACGCCAAACGCCATCTATGACCTCATCCGAAACTCACCAAAGTTTGCTGATACTGAAGCGTCCGGTCTTCGGCCTTGTCCTTCACCATTGCCGCAATATCCTCATTAAGACACCCCGATACGAGACTCTCAGGAGTGCAAGTCGCCCGCCGATTAATGTGCGGAGGAAGAGGAGGACGAGAAGAAGGACTCGGCGCGTCGGACTGCCATCACATGTGCGAGTATGTGTGTAACAGGTTTCATATCATGAGCTCTCCCGCATGATGCACAGCGCCGTCGCCGCCGCGGTGGTGTGTGTGCGTGCGTGCGTGAACGTGTGTGTGTGTGTGTCTATGTGTGTGTGCGTGAGCCAGATGAGAGAGCGGCTGGATGTCGCCTCGAAGCAGCGCTGGTGCGGTTTGACTGCGAAACACCGCCTCCCTCCTCCACTCTCACCGAGCCGCTGTCTCTCCGTGGACTTACCGGACTTGATGATGTTCGGATTTTTATTTATTTATTTATTTTAAATATTTTCTGCGGAGGTGTGATAAGTGGTTGTTTGTATAACGATGATATGTAGAGTATGTTTTTTTTTTATTCTCGTGTTCCTGAAAGACTCAAGTGTCTTTTGCTCCTGATTTGAGTCATCACTCCATTGATCAAATGTGATGAGTAATTCACAAGGCTGAGGCTGGAATATGGCTTTGTCACTGTCCTGAAGAAATCTCCACAGCCTGACTGATATGTCTGATGGGCTGACATTGACCCTCACAGATATAGCATTATCGACATGTAGTCCAATAAATGAGACCGTCACTTTTTACTTAACGTCATGCTGGAAAGATGCGTAGGTTGTGAAATAGTTGTTCTATTCCCACTGAAGTATACTTTCTCATTTTTTGGGGACAAAAAAGCTGATAAAGATCCAGTGGCATACTCAGAGTGTTTGAGGGGCAGGGTGGAAGAAAAAGGGCACCAGCTGTAGGCAGTGGGGCACCGGTGTGCAGGAAATCATGATACATATATAACTAAAAAGTCACCCAGAGGGCACTTTATCATGTTTAGTCTGCTGGAAGGGCACGTTATTATGTTATATCTACCATAGGACCATCTAATGACATGAAAAATGTCTTTTTGATGTATATATGGTATGTATATATATTTGTATTATAAAAAAATTGGCTAACATATCAATATCATATGTCTTGATTCCCTTATATTGGTATTGGTATTGGCAACAAAAGTCCAGGCTCTGCTTTACATCACCCCTACAATGGGAGTGAATAAACATTAGAGTCTGAGCATCCTTAGCTGCCATCAAATACATTATTATCTAATGTACAGGACACTGCTTCTACAAAATATGCCTTGTCATATGTCATATACCTCATATTTTATGTGGTAAAATCTACTTTAATCATGTCTTTATCTACCTCCTTCATGACTCTTCCAGCTTTAGTAAATGTCAGTGTCTGATGATGGCTCTTTTTTATCACTGTGCCTGACTGTCATGTAGTCTAGGATTAGTAGTTTCAGGCGAAGTGGCTTAAACTGGCAATAGACAATATTTTTGCTTTAGTTGATCATTCTGAATTAAATGCTAATGCAGAGCGGCTGTAGATAAATTACACCATACATGTATAGATTGGTTCCCCATAAGCCTCGCTTTCACTGTGGAATTCGATCTGGCATCATGCTGGAATGCGGCACAGGGGAGGCGTGTTTGTCGCTGTGCAACCGAAAAAGGAAGAGGCATTGATTTCCCTGGTCGCTATCCTCAGGTGATGGTGGAACAACTGGAATATCTGTGGAAACTCTACACTGCAAAATAAAACGAACCCAGCTGATGGAGGAGGTAAAGACGGTGTAGAGTGATAGTGATTCTGCTCGGACAGTAGACAGGCTGCTAGTGGTGGCCATGTTGCGGTCCATGCAACAGTGGTGACAAAAGTAATACCACAGGGAAACACTAAGGGAGGTGATTGTGAAAACTTGGTAATTATTTTGCATGATCATTATTTCTGGATTTGATTTCAGATGATCTACATCTTAAAAGGGCGCTCCAACAGTTGAATATGGTCGCACAATGCAGGAGTAGATATATCTAAAAGGAAAAATGAAGCAACACCAGTATAATGAACTGCAGCGTTTGTATCCAACTCATGCAGCTCAGTGTGTTTAATCACACCCTGTCTGCTTGGTTTATGTCATTCAAACTCCTTGCCCCCTATTTGTGACTCAGGCTGTCTTTTCAAAAATTTCAAGTCTCAGAGCCCAACATAAAAAACATCCCTGACAACATCATCAAGGTTATTCACTCAGACTTTGGAAAAGGATCCTTCTAGAGCCACAGAAGAGTTACAATTGATTTCACAGGTTACTCTCCATGATGAATTAACTGAGAATATGATGCAACCAGAACAGGAAAGAAAGTAACTCGAAGGTTTTTGTTCCTTTTGAAGAAGGGAAGCAATAGATACTCAGTGCTTTCAGGGGACAATATAAGTGATCACTGAATGCATTACGAACTGCCTCATATTTACTCTCTCACATTATTTTTCTCTCTAGGCTTTTATACTTCTTCCACCACCACCAGTGATAAAAACAAATTCAGATGAAAATGCGATGAGAGTGGTCTCTTCCAGCAATAGCCTTAACTTCGGGTACAAAGGGGCAATGGATGAAAATGAAAATTATGTCAATTACATGCAATGATCTTCGGAGACGCCACATCTCAATCTTCATTAACACCTATGGGAGATTTGGGGCAGATGTCTTAGACAGATATGCAGAGTAGCACTGACGCTCTTCCACAAGTTGGTCCAGTGCTTTACTAGAACTATGATGGCTTTTCCTTGTCACCCATTTGTATAGAAAAAGGGTGGCCTGTGGCCCCATCGATTTTGTCAGAATTTATGCATTTCCTCATATTCAACTATATATTAAAACAAGTGAGCCACAGTCTTCTACTATTGTCTGCCAAACAGCTCTATAAGGAAGCATTTTGCAGTGAAGTATTGTGCTCACGGGCACCACAACAATCACTGCTGAGGCCCATAAAACTTGTTCGTTTATGCTTGCCTGCATGCAGAAGCATTTCGATTTTATCCAACACTAAAAGTTCACTTGAAGGTCCTCTCAGATCATTTCCTTTCCTCAGATGACACATGTATTTTAACACCGTGAGCTCACCTCTTTGGGCTCTCACTAAAGGGATTTTCGAAGATGCTACTCATGGCAGTGAAATCTATTGCACTGAAAGATGCGCTGCCAAGTGAGACACGCACCTGAAAGATAACCGCTGACCTGAGGATTCGCAGCTGCTTCGTCAGGACCAAACATCCCTCGTGTTTGCCAATATATGCATCTATTGGATGAGAAATTCAGGAAGTTGAGAACTTTCTCAGGCCAAAACAAATATGTTTACCTTACCCATCCCTGCTATGATTTCAAAATTGTGCCACCAAGGCAGCAGATCACTGATTAAATCAGGATTTAAATTGTCAGTGTGCATTTGAATATCAAACTCTGATCCATAACAAGTTAAAAGACTTAATTCCTCTGGGAGTCAAAGCCTCTGACTGGCTGTCAGATAAAACAGTCCTGCTCAAGACTACAGCTGATTGGTTGTTGGCAAGGCAACCAGTTCAAAGCACTGGACCACAGGCACCAGAATCAGCCCGGGCCTCTGACACCACTGAGCGATGGGAGGGATTTCACCCAAAAGCCTACTCACTCAAGTATATGTTTCCATTCACAAATCTCATCATTCATGCACCTCAGGTTCACTTGCACCTTAGGCCTTTACAACCTGCCCTCACATCATCACAAAGAGCGCCACCGACTTCACTTTATCAGCGAGCTGGCAGTGGTAGACAAGCAGGGGTACAGTGGCCCCGACAGCTGAGGAACTGGGTGCTCTGCAGCCCCGAGCACCAGCACACTGACCCACATCTCCTCATCTCCAAAGGATTCTTTAGAAATACACCACCCACCACTGCGTGGAGGCCAGTTTGTTACCAAAATACAAGAGGAAAAACAACATGTCCCCCGTCCTGTGTGACAGTGAAGAGAAAGATCAATTGTCCAATCTCCGCATGGTGACACAGCTTGAGTAAATGCATTTTTCCAGACCCCGTTGTAAAAAAGGTTTAAAGCAAACAGTGCTGCAATATGAATGAAATTACATTTTGATTTAGTCTAGTGTTATTCTGAATTAATAGTATGCCATTGTAGAGAAAGTTATTTCATTCAATGAGGTAATCTTGATTTCTCACCTTTTATAATTACTCATGTGTCTAAAAGTGTTAGTAAATCTATCTTATCGTTATATCTGATACTATTATATTATAAAATGAATGTAAGCCTTTTCTCCCACATTTATTTCACTGCAATTCATCTACAGTATTACAAGGACCTTGAGTCCTTGATGCGCAACATTAGGATATACAACCACCTGTGCCCCTTTTTGTTTTGTGCAGCAAGTTTCTCAATTATCATTCATTCCAGTTGCCTACAGCTGTCACAAGACCCTCGGCAATAACATCAACATGACACCTTGATAACAGCAAATACACCATAACCGAATCAGACCTTCAATTACCATTTGCCCTTGAGCAAGATATGGGCAAAGTTCAGCACACACGCATGGATTCGACACTTCGGAGCAAGAATAGAGACGGTGATTCATCCTGTCAGGACGCAGGATACTTACGGTTTCCCCTGAGTCTTCTTCTTTCTCTTTTTTCCTCTCTCCTCCTCGGGCTACGGATTCAAAACCGTCAGCTGTGTCCCTCCATTGCGCCTCGGAGGAAACGATGACTGAAATAAAGCGGCACACAGCTACAGGTTGCAGAGCACGCCTAATCGATGATGTGGTCGGGCAAGCGAGTGACTCCCGGGGATCACAGTTCACTCCAGCGCGGGGAAATCTCAGTGGATCCCGGAGACCGCTCTGTTGCTGATGCGCAATCCATACAGCTACAGCACCGCGCCAAAGTTGTCAACGCGGCGCGTAATTACCGGGTTTGCGCCTCCAGAGCAGCGCACGGCGGAGCAGGCAGCGGCTGGCTCGCTTTGGAGACCAGGAGCGACAAAAGCCAGCCGTGTGAGAGCGCGGCTGCATGGGACTGCGTGGCAGAGAAACTCTGTGATGAGATGCTACAGTCTCCTCATCGGCTCCGGTTGAGGTGGGAGGGAGACAGCGGGGTACCGGGTGTCGTGTCCGTGATGCAATGCGGGTACCGTCAGTGCCATGGCCCGCAGTTTCCTCCTTGTGTGCAGAAATCCAGGCGCTCCGGTCATTATCTGCCGAGCCGCGGTGCACATTCGTCTTAATTACCGGCGGTCGGGATTGCCTGCAGAGATAGGAGGAGGCTTGGAGGGAAAAGACGAAAACATGTGTTTAATGTTCATGCTCTCTCTCCCTCTCTCTCTCTCTCTCTCTCTCCTTCTTTCTCTATATCCTTCTCTCTCTCTCTCTCTCTCCCTGTCTCTCTCACCCTGTGCGTCCCCCGTCTTTCTCCTTGTATGTGACACCCCGCACACACTCACTCTTGGGGTCTCATGTTAGACGTCATGCGCCTTGATAATGCCACGCATGAGCGGCTTGGGCTCAAATGGAAGTGGACAGGGGCTCAGTCACTGTCCAGGCTGGGGGTGATGATGGTGGGGACCAAGCATGTCTGAGATGAGGATGGATGGTGCATTCCATCCATGTTTTCTCTTACCCGCGCCTCTGACAGCTATTATACCTCCTCTACCCCCCGTATGGCAATTGAATTGGAGCGTCACTGCGTCTTCCAGCTGCGCCCCGCAGGCATTACAACCCGATGGATGATTGCAGTGTATCCGGGTGAGGACCGCTTGTTCACCTCTCCTCCTGGGTGATAAATACAGCGAGTGAGGCTTTTAAACGATCCTCGGATGGGTAATCACCTTGTCACCTTGTTCTACCTGCGCAAGACTACATGTAAGAGTCAATGGAGCAGCTGTAGTCAAAAATACACTTCTAAAATAAAGATCTTTGCACAATTTGGACATTTGTTTTAAAGATTTGGTGAACACATGTGAACATCTGGCTTGGTGATACTTTAACAACCTTCCACATGGGATTCTGGGTGTCTGAAATCCTACAAAAACACTATTTCTAAGTCCTGTAGGAGTACTATGTCAGTCACCACAAACAGGCTACACACTGACTTAGACACACCTACATGCTGTGTGTGGGCTGTGTATCCCTCAGACACCAATTTTGTGAGTATCATAAACCCAAGCTTGCTACCTATATTGGCCAGAGCAAAACCTTGACAAAAAAGTAAATAGCCTCCAGCAGGGATGACTGGATTTGATGTCAGCTGTGTAAATGGAGTCTTTCACAATAATAAATCATTAACCTTTTAGTCAGCAAGCACGCCGTTCCCTGAACCCCCCCTGAAAAAATCCAGCTCGGGCCAAAATGAGAAGCAAAAACAGCCCCGCTCATATCAATGAAATGCCATTTTCAGTCTATAACATTTTGTTATGCTGAGCCGCAGGGAAGTTGGAGCGCGTCCTGCACTCGGGCTAGATAACACTCGCACTTCCCACTCCTTTATGAGAAGGTGGGAAATCAAGTGGTGAGAAGACAAAAAGGACACACAGCTCCTCTACAGTGGACACAGGGGCATTTTCCACCTGGCGCATTTCTTAATGGAACAAATGTGGATTCTTCGGGAGCGGCCTAAAAGGGCATGGCGTTAAGCAGTGAGTAGTGAACCTAAGACCTTTGACTTGCGAGGACTGTAGTGTGCTTGTTATGAGCTGAACAGGATGGCTTGTGGTGTGTTTGTCCAGGACTCCTGCTGCTCTGTATGGTAGCCTCTGAGGTGTGGGATGCTGAGACCAAACCCGTAGATTTTGTGTGTAATAAAGTCGCCAGGAGGGCTTTGAATATTGTGGCAGAGACGGAGAGTGCACTGGTGAGGATCTGACCGTCTCTCTTTCTGTCTGTCTGCTGTTACCTGTTGTCCATCATCAGTCGGTCTCTCTGTAGTCCACCTATTCTGTCTGTCTTCTGTCACCCGTTTCCTCCCTTTTAGAGTGAGTGTAATGACGCCAAAACCTTCTCCACATTGGTTCAGCTACCCTGCACCGAGCTCCACATAGAATCCTGGAAGAACAAATCAGTATGTCGGCAATTTTATTCCAAAATGTAAACACTTTAACCTGCTTACTACTGAACACAATGCTTTTCTTTTTCTTTACTTGTTTGTGTGTGTGTGTGTGTGCGTTACCTCAGCACCAAGGGATAAGAGGGGACATAGTTGCATCCTTGAGGCTTCTTATTGAAGGTGTGAAGGTAGTAAGGGCCCAGATCCAGCCAGGATGTGCCTTTTTGCCACTGCAGAGACTGGAGCACAACATCAACAACTACCTGCTCATTCTCACACACCTTCAGCTGAGTGTAAGAAGTGCTCACAGTAACAAACCGCATGCAAACAAACATTCGAGAACTCTCAGTAAGCACGGATTATGGTCAAAGAGGAAGGAGTACACGTCAAGGACATAATCACTCCAAATTGGGATGCCAAAATGTCTGGACATCTTGGATTCTGCATGATGAAACTATGCTATGAAATCATTTTTAAACATCCCTGGCTTGTAAGGAGCCTTCACGTGGCTGCTTTCTGACCTGCAAATAACCAAATCAAAGCTAACTGGATGCAGTCAGCCTCCTTACACTCACACACAAACACATCACAACAAACAGAGCCAAGTAAAATTCATCAGTGTGACAATGAATATTCACACGAAGCGAGTGAAGACGTGTTGATGGGCTTCTCTCGCGCTGGTTTTGCATCTGAATGAGAGGCATTATCAGTTTCCTCTGGTGTGGAAATATCCTGGTTTCTCATAAATTTGTCGCCTGCTGGAATATCTGTGTCCCGGGAGTGATGATGTTATGTTGTGTCACCCCGAGCCTTCCTTCCTCAGGACGAGAAGGAAGATAGCACTGCATACTTTCCCAGTGAGACAGACTGCAAGATGGGTGTCCTGTGATTTGTGTTTTACATAATATCCTAAAATTTGGGAAGTTAATATGTGAATTTCTGTTAGCAAAAAAAACACCATTTATATCAATGTTTCTGTTAGTAGATAGTGCCATTTTTGACACCCGTGTTTGCTGTTGTGTCACAATCTTTTTTTTGGTTTAGTTTCCAGACTCCTTTTCTCGCATTTATTCATGTTCTTTTTCATTTCTAATACTGTCTTCATTGTTGTGTTTTCGGTTTGGACCAGCAGGGGCCAGCAGTGAGTCCAGCACTGTCTTGTGTTCCCCAAAGCACCTTGAGCCTGAACACAGTCCTGCTGAAGTACAACCAACTGATCTCAGGCAAACTTGAATGGTTCATGGTTGACCTGGAAGACAGATGCACTTCCCAGTGACAAGAACAGCTTCAGTGGACCCAATATTCCTTATCAACAGAAGGATGAGTTCAACTAAAGGCCCTGGTCAACAAAAAACAATGAAAATCCACCACAGCAGAGCAGCTGAGCGGATCTGGATTCTCTTCTCACCGTGCTGCCTTTCTTATTTGCGGAAAGTCTTATTTTGCATGATATGATGTGTAGACTCACAATGTTCAGGAGTAAAAAGTAGAAAAGCACCCTTCTCTGCTGGTCGTTAAGAGGAACTACAGCTGGGGAGGGAAAAGAGCAATTTGACTGCAATGATGAGCATCATGGGTGACTGAAAGCATGATAGGAAGGCATGTTTAATACAATTCTACATAAAACTAAGGATACTTTAAAGATGATTTTGAGCAGCAGGTGATTTGTTAATTTTTTACAATGAGGATGGCCCAAACAGTCACACTAACTAAAAACTACATCTTCATTATCTAAGTCATGTTTCCCCCAAATATTTTGTTACTATAGGCAGCTGTGTGCCTTTATTATCCTCTTGCTCTCAATCATGAGCATGACAATAATCCATAGGGCATATATGCTGCGACATATAATAGAATTCATTATATAGAAGACATAGTATAGAAAATATTATCGATTCAAGACAAAACTGACTGAATGAGGAATAAAAAGGCGCAATGACAAATTCTTCCGCTGCTCCAGTACCAAAGACAGTTCCACAGACACAGTAAAGCTGGGCCATTGATATTTAAGAGTCATGACTGGGGCCATAGATTCTATAGATTCTGCACAAAACTCAGTCAGAGAAAGGATTAATGATTCAGGCATACTACAGCAACATGTTCAACTAAACAAGCCCCCAAACTCTCTCTGCTACTAGGGGATGGAAAGTGGGCAATCACATGTTAACAAGTGGGTCATTTCGCAAAGTAGGGATATGGGATCCACCCTCAAACTGCCTAATGGTTGCGGGATTATAAAAATCAATACAAGTCTATAATATGTGTTTTATTTTACATAGCCTACAGGCAGCTTCTCTTAGTCTCAACTGTATGCAAAATGATACCAAAATTATAATAAATTTCTTTCACATTTCGTGTTTTAATGCCAGATTTGTTTTTGCTCACAGTTCGTATTCAGCTCCAACATTGTTTTGTTTTTAATTTAATTCTGCTTATTATGCAGACACATTTAGACAGCCTGTACACATTAGCTTGATTACAAAATCATACATATTTATCAAAGACACTCACTTAAGTGGAATAGGAGATTGGAAAGTGTTGTTATATGTTTCTGGTATGAATTTGTACATTTATTTAACTTTTTTTTCTCATTGCACTTTCAGATCTTATCTCTGTTTACATTTTTATTTTATATACAGATAAAATGTGTTTCTGTGTTTCGTTTTTTTTTTTTTTTTCCAATTCAGGAAATCTTTAGTGTTTTTGTGAATTTATTTGTGTAAATAATCCTATTTTGCATTTAAGAAGACATTTTTGTGACAGTCTATGTTAAAGAATATTGTTTATCAGTGATGGAATGTAACTAAGAAAAATGACTGAAGTACTATGCTTAAGTACAAATTTGAGAAAATCTTCTGCAACTTTATACTTCCACTCCATTACATTTTGGAGGCAAATATTGTACTTTTTACTTTCTTACTACTAGCCTTAAAGATTGTATGCTGCATCATGCAAGCCAAAGAGGCACATCTTTCTTTTTTTTTTTGATTGACATCCAATTTAAAAAACACTGATTCTAATGATCAGAAAAAAGATGAATGTGGAATCTGTCAATCGTCCAGTTCAATAATCAGTCCGCCCATAATATACAGTATATACATGCGTCAGTCTATGTATTATTTACTTTTACATGTACTTGTACGCCTGGACTTGGAGAAGAGACATATAAACTAAGAATTTTTATATGTGCAACTTTACTTAGGTAATAGTTCAAACTCAGAAATATTTATCTTTTCCAGAACTGAATAAACAATCTTATCAAAGTAAAACAAGGTCCCCAGAACACTGTATAAAACTAGAAAGGTGGCAGCGTCCGCCAAATATAAATAATAACAAGAATGATAAAAAAGTAAAACGACATGAAATTGTGTTATCCTTTAATATCAGTTTGTGTATTTAATTATGAAAGTGAAGAAAGTTTGTTCATTTAGATTGATTAAGCATAACAAAATGTGTCAATAAAGATCCTTCTCTTCTGATTAAAAATTCCTTTCCCAAAGGAAAGGCACCTTCAAGACTTTTACTCAAGTGTGATACTTATGGATGACAAAGTAATATGTAAACACAGTATCTTTACTTTAAGACTTTAACACTGCAGTTTATGATATAGAACCTTTGTCATATTATATGCCGTAAACTGATTTCAAACACGTGCATTTAATTTAGTTACTTATTTGTTTAAATACTTAGCTAGTTGGTGATGGAGAAAATTAGCTAACTCTATTTTTGTTAAGCTAACTATGTTATCTGCTAAGATTTTCAATGAATATAAACACTGTGGTATGTGGCGAACAAATCAAGGACACAGTCAACAAGAAACTGTAATTGATTGGTCAGTTGCAGGAAGTAACGTCATATTATCCACTAACAAATCTCATTACCTGCAGAAGGTGAAGAAGCCCGGTAGTAGGGGAAGTGGAGGTGGAGGTGGAAGTGAATGGCGGCCATTTAATTAGCTAACCGCCGATTCGAATGTTAGCACATGTCACTATAGCAACAAAAGACGTCAGACGCAGATTGCACACGTGCACTCACAACCGTCCTTTTTACTACTGAAGCGGTTGACGTCAACATAACCAACATGTCGGAAAAGACTCCTCTTCTACATTACCGACTCACCAACAGCACCTGCTCGGAGCCCAGAGATGTATGCAAACACAGCGGGACCAAGGCGGGCCGAGGTGGCCGACGGTCCAAGGGTAAACCGGCTCGGAAGCTTGGAGTGGTGTTTGGCGTGGTCATACCAACTTTGCTCTCCATGTTTAGCGTCGTTGTGTTTCTGCGAATTGGTGAGTTGGGCCGGAGAAAGTCTGCTAGAAAGAAACACCTTAGACCCAAACTAACGTACAAATGGATAAATTCTGTGAACAAAGTCACTCTGTTTAATTTATATCAGATTTTTAGTTTAGCAGTTGGGTTGGTGCTAGGTTGATGGCGGCTAGCCTATGAATCATTCAGGTGAGTCCATTAGTCATGTCAATTCCCGTCACTTCAACATTGTAGTATTATTATTTCATCTGCTTGCATGATTTAAAAAAAAAAAAAAATCCAAGCATTGCAGCCAATACTGACTTGTCAAAAATGATAGCTAACTTAATGCTAAATTATAGCACTTGCTACCCCCCCCCACTTCTAACCTGCCTATTGAGATTAAAGTTTAAAATCTCATTTGGTGGCACATTTGACAGAACAATTACCACCACCTACATTAACATTTATTAACATTATACATTTTTTAAAATAAAATAAAATTACCTTAATTGCTGTTGTGCTTACCACACACTACACAAACCTTGTTATATTCATCTTTTTTTGTAAAAATAAAAAATGTGTGTCCTCAGTGATGTGTCAATTTCAAATATCAATATTTTTAAAAGGTACTGTGTTGAAAATTAGAAAGTCCAGTACTGTGAAGATATTGCATTACATCAAGTGTTCCTATCTCTTGCAGGATTTGTTGTGGGTCAAGCAGGGCTCTATCAATCCATAGCCATGTTCCTTGTGGCCTACTTTATCATCACAATGACCGTGCTTTCAGTCTGTGCCATCTCCACCAATGGGGCTTTAGATGCTGGAGGTGCCTATTGTATCCTTTTTAATGCTGAGAGAATTATGCTTTGCTTAAAAAGCGTCTCTTGGGTGTCTGTGATTAAGCCTGACTAATGGATTGAGAAAAAAATCTTCCTGCTTAATGCTTCTCCCTCACATGATTTACCTTATCCACCAGTGGCACATGGTTTAAATCTGACCTCTGGTTGATCTTTATCCATGTTTACGGTGACATAATGTGCTCAATTCTAGTTGGTTTACATATATGAAAACCTCAACTTGGATCCTCAGACATGATCAGTCGTGCCCTGGGTCCAGAGTTTGGTGGCAGCATTGGGATCATGTTTTTCTTTGCCAATGTGTGCAGCAGTGCCCTCTATGTTTTGGGTCTGGTCGAGGCTGTCATGTCTAACTTTGGCATTCCAGAAGGTAAGGTCCTTGGATCACAGTTTAGTCATCTATACTAGTGATTTTATTAGACTATCTTGTTCTGAATAGTACTATCTGTTTTAAATCTGAATAAGAATTTTTTTTTTTTTTAAGTTTTATATATTTTTTGATGATGAACCCTTTTTGACTGTCCCACAGAGGGTGTTGCCACTGTTGCAGGTCCCCATCAGGTGTTGCCTTCAGGATACTGGTGGTCACTGCTTTACGGCACCGTCCTGCTCTTCTTGTGTTTCATTGTCTGCTTGGTGAGACTTCATTGTCATTCTACGTCATTTTACAAATTAAGATGCATCCTGTCAGCTCATCTTTGTCTTATACAAGTGGAGGGAGTCAGTACTTTCTTTCTGATGAGCATTTTTGCAAAATAGGCAACCATATGCAACCATTTAAGGACTCTTAAGTATAAATCCCCTCTGGCAGGCTGTTGAGGCTGTATTGCTTACTACACCGCACAATAAAGAAAGGGATAATAAAATAGTTTGTTGCTCTGTTGATAGAAACTGAATTTCATCATGAATGTGAATAACTGCAGAGTTTGTCAGTACTGCATCCCTAAAGGAAAATAATCCAAATATCTAGAGCCCCAAAAGTTTAATGGTGCTGCTAAAGGAAAGGTCAAGAGGTCATCATGATTTGTTGATTCAAGTATCCACTGATGGCATGGGTGTAAAAAGTAGCTTGACTGGTAGTTATCTTATCTTGGGCCATATTGACAGTCATTCTACAATAGTTTGAGGTTGTTGGCACTTTTTTTTAGCAGGAGTGGATTCACAGAAGAGTGACTGTTCCTATAATTTCCCTAAATATGAGACACTTGTCTGATATTCTGTTTCATTTCCATTACAATAGACTCAATAGACTTAAAACACATTTGTTCTCAACAGTTTCCCCTTGGTATTACCCAAATGTATTGAAAGCCTTTTGTCTATGAGTCACTGTACATTCTTTAATGAGTGTTCTCTATATCACTGACATCATTCCAAGATACTAGCAAAGCATACAAAAAGAGCTTACATTTCACAGGTGCTTGCATCGTTATTTCTAATGTGTATGTATATGATGGAGGCCCTTGACTAATTCCTTACATGAACTTGCTTGTCATTACAGGTCGGAGCCCACATCTATGCCAAAGCAGCCTTTATTGTCTTCCTCATAGTCACGACAGTCCTGGTTTCTGTCTTTATGAGCTTCTTTATTGTGAGGCCTATTGTGGTGATTTTACCAGACACAACTAGTTTAAACATTACCAGCCTGAGCACGGCAAATTACTCTGGCTTCCAGCTTCACACCTTGGAGGGCAACCTATTGCGTAAGAGATTTGGATTGCATTAGGACGTTTTATAGGGTTTGAATAACTATCTTAAAAAATGTTGGACCTGTATAATGACCCACTCTTTGTCTTATTAACTCTTATATAATATATAATAATTCTTATAAAATGTAAATAATCAAATTCCAGCATTTTTGAGATTCCCATTTTTAAAAAAAATTATTTTCTATTTCCCCTCTTCTAGCCAAATACACAGTAGACTACACCACTGGTGCCATGATGAGTTTTGTCACTGTGTTTGCTGTCATGTTCAACGGCTGCACTGGAATCATGGCAGGTTCAAACATGTCAGGTAAGACTGTGTTAAAATGGCTTAAATAGATGGTTTTGCAAAAGGTCAAGGTCCTTTTCTGTAGCTAGTTGGTACTTCAAGCAGGAGGGATTCCAAAGCCTATAGAGGTTTAGCTGAATGTAGTGAGATAAGGTCAAATCATCTGGCCTCATTATCAGAGAGTAAGGGTGCATTCATTGGGTGCTGATCAGCATATAAAGTACAAAGTTTATCACCAAAAAGGTCCCCTCAGTTTGATGAAATATGCAGTAGAAATAAAACTGGGATATATTTCACAATAACTCAAGATTACAGCACAAGTTGTGATGTTTAATTCCAACACTTGACAGGTAAATGTTAAATGTGTCAATTGTATTTTTTCTTGTGTAAAATTCAGGTATGATTAAACCTGATTCACACCTTCAATAAGGTATAAATAGATCAGATTTTCAAAAGAGGGAACTTTTGTCATGTTTCCCAGGTGACCTGAAAAACCCCAGCTATTCCATCCCAAGAGGAACCCTTTCAGCTGTTCTTACAACTTTCATCACATACAATCTGCTTAGTTTGCTGATTGCGTGTTCCTGTGAACGGTGAGACGCATCAACACTGACACAGCTGAACACGCTGAGCTAGTGCAAGTACACACTACTGTGGTCACTTGAATTTCTAATCTGTGACTTTGTAAAGGTTGTTCTTTTCTATTTAAACACTTGTTTTTGTATATTTTTGCTGTCTTTTTATAGGGATGAAATATCTGTAGTTGTGCTTTGAGAGTTTAATTCTGAATTGTTGTCTTTGTTCACATACAAAGTAATTCAAACAAATTAAGCTGTATGAACACAGTTAAGCTGACAAAGTAATTATTTTCATTAATTGTGTTTTTTTTTTTTTTTAATCCATTATTCTTAGTCACCTTCTGCAAAGAGACTACAGTTTCCTGGGGGACATCAATATATGGCCACCAATGGTGACAGTTGGGGTTTACTCCTCCACTATGTCTGCTGCCATGAGTAACCTCATAGGAGCCTCTAGGATCCTGTATGCCCTGTCCAAAGACAACCTGTTCGGTGAGATCTGTGAACAACATATGTTCTGCTGCCCAGTGTTTGCAATTTGTTTCCCTTATTGTCGCTAGCACTATGAATTGTATACAAAAGAGCAGCAAATTGTTTATTCATTGGCAGTAGGCTTTTATCTAATCTGGCCTCTGACCATTTGTGTTGTGAGAAGGATTTAATTACTAATCTTCCTTGTTAAGGTTATAATCAGGGCTAAATAAATGGTCCAGAGTATAAGAAAGCATATCCAGCTCCAGCTGGTCTTCTATAAAGCTGAGTCAACATTTTAATAATCAGCCATCTGTTGAAGGGCCTTCATCTCAAATGTGAGAAGTTAACACTTGTTATTAATTTCATCATGTCTCATTTTCTGAGTGGAGGCATGTTAATTTGGAAAGCATCATTTGACAACAGATGGCTTGCTCTGTTGAATTTCTTAGAAGAAATAAAATCCGCTCATTGTGTGTTTGGCTGGAGGATGATTGCAGGATGACTCAGTTGTTTATCTGATTTAGGACAATGTGAAATGACAGACAGAGCGACTTTGCGTTTGTTAATGTTATAAAACTCTGTAGGTGGTGTCCTGGCTCTGGCGAAGAAAACGTCTCGAAGTGGGAACCCCTGGGCCTCAGTGCTCGTCTCCTGGTTGCTTATACAGGTAGGATGGATACTGCTTAAGAAGTGGTAACAGTTTTACTGCATGCATTGATTTTGGTCTCCTCATTAGCTTATTCATTTCATTGAGCGCTTACACGTTTGTGACCTAGTTCAATATTTTGCCCAGTGAAATTACTATTTCGCTATCCTCCCAATTGGATATTTTATACCATAGTTTACTAACGGCTACCCGTAACCCCTTATTGATCGAAAGTAGAAAGAAAGATTAGCAGTAAAGGGCAGTAATACAACATTTCATTGATATTGAACAACAAAAGAAAATGAAAATTGATAGCCATTTACATACCAATTGTTTGACTTCACTTGTTTTCCATTTTGCTTTCTGCAATCAATGTGGAAAAATTAACAGGTGGCATCATTTTTAGTAATTAAAAGATAAAGTGGTCACAGTTCAAAACTTGATGCCCAGATGGAATAATCCAAATTTGTTTGAATTTAATAATCATTATCCTTTATATTGCAACCACTTATTTGTTTTTTGTGAATGTGTTTGTGGTGGGGAAATGTATACAGCAATACTTTGCTGATGGAGGAGGCTGAATAGAGGCAGATACATTTGCAGCTGACCATCTAAACTTGTCACATTTGGATCTAATGGTCCTTTACCTACCACTCGCAGAGCAAAAGCATTTGCGCAACATCTTACTCCACTTCAGATTGCCTAAACATCTGTGAAATAAAAAGCACTGAGAAGTTTTGCCAGGAAGACAGAGCAGGGTACTGTCCTTTTACGCTAGTACAGTAAGTGAACTCTTCATTTCACTACCATGTTACTTGGACTCAGCATATTAGCTAGATACTATAGCAAGGGTATTTTCTTGTATTTTTTTTTTTTTGCAGTCAGACATTTTTAAGATAGCTGAAATTTACACCAGTTAAGCCAGCACTAAAACTAAATTTATGATGGAACTTTTACTCAGTGGTACTTTTTGGAAAGTGTCTATTTTAAGACTTCTGTCTTATTACACAGCAATTCTTCAAGGCATGTTTTGAATGTAATCTGTCAGCCAAATAAATGTGCCTTACTCTTTCCACTAGGTGGTGCTGTTTACTGGTAAATTGAACACCATTGCTGGCGTTGTGACCATCTTCTTCTTGTTGGTCTATGCTGCTGTGAACTTGGCCTGTTTGGCTCTGGAATGGGCTTCTGCACCCAACTTCAGGTACAGTGCAGTGTGTTTAAGTGAGCTGGGCTCTCTGTTTTGGATTTCATTCAGTCATGATTGGAAATGTTCATTCCATATTCTGTCGTGTCTTGTTTTTCAATTTAGACCATCATTTCGTTGTTTTACGTGGCATACCTGCACTCTAGGCATTATTGGCTGCCTGCTCATGATGTTCCTGATAAATGCCATTTACGCATTTGCCAGCATAGCCTTTATGCTGCTGCTTGTGATGCTTATCCACTACCTTGGCCCCATCAGCAACTGGGGCTTCATCAGCCAGGCTCTCATCTTCCACCAGGTGCACAATGAAAAAGAGGCCAACGTTCTCACATTAAGCAACAATATGATGCCAGTTTACATTACAAAGTACATCATCAGATCTCTTTTTAACCTAATTTTTATTAATTTAGGTGCGCAAATACCTGTTGATGTTGGATGTGCGTAAGGATCATGTGAAGTTCTGGAGGCCCCAGGTCCTGCTGATGGTGGCAAACCCCCGCAGCTGTACACGTCTCATGACTTTTATTAACGACCTGAAGAAAAGTGGCCTCTATGTGCTGGGACATGTAAAGCTTGGATCACTGGGTGAGACTTTGGAGGCGGAAATGTACATTACAGCTGCAATGTTAAGCAGATATCAGTTGTATGAATGCATTGATCGTTGGGCAGGGGCTGGGATCCACAGGCTTTAAACATGATTATCCATGACAGGTAGAGTTCTCAACGGGCCTGGAAATTACGACCCGGCCCGAACACGACCCTCCCGCGCGCCTGCATTGTTTCCTCATACACTTGTTATCATATGCAGCGGTGTCAGGTCTGCGTCTGACCCTTCCCGTGAAGCAGGCAGCCAGACTTACTGTTCACCGCACGTGACCAGCAATGATTCACAACAAACAATATTTAATTTACAACTTGCGAGAATTGTGTTTTATAAAAAAGGAAGCCTGAGGCCCGACCCGACCTGGCTCATTTGCATATTTTTTTCGGCCTGAACCCGGCCCAAACCTGCGGGTTCGGTCAGGTTTGAGAACTCTAATGACAGGTGACTGGCTGAAAAGTGCCTGAAAGCCATCTTGCAGTATAAGCTACATCTCTGCAGTCCAGTCGTATGCTTAGTATGCGCCAATGAGTCATACTTTCACCAGACTACACCCAGACACACTGTGACAAACACATGCTGCCCTTGAAGAAAAGACATGTCATTCCCATGCATTTGGCATTTTGTCTTACTTTGTGTGATTTTGCAGATAAGTTGCCCTCTGATCCTCTGCAGAGCAGTTATGTCTCCTGGCTGTCTCTAGTAGACCGTCTTAACATCAAGTCATTCGTCAATCTTACCATCGCTGACTCTGTACGACAAGGAGTTCAGAACCTGCTTTTCATCACAGGCTTTGGTACAGTTTAAATTACTGCTGTATGATGTTTGATTTCAGTGACTTCTATCATTAAGGCATTTTTGTATATAACTTAACAAACCTTACCATTATCCAAATGTGATTTTTAATATATGTATATTTGGATTTAGGGGGAATGAGGCCAAACACGCTCGTCTTGGGATTCTATGATGACCACACCCCTGAAGACCACCTCCAGGGTAAAATTCTTCTGTCTACTGGTCATGGAATGGATGAAGCGAGTCCATCCATGGAACCCAGTGAGCAACGGTCTCTCATCTTCCCCAGTTTACGGGGAACTGAGGAACCCAAAGACCTTGAGGAGGAGGAATATGTGTCAGTAATTGCTGATGCTGTAAAGATGGGAAAGAATATGACACTGGCTCGTTACTTCAACCATTTTGACCGGGAGGAGGTCCTGGGGTCAGGAAGAAAAATCAGGGGCCACCGGAGCAAGATGGGGCCATTCATTGATGTGTGGCCTCTTAATCTTCTTCGACCAGACACTCATGGTTGTGTGGATGTCTGCTCACTGTTCCTATTACAGCTGGCCAGTGTGCTTCAAGAGACCCGAGCCTGGAGCCAGGCAAGACTCCGCCTCTTTCTATGTGTGGAGGCTGGTTGCAGTCTGAGGAAGGAGGAGGATACGAAACTCCAGGTGATGCTGAAGGAGCTCAGGATCTCGGCTCAGGTGCAAATGGTGCCATGGGACCAGGTGGTGGCTCTGCACTGGCAGAGACAACAAGAGGAAGAGGAAGCTGAAAGGGAAGATGGTATCCAGGAGTTTCCCAATACTCCTCCTCAGCTGGCTGATGAATACATCTGTGCTGTCAACAGTCTAGTTCGCAGACATGGTGCCCCTCAGCCTGCTGTACGTTTCCTGTATTTGCCCCGCCCACCAGCAGACACAAGCTATTACCATGCCTACCTGCATCACCTGGACCTGTTGAGTCGAGACCTGGGCCCAACATTGCTCATTCATGGGGTCACTCCTGTGGTCACAACTGACTTCTAAAATTTTACTAACAACTCCTAATTAATCATCTGCTCTAGTCTAGTATTCATCCATGGGGCTGTGCATGTCAGAACAAATGAATTCACCTGATAATTATGCAAGTTATGTAGATTCACACTTTTGAAAATGGATTTGATTCAATGTTAAAAATCATAAGTGTTTAAGCTGTTTAGTTATCACCATGGATATAGTGGCATGCAAGTGTTAAATTTGCACATTTTGTGGAAATAAGGGGAAAAGGTTTTAGCAGTTCCTTATTGACATCAGTGTATCAGGCCTGTACTCTTAATGTTTTCATGTATTTGTTAAGATACTGTTGCCACATGGGAATACCTCTTGAAGATTGTAAAGTTTGACTTTTTTACCTGCTTAATATAAAAATAAACTAAATTAATGTCTGATTTCTTTCCTGTTTCTCTTTTTAACTTGAGCAGCAGATAGCTGAGTTATGCTTGTTGAATTCCTGTAGGGGGCGATGTACACCCAGTATCATGGCTGTGACTGAGGGTTGCTGGATCAGGTCTTGTTTTACTAGGCTGTTGGTGTCCTGTAGTAATGGTGCTCCTGCCAATTAGTACATATGAATCTGTACAGTTAGCACATGCAGGATATCTGATGTGTCAGATTTTCTAAACTCAAAGTAGCATCCTCCCCATCATGGACTTGGCACAGACCAGTAATGGTAGTGCTTTTGCTGAAGTTTACCTGAGTTGAAAGATGTGAGGTATTTGTTTCACCTGTGAGATTGTCATAAATGGTACCGAATGATAACGTCCTGTGACAGTTGTGCTCCATTGCTGCAATGTAGTCTTGATATTCTACATGCTAATATGTATTTAAATTGACCAACACAGGGTCATTGTCAGCAGCAACTTGCAGCTTTTTTGTATTGGGAGTTTCAACACACTAGTTCATTTTAAAACTTATACTGCCATGTAAGTTTCATGTTTAATGTTTCATGTTTTGTTTTTGAAGGTGACTTTCTTTTATATTATATATTTAAATTTCTAAAGATTGCCTGTATGTGATCATCTTAAAGACCCAGTAGTGCCCACACTCCACTTTTCATGTTCATGTTTCAGGGATAAAACTTTGTTTGCTGTCTTGTTGCCCATAGAATCTTGAGGTCTTGTAATTGTTTGATGTAACTTGGCACCCAAATATCCATTTTCTGAGGGTCATTTAGCCTTTAAGTTGACTTCTGGATCAGGCCAGTTTGTGGTGTGCATAAGCACAGTTGTATTATTAATATTTTTGTTGGATTGCTTGTGCATTTTTTAAGTATTAGCTACAATGCTTTATAAACCACCTAAATGACAAGGTATATCATTTGGTACAGGAAGTGTGTGGTGGATAATGGTGATAATGATTCGCAAGCAAGCAAGAAACATGAGCATGAACATGAAACATGATTTATAATATAGCGCAATGAATGTTTTCCTTCATCTATGCATTTCTAAAGACAAACTTGCTTTGGCAGTCACAAAGAATCACTGGTATATCTGTAGATGGACCCACATGGTCCAGAGCAGTTTGTGGTGTCAAATAGAAGGTCAACCATCTTCTGCTTCAGCCAATGGAAAGATGGAGAGACTAAATCACTTCCTACCAGTGATCGGTTTGAAGAGGGAGAGAGTCTGATGAAGGAAAAACATACACGCTCTTAATAATCAATGAGTTTGGAGAACAAAAATAGAAAAACACACTTTGACACTCTAGTTTACAGTACCTTCCTGATAGGAGTACTGGAAAAAGAGTCTGACGCATTAATTTCCCCTTTAGAACCAATTTTGAATGTACAGAAATGACTGGCCCTTCCATCACACACCATTTGCCTTGGATTGTTGTTGATGGTAACTTTTTTAATTTTTATATTTTTTGCATCAACACTTTCTCAGCCACGCAATGAGCCCATTGCAAGTTGCAGTAAGCAGAGTACACCTGAACTGAAGATCACCTGTATGTGATCACCTTAAAGATCCAGCAGTACCTACACTCCACTGTCTTCATGATTTCAGGAAAGTAGATTCAGTGAATGTGAAAAGCTGTTTGACATAACTGAGCACCAAAATATCCATTTTACGGGGGTCATCAGGCCTTTAAGTTGACTTCTGACATTAGGGCAGTATTATTTATATTAATTATTATTATTTTTGTTAGATTGCTTGTGCACTAATTGAGTATTATCTACAGTGCTTTTAAAACTACCTAAATGATGAGGTATATCATTTGGTACAGGAAGTGTGTGGTGGATAATGTTGAGACTGCACCTACTGACGGAGCGCATACACCATCTGTGGCATATGTCACGTTTGATTAGAGAAGATTCCATGAGATTGTACGGAGAGGTACTGACACTCGCCTATGCATCACTGACAAACTGCATGTGGGAGGGAGTGTGTTCACACATGCAGGCAGATTGGGCTCCAAATACTATTAAGGGATTCACAGTCAAACAAGAAACATGAATGTCAAACATAATTTGTGATATAGCGCACAGAATGTTTTCCATCATCTATGCATTTCTAAAGATAAACTCTGTGTTTAGCAATCACAAAACATCACTGGGATATCTGTAGATGTACCCACATGGTCCAGAGCAGTTTGTGGTGTCAGATAGAGGGTTAAATATCTCTTCCGCCTCAGCCAGCAAATGGAAAGATGGAGAGACTGAATCACTTCCGACCAGTGATCGGTTTGGAGAGGGAGAGCTTGAAGGAAAAGCAAACAGGCAGACTCTTAATAATCAATGAGTTTCGAGAACAAAAATGGAAAAACACTCGATGACACAATAGTTGCTGTCTCTTCCTAATATAGTAGTGGAAAAAGAGCCTAAGCCCATTTCATTCAAAAGTGCGATATGCGTGTAATTGTATGCATGTGTCATCATCAGTAGCGGAAGAGGAGCTGAGCAGGAGTGCAGTTCAAGGTGTGAAGTGGTGCTTGAAGCCTGCTGACAAATATATTTAGTTTCCGGTTACTATATTAGAGGGGGGATCCTGACAGAATATCTAGACATGGAAATAATTCCGATATGCACGTTTTGATGAAACATCCACTGATTGGTTGGAGGATTTGTGGCATCCTGTTTTCTGCCCTCAAGATCACACAACCATATGTGAATTAGGGTCATACAGGATATGTAACCTTTTGAAAGGTGATCAGGAAACCTAGATGAGTTAAGAGTGGAATCCCAATACTACTATACAGTATTGTGCTGAAGAAGAAGTACTCAGTATAGTAAAAGGAATTAAGAACTGTGAAGAACATCCTCATCCCTGGATCCCCATCAGTATGATCTGCTGACCTTTTCTGGAAAACAAACATTTACTCATCTGAGTTGGATGATTCAGTCTTTTCAGCACACCGTGGCAGACATGATCTCTCTCAGTGTTTCTGTAGCTGATTAAATCACTTCAGAAAATGTCGTTGAAAATACAGTGTTGAAATGAATGAATCTAATGACATGAGTAGAATGTGAATCTGGCTATTCCCACACATTACACCCCCTCTAAAAATTGAACTGCGTCTTTTTTTTTATGTGCATCAGTACCTTTATGATGCCCTGTCATAAAGTAGTGGACCCTTTTGGAAACTGCATCGAAAGCTGAACATTTGTGTGTGACTCAAACATTATCAAAAACTTTTTGTGTTGAGCTGCTGGGGTGATGAGATCTTTTGACATTTCCCTTGTCTCCCTGTTGGCTTAATTTGCAGAATTTGCAGACTTTTTCCTCATTCAACAGCTTTCTGTCGGGCTTTTGCAGTCCTAAGTGATGTACCATAGACATGTTATGTGGTATGTGTATAATTGATGAATGAAAGCAAAGTGAGTGGTGCTGGATAACACCCTTCTAGCTCCGTGATAATGATCATATTGTTTTTGCTGGGGGCTTCTTGTGGAGAAACATTGTTTGGTGTGTGTAGGAGTCTCACAGTCATGTGCCATTATTTTTTTTTTCTTTCTTTGAACAGAACTATGGAGCTCAAAATGAATTTGCTAATTTCAGAAAAATCAAAATGGCAAATGCGCCATCTGTCACACCACTGAAACTTTTTTGGCAGGAAAGGGAATAGTAAAATATATTTCTGCTTCTGATAAACCGTCAGCTACATTTTTCCTGAAATCTGAGATATGCTGAATCTAAAATAGAAAGTGTGGGAGTGTCCATCCCACAGTGCTTCTTATATCTGAAGCCTGATGTGAATGTATCCCACATCATCTGGCAGCAGTGTCTAGATCTCCATTAGTGACGTAGTTCAAACTGCTGTCACTGTGGAAACGCCGCTTTGTGTAAGAGTAGGAGGAGGACTGGAGGCTTTAATATCCTGTGGGAGTCCACGCATCTTTCTTCTACTGCAAGCACAACCTTGGCATATCATGTTATTTCTGGTCCAATGGTAAAATACATATTTTACCTCTAGCCATATAATTTATGTCCATTTCGTCAATGCCCAATGCATAATTTATATTGATGTGAATTGGAATGCAATGCCAGTTTTGTGGTATTGTGCCTGGAAGAAAACACTTGCTTTTGCTTGCGTCATCTTACTGTGTTAAAATATGATGACCCTGGTAGTATCCGATTTCAGAAAAAAAATGCATGTATAATTGTCTTCGGGATAAAAAGAAAGTTTTAGCAACAGAACTGCCTCCATGGAGGTCATGTTTCTTCAGTTAGATAGCACGACATCATCAAAACATCAGATTGAAATGAAATCCGGCGGAAGGTTACCACATCTGAGGAAGAACTGATAGCGATGCCATATTGCCATTGATTAAGCACTCATAATTAAGGTTATTTGGCACAACATTGCCAGCTTGTCGGTCAACTCAAACACTGATCTAGTATCTTGTGCCTTTAGTTGACAATGATCTCCCAGGTTACATTTTCTTGATCTGTTTGCGACATAAATTTTTGTTTAACACATGATTCCCGGGACCAGTGCGATCCGCAGACTCAGCTACCTTTGGATCTCGAGTCTTTCTAAGCAACACACCACATCTCGCCAGCCTCACTGTATAACGCTATACAGGCTTTTACACCTTTTAAATCAACTTTGTTTACCTCAAATTGATCACATGATCATGTCAGGAGACAGTGAAGCTTACTCCACTTCGACGGATACTAATGGTGATACTGATGATTATACTATATATGGCAGCCTTCTCGCTCCAGCCCCCTCACAACGGGGATGCCCTCCTTATCATAAACGCCTTGGAGGACTGCTGGGCTGATTTGCGTCACTCTCACACTTTTTTACTTTCGCGCGCCAAACAAGGGGAACACTTGGTTGGCATCATCGTGTCTCATCGTGTTTTTTGAGCCATCAATGGCTATCATGGATATTATTAATCCCCGCTCGATGACATACTGGGACATCTGCGTCACTGAGTGCGTAGAGCGGATTTAGCTGTAGGGATCTGAGATTTGTTCTCAGCAAAAGTGGAAACACTTTTTTTTTTCTGACTGATTCGTGTAAAGATGAGGGATTCTCTTCTTCTTTATGCTTCCGACTTTGCCAGTAGTTAAGAATAGAACTGACTCCATTCGGAAGTCATGTTTCAGAGTAGTCATACTGTACATGACTATCGATTTTGTCCTGTTTGTTACTGTATTTTATTATTCACTTGAGTCTGATGGTGTGCATCCCGTAAAATGTGAAAATAGTAGAGACTCCATTTTATTTTGTACTTTGTATCGGCTAAAGACAGATTTTTACTTATACAACCAAGGCATCATTCTGTCTCTTTTTAAAGAACAAACTAAATTAACCTCAAAAGCAAGCTAAGCATCGGGAAAACACAATTTCCTTACATATGTTTTCTTTCTGTGCAGCTCACTCACCCTCCCCTTGCATCTGGCTGAATTTGTCAAGAAATATTAGGAACCAAAAAGAGGAATTGCACATAATTCCTTCATTTATCACTAGTAATTTATAGAATATGTATTAGGTGACAACACTTCCTATTCATAGCTCAGCCTAACACCAATCACTTTAAAATGCTGAGGTTGTGGTCGGTGATGAATTCTGTGTGTGCGTCCTACTTATTTTTTGGGGCTTCACATTCTTGGTGTGCTCACCCATTTTTTCTCACCGTTTATCTTTACACTGGCTCAGTCTGACGCAGAGCACCAGGCAACCAGCACCAGTCAAGACTGGCTCGGTTCTTTCTACCATCTGGTGCTCTATAGACTTGTTTTTCTGTGCAAGTATAGGTCACAGTACAGACTCTGTTCCATCTGTGGGCCCAGTTAACGACGCAAGAATCAACGCGACCATCTTGATTGTCTGTACATTTTTTCATCTGTTGTTGTGAATACAGGTTTGTTTTGGATGTTAACGATCACATTATTTCTTTTTTCAAACTAGCAACAACTTGCCAGTGCTGCATGCTGTTATTATGTATTTCTGAAGTATATTGCTTGACTGGAATTTGTTTACATATTTTCTGAACTTTCTCTGTGGCGTATTTCTACTCATGACAGCACGGCACAGGCGTCACATTTTCAAATTATTACCAGTGAAACTAAATTAGCATCTTATGGAAATTGTGAAGTGACTGACTGTTTTCCATTTATCACCATCTTGGGTTGACATTCAGTTGATGTCAGCTGTCTGTGCCTTGAGCAGATGGTAAGACAGTGTCACTGCAGCTCTCTAGATGCGTGAACAGAGGTCAGTATAGTGTGAGAGATGTGTTAATTTTATAACAGTTATATAAATGGATAAAAGAGGTCTGGTTGCATGTGTAGAAAAAATCTTTTGTGCCTATTGTTGTCTCCTAGATTTAAATACGGTCAGCCAGATTGTCCTTTCTGTGTGGAAAGACGGCTTGTGTCTGAATTTCCTTCCAGTGCTTCTGTTTCCTCACTCGAAGTTATTCCCAACCCCTACCTGGTGGATTTTTAAAAAGGATTCAGGGAGGTATGCAGAAAAGTAGTGTTAGCTAGTAGTGTTTGATAATTACATTTTAAGGCATTAAGTCTCTTTTAGTGCTTGACTGATACTTGAGGTTGATGCCTATATCGTTATTACAGAATATATCATGATGATAACTGATGATCCCTCAAATGTGGTTATCAACCAATTGTGAAAAACATGTAACAGTTCACAATGAACTTTATTGTCCACAATGTTATCAATACCCTGAAACAGTAAACTTCAATGGGAATTTGAACAAATACAACGTATACACCATACCAAAATATCTGTGATAAGATAGTAGATAATATAGATAATATCAGCCAACCAATTTATCCGTCAGACTCTAGTCTGTTTAATTGGTGTGCTGTTGGTTATTGATGCAGAGGTGCAGAAGTTATTATGATGTGAATTAAATTACATTCCATCAAAACTCAGACATTCTAGTAACAGACACTCCCTTTTAGTCTTAGTGGCTGTATGTCAAACTGTGTTTGAACATTTGCTGTGATTGCAGTGGATGAAGGAGATCGGCAAAATAAGGCCAAACAGCATTTTGTTGTTTCGGAGATTGCAACATCTTTTTTTGTTTGTTTTTTTGGACAGAATGTGTTGAAAAAATAAGACTTGTATCACTGGCCACGAAAGTGTGGCCAGTGTTTCTTCCACATGCTGTAAAATCATCCCAAGGTACTTGTTACATTGTTTGTGTTAGTGTACAGTCAGAGTCCAATTAAAAAAAAAAAAAACTAAACTAAGTGAAACCTATAACCTGCTGTATACAGGGCCCTCATTATCAACGATGGGATCATTGTTGAAGTACATTCTGCTTCAGTTATCTGCCTGTAAATGTACTGAATTCAAAGGGATCCAAGTCGGCCAGCAAGCCCCCAAACGAAGAACATGACAAGCCCCTAAAAGATTTTTTTTTTTTTTTTACTTCCGTCACTTGAGTGAACAGACAAGCCTTTATTAGCAATGAGAAGATAAAATAGATTTGGCATAGCAGCAACTCCTTCACAACATATGTTAGGCTCGGCACTGGCAGCGTTTGTGTGTTGATCCAAATAAAGGACTAAAACAAAATAACACCGCAATACAAGAATAAGCGCAACCACATTTTGTGATAAACTGAGTGAAGCCAAACTCATAAAACCACACACGTGCATGATCAAACGGTGCCATTTGGGTAACAAGTGTCGGTAGCTGTCACTCAAGCCATGGTGCTGGAGCCAGTGTCTTCTGGTTATAGCTAATGTGAGTCCAAACACAGACACTAGGGGGACAATTTGACTTTGCCTGACTTCTAAGCAGAACAGAATTCAGAACACCTTAGACGTTCACTTTTTGTAAAAACACATTTTAAAGGTGCAGTATGTAGTTTTTGGTAAGAAATGTTGATGGGATGGGAAGAGAAAGATCTTTTTGTTGTATGCCTAAACAACCAAATAAAGAAACTATCTCTGTAAACCTGACCTGAAAGGACAGCACAGATATATCCCATTGTTTATATGTGGCGGACCCTGCCACCTTCTCTAGCTTCAAACAGGGCTGTGGGAATCTCATTTTCCTCTGAGAACAGTTTGTTTATTCAGTTATGGAAAAGATAAATATATCTTAGTTTGTATTATTGAGTGATTAACAGGGTAAATATTATAATTCTGTATGAATTTCCTCTCCAAAACCATATAGTGCCCCTACAAGTGTATATTTCTAAATAACTGGCCTCTTCTATCAGTCCATTGGGATTTGGAACATGCAGTAGCTATGATATGGTACACAACAAACTCTGCAACATATCTTAACTCTCGGGGATTTTAAACCAAATAATAGATGACTAAGAGTTTTTTTTTTTTAAAGTGTCTTTCTTATATATCACATCGTGTATTAAACGCAAAAACATGGATGCAACCTCACTGCAACGTTGCACGTAACTTTCATTTACATAAGGATCACAATAGATGCGATAACAGCCTCTATCGGAGACATATTGTGTTATATCACATTCGTATGCGACTCCAGTTAACTTTTATGCGTACGCGTATGACTGCGCACCGAGCGTTTCACCCACATTGGCTACACACACACTTGTATAACCGTTTAGATAACAGTCGGCCGGACTAAGCCGCTGTGAGCCAACCATCGGCACCGCTTCATTCACCGGCAGCTCCGTCGTAGTGATTTGCTCTCGCTTCTCTCACGCCGTTGGTAGCCGTGGGTTTCCACGTGAAGCGATGACACCCTTATGTAAAAACAGTGGCAGCACCACTGACCAATAGCGGCGCGGAGCGGCGGCCGCCGTCACCTCCCAACGTGGGGGGCGGACCGCGCCTATTGGCACACGGCGCTGTGAGGTAAGACCGACGGCTCTCCGGGCCAATAAGCGAAGAGCTGTGGGAGGGGCTCAGGGAGGAGCTCGAAATGAGGTCACTGCCTTACTGGAGATGCAGGGCAAGAAAGCCGGTGAGTCTGGAAACCCGAACGGGGCGACCGCAGTGTGTCAGACCAGGCTTGGACCGTCAAAACCCGCCCGACATCTCTGCCTGAGACTCGAGCTTTAAAACTCAAGGCTTTGTTTCACTCCGGGACCAGGAGCAGGATCAGGATCTGCGTTTTGTGAGGTTGGTGCGACTTTTACTTTCAGTGCGTTACGCCAGCTGTTAACATGCATTTTTTTCTTGTTGCTGTTTGATTAAAAGGCAGTTTAAATGTGACAGATGAAGGATGTGAATGTTAACGTGGCTGTACTGTGTGGCGTGTTAAAGTTAAAAATGCGGCGAGAGCGCCAAGCGTCAAAGTTGCGTAACTGTGTCACTTGTGAGGGTCAATCCTGGTCAGTAGACTACAGCCCTGCCCACATGACAGCGGCGTGACAGCGGCAGGTGAGCAGGAAATACCAGCCAGCTGACCTGCACTCAAAGCGACTTATATCAACGTAAGGCTGCAGCATTCAGTGGAAATGAATCCGTGTATGTGGAGCTCGCATAGATCCGTGTTCGGGTCGCATGTGGTGCATTGTAGACGCGCTTTCTGTCACATGAGAAAACTCGTAGCGTAACGCCTTACATAAAGTCTACTGCAGCAGCACATGGCAGAAGCGCCGATTAGAGAAAATGAGTTCAGGTTTTCCCCCTGAAGAGATCGTCAGCGTGCTGTGACGCTCGAGTCAGCCGGTTTGCATAGTTGGCCATGAGGGGAAAATCCTTACATAAAGGGTCCGCATGTTTCATCCCAGCGTGTTTGGACGATGACGTTTAAGCTGTATATGGAGGAGAGTACTTATAGTCAGGTGCACAACATTTTTTGTGGTATTGGAGCTAAACCAAGCGCATTTTGTGAAAAAGTTTACTTTTTGATACGTAGTATTTGTGTGATGTGTATTCCGTTGTAGCTGTAACGGATTACAAGAAGCAAGTAACAGGTTACAGCCCTCATGATTTCTCTAAAAAAAAAGGTCAGCTGCTCAAGGAAAAGGTGCCCATGTTTAGTCTGATGACACAAGGCATTTTTGTCTGTCTGTGGTTAGTGGATTGCTGTGCAGCTGGCCATGGTGTGACAACATGGAAATTCACTCAAAGCTGGAGTGAAAAAAAAAGTTGTTTTTTTCTTTTACAAAGCAGAGACAGTATCAGCATCCATGTACATAGTACTCACTCATGGAGTACTTTTACCTCAGACTCCTGATTGCATTTGACCTCTAATACTTGTTTTTTGCTTATACTTACAGTGAGTTAGAGGGAGTTAGTTAGTTGTAATGGTCAGATATTTATAGATGAAGTTGTTTGCAGTCTGATGGGATGAGAGCATGTCATGTTTGTCCAGGGTTAAAGGCCACAGGCTAAGACAATGTATATTAAATGCTGTGATACATACGTATAACACAAAGCTTTTTTTTTAATTGTTAGTTATTTCTAAATGAACATAAAGCCAATTCAAAGATAAAAGCAATCCAAACTTCAGGTATTGGTGATGCAAATGCTGTTAGTATATCTTCAAGCTGACTCTATGAAATGGTTTTTTGTCCTTTATCTGTAAAGTATTCAGTGTTAATCAGCAACAAGTCCAGTGGCTGTAGTGGGAGGAGAAATCTGACTGACGCACGTAAGTCTGGCAAGGGAGCGGTCATAAAGGCCAGTTTATCTTACAGTCAATGGAAGTTTGGCATCGCGCCGGGTACAAACTTCCCTGCCTACAATTTCAGCACGAGATCAAGGGCATGCCATTGCTTTTTTCCCACCCAAACTTTATGCAAGGATAGGACAAATGATTTCAAAGCAGATAATACTTCATTATGTTTTCCATCTGTGGTTCCTCTAAAATAGATATTTTTAAATGCAGTATCTCAGATTTAGAATATGCCACAACATCTGTGCAGCAGTTTACCAGCTTTTATCTATTTGCTGTCTGTCAGTTGCTCAATGTGGAGTTCACTAAATTTGGTGGTCTGGGAATGGACTCCAAAAATAGCACATTTAATCTTCCCACTGTAATAGATCTGTTCCTTCTCAGTCTGAACATTGAGGCACCTCTTTTTAGCCCAGTGGAAAACGAATAAATGGGTGGTCTTGGAATGTGCAGTGTAGTGTCTACTGTGCATCTGGTCCATGAGAAATATGTGAGATAGTTGAAGATAGATGTAGGTCACGCAAAGAGGAAACAGCCTCACTCACATCTGCTCATGAAAAAAGTCATAGTTCTTGTTACCAAAAGGGTTGACATTTACGACTGCATTTACAAATCACATTAAAGTATGTAAAACAACTATCAAAGAATGCTGCAAGATGCTGATGAAACACCAGATTACATGTTGATGGCCAGTTAACAGATCCAAGTCCAGATCCAAGTCCTGTCACAGATTTAGAAGATTTCATAATTTGCCATAATCAAGTTATAATATCTGCTTTGCTTTCAATCCAATCAAAGTGACTCTTAGACTAGACTGTTACGATAGCTGTACATATGCAGTGTAGTACTCTGTCTGAACACACTCATTGTAAACTTATGTAAGTCCTCATGCAGATTGAGTCACTTGTGTGAGACGGTGACTGGACACTGTAGTCACAAGAATTATTGCCTCTGTCTTTGATACAGCTATACTGACACATTAGATTAGATTAGAATATTTTACGTTTTGGTCTTTCTAATACAAATTTTATGTTTTTTTCGTACAATTGCGTCTGAATATTTCCTGTAGAAAACATTACTATCACAGCAGTCAGAAAGAGGAACATAATGAGCATAACGAATTGAGCAAAAGTCATTTCAAATTTTAATAACCCAACCTGTTTATAATCTTAGCTGTAATGGTTTTTAAGCCTCGTCTGAATGGAGTGTTCCATCCTTTTTACAATACAAGAGTGATTTCTTCTTAATTATCTCTTGAAGTCCCGTAAGATTCAGAAAGGCCAAGTGAACAAAATGTTCACAGGGAAAGATTCTGTTCCTTGATAGCCCAGAGCGATTCTTTGATTGCATTAAAATGACTGAAGGGCTCCAAGAGGAGTAAAATATATCTTGTAATTGTGTTATGTTCCTCATCTTGCCTCGTTAGCCACCTGTTCCTCGTTGTGCCTGTCTTAATGTCCAATGTGACTGCTTCCTAGATCTGCCACCAGTCAGGAAAAGCATCCTAACGGACATTTTAGATATGTCACTGCTCGTATTTATAGATCATGACAAACCAGAGGAAGCTGATTATGGAAAAGTGATACTACGACATCTTTACAGGAAGTTGGAAGATTAGGAGTGAATACCTTTTACCTGACGCTTTCTCTTGAGGATTAGGGAGAGAGGGTGGAACTGCAGCATCACTGCTGGATCCACGTTCAAATAGACTCTCTTTATCTGTCTCTCTGCCCTGTCCGCTGGTTTTGAGCCAACAGGTAACAAGCTAATGAGGTCAATGTCTAGCAGTTGCTGTGCCAAGTTACTTGTGAACTTGTGAATACCGGCCACATTGGAAGCCAGCTCTGTAACTTTGGACCAGACTTAAGCAGCACTGAAATCCTTGGTCAGCAGTTTGTGCGCAAAGTTCAGTATGTATAAAATGTTGGCTGAGTAATATCTCAGATGGGCCACAGTGTGTGATAAGCAGTTTTCTGTTGAGGCTCTTTATCTAACTCTTCAGAAAACCGCTTACTCATAGTGCCGAGCTCAAGTGCTGCACAAATCATCAACTAACTATCACTCAAGTTCATCTTGCGGCCTCCAAACTGTAGAACTCTGGTTTCTTTTTGACAGTTTTGACCCAGTTCACACAGTAGCATTGACTGTTAAGGGGAAAATGCTTACTTTGTAGCAGGTCAGTGATAAGCCGACTGGTGACTGTGAACTCGCTGGTCTCTGAAAAGGTCAACAGATTGATTGATTGTTAATGGGAATGCTTAACTACTGTAATTGTTGTGGTCAGCCACAACTGAAGAAACTTTCTAATAAAGTCCTTGATGCAGAGTCAGGAAAGTTCTGGCTTCTCCTCAGCTTCCTCTCTGCAAAAGGAATTATTACATCAGTGAAGATTTACATCAACACCATCATTAGACTCATGAAGCTTTAAACTTTTCCCCTTCAGTCAGCCACATTTGTGTCTTGAAGCCACCTTTTCTAACATTACATACCAACTCAAACTCTCAGCACAATATGGGTGCCGCACACAGAAAAACCTAAAAAGGGTTGTGTTTGAACTGCCTTGATCCTTAAAACAAAAGACCATAGTACTCAGGTGAACTATGGGTAGGGCAGCTCTGTAGCTCTCTGTCGTCACTCGGAGTAGAAAATAGAAACTTTTCCATTGTAGGTCAGAGAGGAAGGCATGCTACCGCTTAGTCGGGCTATCCCTGGGAAACAGCCAGGCTGGAGGTTATACACAGAGACTTGGGCTTGTGGCTTGCACGTGACCGTAACTTGTTGCCCAGAAACAGGATTATGTAAGAGACGACAGTTTTTATTTTCCTGTGCTCTAAATCTCAAGTTTTACCTTAATTTACAGGTCAGACATACACATGTTTCATTAAATGTAAATGTTGACTTGAATTTGGTAACTTCACTGTGATACTGTCCAGGCTGCAGCACAGAAGTACTTCACACAGAGATGATTATAGGTACTGTGGTTTAGATAACATCACTATGGTGTAATTAGCATAATTCTATATCATTATGGGCTGAAGCAGCGGCGACTAGCTTTTCATCTAAATGATATGGTGTGTCACTCATATCCATCTAACACTCAAGATGGTTCATGCCAGAAAGACATTGCTGACATTGTTCCTAAGTTTTGGTTTAGCCATTATTTGCTTATCATTGTGTATTTTTTCTCTCTTCAACTTAATTACCCTGTTGTCACTAGACATAAAGTTTCCTCCTCTGATCACGGTTACCTTCTAATTATCCTCGTTTTTATTCCAAACACATACCTCGTCCACTAACGAGGGGAAATTTCTACCCATCACTGGGTGTCTAACAGACAGTTACTAATGCCTCTTTCTCATTCTGCTTGAAGAAGTATTTTACCCCTGGAAAAATGGCCCGTAAAACAGACTGTCTATGCAGTAGAAAGACCAGTATTTTTTAAATTGGTGCAACATGACCAGAGAAATTCCTTAAATGGAACTGCACTGCAATCAGAATGCACCCATAAACACTCCCGCTGATGGGTGATCAGCGGGAGTGGGTATTGCAACACAAAATACGGCCAAAGTTCACACTGGTTGCTTGTGGTCTATGATGGCATTCAGATGAATGCTGTCTAGAGTTTTGTGTCCCGCAGAGTGGATGATCCTTTGAAAGGGTCAGCGGGCTCAGATGGGCCAGTGCCACTGTTCTTAAAGGCCATACTGTCTCGACCAGGGGGCTTTTTCAGTGCACAACAGAGAAGCACCTGCAGGGCTGCTCAGAGGTCATGGGTCAAACCCTGCTATGTGCTTTGATATCACACCAAACGAAAGACAAAATTCACCTTTTTGAAAGACTGATTTATGTTTCTCAAAGAGATTTGAGCTGAGTGCATGCTTGTGTGTGTGTGTGTGTGTGCGTTTGTGTGTGTGTGTGTGTGTGTGCGCGCGCGCGAATGATTGAATATGCCCTTTAGTTCATGAACCATACTAGTGCTTTTGCATGTTTTGTAATGCAACTTTGCATATCGCTTATCGCATTCAAAAGCATTCAAATTTGGGCTCCTGTTTATTCGCACTTACAGTCACCTGTCCAGACAGCAGAGGTCCCCATTTGTAGCAATTCTGCAGTAAGCAGAACTTTTTTAATAGGGCAATTATAAAAGTCAAAAGAAAAATCCCAGGCACTCTCTTTTGAACTGTTAAAATGCCTTTATTGTCACAGCATGTTCATTTTACATGAAGGGAGTCAAAGCATTTTGTGTTAAAAGGAATTGAATAGTTTTAGATAGAGTGCCTTTTTCTTGGGATTTCTGTCTACATGCATCCCCATCCAAAGAATACCTTTTAACAATCTGAATTTGAACCTAACCCTCACCCTAACCCTCCCAACATTCAATTTTTTATTTTTATTTCTTAACTAGGGTAATTATCTGTTGCAGTATGTCCACTGAGTCATATCAAGATTAAAGTCTTTACTGTCATTGTGTAAAGCAAGTTGCAGCAAAGTCTCCCCCTGAGCCGCATAGCACAGAACATAAGATAGATGTTAAAAGTCATTAAAGAATAAAATAGTTGCCTGATAATTAAATTGTTTCATTCAAAGAATAACTTTGACATCAAGGATCAACAAGGATCATCTTCTGCAGAATAGAATAGAATAGTTAAAAGAAAATGTACATAACATGCAATAAAATCATTGCTGCTTTATTAACATGTATATTCTCCTTCTGTCTGCAGATCTGTCAGCTTCCCCATTGATTCTCTCAGGCAACACCCATGTGAAAATGGGGTAGTGGTGTCCTTTCATCATCTATTCAAATAACCTGGATCGAGCCCAGGGCAACACTTCTCCTGATGTCAGAAGATTCAGATCTCAAACCCTTTCACTTTCCAGTGCTGGAGGATGAGGACGAAGCCCCAGAGTGCAGCTCCATGGCAAGGGGGGCCTCAGGGTGCAGCTCCATGTCACAGCTGCACCGGATGGGTGGCTACAGCCAAGGCGGGCCTGACCTTGGCCTCCCGTCAGAAGGCAGCGACAGCAGCGGGCACGACCCTTCTGCATCACCGCACAACCATCGCAAGAATGCACGCTCCCGATCGCTCCGCGAGGAGGACGTGGAAATGAAGAGCAGTGGGTCCAGTGGGAGTGGTACCGAATCACACGGCAATGAAAGCCACGGCAATGAGAGTCATGGCAACGAGAGCCACGGGCATGAGTCAACGGGCAGCTCCAATGGCAACAGTAAAGATTCAGCACTTCTTGAGTCCTCTGAAAGCAACAAGAGGTCAGTGGTGGCTCCAGGAATGATGAAATTAATTACTAAGCCCATTTTGTTTTCTGGCATGTTTACTGTGATTGCCAGTGTTACAGAGCAGGAGGAGAGTGGGGAGCTACTGTTCTTATCAGCACACTGTGCAGGAATCCTCTTTCTGTATCTAGTGGCGTTCAGTCTGGTCATCACACCCTCTTTGGTGAAGATAAATCACACTGTTGATTCCATTTTTTCAAGATATAATTCTCCTGATCTGCTGTCGTTGCATTCATTGTCACGACTACAGAAATGACATTTGCTGATTCAGCCACACAGTCATGAAGTAATTACACAAGCAGTGTAAAACATTAAATATGCAGGGGTATTTGCTTTGAAAGCAATGTAATACCAGCACAAATACATTTTTGAAGGAATTCACATGTAGGTCAGTAGATTAAATCAAAAATGAATTTTAATCAGAGCAGGCCCAAAAAATGGGTCACAACTGATAAATATCTGTCCTGTCTCAGATAGCGAACCAGATTACGTAAAAATTACCAAAGTTTTGAGGAATTTAAATGCCAGTTCTGAAAGATTCATGCTGTACATCACTTCTCATCCTTTTGTCCCCATAGCTAACCTCAATATATGTACATAGACTGACGTCTTTTACGAATTAAAGATGAAAAATCCTGTCCGCCTCACCCTCCACCACAGCAGACTGTTCATAATGACTGAGGCCATCAGCGTCTAATGTGTTTGTCAGTAGATGAGTGAGCCAAGGCTGCCGTGATGGCCATGCGGTTTGAATCGCAGTGAACCTGCTCAATCACTTCTCTTTGACCATGAGAAAAATATGGATGGACACTGATTTAAATAATCCTTTAATACTTTCAATGACATTCTTCCTGCCAGCTGAGCACTTCAGACTGGTGCCAGACAGACAAGTTGTTCCTCAAAACATTGACTTTTGGACTCAAGTTACATTCTAATGCACTGAAGTCATTCTGCTTTACCACAACCCTGTTATGACTCCCTGAATCACAAAAGAGCAGGGAGAAGAAAAATCTTGCAAAACTTAACTTAGATGTTATTTTAGACATATAACTCAGCTCTAACACACACATTTTACTTCACTGAGTTTGGAATAAACCTTGCCTTGCCTAATTGTGGAAGACTTGTTAGTGATGGAGTCATTTTGCTGTAAACTTTGTTTCCTCTGCTGTCAGTCCTCTACCAGAGGTAGGATTTAGGTTTGATTTGGATTTAAATGTCCCTGAGGGAGATTTGTTTTCATGGCCAGTAAAACACAGAAACGTACAGATAAAGACAGTGAATAATGGCCTCATGTCTACAGTCACAGATCCCAGCTCACGACAGTGTCAGTGAGGCAATTTGTTAAGGCCTTCTGTGGCATGAGGGACACGCCGTCTGAAGGAAATTTCCAAATTTCTCCAGCTGCCTAGACGAGACCATAGCGTGTCCAAAGATGAGACACAACGTAGTCCGCCCAGGACACAAGCCAAGTGGGTAGGAAATAATACAATTACTGTCACTCCCAGTGGGAAGACGGTATTGATGTAATTCAGGAGGCTCGCTCTCTCTTAAAGCCAGATGGGATGTGTCATGCTCTCCAAGTCTTTGTTATATCCATAGCAACGCAGTGTTTGTGGCTGTTTATCGGTGGGCGGAACGAGCAGATTTGCGTCATTTCACAAGCTTGCTCTCTCGCTTTCAGCCCTGCCTCTCACACTTCAGTTGTGCTTCGTTACAGATCTTTTTGCTTTTTTAAAGACGCGCACTCTTCCTGCCCAGAGTGTACAATGTCACACATACCGGCTCCCTTCGTCGTCTGCTCACAGGAAAACTAACTATTTCTCCCTTGACTCAACTTTCTTTTTTCCTTATTTGTCTCGCTCAGCACTCCCTCTCTTTAATTGAACTTCTAACCTTTTGTACCTTTTTCCCAACTCCTCGGTCTCCTTTTCTTCTTCTCTTACTCTGTTTTTTTTTACTTTCTGGATCTCATTCACCCAGATCAGCATGTGTAGAGGGCAAATTAAGCATATGGGCGAAAGGATGGTTCTGCAACACAAAATGCTATATTTGCTGTCAGCCAAACTCTGCATGATACCAGAACAAACATCTTCCCCACCAGGAAGTGTGGCGCTTGAAGAATCTTGCTGAAGAGACGCTTCAACCTGCCGCAGTATGCAGGGGATATTTCATTTTCTAACTAGACAATGATCCCACACAAAAAGGTGACCCACAGACCTCAATCCAGTCCAGACTTGAAAGCTGCACAGTCCCTGTACAGCTTGACAGAACTTTAGCTGTCTTTGAACTCTGTATTTGACTGTGATGCTCTACAGGTGATCCTCCATAAAGATAGATAGATCTCTGGTTGTACTGGTAGAAGGTATTTGTGGAGCCAGTGGGAAGATGGTATCGATGTAATTCAGGTGGTTCACGCTCTCTTAAAGCCAGATGGGACGTATCATGCTCTCCAACTCTTTGTGATAGCCATAGCAACGCAGTGTTTCTGGCTGTTTATCAGTGGGCGGAACGAGCATTTGCGTCATTCACACACTTGCTCTCTCGCTTTCAGCCCTGCCTCTCTCACTTCAGTCGTGCTTCGTTACAGATATTTCTGCTTTTTTAAAACCACGCCCTCTTCCTGCCCAGAGTGTACAGTGTTCTCACGCACACACGGGCTCCCTTCTGCGCCTGCTCGCGGGAGAAACAAACTATTCGTCCCGTGACTCCACTTTCTTTTTCCTTCTTTGTCTTGCTCAGCACTCCCTCTCTTTAATTGAACTTCTAACCTTTTGTACCCATGTTTTTTTTCAACTACTCCTCCTCCTCTCTCCTTTTCTTCTTCTCTCACTCTGTTTTCTCTCTCACTTTCTGGATCTCATTCACCCAAATCAGCATGTATAGAGGGCAAATTAAGCATTTTAAGTACCTTGATACTTAGTTGATACTCTGTTTCCAAATATATGCTGAAATAATGAGGAAGGATTAGCACATTTGTGTTTATAAACCACCAAGCAATCAGGGATTTCTGTTGATTAAAGCCAGCCTTCAGCCATCTGTGGCCCTGAGCTGTGCATCATGTATAAAAGAGAGGGGAAAAAGTGATTGTTCTCTTAGTGTTTGAACAATGTAGGCTAATGTGCCTGTTAAAGGAACAGTCCCACATTTTGAGCAGCGTGTTTGATTACTATCAAAACTGTAGTCACATGTGAAGATTCCTATCTACCTTTTTTTTCTCTGTGCTTTCTGTACAGAAGGAATACTCGTGATGTGTTCAGCAGAAAGACAGCAAGGAGCAGGAAATGCTTCTGTAATTTTACAACATTGAATCACAGTAGACAAAGCAATGCTTTTGTGATGCGGATCAAGAGAAACAGTCCTTCAGTGATGGTGAAAATGGATCCAAATTTAGGGGAAATTATATGTTGAATACTTTATGGCAAGTCCCAAGGAGATTAAAAAACATGTCCACCTGACATCTGTGCTAGCGTTTTCCTCGAGGCATATGGGAGAGAGGAAGGTTCTGTCACACAACATGCTGTATTTGCTGTCAGCCAAACTCTGCATGATGCCAGAACAAGCATCCTCCCCACCAGGACGCATGGTGCTTGAAGAATCATGCTGAGGAGATGCTTCTGCAGGAGATATTTTATTTTCTAACTGGACAATGATCCCACACAAAAAGTTGACCCACAGATCTCAATCCAGTCCAGACTTGAAAGCTGCTGTTTTTCGATCACAGTCTCCCATACAGCTTGACAGAACTTTAGCTGTCTTTAAACTCTGTATTTGACCATTACACTCTACAGGGGAACCTCCATAAACTGACTGCTCCATGTTCGGTAGAATTAGGTCTCTGGTTGTACTGGGAGAAGGTATTTGTGGATGTTGGGTCCATACTAAGTAACTGAAGCCTGTTATTTATGGCAACTTGTTGTATCTGAAAGATGAGTCAGTATTTTTTGAAAGCTGCTGATGAAAGTGTGTTGGTGCACTGAAAAGCTTGAAGGTTAATGAAGTGGGACACACACACACAACTGCGTCTGCATGGTTGTCAGGGCCTCAGTTTTGAACAGAGCCCGAATGAAATCTATTTTTGGGTCAGACGTTGCTGCCAATATTAGGAAATGAATACAAATTAACAGTTCTCGTGTCTCTACTATTACTGACACCTGCTTGCCAGACAACAACTGGGCAGATGGAGTGGAAAAAGACACCTCTGCAGCTCCTCTTTGCCACATTCCTATGTGTTATATATCTCATTATGTATCACATATCTTTTCAGTGTCATGAGATGTGTACACCCACTGATGAGATAAGAGGTCAAATTTTCTCAAAGCCTTTCAGAGGAAGGTTTCTAAGCAAGGCCACCTCACCCTGATCTTCACCTTGAGCAGACTGATATCCTGCACGGAGCAGAGACCGAAGCAGAAACTCTTGTGCCTCTTTGGGAACTCTCTATTTGGAACCTGTTTCCACGATTATAGACGAATTAACCAACCGAAAACCCTAATACATGCTCAGACTGCCCAATCTAAAACCAGCTGTTGCACTCTTGAGCGCTGAAGGCTATAATAGATACCTGCTTGTGCTCAGTGAGGTTATTTGTGATGGTGTTTTCTATTCCAAGCCAGGTAAGCATGCTAAATATAGTAACCTGAGATGTAGCACAGGTGAGTCAGTATCTCACAACTGTTAATAGTCTTATGGTAAGCTTGTGAGCTAATACAGTAGACAACATATCCACAGAGATAAGTGTCTTACTTCTGTTTTAGTCTGACTTTGTTGTATTACTGCCACAGATACACAGTCCCCGTCCTTGAATTAAATTGGCTAAATCTGCAGGTGGCTCTCTGTGCATTTACTATTTCAGTTACTGATTCTTTAGAGCCTTTGGATTGCTGTTGTGCTACACTGTGGTTGGGATCATTTAAGAGTTAAAATTGTTGTAGAGACCTATAATTTATATTCAGGAAAGATGATGAAAGAAAAAACTGAACTGACACCTTCTCCTCGTCAAGAGTGGATCTACTCTGTGGCTCACAGAGAAAGACATGCCTGACAGACCTTTATTTGCACACGTGTAGAAAAGAAGATCAGTGATTATTTTGTTTAGTGTGGCTCTGATCCAGCATGCAGTAAACCAGAAAGTACAAAGTACAATGGAACAGAGTCAGTGTCACTGTTAATGTCTCATCTCATCTCATTACCTACTTCTTATCTGTGAGGGTTGCAGGGTTGTGACCGCTTTATCCCCCGGTTTTCAAGGGGTCTTGGGGGTTACTGGAGCCAATCCCAGTTATCTCTCTGGGCGAAGGCAGGGTACACCCTGCTCCACAAGGCCAACTGCACATGAGGAGCAATTTTGGGGTTCAGTATCTTGCTCAATGATACTTCTAATAGGCCGACACGTAGCTCGGTTCCGCCCCAGGGGAGCCGGCATTTGAACCAGTGACCTTCCGACCCACTGGTGCTCCATCATTTTAAAGGTGGATATGGTGTTCACAACCCATAGTGAGGCAGCTTAATGGTGAAAATGTTTCCATTTTAATGCCATTTGCTACAAACAAATGTTCCACCACAGCAAGTATAAGAAGTAATTTTCTCCTGTAGCAGAATGATAATGGGCATCCTCTACTGCTGACACAGCGCTGTGAGATATATCTGGCCATGCAAGACTTCTGTTTTAGTAACATTTGTCCACAGAAAGGTGGCACTCAGACTTACTACCACACAGTTAATTAGCTTATGTCGATGATCTGTTTCTAAGTAAGTAATTCAGGTTGCCCAGTAAAACCAGCTGTTGCATTATTGAGCCCTTGCGGGCCCATATTAGATAGAATAAGGCTTCTGCTTAGACGGGCTATTTGTAAAGGTGCTTCTATTCTTAGCAATGTAAGCAGGTTATAATTGGCAACCTGAGTTGTGATGAGTCATTTCAATGTATTTGTGTACTGTTAAGCTTGTAGGTTAATGCTGTGGGTCACACACATTCTTCAGCTGCATCCACAGCAGAGGCCCATTGGATTTATTGAATGCTACTGTCTCTAAAATCTAGCATGAACGTCACGCCATAGATTAAATATTTATTATTTATTTGAATGTTTATTATGCAGTTTCTAATTTATTTTGTAGTTGAGCATATAAGCTATTGAAAATCAGACTGTCAGACTGTTTTATGTAACCTAGTATAGTTTTTGTCAAAATAAACAGCACAAACTTTGAGCTTCATCCATTTATGTAACTGTCTCTTCACTACCATTTGTCATCAGTTTCAAGCTGTGCCCCTGCTCCTAGCTGAATTTAGCCCCCTTAACTCCTGCTACATTAGGGCTTTCCTGCTGTGCACCTTTGGGCTCTTGACACAGGTCCTGTGAGAGTGACCTGGTTGGTGACCTCAAGCTGCATGCACACTGTTCCCAATTCCCTTCTTTGGTGGAAATTATTATCTTAAGTAGTGAATCAATAATAGATGATCCACAGGAGGTTGTCTTTGTGTAACTCAAATAAAGTGGTAAAAGCAAAGAGCAAAACTGAGTTAGCCAATTTCAGCTGAAAGGCCAACCTCATTCACCTGGCAAACCCTCACAGACAAAGTTACAGTGTATAGCACACTCCCACAATCCCTTGAGAAAGGGAGATTTTCCCAGAACAATGTCCAGCTGGACAGAAAGTCTTAGATGTATCCACGACACCCAACCTGCGTTTGGGGAGCACAGAGTGCACAAACACTTTCACATAAATCAGCGAGGTCAGTTTATAAAAGTGAATCAGACAGTTCATACTTAGACCAGGTCATAATTCACAGTGCTAAAACGGTGTAATCAGTCTTAAAGTTACAGGTCAATAGTGAAATAAAACAGTGCAAGGTGACGATATGTGTGTTAAATGCAAACTACACATTTTGCTATTGCACCTTCCACAAAGGCAGAAGCAAATAGACGTTTTGCACCGAATCAGTCTGCTGTTTGTTTATTGTTTATGTGTTATTATCTAACTTTATGTTAGCAATAGAGGGGTTAAAATCAGTCTGATAAATACATCTCACCCTCTCTCCTTTTTTGTCTTTTTTAAGGTAATTAAAGTCATTTGTTTTGTTGCAAAAATCTTTAATTATCTTTCTCTTCCCCACAGCTCCAACTCCCACAGTCCATCTCCCCCCAGCAGCTCAAATGCCTTCAGTCTGCTGAGCTCGGAGCAGGACAACCCGTCAACCAGCGGCTGCAGGTTAGTCGATGGAACACATTTAGCAACAGTTCTAGGCACGATATGTATGCTTTATGCTTTACGCTAGAAGTTATCTATTTTTATCTGACCCGCCACCGTGCACATGTTCGTGATTGTGCCACTTGCAGTAGTCAAGAGTCCGCCAAAGCCAAGACTCAGAAGGAGGTGATTAAAACTCTGAAGGAGCTGAAGCTTCACCTGCCCGCTGAGAAGAGACACAATAACAAGTCGAGCACGTTGAACACCCTCAAGTATGCGCTGCGCTGTGTTAAGCAGGTGGAAGGTAAAGTGCTTTTACGTCTCTCTGTCTGATTCACGTTTTCTCTAGCTATGTTTAGAAGTTGATTTTTGTTTAAGCTCTCTGTGAGATCACACTTCTGTCTGAATGGAATTTGTAGAAATTCAGGATGCATTGTAGCTGACTAGAACCCCCCAAAAGATATGTAGTCATACTTTTCTTCGGGAGGGAACCTGTTAGAGGTAGTTTTATGGGCCTGCAGAGGCTTAATTCTAGCCTATGTAAATGTTTGCAGATGTAAATGGGAGGGTGGAGGTTCAGAAGTGCAGCCTGGTTGTTACACGTTGTGACACATTTTAAGCATAGCAGCGAGACATTTTTCATCATTGAAGAATTGTGTGACTTCAGCATGACTACATCATCCTTTTGTTGGACTCTTTATCTTAGTTCATTAGTGTTGTTTTCCTATTCCATGTTGTATATTATGTTCTGACAAGAGTTTGATGAATCCCTGTGTGTCATGCAGCCAATGAGGAGTATTACCAGCTGCAGATGATCAATGACAGTCAGCCCTCAGGCCTTGATGTATCCTCTTACACGATAGAGGAGATAGACAGCATCACTTCTGAATACACTCTCAAAAACAATGTGAGTCATCGAATCGAAAATTGTCTTTAAAACTAATAGAAATGTTATTTTATTATGATATTTAGCCACTTATGCTAGTGTGTGATTGTGGCCTGGATCTCTTCAACAGGACATTTTTGCAGTCGCGGTGTCTCTCAACACGGGAAGGATAGTCTACATTTCCGATCAGGCTGCCTCCATCCTCAACTGTAAGAGGGATGTGTTCAAGAACACCAAGTTTGTGGAGTTCCTGACGCCGCAGGACGTCAGTGTGTTCTACAGCTTCACAACGCCTTACCGCCTGCCTTCCTGGAGCATGTGCACTGGTGCAGGTACGTTTCTGCAGACACAGTGGCTGCGTTTACGTCCACGCTAATATTCCCACTGTTTTACGGAATATTACAATCTAATTGACGTCATGTTAACAGACTTTTATATTTGGATATTGCAAATTAGTCTTTGTTCCGACTGTGGCTGATTACGACACACAAGTTATGTTGAAATTATCCAGGTTTTGGGAACATTCCTTAGACATGACTACAGTGCATTTATAACGTGCATCTCGGTGGAGCTTTTTACCACAGTTTGTGACACAGAGCGTCTTGCTTGTTTGTGTGTTGTCATGGATATGCTGTTACACAAACAAGCTCACCAACAGTTAGCTGGGTTCGAGATGAATGCACAAAAGAAAAGCCCAGATTTCTGGTCAGAAGTTTAAACACAGCTACTTTTAGATATTACGAAAGGCTTGGACAGCATTCATTATCCAGCGCTGACCTTCAACCTTCAATGAGGTTCTTGAAGGATTAAAAGAGAGAGTCTGATTTAAGTCCAACAGCAGTGGAAAAACATCTTAATTTGACACAAAGCAACAAAATGGCACACGTAGCTCCAGCCTTTCCACTTTCCCATATTTTGGTGTGATCAGTGACATGTTAGGGCGTGTGATCAGAGTAAGCATGTAAACAGGAATGTCAGGAGAATATTGTTTTATTGGGATAATGCAAAAAAGCTAAATATAAGTAATTGGATTACCATGATCTGGAAAGATCATTTTCACTGTCTAAGAGTATTCTCAAAAGCACTTTGGATACATTAGGACATTTTTAGAGAAATAAATGAATAAATAAAGACCCTCTAGTAGGTCTGTAATGCAAAGGCTGCCATCAACATTGTGTGCAAAGTTGAAGGTGAACTGACCTCGGATATTAATGACACTAAATGTGGGTGCCTGTTATTCAGCTGGATAGAATAGACTGAGCTGTCTCATCATTGAATATATTTTTCCTTGTGTTATTTTGACTAACACACCAAAATGAGACCCAACCCTGATTAGATTCATTGCGGTTAAGTGCAGAGCTGCGCTGCTAGATGATGTTTTTTGATAGAATTAATCAAAGCTCGATCGCCCACGGGAGCTGTGACCGTGATCAGCATTCATCTGGATTATGTTGCTTTTGAATTAAAACCTTTCTTTCCCCGTTTCAGAGTCATCACCATCTGACTGCATGCAGGAGAAATCCTTTTTCTGTCGTATCAGGTGGGTGTTGGTTCAAACATGGTGTCGGGCCATCTGCTGCTCATACCTGTTTGTGGTTTTATTCATACTTTTTCGTTCCACTCTAGATGTTTTTAAATCAGTTTGTGACATCACATGCTTGTAAACTATAATCAGATGCGTTTTCCAGGTCAATGTTATGCATAATTAAAACACACTCGCCCACACCTCTCTGTCCAGTACTGCACTGTCAATATTTTCCATTGACTTCGAAACCCTTCAACATGACTAAAACTTAACATCTCTCTCTGATCTAAGCTCTGACCTGGTGTCAAAATGACCATGAATTGTTATCACACTTTAGCTCATTCTTAGATTTCTGATCTTGTGAGTTTGAGACCTTATCTACATCTACTCACTCTTATTCAATGTAAACTGTTACTGATGGAAAAACAGCTCAACACTGCCTCCTTGTGTTAAAAAGCTCGAAATCTAAAATGCACACCAACTTGGACGCATGACACAACCTTGTACTGAAAGAGAACAGACATTTATTTTTATGACTTGATTTAATTTAACATTTCTTCTTACAAATTTTTTAGTGGTGGGAAGGAGTGTGAGGGGAATCTGAAGTACTATCCATTCCGCATGACTCCCTACCTGATGAAGGTCCAAGACACTGTGCACGCTGAAGACCAGTTCTGCTGCCTCCTGCTGGCTGAGAGAGTCCACTCTGGTTATGATGGTAAGAACCTTGCTGCAGCTTTGATACATCAATCCAGAGAACACAGACAAGTTAGTAGAACAGAGGAAGATTTTTTACATAATTAAGGTCCGTGTGAAATAATGTTACATTGAAGTAAGTAATAAGTGCAGCAGTAGGATAAAGAAACATAAAGATCATTATAAGTTCTACCAGTGCCGCAGTTAGCATTAAAATCTTTTTTCTTTTGTTCAGTGTTACTCTTTATTGATTCAATTCTTCTCTCTTCCTTAAAGCACCCAGAATTCCAACAGACAAACGCATCTTCACCACCACACACACTCCTAGTTGTGTGTTTCAGGATGTGGATGAGAGGTAAGCCATGGCGGCATGTTTTTTTTTTTTCTTCTTTTGAGTGTTCACACGCAAATCACCAAACCGTCAGAGGACAATAGGATTGATTTGAGGGGATTTTTCTTATTTCTCTGTGCATTAGGGCGGTGCCTCTCCTCGGGTACCTCCCCCAGGACCTGATTGGCACACCAGTCCTCCTCCACCTGCATCCCAATGACCGGCCCACTATGTTGGGTATTCACAAAAAGAGTGAGTCCACAGAATTCAACAGATGAAGGAAAAAAACTTTTGTGTCCGTCGGCATCATGATCTGACTGTATTATTTTGGTTTTCTCTGCAGTCCTTCAGTACGCAGGGCAACCGTTTGACCATTCGTCCATCCGGTTCTGTGCGCGAAATGGCGAATACATCATCCTTGACACCAGTTGGTCCAGTTTCGTTAACCCCTGGAGCCGCAAGGTCTCCTTTGTTATCGGGAGACACAAAGTGCGCACGTGAGTGTTACTGTGTTGTATGTCTTAGCGGATATACGACCCGTCATAGTGGCTGTCAATAAGCCACTCATTGTTATTCATGAAAAAGACATTTAGAAACCAGTAGCAGATGTGCTGATGTGCTTTTTGTTGTTCTGTATCAGGGGCCCTGTGAATGAAGATGTTTTCGTAACCCCGCCATCGTCTGTGGCCGAGATGAAGAACATGGACTCTGACATCCAGGAGGTTACTGAGCAGATCCATCGGCTCCTGCTACAGGTGAGAGAGGCTAAGGAGGGATGGAAATCAAAGACGAATCTATAGACCTCATCACTGTGATGTTGCAAACCTGTGGTCGTTATCATTTGCAGCTATTACAGTTAAATGTACTTTAGTCACCCCTGCTGAAGAGTTAAAACTTTTTTAACTTTTTAACTATTCTTTGTTTTAATAACTCTCTTCCTTCTCTGTATCTGTGATCAGCCGGTTCATAACAGTGGCTCCAGTGGCTACGGCAGCCTGAGCAGAACTGACCACATTCTGGGCATGACCTCTTCTAGCGAGAGCCTCGACAACGGCCACGGGAGCAAAATGCAACAAGTGGCAGAGGAAGTGAGCGACAAAGCCAGACCTGTGAGTAAATTCAAACATCTCCAGCTGGCAGCAGCAGAGACTGGGTTGTTGCACATGTACATAATAATTTTGACCCCGATTGTTCTAAGACCAAACAAGGAGTAAAAATGATTAATATTCATCAGTGTCAGTGCAATCAAGTAAAATACTGTATTTTTTGGACTGAAACATTTTGCTTCCACCATGTGAAATCTAGTGCAACTGATTTTGGAGTCTCATTTCTAAACCAGATGTTGTCTTGTGTCTTTTATCTCACAGCGAACGTTTCAGGAAATCTGTAAAGGAATTCACCTTCAGAAGAGCCAGGAGCAGCAAACAACCAAACCACACTACAAGAAAAGCGGCTGCAGTAAGTCCAGCCTATTACAAACCACACGTCTGTTTGTCCGTGTTTTAGCGCATCTAACTCATGGCCTCCCTCCAGTAGAGTCCGTACAGAAGAGCTCAGCAGTGGTGCGGCCCAAAGACTCGGCAGCTCCCCTCAGCATGAGGGACATTGAGGTCACAATGGAGGAGAGTAGGTCCTCTGTCCAGGAGGAGATGCCGTTCTTTGATCAGGCCGGCTGCTCCTACCAGCAGATCAGCTGTCTGGACAGTGTTGTCAGGTAGGGAGATGAAAACAGGCGTGATTTCAAAGAATGGTCCTTATGCATGTGAATTTTATAGCTAACGCTTAAATCCTAACTTTTTAACACAGTCAGTTTAGTAAATGCAACCGATAGAAACCAAGTGAAGTGCTACAAATGTTTCCATCAAATGACCCAGGAGATATTGAGCATTTAATTGAACGTTAAAGGAAAACTTAACATCTCCATACTTAGCTGTGTGCTTCACCACAAGTTCTATGATGTATTACAACTAGTTTAAGATAATTGATTTGGGGCTGCAACTGATCATTGTGTTGTTATGATTCCTATAGGTACTTGGAGAGCTGTAATGTTCCCATCACCATGAAAAGGAAGTGCCAGTCTTCCTCTAACACCACGTCATCTAACTCAGATGACGGCAAGCAGAAGGGATCTGACAGCATGCAGGCGTCTGAAGGTATGTTTCACCACATCAGATCCTACCATGAATGAATGTCAGACTCTTAATGTCACCTTAGAGGGACAGTTAAAGCTGCTGTAAGTGATATATTTTCATTCACCTATAAGTCTTAAGTGCTCTGTATCAGAGTGTATGGTCAGTAACCCATGTCTTTCCTCCCTCCACTCATGCAGTAAAGGAGAACAAAAATGCTCTGGTATCCCTGCCCACAGGCAGAGCAGGATCCTCCTGTCTGCTGCTCTGTTGGGCGATTACCACTCCTTAACCAAAGCAACGACTATGCTTACAGCAGCTTTAATATCAGTAATATTAATTACGTTTTTATATAGCACCTTTCAAAGACAAGTTACTAATTGCTTAACAATAAAATTATATAGTCAAAGCAAGTGAGAAACAGAACTTGAGATGTGCACAAGATTAAAAAAAGGATTTTCAAAAGGGCAAAGTGCAAAGGCCTTAAAGGACAGCTCACCCCAGAGTCAAAAATACATACTTTCCTCATAACTGTAGTGCTATTTATCATGAATACAATCGGTGCTTAAAGGCACCATAAACATACATTTGTAGGTTATCTTGAATAACCAGGTCATGATTTTGCTGTTTTCAAATGTATTTTTGGCACTTTGAGCACCTCACGCCGAGTACCATCCAGTTGCATTATGTTTGAGAGATGGCTGATATCTCTACAGCCAAAAAATATGTATTTATAATTATGGTATGAACTATTCCTTTAAGGCCCTCACACTATGCCCTTTAAACTTCTCTCTCACACGTTACACTACAATGCCAGTTCCTTTTTTAGCATTTCCTGTTCTCTGTTCTCTTGGCAGAACCAGCCCTGTTGAAGGATCAGTCTGGTCTCTCCGCTTTGGATGTTCGAGACAAAAAGTCCAGTGACGCTGCCACAGCGGTAGTGGGCACCTCGCTGCCCCTACCTGTACCTAACAAACCAGAAAGCGTGGTGTCCATAACCAGCCAGTGTAGCTACAGTAGCACCATAGTGCATGTTGGGGACAAGAAACCTCAGCCCGAGTCAGGTACAGTGTCGTCAAAAAGTATCTTCTTCCAACCTGATAACCTCTGATTTTGGGTATTTGATATACAATGATGTCAGCTCAGATGAGTAACATAGTCTGTAGTCATTCATGGACTGTCTTACTCACTTATAAACGTACTGGCCAAGGTAATAACAGTAATAGTTTGAACCATATCAGCAGCAATAACTGCATTAACTGTCAAGCATCTATAACTTCTTTAAGTTATTTTAATTCCTTTAATATATTTTAAACATCTGAAGCTACTCAGTGTGACATATATTCAGAAACAGAAGAAATCAGGGAGGAGGAAAATGTTTTTTCACAGCACTGTAAATGAAACTTTATGTGTGTGTGTGTGTGTGTGTGCGCGTTTGTGTGTGTGTGTCTGGTTTATCAGTGGATGTTTGGCAACTTGTCGCCTAAACGCAGCCTGTATCTTCAATGTGCAGAAGGTTTGCAGGGTAATTGGGTCCCGTTCAAAAATGGCCGCATTGGTGGTTTATATGAAATTCTTGAATTTTTTTTTTTAATTGAATAAAAAAAAGAATGCTCAATACACGGTTAGGAGCTCTACTTCCCATGTCACTAAAATTTGTTACACATAACAAAAAAACAAAATAATTGTGTTGATGTAGTTTTGCATTTCTCAACATCGTTGGGTTGCCATTAAAGTTTTATCAGCTGCATTAACATGAATGCAAAAATACACTGTTATGCTCTCTTATCATGCAAGAGCGATAATAATCCAACAATTGCTGCATTCAGAGCAGCTGATTCAAGGCCCCGCTACCTAATAAGTAATTCACTTGCTTCAAACGTATAGTGTTACATTGTTTTACAACTTTGAAGCTCAACAGATTATTTAGTTTATGACAGAGGTGGCATAAAGATAAAAAGAAATCTGTGCAAATTGTTATATAAAGGTAGAATATATAAAAATGTATATATATGTATCTTGTCATTCTACCACAGGCCTCCATTTGACATCTTCCATTCTCCTACACTGCTTTTGTTGTCGTCGCTGCTACTGTCGAAAAAAACTGTTCAAGCTAAAAAAAACTCTCCCATTTCATTGCTCTGCTTTATGTTAAAGTGCTTTCTCCATGTGTCATTTGTATAGAGATCATAGAGGATGTCCCGGGGACAGGAGAGACGGTAGAGTCCGTCCAGAACATCTGGGCTCCTCCACTTCCTGCTGTTTCCCCTCCCTGTCAGGAGAGGGAGTCCTACAAGAAGCTGGGCTTGACCAAGCAGGTTCTGGCAGCCCATACGCAGAAGGAGGAGCAGGCCTTTCTGTATCGCTTCAAGGAGCATCGCGGACTCACAGCACTCAGAGCAAACTGCTCTCAATACCTGGAGCGCCAGAGAGGACAGATGGCTAGTGATTGTGCGTCTGACCACCACACTGACACATCACAACAAAAGTTTTTGAAGGATAACTGTTGTTACTTTTGTAGTTTCTGTCTTTAATATTTTGCTTAGCAAGTTAACAGCTGAGCACAAGAAATATGTCAGATGATCATTAAGGTCTCAAACAAACCCCAGAGGTTAGCCAAAGATGACTAGAGGAGAAAATTAAATCCTATCATAATTCACTGTCAATTGTAAACATTATTTTATATAATTAGTGACACTCAACTAGTTAAAGTCCAAACAGCCATCGAGATGATCTGGCCAAAGTGTTGACTGTCTGCTTCTACGTGTTTTTTTGTAATTGGACTTTATTGTAAAGAGGTCATCCTAGTGACCACTTGTTTCGGGTATACTCGTACTTTTGCTTTCTGCCAAGTTTTAAATGAAAATCACTTTTGTCATGATCACAAGTCACTCAACAAACTTCATTTTTATCTCTAACCTCCAGCTGCACCAGCTGCTCGCTCTCTCAAGCCGGGTGCCGAGCCCACAACGCGGAGGGGCACACGTATTAAGAGGAGCAAGTCAAAGAGAGCGAAGCAGATCGAGTCCTCGGACAGCACAGTGTCTCGTCACGGGCGACAGCAGCTGCGGCCTCCTCGTCTTAACCACGGACTCAACCCGACCTCTTGGTCTCCCTCTGAAACATCGCAGTCAACTTTCCCCATGGCCTACCCCTCCATGATGCCTGGCTATCCCCTCCAGGTTTACCCCAGAGACAGCTCAGCAGCTACCCACACACACGCCACTCTACAAGGCTGTAGGGAGAATCAGGTCCCCCAGGCTCCACCCTGTCCGTCGTCCATCCATGCGCCTCCCTACACCGCCCCAATGGTCACCGCCCCCATGGTCACTGCCCCCATGGTCACCACACCCATGGTCACCCCTATAGTGGCTCTAATGCTGCCCAATTATGTGTACCCTCCAGTGGCCACTGGACTGCCACCCCCACAGCCAGTGTTCCACACAGACGCTGGTGGCTTCCCCACCCAAACACAGCCTTTTTGTCAGGCTGCCTTCCCAGTCCAGGTCCCCTTCACAGCTCCTCCCTCCTTCAGTGTTCCGAACCAGTTCACTCCTCAGGCCGGCTATCTGACCCCGTCGTTCTTCTTCCCCCCGTCCTCGGAAACCCCAAAGGCCCAAATGGAGGGCCAGTCACGCTCCTCTACGCCGCAGTCTGGAGGAGTCGGAGACCCAGCATCCCCACCCCTGTTCCAGTCTCGCTGCAGCTCACCCCTCAACCTGCTAGAGCTGGAGCTGTCGGTGGACAGGCAGGACAGCACAGCGCTCTCCTGTGGAGGACAAGGGAATAATACAACAGAAAGGGAGAAAGGAGCAAGTGGCAGCCAGGCCAAAGAGAGGGATTTGAAGCAGGTAATTAAAAGAACAAGCCTGTTTCTGTTTGATTTCCTCATTCCCATTTCTTTCCTTCACCTTTATGAAAGACTCCCAATGCCTGTGACTGGTATTCCTCACCTGTAACATTCTTAAACTGTCAGGTTAAAAATGTCAATCCCCCACTGAACTGTATCACTGTGGCTTGTTTGAACTCCCGTATGTAGGCTGTGGCATGTTCCCCTGAGACATTCATTCATATGTCTCTCAACCTGTCACGATTAAATGCCATCATCACAGTGATTCCTCCACATTGTTCACTGTACTGCTACTGTATTGATATGTATAATAGTATAAAGTCAAGTCAGTCTAGACTCCTCAGATGAAATGTGGCCCAGGGTGTTAATACATGATGTTATTATCCCTTACACCCTTTAGCCATCTCTCAGTGTCCTTGGTCCACCAGGACCCTTGTATTGCGAGGGCACGTCCTGTGTCTGTGAGCGTTTGTCTTGGGATAAAGTGTTCTCTAGGCTGAGGGCTTGCAGCAAAGAGGTAGGCGATTCATCAGAAACCTCCACACTTGAACCAATCCCATTCCTCCCCGATTCCATATGTCAATTATAACTGTACCAGCTTCTTCTTGTTTCTTTTTTTCATTTTTAAATCTTGCATTGTTCTTGTCCATCCAGTAAAACGTACTGACAAGAAGGAAACAGATTTGGAATAAGGCATGAGGAACATTTAAAAGGCACAATCTCACTAGAAAGAGTAACGTAAATATAGATAACACACTTGTACTGTATGTAGGATTGTATGTTCACATGCATACTTGCTTTGATTTTGCATGCATGAACCATACCAAGGTTTAAACCAAACAGTACAAAATTAGCACTGGAAACCAAACAGAAAAGAGTGCAGAAATGATTTTCTCTGCATTGTATTATTCTGAGATGTGACCAGGACCAACTACAACTGTCTTCTGTTACACATGAATGCAATGTTTTTGCCCAGCTAATACATTGATCAAACAGGCTCAGTTGTAATGATTTGCCCCACTTTAATTCAGCTGGACGATCAGGATCACTGTCTGGTTTCAGCCTTTCTGTGTAGCGATGATAATCACATGGTATTGTGTACCAGGTGATCGGTAAGATGGACAGTTTCCCCACTCACAGCAGAAACATGGTCCCAGTTGAGTCTTAAAGGGCAGAGGCAGAATGCAACACAGCTGATGACACTGCACCTGTGTTATAAAGGAGCAGGAGCTGGAGGAGGTACTCCAGTCTGTCGGCCAGAGCTGTGAAGTCAAGCTCTTCTTTGGTGTTTTAATTCTTCAATGTTTTTGTTTTCGCAGGCGAGTTCACGCGGCGACGGCAACAACAGCGACGTCAACTCTTTGTCCAGCGACATGTTGGACATTATCCTCCATGAGGACTCCTGCTCAGGCACTGGCTCAGCCACATCAGGGTCCATGGGCTCAGGGTCCAATGGCTGTGGGACTTCAGCGAGTGGGACGTCCAACAGCGGGACATCTCAGAGCAGGACGTCAGGCAGCAGAGGCTCGGCCAGCGGGACCTCCGGCAGTGGAACAGGTCTGTTTCAACATCTTATCAGTTATGTTGAGAAATGTGGTCAGAAATGTACCATATTTTGTCCCCCTGTCTTTTGGTAGAAAAAGTCTTTGTTCCATTTGTTAACTGTGCTATTTTTCTTTCAGGAAGCAACAACAGTAGCAATTACTTTGGCAGTGTAGACTCATCCCAGAACAGTCAGAAGGTCAACGGTCACAGCGAGGGGAGGCCGATGGAGATGGAGCGGAGCGACCACTACATCAAGTAGGTACTGCAGGACCCGCGGTGGCTGCATACTACCAACACTGATGACACAGTCATGATGATTCAGTGTTGACTTAGAGGACAGGGGCGTAGAGTGAGGATTAGGCTAGTGGCCCTGTATTCTGTGTGATAATTTTATCAACCTTCTGTTTGTGATGGAAGGCTGAAGGTTCGGGCACACTGTCCTGTTCCTGCTACAGACAGGTCTCCTGTTTATAGATGACAGAGGAAGCGTCAGCAGCCAGGAGGCAGAAAACATCAGAAAGGTGTTGTGATCACTAATCTCATTAAGTTAAAATATATCTTCAGGTGCCAGACGCATCAAAGCTACCAGAACTAGCAGTGACAATAGCCAACTGTCAACTCACGACACCTGTGTCTCGCCCAAAAAGCTGCACATAAACACTGTTTACTGTTTCATTTCCTTGCTGCCGCATTACCAGAGACTGCACACATGGCTTTCTGTTGTGGTCAGCTTCAATAGATAAATCAGTGTGCTTGTCTCAACCTTGATCTGATGTCAGTGGCATTTTTTGACCACTAGATGACACCCTTACTTTTATACTTGGTAGATAAGACATGAACTGAGGCTGTAGAAGGTATCAGCACTTTGATAACTAAGATAAGTACAGAAATCAAAGATGCTTGTTAGCACATCATCCAAACCACTTTTCCCAAAACTGGACTGTCATTGAGACTTGTCAGAAATTAATGTAGCGTTGAGTGTTAAATGTGGTTGTGTGTGTATGTGTGTGTGTGTGTGCAGTGACATCCAGAGAGTGCTGCAAGAGGACAGAGAGAAGCTGAGACTGCTGCACAAGAGCCAGCCACGATTCTCAGAGGAACAGAAGAAGGAGCTGTTTGAGGTGCACCCCTGGATGAAGAAGGGGCGACTTCCAAAGGCAATAGATGTCAAGGTAGAATGAGAGTTTAAGTTAAATTCATTTGATTTTAGTCAGGAAAGAAATATAAAAAATGATCGTTTTGCTTCATTTTGTTTAATCGTCAATGCTGGAAATCAAGGTTTTAGTCAAGATGGTTGTTCACTCTTGGTTTATCTACCTTTTTTTATTTTTAAAAAAGAGGCTTCAAGCTAAGATTTATAACAAGTTATTAGGTCAAAGCAAACTAGTATCCTCATGTTTTTAGCTCCTTTTCAAGACATGAATGTTGCACCATTCTTCCACCTCGATGTTCTGTATGAAAGGCTCGAATACGGAGTAGGGGACATTGTTGTTCCACCTTAAAGTGGCAGCGGAGGTAGTGATAGTGCCTGTGTAAAAAAGAATGAGCCGGCATGCCAGGAAAGGGGCCTGACATTTTGAAGAATAGCACCAGTTAAAGGCTTAACGTCTTATGGAAAAATGTGGGAAACCCTCCAAGCAGAGGACGAGATTAACTACCGTGTAATAGGGATGGGAAATGATTATTATAGCCATGTTATGCCATTGTTATTGTTTAGAAAGCGATGCCTGATGCCTATGTTATATTATACACATGGTCTCTGTAGTGTTATAATGGTCACACATCTTTTCACCATCCAAAATCACACAGTGGTGCAACATTATGCCACAGTTGTTTGGCTGAGTGTAAAAATGGCATTATGGAGGGTTATAGTGGGATCTCTCTGTTTTAAAAACAAAGCCTTTGTTTCCATGGTTTCTCATAGTCCCACTGCATTGCTCTCCTTCTCATTTTCATAACTCATTTGAATCTGTGTGTGTCATCCAGGTGTGCACCTGCTGTGACGGCGCCTCAGAGGCGGCAGCAGTGGCAGCTGTGGTGGAGGCGGCGGAGGATCAGCCTGACCTGGACATCGCTGACACAGACACGGAGGAGGTCGGCTGCCAGCAGAGGCCCGGGGAGGAACCCACGAACACTGTTGTCATTTCCTGTCACAGTCCTTCTCTTGGCACGACAAGCGAGACAATAAACTGCTAAAGACTCTCGGCGTGACTTTCACTACCCATCAGCCTCTTGTTGTGCACGACTGGAGATGGACTTCATCTTACAGACTCTTCACACTAAACTGTTCTTTACTGGCTCTGTCTTGCTGTTTTTTCTGAGTTGAGCCTGTTCAGCTGTCGGAGAAAACGGGCTCAAACAGCAATGATTTGCATAGAATGTGAATATCTGCAATATCGGAGTACCATTTATTTTATTTTAAAATGCTCATAAGCTGCACCTTTTCCTTGTTCTAGCAGGTAGTCCTTGGCCATATGATTACGTATGTTCATTCATTCGTTTCTGTGTAGCGGCACATGGGGAACGCCTATTATGCACTCATTAGGAGATGCGGAGCAGAGTGTTGTCACACAGCCAGCTGTATGCCGGAGGTCAAACAGACATGAACCAATTGCACGCCAGGAAGTGGCTCGGTGGTCTAACCGTTGCAGGCAATGAATGAATCGAGTTTTTTTTCGTGTGACGCAATTTCCTCGGTTACAACAACAACAGAGGAGCGACAACAACTACGTCAGCGTGTGGTAAGAACAGGTGGAGTTAAGTTGGTTTCAGTTGCTCCTGTCATGCAGAGCCATCACGCACAAGTGCACTTTGTGGTCTGCATTGGAAGAACAACAGGGGTGAGACTCCTGTTTGTCTGCTCTGCGTGACCCCGTAACTTTCTATGGAGGACTGAAACTGCAGAAAATCAAATTTAAATACAAAACCGTATGCCATTAAATGCAGCCATGATTCATTTCCCAGATACATTGATATATATTTTGATTTGCTTCTGGATTTATGTACCTTTGTTTTCATTCTGTGCATTACGCTCCCATTTAAAGCCAACCTATGTTACGTTTTCACCTTAAAACAGCAGCTTCAGAATAATTTTGATGATATAGTGTCTTATAACAGAGTGAGTGGTGTCTCTGTCTCAGCCACTTTGCCCTCCCATCTCTTGTTTCTGCACTCTGTAACTTCGTTGAGAGGGTCGGATCGCAGCGTTACACACATGTTTACTTCAACACACAAGTTGTTAACACATAGTATGGTTGACATGAGTTTCATTTGTAGTCAGCACCCACTGACAAACTGTTACAGTCCTGGGATTTGGATTTACGACCATCATGTTGCACTCAGACACTGTTGGGGGGCGTCAAATCGGGGGGGAAAAAGACAATTTCTGTGTATTGCTGCTTTAATTTAAAAATTTTCAGAAAATGTAGAAATACTGAGTGGATATACCGTCAATGGGAGAAATGCAAATAACTGCAAATAATACATTGATAAAATGGTAAAAACAAATGGGACAGTAAATTCAGAAGGGAATCAGTGAAAGGTAAATAAATACAGAAGCAGTTAAAACAGAAATATCAATTTAGGTCACATTTTAAAAACATAATTAATGCTCTTATTTATATTTAAATGTCACTTTTGGAGCATTAAATGGCATGTTTTGTATTATTAAGATGTTATTTTTTTATTTTATTTTTGTACTGATTTTGGGAGTTTTGGTCCTCCGTATGGGATACAATCCCCTCGAGGAAACTGAACAGAAATGGTAATTCTGAAGTAGGATCTGAAGACAATCAGGTGCAGCACACACTGTAAGCTACATTCGCCCACCAGCCCATCATGCTCTCGCTCTTTGTTGTGTTTCCCTTCACGATGCAGCACTTTTTTGTTTCCCCATAGCAGCTGTGAAACTTTCACTTTGATTTCACAGATACCTCTTCTTTAAGGAAAGTATATTTAACGCATTTCAACTCTTGTGCAAATGATTGTCCTTGACTCTTTGTTGGTCATATATATATTTTTTTACATATATATTTTTTTTCTGTACAAAGATTCTTGTTTTTAAGTTATGATGGCAAAATTCAAGCTTCTGCAGGACCAAGATTATTAACATTTAATGTTTGTTTGCTCTTGCAAAAAAATAAAATGTGAGTCATGTAATGTAATATAACACAAGGACAATTCCCACCAGTGGACTGGAAGATGCTGGAGTGGTATGGTGTTTATGGTGGGGCGATAAAAAGATAAAGTGAGGAGAATATTGATGCTCTCCCAGGTTTGAGAGTGTGCCACATGACACTTTAAAATGTTCTGATGTTGGCCCCTCATAAATATGGCAGAGGAGCATCCTGTGGAAGTCACTGTCCAGAACAAACATGTGGCCCAACTTCAGAAGTCAAGGTTTAGGGTTATTGCACGGGTGTAAAGCAGCTCAGACAGATGTCAAGTGGCTGTGTTGGAGAAGCTTTCCTGCACTTTGAAGCTTATGCTGTGATTTGAAGAAGAAAAAAAAAAAAAAAACAGCTCTTCTTTTTGCAACTTGAACGTTTCCTGAATTGTCATTCGTCTTCTCTGTTGTCTGAACTGACACTGGCAAACATTGCACCTTTTTATTTTCAGTTTTATTTGTAAAAAAAAAAAAAAAAAAATAGACGAAGAAAAAAAGATTCTCAATAAAATGTCGCTCAACTTACAATGAATTGTGTTTTCTTCCTTGCGCACATCCGTGGACTGGACCGATTGAAGATTTGAGCTGAACGAAAAAGTACCTCAGATCTCTCAGATTACATTTTTAAAAAATCAATAAGTCGTTATTATGTCTTTGCTCCTGAAGTCATGACATTCACCTTCCCGGTGCAAGCGGATGTCTGGCCGCCCCCCCTCCCTCCCTCCCTGAAACAATAGCCGAGCGGTGCTGTGGTGTCTGCAGACAGTGAACGGATCAGCGGGCCTGATCAAAGCGACCCCTCGGCCCTCCTCTCTTCACACCTCCAACGCATTTACACACCGCCCTCCCGCAGCGGTCATTTGCACCTCTGGAGCCCCGCAAATCCGGTCTAGTCACCGCGCAGACACGGCAGATCCAAGCGGACTGAACCAAGAGATGTCATCCTGAAACGAACCTCTGCTGTCTTTCTTTCTTTCTTTCTTTCTTTCTTTCTTTCTTTCTTCATCATAAGTAACTGGAGGTAGAAACACCACAGTGAAAACTACTCATTCTGCACAAAGTCCCTATTAAAAGGATTCCTTCACATGTATATCTATACATCATGTAACAGTGAGCAGCATTTTCTGCCCTCCGATCTTCAAAGTAACTGTGAAGCAGCGCTGTAATGTAATCGAGTACATTTACTCAAGTTTTGAGATTTTGAGCTATTTCCACTTCACTTCTATTATTTCCATTTTCTGACCATTTATACTCTCACTTCTAAATGATGAACATTTATTTGATTACTTTAGTTACAAGTTACCACTGCAGGTTACATGATACAACAGAGCCATGGCAGCACAATTCATGTGATTTGATATGCAAGCCACACAAATTCCAGTAATCAGAAAAGAGGCTGAACCATAGCATTCACTTCATACTGTACATATGTGTCATTTACTCACTCACATTTAATATCAGATACTTTGAGACTTGTATGGCAGCTGATACTGATGCTACAGCCGTCAGATGCATGTAGTGGAATAAAAAGTACATTATTTCTGAAAAGTAGTGAAGTAAAAGTATAAAGTGGTAGGTAATGGAAATACTTAAATAGCTGCAGCTGGTCGTGGTAGAGCAGATTTGAAGTGCTTTATATAGACTGCTGCTGCTGTCGTAATCTATGATCATTCATGATTATTTTATAAGTCGATCATATATTTTGTTTGAATGTTCTGCGCTATAGCTGCCGGATAAATTAGCTGATATATTTCCCCCTGAAATAAAGTGGTGAGGCATTAAATACACATGGTAAGTACATGTACCTCAGATTAATAGTACAGCACTTAAGTACTTATTTACTTTCCAATAAATTAATGAAATCCTCTTCCTTTATCCCAGGCTCTGTGTGTTAATCTTTTTTCAGGTCATTTCACCACAGACCCCACTCAGTATGGGTATTCACAGACTGTGGACAGCGTCAGAAGTGACACTTTGGAGTGGACATCACAGGAACACCAGAGGAGGCATCATTAGGACTCAGATCAGGACTGCTGTCTTTTCTTATTCATTTGTGTCTGTAGGATCTGATGGTACAGAGGCAGAACAGTGTCTGTGACTCTCACCGGGAGTACAGAGGTCATGTCTGAGCACACAGACAAGAGATTAACACAGTCTATCCCCTTATTCTGCTTGGGGAGGCAGATTTTTATTAGTACGTACGCACATTTCATTTGTCGTATGCGCTGGAATATTTGGCGCGCAGGAAAGCCCCATATAGAGTTATAATACATTGCAATATCATGCTAAACCACACACTGACAAACTGGTGGTTGAGACAACAAGGCCCGTCTGCAGTGCCTTTGTTAGTCAAGAGAACAATATAATGACGGAGCAAGTTATTTGTTCCCACGTTATTTTGAAAACTGCTGAAGTCAAGAAGAGTTATAAAACCCATTTGCCAAGTCCTCAACTAGGCCTATATAAGGAGTGAGTGGATTACTCATTTCACACCTCACAAATGCCTACGATGTGCTAAGGGATCTTGGAGCGAGACAGAGAGAGATAGAGGGAGAGAGTGCACACAAATGGCCCACAATGGCAGAGTAATAACTAATATATTGGAAACAGCCGTGGGTGGGTGGATAGTGGGCTCCTTGTGTGTGAAAAGTGGCTTTTGTGAAGCTGAATTTAAAACAAGTCACTTGTCAAAAAAGATTTTTTATTTTATTGAAACTTATCAAGTGAGGTAGCCTACTAACAGTCATTTGACAGGTATAAATACAAAGTTAAAGACATCCTAAATAATACAAAAAAAAACAAAAAACAAAAAAAAGAAGAAATAATTTACACACAAACTAATAATGCATTTCTAGTGGGACACCTATCTTCTATACAGCCCAGTCTTATTCAACAAGTAAATATTTACACATGCATTTACCCCTTCACTGAAGGCAGGCCAATATACTTCCAAATGACGACCCTGCAGGTCTCTGACCTATGCAAAACAGGTTTAATTACATACTTTATTTATTAAATACCTTTTAGTTTAATTGTAGTTCCCCAATAATTACAAAGAGCTTCTCTGATGCCTTTCAACAAGTTTCAAAGTTGTCATCTCAGCAGTGTTTCTCTCGTGCACTGAGGCCTACCCCACAAAACATCCTAACACAAATCCTCTACTGTAGTTTCAAAACATGCTATTCCTCCTTTAAATCATCTACCATGGTCTCCACACTGACTTGGAGTAGGTTAAGGAAGGCAAGCCCAACGCATCCTGGCTGTCAGCCTCCTCTGAAGAGGAAACGTGGCTTTGCTCTGAGTCTGTCTCGTCCAGGTCAGAGCAGAGGTCATCGCTGGAGGTGGTGGAGGGGGCCGGGGACACCAGGGCCGAGTACATGCTCTCTGACAGGGACCAAGTGCTGTTACTGCCCGGGCACTCTGCCACCGCGTCCGGCAGCATCACCCGCAGGCGGTCCTCGTCGTTCAGGGGCATGCTCTCCAGGAGGTGGTTCAGCAGCTCCGCGGCGACTGTCGGGTCGATGCCCGGACAGCTGGACACAAAAGTGTGGACGTCGTGCATACACTGGATGTAGCCAGCGGCGAAGCGCTCGCAGGCCTCCCGGTTCACGGCGTCCACTTCTGTGGGTGGAGAACACAACACGTAGGTTAGCTCAGAAGTTAGCAACACTGCGCTAGTGAGGGACAGTTAACTTATAAACATTGGGCTCTACGCCCTGATTGGCTGAACCGCGTTCGAAGATGCACACGCGCACCTGTGGCCTTAGTACAGTACAGTTGATTGGAATATCAATGCGCAAACTGTTATCAACTGATTTCTTGTGAGTTTTAAAGAACTATATTGCTCAGCGGAAGAATGCATTTTAAGTCATGGGCTAGTGATTTTTTATTATTATCATGAAAAGTGAAATATTTAACGGCTTGCTGATTAATAAACTTAAACTTAAATGTGTGTCATGTTTACCTTGAGCCCGGTTCTGCAGGATGCTCTCCACACGCTTCACTGTCATCTCCAACACTTCGGCATTCTCCATCTTTGATTGCAACTGCAGCGGGTGACAAAAAGCAAAACTCGTAAGTAAAAAGCAGCCGTAGCACAAGCTAACTAAGATAAAACTATGTAAATCACCTTGAGGAACAACGCTAGGGGGGCACAAATATAACTATAACATCTTACGTCTGCATCCGCGATGAGAACTCTGAGTTCTTGTAAACTTTCATTGATGCGAGCCCTTCTTTTCTTCTCGACCAGAGGTTTCCTCATCTGCCAGAACAGTAAGGACAATGGGGTTACTTGTTAGCCAAGTGAAAAAGCAGGAATGCTGGCGTTAACTTCTCGCGTATGAGGCCCTTACCTTTCTGTCAGATTTGATCCCACTGCGATTATCACCTCTGTCCATTCCGTTTCTGTTGTTACGGATGGGGGCCATGTTGTTGGAGTTTAACCCAGGCGCTGCCAGAAGCCCACTGGACTGGAGGTTGGTGTGTAGCCCAAAGAGCCGTTACAGCTTGTCAATGGGACAGATGGCCGGGCGATCCCAGCGGCCAACAAAGCTTGCAGAGAGGCTGGACTCCTTAATGCTGCTCCGAGTGGGGCATGTGCTGGGTATATATGACGGTTCATTTACATGTGAATGGGTGAACTGGCTACGAGAGCAGAGACACGGCGAGGGCGCGCAACGCTCGTCCCCGCCAAATCATCAGTGCAGTGGTCATGTTAGCTTTTGTTCCCAACTTCAGTCTGAATCTACAGAATGATCAATAACATTACATTTTACACACATTCTACCCGAGTCGGACCCAGGAAATAGTCAGCAAGGTCTATTGCCACAGCCAAAAAACATTAAGTTTAATCAGGTGAAATGATAAAACATTTAGCCTTTGTTGGATTAAATGCAAGCTCAAGAGTACCCTTATATGAAAAGTCAGTCCTTCCCATGTAGAAATACACGTGAAAATATACGCAACACCTCCACATTTACCCCTTTAATGTTAGCTTTTTTTAACTACTCTCTTTTAATCTGTGTCATCACCACTTCAGGCCATGTATCTGCCAATTCTCACATTGTCATCTTGGCCTATTTCATGCCTGATTGTGAGCCATCACTCTACTATGAGGACTAGGCTTTTAGTGCTCCACTCCCACTGTAAAAAAGAAAAAAAACCTAATGTGAATTGGTTGATATGAGCCATTTGTCAAGTACACTACTCACATGTGTAAAGAGTGTAAAGAGCCTTCAGCCTGAATCAGCGCTGGCTCAATTGTGCATCATCCGTGTATTTGGAAGGTATAATAGCATGTTTCCATTGCCTATCCTTGTATAATTTGTAAGTAGTGCTTTTCATAAACGTTTATTGTTGTATAATCAACTCAAATCTCCTACATTGTTCCCATCTAACACACTGTGTCGCCTGTGTCTGTAGTGAGTCATGCGAACACACTGCCATGACTTTTCACATATGGTGACGAGGGCTGTGTGCATGTCTGTGCAAATTTGCATGTGTTGTGTAATTTGCATTTGGTGGGGATTTGCTAGTTTGGTTTGCTGTTAAAGCTCCACAGATTGCCTGGGTTATAGGGCGTGAATATGGCTGTGACGTTTTTTGTTAGATTAGTTAAAGAAAACCTGACACATTACATCTGATTATTTGACTGTGACCTTTCAAGTTTTATTCATGAAATGAGAATTAGTTTTTGTAAAATAATTCTTAAATATTTAAATGATCTACAGCTCTAAAACCTTGTTATAAAATGCATTTTGGAAATGTAAGGTTTCCTTTGAAGTGAACTTACAGGCGTGCTCTGCTAAATGCTGATGTTACATTGCAATATATTATAATACACAAAAATGCTTAAACCAAGGCACACATAATTCACAGTACACACTGTACTGTATAAAACGTTATGCATTAAATGCCCTGATGAGCCCATGAATAAGTGCAAATACTTTCTTTTACTGTTATTATTAGTATTATCAGAATTAATGTGACCAATAGTGGTAACCTAGTGCTAACTTTATTGCAGTGTAGTAGCTGGCTGAGAGTTTGAAACATCCTTACATTTCCGGATGGCAGTGTTCAGAACATGGATCAAAAGAGGAGATGCAGCTTTAAATAAAATACGGAAAGCACTACCATATCGGGTGCTTGCCTTCAAAATAAGGGCACGGTGTTCTGTAATATCAGCTAACAGCATGTAAGAATAGTTTTTTTAAACACAACCCGCTTTGAATGTGTAGTTATATTTATGTATCCACCAAAAACTGGGCACGTCGTTTAAATTTAGACGCTTAAGCCGGACTTGGAGTCTTATTTTGACAGCGGCGAGGCGGCTTTTCCTTCAGACCCACACAACGCTCGTTCGTCAGAGAAGACGCGCTTCTGATGTCACTGAGTCCCGGGGGCGAGACTCGCTCGCTGCTATAAAGTCTTCCCTGCTCGGTGGACGAAACCAGCTCACTGAATCAGACAGGCCTACGGGATAAAAAAGAAAACATACACTCACCAAACAATCATGGTGAAGATCACTTTCCAGACAGTTTCGGCGCAGAAGCCTGAAAAAGACATCGATGAAGACAAGATCGTTATACCTCAGGCTCACGTGAGTTTGCACTTTGTGTTTTTTATTTGTTTCTTGTTGTGGCATTTGTGTTGTGTCTCCGTAATCTTATAGCATAATTACGATATTGTCCTTGTGCATTTGTTGTAATTTAATAGATTCAAGTTGAACGTGTCTTTTTAACTGTAATATTTGATCTGCCTGTTCATGCATCATCATCTCACCTGATAGGATTTATAGTGGTAATCCATAATCTAACTATTTATGTTATGCAAAAAAAAATCTTACATATAAACAAAAAGAGAATATGGTTAAATAATGTGCTGCAGTTATGTTTTTAATATGCTTCAACCTTAATGGAACTGAAGGCTTTGAAATCTCACAATGTACTGCAGTTTCTTAGTGCACTTACTAAAAGAGGCTACGTTTGTCAGAAAAAAAAACTTATTGTGCAAAAAGTTATAATAATAATGGGATAGACAGAACTAGCATTGCAGGCACCCCAGCCTGGGGATGTTGACATTACGTCACCTTGTTTGGCCACCTTCGAGGACACACTGCAGATGGCTGCCCTGGGTGTGCGCGCACCCTGAGCAGAATATGACAGCATTACTTTGATGAAGCAGTCAACAAAGTAAACATATACATAAAATACACATTTCAATTTCTATCAATATAGGCGTTCACACTTTCATATTCATATTCATTTTCGTCGAAATTAGACAACAACAAAGCTGTAAGATGAGGTGACTGCGCCAGTCTGTGACGTCACAAGGTGTTATGACACGTGAATCCTGTAGGTTGCGCCTGGGAGAGCGCATGAGCCTGTGAGTGAGAGTGGTAATCCAGGAAAAAAGTGTAGTCAGTGTTTTTCAGGGCAGTTTAGCTTTTTCTTCTTGTCAGAATTGTCAATATAGAAATTCAAGACTTCAGATTAGAAATATATTGACCAATACCAATAAAACATTTTGTATCTTGTGAACAGGATCCAGAGTACATTTGAGTTTATATGAAGGACAGTCGGGCTCAGAAAGGAAATGAACATTTCAATGTTAAACTCAGCTCTATAGTCCATAGGTAGATAGATAGATAGATAGATAGATAGATAGATAGATAGATAGATAGATAGATAGAATAGTGTATTATGCACATGGTATTCTTAGATATTTGAGATAATGTAACTGACGCTGTACTGAGCAACTGAGCAATTTGAACTGAAAATAAATGTTTATGCAGGCTGGGTTGTCACATTAAGTTCAGCTTTTATTAGCTTCTTTTCTGGACTGCCTCCCAGGAGTTCAACATAATTGGATATCTGACACACAGTGGATATGTACACCTGCCTCATCCTTATTTCCCAACACACTGTACAAAATGAATGCCACGTGATGACGTATCCATCACTTCTGCAAACACCTTTCACCTGTTCGTTACGTCAAGGGGAGATTAAGACGTGATGTCAAAGGCTGCGCGCATTTAGATCGGCTGTGAAAGTGGGCTAGGCGTCAGAGCCAATGTGTGTAGATCTATTAATATGTCCACCTCCACTGAGGGATTCTGGCTCCACGCAATTATGCTCGTTTTGACTCCCACTGAGGGCGCTAGCTAACTGCAAATAAGGAGCGTGGAAGTGGGCCGCCAAGAATAGATCCAGACGGCCACGTGCCAGCATCTTCGTCAGAGCTTGGCGCATCTGTTCTCTCTGCTTCCGCTCTCCATAGCAACAGTAGTAGAGAGAGGCAGCAGATTGACTGAGAGACTGTGGGTGGGCATCTGGCATGTCTCATTCCAGTCCCATCCTACGTCTACCAGATCTCCTCCCCTGACTAACCACTTGGCAACCACTTCTTGATGGAATTAACTCTATTACAATTTGGACAAGAAATCATGACAGTATGAGAGGACATTGTGTCCACTGAATAAAAAAAAATCAATATTTCAATATCAATCAATATTCCTCTTACAGTTTCTCTATAGTTGCTTCAAAGGTTGCACAGTAGACAACACTTCCTTTGTACCGTATTCTGTGGCTGTGCATTGTTAAAACAACATCTACTACTACAACTTGAAAACATGACTAGTCCTCTAACCCAAGTGCTTTTCTCTCTGCAGGGGCAGCCGGCGCTTCCTGTCAGCACCAAGAAGCCTTTTCCAACTGGTCTCTGCTGCCTCACTTTCGGCCTGGTGATCTTCATGTCAGGACTAGTGCTGGCCTCTATCTATGTCTATCGCTACTACTTTATACCTCAGGTCAGTTCACTCTACCTTTCCTTCACCTTGTATCCAGAGCAAAAACAGCCTTAAGTAGCTGTCAAGTGCTAACTCGGCTCTGTTGCGTCTCATCAGCAGATCCCAGAAGACAGCTTGTTCCACTGTCGGGTTTTCTATGAGGACTCTGTGTATGCTCCTCTGAGAGGCCGGCAAGAACTTGAGGAGAATGTCGGCATCTACCTTGACGACAACTACGAGCAGATCAGTGTACCTGTGCCACACTTTGGAGGCAGCGACCCTGCTGATATCATCCACGACTTTCAGAGGGTAGGTTGAGGCATCCTTGTTTGCTATCATTACATTTTCTTGTTAAAGTGATTCATTATGCTGAGGTGCTAACCTTTTTAAAAATCTATTTTAGGGCCTCACAGCTTATCATGACATTGCTTTGGACAAATGCTACATCACTGAGCTGAACACCACTTTGGTGATGCCTCCAAGGAACCTGTGGGAGCTGCTCGTCAACGTCAAGGTGAGGCCCTCGCTGTATTCACCGGTGATGTCACTGGTGAAAGCCATTGTGAAAGCTTTGTAAGAGAGGAACGGCTGTCTGAGACAGTGAAGGACAGCATGTTCCCATCTTCCTGTCTGCTGTGTTCCTCCCACTGAGTGATTCATTTGCATCTCTCTCCCACAGAGAGGGACGTACCTTCCTCAGACCTACATCATCCAGGAGGAGATGGTGGTGACAGGCAGGGTGAGGAACATGAGAACGCTGGGCCCCTTCATCCACAGGCTCTGCTACGGCAAAGAAACCTACCGCCTCAGACGCCGCAACCAGCGCCGGCGTGAGTACCCATCCACTTCCTTTTCAAGCTGTGGTTGTGGCCATGTCGAAGGAAATTAGTGTGTGAAAGATCACAGTGTTTCAACAAACAGCCTCATATTTCCATTTCCTCTTAAAAGAAAACAAAGAAAAACAACATTCCATTATTTGTTCTTTTACTGGTACTGACATACTTACATTTATAATGCAAGTTATGCAGTTATGTATTTAAAACAGTTGTCTGAACCCAAACCATGATCTTTTCTCATCCTAATGACATAGTTCTGGAACCTAAACTCAAGCAAAACATAATCACACTGCAAGCTTTTCACAACTTTTCACTAAGTAATGTACTTCATGTCTTGCACACAAGCTCTTTCTTATCATGTTGTCAGGTCTCGTGTTGTCTTCAACAGACTGACCTCTCCCTTTCCAATCCACTCAGGCGATTAAGATATGCTAAATTATGAGTGATGAGAGCTGGTTCACATCCGCTGATTTTTCGCCCTCTTTAACACCAATCTTGTGATATGTTGAGTCACGTGACGTATTCAGGGTCACCGTGATCTCTCTGCACTCAGGGAGGAAACTATTCCTCTGGTGACTCACTGGGAAATCCGGTGTTCCGTTTTTGTGTAGGAGCAAATAGAGAGCGAATGACAATGCCAAAAAAAAAAAATACAATCACTACCAAATAGGGCCGTCATCGTGACACACTTCGGACATTGTGCCTGTAGTGTAAAATCCTCCTTTAACAGCCTGGCGGCCTGATTATCATGTCAGTGTTTGTGTGTGGGTGCAGCCTGGGTACTTCCTGCTATGTGAGTCACTCACAGAGCAGTGGACACATCCACACACTACGGAGGAGGTGGTGATGCACATGAGTGATATCTTTGTCGTCGCTGTCTTCGATTGGAGCATGAAATGATGCAACAAACTTCCCCCCAAGTACATATATGGACGTGATTTGTCAGGGATCACCGCTGCTGATTGAAAATGGAAGCTTGTAGGCATGATAGCAGTAGGTGTGTTATGAACACTGCAAAGCTCCACTTCACACACTGAACGTGTGAATTCTTCTCTCTTCCAGGTATCGACAGGCGTGAGACAAAGAAGTGCCACAGGATTCGTCACTTTGAGAACACGTTTGTGGTTGAGACCGTCATCTGCGACAGGGTCTGAATCTAAGGCGGAAATCACAGCCATCCAACACTGAAGCCAATTTCAAACCATACCTCTTGAATTATTTACGCGTTTAACTGCACTTTAAGAGCAAGTGTTTGTCCAACAGTTTTACTTTCAGTTTTAATGTTTTTGTTTTTGTCTCAAGTTGGGAATGCTCTTTCATTGTTCATGTACTAGTCTTTTTTTAAGATAGTCTGTATATTTGGATGATGTTATAAATGTGTTCAGATATATCTGTAGCTTGTCGCGTTGTGCATAAGATGTTAATGTGTGTCCGTTTGTGACATTTTCATCCGAAGAGTTTGATTTTAGATTTGTAACTTATTGTTATTTTTTAGTAACCCAGTGCACTGTCGGTGGTGGTATGGATACTTGGAAGCTGCTTGCACTGTGCACTTTGGTTGTCACTTTTATTTTGTTTTGAATGTCAGAAAATGGCAAAACATACCTCATGTAGTTTCTTTGCTGGTTTCTATCATTAATGAATGGTGTACATAACTTTGATCGTTCCTAAGCAATATATACTGTACATTGATTTTGAACATACTGTAACATGCATAGATTTTTATCTGAAATTAACTTGTTTTGTGAACACTCATTTCTTTATTGTTTGTCTCTTTATTTCCCTTGGTATCACTTTTCCTACAACTTGGAGTTAAAGGCTTTAGACTGTAATTAGTAGCAGTGCTTTAGAGGGACAGAAGGAACCAAAGTCTGCGATGCTATGCTTCGTGATAAGGATATGTGAAATATTTAGAAAGAATGCTTTTTACTGTAGATGATATCAAAGGCTAAAAGTCATTTAGTCTTACTCTTTCTCTTCTTCACGTGGATTTGCCTGTTGTCTTTAGCTCTTGCAAGTTCCCAGTCATTCCTATTTTGGCATTATTATCTCTACAATGTTCAATCGTCTCAACTTGAAAAAACAAATGGGGTTTCTGGAGCAAATAAATCTCTGTTGGGAGAGACGTGTGATATGTGCTCATATTTCATCATCATGGATATTTCTGCTGTACAGTTGATTTTTCTTGTAATATCTTGCTGCTTTAAGAATAAATTATGAAACTTGTTTTGTCTCCTCACTCCTCAGTATCATTTTCAGTAAAGCATGCACAGTATTATTATCATTATTATGGATTATAGGTTAGAATAATTGGAGATTGTGCTGACAATAACATGTAGACATTATAAGAGGCAGCTAGTCTTTACAAAGGGAAACAAAAAGTGTTTTTCTTATGTGGACTTCCTCACAGCCATTACAGACAAAAATGAATCTGGAATGAACAAACAGCCTGATCAGTTTAGGTTCTCTTTATTTGTTGCTAAGGATCTGTGTTCGATTGTTTCCACATGCCACAAAATGGCAGCTTCATCAGGGTGAATGCAACACACGTCACAGGATGAATCTCTTGTGGTTAGCCGTGTAGCACTATAAAATGGAAGTGGAAGATTTGGTTTGAAAATGGATCAACATGCAAATCGTTGAGCAGAGTTGAGTTTTTAAACGTCAAATTCATCCATATGTCATGTCGTAATGTAAGTCTGAGCTTTAAGTTTCAGAGCAGACATCAGCTGAAGAAGTAAAGCATATTGTATTGAAATATAAGCTCAGCGCATGAGTCAGAAAAATCTATATTATACTCTTGTTAAGAGCTTTTCTCCAATAAAAATTCAATAATAAATTTGGCATTTTACATCATCATGTTTTCGTCTGGATTTTATTTCACAGACCCATTGCACAAAAGAACAAGATCAGCTTACGCAAAAATGACAGAAACAGAAATTAAAATAACAGAATGAAAGTATGCGATGCAAGAAATGCAAGTCAGCCAAAGTTCGATAGGTTTCATGTCTTGTCATGAAGAGAGCTTACACAGGTTTTCTACACAATATAAGAAACTACACGCTACAAAATCAACATTGATATTCAGTAAATCCCCTAATCGAGTTTTGTTCAACAACAAGAACACCGTCCACTTATACGGTAAGGTGAACATATTCAGTATGAGTAAAAAAGGACAGAGTGGCAGAGACTGTCCATTTGGGTTTAGCTTTGACAGTATTTACATAAATCAAATATCCTATAAACATACTAATATCAAAGAGTACACAGGTCTGGCTGAATGCCATTAACAGCTGTCTTTGCCCAATTTTAATAACCCTATTGCACATATTTGAAGCTACATTTAATAAGAAAATTTAAAAAACAAATCTCTATCATGTACAAAATTATATGTACATATGTAACAACCAATATCATATCATATCATATCATATCATATCATATCATATCATATCATATCATATCATATCATATCATATCATATCATATCATATCGTATCATATCATATCATATCATATATATACATACAAACACACATTTCTAAGGTCAAGTCAAAACACACAGTCAGTCAGTTTGCATTCATAAAACATTCAGCCGACATCAGTCAAATCAGGACTGTTTTAAGAAATGATTGAGCGTAATGCCCACAAAATCTCTGCCGCCCGGCATCAGACTTCATTTATACAATAATAATTACATGATGGTTACATAAATTTAACTTCTGCATTAGATTCTTATAAATCATATAAAAATGTCTGAACAGCAAGATTTATGGGTTTAATACATTTACAATTACTTTTCTGCTGCAAGTTAATAATATTTTTAAAACAAAAAAGTGCCAGAGGAAAAGAAGAAAAGAAAAACATTAAGATGGTAATTCTAGATGATAATTAATAAATAATAGTTAATTACATTCATTTCATCTTTAAGATCACAATTGCTTCTTGACTTTGTGAGATTTACTAATTTAATTACTATAATTACTATACTAATTTATTGATATATTTATTTATTGATTTAGTTTTATTCATTTCTTGTTGCATTCATATGAAAATGTGCATTTTATATATAATGTGCTATATGAATAAATCTTGTTGTTGATATCATAAGTAGTTATCTAACAAGATGTTTCACTTGATGTTTCACAGATGTACTTACGGTATCTGTTTCGCCGAACTATTCCAAATTGTGTCTCCTTCGATCTTAAATGGTTGTTTTTTTGTTCTTAACTGCGAGCTTCAGAACATTAAGAGCGCCTTTACTTATCTTTGACTCGACACTTCTGAGCACATATTTAATCCTACAAAGCCCCGCAGTGAGCTCCTTGGGTTTGAAAATGAATCGTACCCCACATCAGATTCTCACTCATCAGTGAGGAGGGTGAAGCAGTTTTCTCACCATCACAAAAGCGCGATCTTAAAATCGTTCAAGAAATAACTCACCATGTGGCTTCTTTGCTAGACTTTCCTTTTTGCAGCCTACGTCTTGGGTATAAGAGCCCTTTGAGGTTACAAAGGTGGCTGCCAGCTTCCTATCACTGGACCAAATCATGTTTCAGTGCTTGTCGCATCTTCTCCCTATGCTACATTTTAACGTTACTGTCAGCACTGTGGTTAATTGAGATTGCACTCTGACCTGCTTGTTTTTCACCCATTGCGGTGCACGCCACATGTGCCCTGCTGCTGGAAACAACACTGGCCCCTTTTCAGTTTCAGTGCTCAAGAAGCCAGGTCTTCACTACCAGCAGTCCTCTAAAAGGACTAATTTTGCTTTAACTAAAACTCTATTCCTCCCCTGTTCAGACCTCTGAAGTGCTGAATGTGGCTCTTCTTTGGCTTATCCTCGAGAGCCTGAAGCTGTTTCTGGTGCTTCTCACCTCATGAGCGATGAAGTAGTAGCACAAAGCGTCCAGACAGCAGGTGATGTTGGACAGGCACATAGTTACCTGTATGAACAGGCTGATGGTTTGCATGGAGCTACAGTCTGTAATCACTTTTTGGTGCACCTGGAATGGAGGACAGAGAAACATTAGTCTACCGTCCTGCCTACGAGCATGAAAATCTTAAAATCTTAGAAAAACCCTCGATATAGCACAGCCAGCCAAGTCAGCAGAGTAGATATCTGTTTTTTTACATTCGGAATTAATATATATGAGGTGACTTTCACGTTGGAAGGTGGAAGGGATGGCAGGGATGACAGCTGAAGGCTGCCAAGCCAGAGGCCACTGTTTGAGATGGCCCTTCAAAATTGTTCAGCACGAAACTGCTGAATGTTTTTAACTAGATGTGTTAATGTTTGAACCCATTCAGACCATGAGCGCAGCGCTGTCATAACACAAAGATGAAAATCAAACCTGACGGAAAACATAAAAGTTGCAGCTAAAGAAGTGTAAAGCTTTGAGATATGCTGGGTTGATTGTGTTGACTCAGTAGTGTGAACTCTACAGCTGTATGTTCTTATCTGGGTTTTTTTTTGAAGATGATATCTTTGCATTTCTGCTGTACAGAGGTAAAGTTACATGTTGTTGCATCTGTCAGACTGCAGTAATGATTTTTTTCAGATCGAGATGTCTCACGGTTGATAAGAAATGAAACCCACCATCCAATTCTAAGGGCGGTAGCGACTGTAGGTCACATCCTCAGTATTTATTCTTTAAACATTGTGTTGTTATACAGCATGTCACTTTCAACTCAAACGAAAAACAGATGCTAAAACAGTTTGACTTTTTAAAAAAAAGGTATTTATGCTCCGGCATCAGAATAACAGATTCTTTTATTTTAATTGTACCTGTATTAGAAAAACAAACAAACAAAAAAAAACAATGCCATGTTTGATGCTAAAAAAGAAAAATTAATGAACATAGCATAATATGCTTCTCCTTCTACAGGTTAAATTGGCTGCTTTCTTTGCTTTCATGCGCGTGTTCCTGTAACATCTAAACTGGAAAAAATATAAGTCACTTGAGAAAAGTTTTTTAAATTGTTCAAATAGTAAAACCATATGTCTCCTGGTTTTTAAACAAGACCAGGATAAAATATGTCAGTATTTCTGACTTGGATCTGATTTAGTATTTAAAAAACAACGCAGGAAGCTCGACTTTTGACAGTGATGTAACACAAAGCAGGTACTTTCAGCGAATGACTAAGTGAATTGATTTCCCCACTCAGGTAAAGTGATTTAAGAGCACATTTCCTTTCTTTTTTTTTTTTAAGACCTGATTTAGTATAAAATAGACATCATCTTAAGTAATTTAGGTTGTTTGTTGATTTCTAAATTGAGTCGAACCTTTAACATTTATCAATACATTTGTATTAATATATTAAAGTTTGTAACTTGGGCGAGAAGTCCCTGAAATGGTCATCAACAAATGGAAATTTAAACATTAACTATTTCACAAGGAATGGACTGAAGCCCATCTGCTGATGAAGATGATGCAATGTGATTTCAAAGTTTCAGGACCTCTTCTGCTTTAACCTTCGTCACACTTCACGCCCTTGACTTCACTCAGTTTACTTCAAATGAACTTGTGGTTGTCTCACCAGGAACTGCAGCAGAATGCCGAGGTGGCTTGGGGTGAAAGGCAGCAGGAAGGCGCTCAGACTACTGTAGATGATCTTCACACAGGCCCGGCTCTGCGCGCTGTGCTGGCCCGACTGCTGGAGGGCCCAGATGGTCTTGACAGAACAGTAAACCAGCACCAGTGCAGGCAGGAGGAACCCAAACACCTGCACGCAGATGATCACCACAGGGCTCCAGCCTTTCCCTGAAAACCGGTGGAAGCAGTGGAACTCTTCCTTCCCGGCCTCTCTGAAGCTATAGGTGGTTGGAAAGATCGCTGCCAGCACCACCACCCACACCGCCAGGCAGATCCCCAGAGCTGCTTGGGGTGACCGCAGTTGCTTGGCTTTGAATGGGTGACAGATAGCCATCCATCTGTCCACAGCTATACACATGATGGTGTAGATGCTGCCATATATTCCAACAAAATACAGACTCTCCAAGATCGAACAGAGACGCTGGAGGTCGGCATTCCAATAATAATTGGTGGCATGCATTTTGAAGGGAAGAGGGAAGAGGAGGAGCAGGTCCATCAGAGCCAAGCTGGTCATGTAGATAGTTGACTCCGTCCATTTTCGCAGAACGATGCAGAACACAAACAGCGCCACAGCGTTGAGAGTCAAACCAAGGACAAATATGGGAACATAGATGACCAGCTCCAGATACTTCATCGCGCGGTCCACCTGTGCAAATGAACAGTTGACCGTCGCATTGACGCTGATGCAGCTGCAGGGAAGAATTTTGATTTTGATTTAATTTCAGCAGCTCAGTAGCGATTTCAAAATGAATCTGCCTTTCCTGTCATTACTCTTTGTTCCCACACAGAGACATCTGTGAGAGATGCCACGGTGCCAAGCCACTTGAAACTTCTCAGCTATGTGGGTTCAGCCGCTTTAACTTAATTTTTTTTTTTTTTTAACGTATCTGCTTTCTGGTGGAAATGCCCAAAACCCTGAGAGAACATGTACTGTTATAGTTTAAATCCTATGCTCCATATGTTCAGTGTACGTTTAAACTACAAGTGAGCTGTAGGTTGAAAGTGAATAGTTTTGACTTTAGTTTGACAAATTACAGATCACATAGATATGAAAGGAAATAGGTTGGTTAATCAGATATGCAACTTGGTGTTTTCACTGTCTCTAAACACCTACTTCTGTCTGACCTTTTTTCAGTGCACTAACTAACTAACTGAAGCACCAATTGGATCTGAGGGTCAAAGTGATTTAAACACAACAGAACACAAAGATTCAGGTCTCTTTTGGAACCTGGAGTAAATCTACTGTCGTCACTAAATGAAAGCATCAGCTCATGGCACAGAAACCTCGGGCTGCGGCTACTGTGAGGAGTGAACAATTGTTTTCAAGAGAAAGACAGAAAATGCATCTCCCAGCTCTGTGGTAGTCTATCTAAAAAGAAAAGTGAATCAAATAAAAACAAATCATCCACCAAACTCGTGATTCAAGGTCTACGGCCCATCAAATCCAATATATGTTGCTCTGAGTCTTAATAAATGTAACTTAAACATTCAGACAAAAACATGCCACACATTTTCCTGCAGCAGTAAAAATGTCGAAAGCTGACACAGTTTCACTATTAGATACGGTGTGGAAAATGTGAATTCTAGTTGTGCTCTTACCTCTCGGTTGCCAACATCTCACTCAACTCTTCACAGTCGCTGTCTGACTGTCTGCACTGTGCCAGACACACTTCTGCTTTCTCTACCTTTGTCGTTTCATCACCACTTCCTGAGTCATGCCACACATTGTGAGTGTATTTTGAGTGGTACGTTACAGTCATTTAAAATCAAGGCAGAGGTGAACTTAGTCCAAACTCTTACCTTACTCTCACTGTGTAAAGATACAGGCATGCATGGTCACTACAGATTGCCAGAACATTAGTATTTGTAACTTCTAAGGACATGAGTTGTATTTAAGTGTACCCAGAAATCAGGGGCACCTAACCCCGACCCACTTAATCATTCCTTTTTAAAAACAGTGGTTTAACGCTAACATCAGCATGCTAACATGATCACAACTCCACCGACCCCAAGAGACTAGCTGACGTCCTGGCGTCAGTTACTCTAGATCATAATAAACTAAAGTAAGTGTGAACATGCTGATGTTCAACAGGTTTAGTGTCCACCTTATTAGCACATTAGCATGCAGTGGGATGGTAGTTTTGCAGCTATTCAAGCCAAGCATTGGATCAATGAAATGTTTGCATGATTTTGGTGCCAGATGAGGAGTCAGAGGATCACCAAGGTCAGTAGGATTCATCCACTGGGAAGCATGAATGTAATTTCTGCTGCTAGGGGTCTCAATCAAAACAAAAGATGTAAGAGGTATTGCTGATTTAAATCTGTCTACGCGACTCAGGCATGAACATTCACAGATAAGGTAACGTTATAAAGTTTTATAAATGTAATGTTTAGTCACGTTGACTTTCTTCCTCCCTCGTTCTCTCTGGTTTGAGCAATGTTGGAAAGCTTTTGCAAAACCTAAGGACACAACTCAACAAAATACATCACAGAGGTCAACATATTATATTGTTTGACCATCCAGTAGTTGTGTTATCTCAGCCTGGACCACGCTCTGACAGACTAGACAACAATCATGTCCCTCTATGTGGAGATGGTATAAACAAAATTGAAATAAAATTTAGGAAACCATGGTGACTCTCACATATGACTGTGGTGTTACATTTCCTCAGACTGGAGTTTCCATCACTAAATTAAGATGAAGTCAGGTTGTGATTGTTCACTGCGTCTCGTGAATGTTGGTGTTGTTGTAACATGTATGAAGTAAAAGGCCGGGTGCCCTTTATATTATATTTATTAGTTTTTAGGTTAAAGACCTTTGATTTGGTTTGTTTACTGTCTCCTTTGTACCGTACTGTGATTTCTGTACTCTGGAGTGTTATCGGTACTGGTATTGGTCTGAGTGTGTCTGTAGGATTTGATCTCCCTTGCTCACAGAGACAGCGAGGAGGCGCCTTGAAAGTGTTTGCTCTTTCATGTCCGTGAGAAGCTGCAGAGGCAGATTTAGACTGTGATTGTGTTTGAGGTTTTCCTGGTTTCAGTTGCTGAGATGACTTAACTGTATTCAAATTGTGAGACATTTTGTCCCCCCCCCGTTTTTTTTTTTTTTATCAGAAGTGTGACACGTTAATATGATGTCGGTCACTCTGATGTTGGTCCTCTTCATTAAATGGAATAAATTAGAGGGTTTTAGGGCACCATCAATGTAAGATGTTCTGTGAATGCAAATGAACTGCCAGCCACACTGCCACCTACTGTTGTGACTGGAGTGAGGCCCCGTGGTCTCTAAGAGGCAAACACAAACCGATTCTCACTTAAAAATGACATTCTGGGAACCGTAAGACATTGGGATAGGTCAGTTTTGTATTTGAGACGCACATCACTTGATACATTTTGAGATTTTGGTCAATCATCTACTATTCTGGTCGTCTTTTTTCACACGATTGGAAAAAAAACGTCCAAAGAACAAATTTGGGTGTATTTGCAAATCAGTGCATATCTAATTAGATCATGTCCGATATGAATATTTAGAATAAATTTCATAAAACATTTATGACAAATGAAAACAATCAACTTGGGAAGTTTCATGCTTCTATAAGCTTTTGTTTTGTTTGTGTTTTACCTCACTCACCTTGCAGACATGTCAACAGAACGCAAACTGAACTGTGCCATCTTTAACAAAAACAAACATGGTTCAAATAATTAAAGAATTAAAAATAAACCCTCCATGAATATCATTCTGTTGACAGTGCTGACTCACTAAGTCATGTGCTTAACAAAAAACAAAAAACAAAAAACAAAACCACACAGTAGTCACAGACACTTGGCATGTGATTTCTTGTATTTATTCAACTTCAATCGTGAACACATAATTGGGAAGTGACATTATGTCACATGTACGGCTGAGTACTGTGGAACTCTGAGGGGTATAGAACAAGACATAATCATCTTACTAAAATAACTTCCAGCCCCTCCAAATAAAACAACAACAACAAAGAACTACAAACACTCACTTGAGCGCAAACACACGTTTGTCCTCGCTCTAACTATTTGCTCTGCAGGTAAAAACAAACCCAAACTAGCCTGTTTACATTCATCGAAGAAGCCCTTTTTCCGGAATGTTTTCTTCTTATTTTGACTCTACAAATGTTTGTAAATGGTGCAAGACAAACTTCAGAACTTGTACACGGGGTTGGCGCCGCGGGAATATTTTAGAAATGATTTTGGCACAAGGTGAAATCCTTGTGAAAGACTAAAGCAAACCATCTCGACTATCTTTCTTGTTGAAGTAAGTGAGTGAGACACAAGATTAACGAAAGCACAAAACACCTGGTGTACAAATAAGAACAAAAACACATGCAGGATGCTTCACAACAAACTCTCAGGAAACAAAGAGCCCGCTGTCATTACAAACCGTTCTGAGCACGCATGCAAGACTTTGAAAAATGGTGAAATGACACGAACATGCTCGGATTTCCACTGGAAGAGCCAGCCAGTTTTCTAACATCACACCTTTAGCAACAAGTTGGCACGCTGAGCAACAGTCAGTTCACATGAGCACGTCTGTAAATAGTAAAGGGACCTGCCACAATTTCTTAGCATCTACAGCGAAGCAAAAGACACGACTCATCTCTCAAGAAAAGACATGGAGCCGGATAGGAGGCGGAAGAGAAACTGTCGACCCACTCATGATGCACAAACACACACACACACACACACACACACACACACAAGATGAGATGTAGTCGCTCTAGGAGGCGGTGAACTTCCTGAGCGTGATGACGATGAGGGCGAGGAGGACGGACGCTCCCAGGAACACGGCTATAACGATGGCGGTGATGGCCCCCGGCCCCAGCACCCCTGCGCACACACATACACAAAGGAAGAGATGCAGTTTTTTAAAGGAACAGTACACCCAAACGTGAAAAGTCGGCCGTCATCCATGCAGACGCATGGCGGTGGAGAGATTTCACAAAACATTTCTGGAGCTTCACAGCGAAACAGTGTTGTAGCAATCTCCCCAACAACTGAAGTAGCCGGGGAATTGTTTTAAAATGTAAAATGAACGACTGAAACACAGATGAAATGTTTCCATATAGCTCAACTAGTCTCCGGAGGCCCAGAGATCCCAAGTTGATTTGAAAAGGGGTTATTTATCATTTACAACCTTTATAAAAGCTCAAATCTTTACTGTAGCTGCTAAGCTAAAAGAGTTAGGGCACAACTGTCCCAAAAGTAGTGCATGGGTTGGACCGTGCAGCAAGGGAGTAAAGACCCTCTTTTTCAAATCAGTTTTGGATTTCAAGGCTTCAGAGACTTGAAGGGCTGCCTGGAGCCATCTTGACCGACACAAAATGGTGGTTGGTTGTATAAATGCTTCGTCTCACGTCAGTTGTTTACCTTCCTCCTCATCCATGGCCTGGGAGTGCGTGGCGTCCTCGTAATCGTAGGTGAAGGGCTGCTCCGTCATGTCCTGGAAAGGGTCTTTGGTGGTGACGTCACTGGGGGGGTCTCCGGACATTGTGTCCTGGTTGTCTGTGGAGGCAGGGTCTGAAACCGTCTCTGCGGACCAAGAAGAAAGTCTGTTACTCCCTGACGCTTGACCTGCTGTGCAGTTTTGACTCTCTGTGTTTTTCTTACAGGCGGTCATTTCGCTGACGAGGCGCGTCGCTCTGCTAATGGCTCTGCTCGACTTCTCTCTGGACGCTGAGGCCTCGGGGATGCAGAGCTGCATACATGGCCCCGTCTGTAATGACTCCAACAGCCTCGCTCTGTCTACCTGGGTTAACGGCTCAGGCTGGAGCATAAGGATGTCTTTGTGGAGGATGAACATTTTGTCCGTTTGAGCCTCAGGTCACCTCTCCACATGTTTTTCCTCGAGGGTTCAAACCCAAGCTTGTCTTTTGTCCACGAAACTCCTTCAACTAAGATTTGCTTCATTATTTCAGTGGAGTGGTTGATGCCTCAGCACAAACAGCGTTCTGTAGGACTCCCTGCTCTCTCATCCCCTGCCAATCAGTCGTCTGTTCTCTTTCCACCCCGAATTGTCCTCTGACATTCCTCCCATCTGAGCACGAAGTTGCCCTGAGACTTTTCACACCTCCTCAGTAGCCAAAGAACAAAAGTCTCTTTCTAAACCACGTTTCTGTTTCCCGACACAACTCCACTGAACGCCCGATTGAGGATAGAACCGTCAAAAATGTCTCGGTGACTGTGGTTGCCGTCGCCGTGAAGCTAATTAAATGGCTGCACAGCTATTCTTTTGAAATCTGAAGGAAAAAGAGGGAAAAATGTGATCTTCGTCACCCTCTGAAAAACCAAACTCTTCACACACAAGCCCACCCACTCGCTGATTCACTTATCCTGTCCTCAACTCTACACATACCAACAAAACCGTAGTCCAAACATATTTACACTCAGCTTATTTAATGCTACATATTTACTTTGTAGCCACTGACGCCCTCAGTAAACTCCTTGACCCCGTTTTACATCTTTTCTCTGCCGTTATCAAAGAAGACTTGATTTATTCACTCTGAAAGAAACAGAAACAGTAGCACGATAACGAAGAAACTACTGATAATGACACTGAACGAGTCTTCGGCATCAGCATGTTGGCTGCGGCATCTTCTAAACTCCGATATGCACTTCTGATGGGAGTATGTTAATGCTGCAGTGTTGACTCGCCGTGTTAAGCATCCTGTCCCGTAGCTGGCCGGAGGTTTGGAGGCCCGGGCCTCCGGCCAGCTTAGCCATCAATGAGGCCTTCAGCCGAGGGCACAAAAGGCAGCTTGTGCGGTCACGGAGGGCGGCAGGCTGCAACCAGTAACAACCGGCCAGGCCCAAAGCAGGCACCGGCCGGGCACTGGATGTCAAACAAACTTGTTTATTAAATAGTCCCTGTGTGTAAAAGGCTGTGCCTTCTGGACAGCTTGAATTAATAAGAGGGCAAAAAATAATAACACGATGTTTTCCGTAGTCGTTTGTTTCCATAAGGAGGAGTTAACTGCTGCCTGAAATGTCTGTTTAATGGAATTAACATGACTGAGGCGTCCACAAACAGCTCGCATCATTTATACGGTCCCAACTTAAATGTTTATCAATTACTTCTTTCACTTTGAACTGTTTGTCCATTTTAGCTAACTATTACAGCTGTTCATCCTTTACTTTCAGCTACTTATTTAGACTAATTGTTTCATGTTTTAGCTCAGTACTTAATTAAAAACATTACATTTAGCTAACTCTTTCGACTGCTAATTATTGCTTTTAGCTAACTATTTCAACTGTTATTCCATTACTGTTAGCTAGCTAGTTTTCCAGACCATAAGCTGTCAACTGTTATTCATCAATTAAAGCAAACTATTTCAGTTGGTCATTACTCCAAGAGGTCAACCATTTGCTCATTACTTTAAGCTGAGTTAACTATTTCAACTTCCCGTTCTCTGACTAGTTTTCAGGCTCTAACTGCAGCACATGATGCTAACATGTTGTAACTGACTCAGATACGGAAACTTGGCTATTGTTATTGTATATCGAAAAGTATAACACTATGGAAATTAGTACAATAAGTGACGGTGGTTTAACCTAAAGTAGGTTGGAGCAGCGATGAGAAACGCACCCACTTCCTCACACGACACACACCTTAAAGTCTTTTTCCTAACCCAGTACTTTTGGTGCCAGAACCTAACCAACTTGTTTTGGAGTGTATCATGTAGTAAGTGTGTCCTGTAGCACTGGTTGTGTTTGTTGTGTTTAATACTGTTTGGCTGTTAAAACTGTCAGTTTCATGTGTCAGTGAAGAACCCTCCTTCTCTTTACATAAATCCAGACTCATAAACGCCTGGCAGACCGTAGGGAAGGCTGATTTCATACACTGAAAAAACACAGAGGGCCATTTGTTGGTACCTCAGGCCTCATCGGTCAGGTTTTCACACCAGCCGGAGAGATGACAAAGCGCGCAGACGGGCGTGTGTGAAAAGCAACCAGACCAAGCATTGAAACCACGAGCGACAACACGACATCGACGCTGCCGTGTGTCCTCACTTCACCCTCTGTCGCTCCCACAGCTGTTTTTCCACCATTTTCCATTGTAAACTATCTGACTAATGACCCAGTGTGTGTTTTATTTTATTCTGAAATGAGGAGAGTAGGGAATGAGGTTCAGCTGCCAGAACTGGTCTCTGGTGCCCAGCTACAAAAACTGGTGATGAAACCTCTCTGTCTCATGGGACAAAACGCTGTTTCTACTGTCATTTTGAGGAAGTTCGAAGACAGACCATGTGAGCAAGTATCATGTGGTATAGTTGAAACTTTTTATTGCCACCAATATCTTGGTTGTTTTACAGAGTCAACCGTTGCGGCTGAACGTCACAACGTCTCAGTCACTCGACTGGCTGGGCTTGTGGTCAAGATCGGCCGCAGCGCTCGAACAAACATCACACAGTGTACCTGATGACGACATCTGTCGCAGAAAACAGATCAGATCCGGCTGCAAAAGTCGAGCCGAGCGTGGCCTGGCCTTTCCTTTTTCATTTCTCCTGCCTGTGTCACACTGATACTGTGCCAGATTGTTCTGTTGTTTGAGCTGAACAAAAATCTATTCTGGGGTCCTCCACCTCAAAACCGGACGGTCCTAAGCAAGAGGAGGCCGCGAGATATTTTTAGAGTGGTGTCGGCAGGTCATGGCACCTCGGTGTTAGAAAACCCTGACATCATTCGCTTTTTCTGTCCCAGTGAGTTGTGTCCTAAAGGTGACAGATGTTTCTCTTCTCGCAGGACAGGGAGGACATCGTCGACTCGCTAAAATCCCTGTCGTGTCGCTGCCCCCTTGACCTCCACCGTGGCCCCTGAAGGGTGAGAGCAGCTCAACCGTGTCCAGAGCCTCTTTTTTTATTTTGACTGATTTGAGTGCAAAAGAGGAACCGAGGACAGGCGGCAGTAAGCGAAAGTGAAAGAAAAAGGGCAGCAAGTGTGCCAGTCTGCCAGTCTGCGCTCACACGGATGTTCACAGGTGATGACAGAAATTCCGTTCTGTCACACCTGCAGATGTTCCACTACCTTAAAAAAAAAAAAACTACACTAGAATCGCTTCAGCTCCACAGCTCAACTCAGGGCCAAGGTATTCAGTTTCATTTGAGCATCATGAAAGCAACTGAGTCATCCTGTTCGTCAAAGAGCAGCTTTCACAGCTCGCAGTGCCTCAACAACTGCATCATTTACACATCAGGCCGCGGAGTCACTCGCACACGCAGGCCATGTGCGAGGGGTGAGACGACACGTGTGCACACATCTTTGATTTGACGCCTACAGAAGAGCAAACATCAGCCCATGGATGGATCACATACAGCAACATAAACAGAATGCTATAAGGGTTTAAAATACATACTCATAGTAAAATAATAAAAAAGATCAGCAATAACTTTAACAGATGTGATAAATTTACACAATTTGTTGCTTTTTCTTTAAAAAACTATTTTCAAATCACATCTTTCACATGTTTCCCTATAAATCAGGCTTTGTCATCTGTTTCGGGTACGTCACTTCTATAAGTACTTGTGGCACGCTGCTGAGGTCACATACTTGTCTCCCATCCCAAAAAAAAAATCAATCAATGACACTCAAAATGTAGGTTTACCTGTGTGTACAAAGGCCACCATCAGGCCGAGGAGCACCAGGAGGAGGAATCTGCAGATGCTGCTGCTGTGGACCATGCTGGCTGCGAATGGATGAGCGTCAGATGGAGCGAAAGAGTCCCCGGGCAAAAAAAAAAAACTGCTTCGAGTGGTCACTTCAAAACGAGTAACTGGCCCTGGGAGAGGAGCAGGAGGAGAGTACAGGGGAGCACGGGAGGGGGAGAGGTAGGTAGGCTGAGGGGGTGAGAGAGAAAGGGGGAGGGACTAGGTGTGCACAGGACCGTCAGGACAGTGTGGACTCTATGAGCACATCATGGCAGGGCGCACCCACTCCAGAACTCCTCCTGGGTGTGAGGGGTAAACACTTGGTGGGGGTGGGGAGGGGGGGCTGCATCATGAAGGTCTCTGCTGGAAGAATTTTGTGCCTTTGCTCTTGAGGGAAAATATGACAGCAGAGAAATCTGAAGAGTCTGAAGTTGGCAGTGCTGCGCGAAGTTTTGAGCTCTGAATGTGCCGGTTTCTCCACGTAAACAAGGCAAAGTGTAAACGTACTCATTATAAAGACTGACCTGCTTTACATCGAGGGATTTTAAAGGGGTCCTCCGGCAATTTAGCTCTGTGCTTTCTGAAAGTTTGGGGACTCACAAGAGATAGATTAGTATCAGAATGGTCCGAATTGAAGTTGTAGGTGCTGAGATATCCTGACTTTATGGCCCGATCCCACCTTTTTCCAACGTTCACGCCTCAGTGTCTGGATTCTTGTTGGGATAGAGGGCACGGTGTCATGGCTGCCTTCTTTATAACGAGTGTAAAACAATCTACTAGTCTGCTGATGTTTTGGTGACCAGCTAGCCAGCTAACATGACACTGCCACTGCTGATTTGTACACGACGGTCCTGCATTTCGACGTTGCATCGATGGGGTGTGTAAGTCCTGCAGTGAGGTTGCTGCACTTGGTACCGCTCCTCTAATTTGAGCGCAGACTGGCAGACTAGGACCACAGGTTGCTAATCTCAGCCTATAAAGTGCCGCTAGAGGCGAGGTAATGAAGGAGAGTTCTTTTTGAACTCATGACTTCATGACAGCGGGTGATGTATGAGGGTCTTGAAGAGGAGTCCCATCTCACAGGTGATGATTTCAACCACTGCCCCTTTTAACTGTTCTGAAGGCGAGGAGGCACTCGGAAATTTCGGATTGCATGTCTTATATTGAACCGTTGAAACGTAAATTAGTTGGGAACCTGAGAAGACACCTGAGCCAACAACAGTTTTGCTTTATTTGAAAAGTGACCAAAGTGGGTGCGTCATGTTCTACAGGTAATCCTGCAACCCCCTCCGTTGATCTAGGATCCTCGACTGCAACGGTTCTGCTAAAAGCTGGTAGAAACGAGGGGCCGACCTGCTAGATTGCATCAAGAACGGGTTCAATAAGCAGAGTTAATTTGATGGAACTAGGCTCATACATTTCCCTGAATTACACAGCAGTGTCAAACTTGTCCACACTTGTCACCATCTTCAATGGATACTTGTAAGGTAGCTAGGTCAGGATAATGGTATTTGTAGTTTCAAGCTCAGGTCTGATCAGTCAGCTGTTTGTCTAATTGAGAGAATCTGCTTTAAGTGCAAAAACAACATCAAATTGCAAAATGAGGGATGTGGGTTGTGATTCAGATGTCTGGAACCAGGCTTTATCGCAGTCAGCGAATCATCTTCGAAACCACACCATCCGGTTTACAGTCAGACTCAGATCCTCCTGAGCCTCAGAAAACATTAAGCGATACAAGTCTTACTCTCCATCAGTAGTAGAGTAGGCTGACTGATGGGACACATTCGGTGGAAGTCCTTTAGTTCTGAAGTTTTGTGGGTCAAATCTTTGCCTGCAAAGTGGTTCCTAGAGTTAATATAGTTAAAATAATAACTTCAGTTTAATATTTAGTTGATTTGAAAATCAAATCATGTCAGTTGTTATGCAGTTAGCCAGAGGAAAAATTAAGGTTTGGCACACTGCTGAGGGCATTTGTGTCTGATTTCCCTCTAGTCTCACCACATTTCTGTCACCGTATTCAAGGCTTTTCTGAAACATTCTTTGCCCGTATGTGTTGATTATCTGGGTGCGTGCTTAGAAATGTTGTTGCTTTTCATTTGGAGGGATTGGCGGGTTTCATTTCCTCTTCGTGGTTTAAAAGACCATAAACAATTTCACCCAAATTGCATTACTATCAAGTGGTGAGACAGCATAGTAACGGTCACTTTCCAGTTCCTCTTAAACCAGATTACCAGGAGAAAAGACGCGAATACTGAAGACAACATCTTCAGCTAAGAGGGATTTGAAACATTATCTTCACTGTTGTAAATGCTGACACCTGGTTTTAACCTTCATTTGTCATTTTAAAGCTCTTAACAGGATCTCTGTAGTGTGAGTGGCTCAATGCATGTGAATCAAATGACTTCTGCACATTTTTGGGGGGTTTTCTGAATAGGTCAGACACAGGTGTGCACAGCCCACATATCAGACTGTTTTATTCCATACTGCAATAAAAAAAGTATGACTCCAGCAGATCATTTTCATATATTATAATACAGATGCAGAATTGAAAGTTTATTCTTTAAACAGCCTAGTATTTTACAAGAAATAGATAACTACTTGGAACTTTTGACGATGTCCTTAAAACAGGACATAAGTGGGCACGAATCCTTGGGCTCTACTCTGCCGTCGTCATCCATGAACACCCAGCAGAAAACAGGGAGGGAGAAGAGAAGGGGGAGGGGGGCTTAAAGTGTGAAGGGGAAAATTTCAATAAATAAAACAAAAACAATGGATATAATCTCTCTAACCTTTCCCATAATACCCCAACCACCCCATCTGTATATCCACACTTAAAAAAGAAAAAAAAACAAACAAAAAACATCCCATACAATGGATGCCAAATTTGAAATTTGCCAGGGACACGACATGGGATTCGAGCATCTGGTCGGTGAGCAGATCAACGCCTCTCCAGAACCGTGAGTTTATCTGGCGACTGCCGTCTTGGTTGGTCGGTTGTTTTCACTGGCCAGTTCCCTCCAGTCCGTTTCTCTGGAGGGGTTTCGTCAGATTATAGGTCCGTAGGCAACAGGGAGCACACCCTGCCTCAGAGTTCATCGTTTTTTTTAAAGAATTTAAGAGGGATTACCAGAGTCATGTCTGATAAACGGGAAACCAAAAATGAAGGTGAAAGTCGTGGAAGCAGTCGAGGGGGCACAGCAGCAGGGGTTTCGGGTCAAACAGCTGCTGTTCATATCAGACACAGTCAGTGGAGGTTTGCTTGGCTGCAGTCTCTTAAAAGTCCTCCAAAGTCTCAATCTCGCCCATATTCAATCTCTCAGATGACGCGTTCACAGAAAAACCTGTGAATGAAAAAGACATCCTGTTAGCAGACGAGATATAAAAAAAAAGCTGTGACACATGGCTGCAGATTTACTGAGATTCTGCTCTCACCTAAAAGGCTGGGGTCGGCACGGACCATCTTCTGCTTCTTTTTCTTCTTCCCTGAGGTGACGGTCTCAAAGCGCTGCTGCTGCTGACCACTCGTATGGTTCGACTGGTAGAGCGACGAAGATCCTGTTCCACCCCATACAGAATCCTGAGCAAAACACAAGTGTGTATTTAAAAGACTGACTCCACTGCAGGGAAACAAAGCTTTTTTTTTTGTCAAGTTCTGATCTATGACACAAGAAAAATGTTATTGCTGAATCTGATCAGAGTAAATAATACCAGTAATATATTATTGTGACACAATAATGAGATGCAGAAGACTTAAAATCAAACAAAACGTCGAGAAGCTAAATTACTAAAAATTTTATCTGATTACTAATATTCTTTGCATCTTTTTTTTGGCAAGATGGGCACAATCCATAACAGTATGTGTGACCTTGATATTAAAATCTCGATATGTAGTGTGATGGTAAAATAAATCAAAATACCTGATAAACTATAGTCAAACTGATGCAAAAAGATATTTAAAATCTACTCAGTGATAGGCTGCTCGTGATGAGCCCCAACACACACACACACACCTGATCACAATTTTGGGCAAAAGAGAAGAAAGAAGTCACGTTAGAGCTTTAAACTGATTTGATATGCAGCTTTAACAAGCCAGACCAGACTGACAAGACGATCAGATGGACAGATTAGGATTTGATCCCCTTTAGGAAACAAGCAGACTGATTACATCTTTTGAGGCTGATCCAAAAGGGTGACGCAAGAGACCGTCACACCACCAATGTAAATGAGAGCATGGCCATGTGATAGCACTGACAGCGTCAGATGACTTGCTTAGACTGCTCTGAATCACACGGCTTCCGAGAGGCAACATGGGCTGAAAACATTTGGAACCCGTACGTTGAGCCTTTAACTCACTGGTTTCACTTCAGTGTTGCGCACCTGCTGCTGCTGCTGCTTGAGGGCTTGCTGTTGGTTCTGTGGTGCCTGTTTCTGTTGGTTAGCGTTCTGTTTGGCACGACGTTCCAGGAACTGCTTGGCAAAGTCCTTGGCCTCGGGAGTGTCCCCCAGATAGGCCCTGACGTAGTCGTGCACCTCATATGGAGAGTCCACTTCTTTTAGGAAGGATGCAAACGTGGGAACTGGCAGGGAGACAGATGGAGAACATTTGTGAATTCGGCTTCCAGAAATGGTCCATCAATAGTTGTGGGTGGCGTGCCTTTGCACAACATGAATGTTTTTCAAGTCTTACCATCCAGATTGTTGGCTGTGTTGAGGGTGTGCAGAGTTTGCTCACACCATTGCATGAAGGTGTCCTGCTGACTCTTACTGACCCCTTGAAACAACTTTAGCAGCTTCTCCTCCTCTTCTACCTTCTTATTGACCCGCCCACTCACAGAGTTACTGTAGATGCACATACAGAGGCAGGAGGAAAACAAAAAGGTGTCAAACTCTTATTACTCATATCTTTCAAAGTTTTTTTTTAAATCAGACTTTTATTCTGGCACTCCTGATAAATACCTGAGGTTGGCGTTGCCTTTGTTGTTCTTCTGCGTGCTGCCTTTCTTGGGTTGGGGAGGTGGCTGGACAGCCTCTTTCACAGCCTCATCCCAGAAGCCCATGTTCGAGTTGTGGGTGTCACCCCAAATACTGCTGGAGTCTGACCAGTTAGTGCTGGTGTTCACAGACCCCCACACTGAGTTACTCAGAGACGGCTGTGACAAGAGGGAGATATGGTTACTGACATAATTCTCATTTCTTGGGTCAAGTTACTTTATAAAAGTCAGTTTGGCTTAAAATTTCAGACAATGGTGAGAAAATACCAGCACAATTTCTCAAAGCCCAAGCTGATGTCTAAAACTTGGTTTTCATCCTCTTTTAACCAGTAAGATGCAGTATCACATAAGTCACGTACAGTTCTGGTTTGACTGCGGATCTGGTTGGTGACGGTGGGGTGTTGTTGTGGGGGTTGATGATCCTTCCGCTGTTTCATCTGCTGGGCTTCTTCCCTTTGAATCTCCAGCAATGATTTGGTGGCAGCCGGCTGTTTGGCCACACTTCCCCAACCGGACAGCTTGGCCTGGGGCTGCTGGGCCAGCTGCAAGGCCTGCTGCTGCTGTAGCTTCAGGAGTTCTTGCTGCTGACGTCGATGCTGTGGAGGCGGGGACAGAAAAGGATGACATGAATTAGTGTGTATGAAGTCAAAAGACATTCATTTAACCTCAAGAAAGGCACCAAACCACAGCCAGCCTGACTTTAAAAAGGAGGACGGCTGTTCGCAGTCCTTACCTCCTCCCGTGCCTGTCGTTCTCTCTCCTCTTCCAGTTTCTGGATCTCGGCCAGTGACAGGGCGTTCTGAGTCTGGTTTAGAGTGTTGGTCGACTGCTGGCCCCACTTTGAGGAGGATGGAAGCTGAAGATCAGGACGAGGAGTTTTGTTAACTTTAAATACATTTCATACTGCTTACTTCTGCTAACTAATCCTCTGCTCCCTCACCTTCATCTGTGCAAGCTGCTGCTGCTGCTGTTGTTGCTGTTGAAGTCTCCGGAGGGCCTCTTGTTGCTGTTGCCTCTGTCTCTGTTGCTCCTGCAGTCTTTGGGCCTCCTGTTCTCTCCTCTTCTGCTCCTCCTCCTGTTGTTGCGCCAGAGCAGCAGCTGCAGCAGCTGCTGCTGCCTCCTCCTCCGCTCGCTTCTCCTCCTCACGCCTCCTCAATACTTCAAGTTCCTCTTGCTTTCTGCGCTCCTCCTCCTGGTGAGGCAGAAGTTGCAAATTAGGGAGAAACTGCACAGGTGAGATACAGTGACGATATGTTTATGTTTCTTTAGCTTACCTGTTTGCGAAGGAAATCTTCCCGTTTCTTCCTCTCCTCCTCTTCTCTCCGCCTTTCCTCTAATCTACGGAGAGCCTCCTCTTGCGCCAGCCTCTCCTCTTCCTCTTTTTGCCTACGCTGTGCCTCTTCATGCTCTCTCTGCCGTCTTAATGCCTCCTCCTAAGATTGACAACACCGGGTCAGTCTCACCGCCATCAGAGATAAGTGACTCACAATGAAACAGTAGCTCAACGGCTTTAAGCTCCACCTGTTTTTTCCTTGCCAGCTCCTCTTCTTCCAAACGTTTGCGTTCCTCCTCCTGGCGAGCCCTCAGGGCCTCCTCCAGTCGTTTCCTTTCCTCCTCCTCCCTTTTGGCCCTCATTTCTGCCTCACGCCTCTCCATATCCAACTGTTGGATCAGAAAATGAAAATACATTCACGGTTTTATCTGCAGAGATGTGACAAGAAATAATTTTGACTAACGTTAAACCACCATTCAAATGTTAGGAATCAGCTGCCACAGATGCCCGATTCTGTACAGTCAGATGGGTGAGAGGACTACTCTACATTTTTCATCAGTTTGTTGTCATGCTTTTAAGTTGTAGAAAATCCTCTTTACAAATGATATTATTTTGCATGAAACGTTTGTAAAAAATAAATAAATAAATAATTTTAAAAAATGGTTACAATGGTTCAACCAGTAGCACAATTGAAAGGGCAGAAAGAGGTCACTGGTTAAAGAAACAGGAAGCAGTTTTGGTTAAATCTACATAGATTTAAATGCAAAGCTTCCAGTTTTAGTAAAGTGGACATTAATGCCTACCAAATGCATTACCAGGTGTGTTGCTTGAGCAAAGCTATTTTTTAAACTTCTAAATAGAAATAGGTTGTAAAGAAAAAGTCTTGGTTTTTGGTGATCAGGATGTCAAAACAGAGCGTGATAAAGGTGCTTTATGGTAGGGAACGCTTAAGTTAAAAAGAAAAAAAAAGAAGGTAAAATCCAAGGCACTCTCCTAGCAAAGACGGTTAAAAAGCTTTTATTTAAATTACCATACCAACCTGAAAACATTCAGTGCTGGTTATAAACCCATGCACCACAGTGTGTATACAAAAATGTAGGTCTCGGGTTTGCATGTTTGGCAATAAAACACAGAACATCAGCTGAATGTACTGGACTGAGGCGAAACTAGTTCTATTTTTGTCAAGTACACTTCTGCCATCTAGTGACTAGTTTGTTTTTAGCCTTTTTTTTTTGCAACCGACTGGTAAAATGCTACTCATTTAGATTTACATTTAAGTTACATTCAATGAAAACTGCAGACGATCGTGACTTTTCCAACCCATTTTTACACTGACCACAACCACAAACAGTGAGCAGAAATATGATTCACCTTTGCCGACTTTGACTTTTCAAACTGTTGCATTTGCTCGATGGTTGGAGCCTGCGCCACGGAGTCTATAGGTAAATCCCACACGCTGCTGCTATCCCACGCTGTTGAGAGGGATACAGTGTGACGTATTACACCTGCTATAACAAAATAACTTTTTTGAAGAGGAAACCGAGTGTGCAGAACATTTCAGGGAGAAACTCACTGCTTTGGGTAGCTTGTTGGAGGTTTGGTGTGCAGGAAGCCTGAGAGGACGAGTTCTGCATTTCCCACACAGAACCAGAATCTGGTACAGACAGGGACCGGGTAACAGGAGGTAGGAGGCTCTCAGACGCTCTACAGAAATATAAGAAAATATAGATATAAATAGATATTAATAAATTCCATGTTCCCTTGATGCCAAGGTAATATTTATAACACAGAAGCAAAGGTACAGATCTATTTCAAAGACACAGAGATATGACTGCACAATATTGTATGTGGTTGTTATCAACCTTAGCTTGAGAGCCTGATATTGCTGTAGAAGCAGGTTGATCTGCTGTTGGTGCTGCTGCTGCTGTTGAACAGGAGCTGAGCTAAGAGCTGCAGCTTTCTGCTGGGCCAGGGCCTGAGCATACTGCTGCCTGCAGTGGAAGACAAGTGGAGGGAGAAATTAGAGAAACCCAGGAAATGAAGTTAATATGAAGCTGGATGTGGTTGAATGACTATCACTTGACAAATGTAGAAAGCTGACTAACGTTTATTTCCTGTAAGCATTAATATTTGATGTATGGATTCTATTATTGGTGGAGGTTTGGTGGAGGCTAATCTTTATCATGAGAAATACATGAACTAACTTCCTAATTCCCGTGTTGTACCTACACAGTGAGACAGGCTATACATGTGTCAGTGTCAGATCAGAGCTGGGTGTACCTGAGGAGGTATTGGTATTGGAGCTGCTGTAACTGGTAAAGGTTGAGAGCAGTGAGCTCTTGTTGCCTCTTCAGTCTCTCCTGATCACCATCCCCCTGCATTACATAAAAAAGACAGAATAAATCACAGCAGGCAAATAAGCACAAAGTAGTTACAAGTATATCACTTCCAGCAAGGAAGAGGACTTCTGGCTCAAATGCTGCTGATGGCTCGGCAAAAAAAAAATGGAAGAATTTGGACCTCAAAACTGCTGTTCACATCTCTGAGCTATTTGACAAAACTTGAGCAGAAAGTAACACAGACCTTTATGTATTCAACCAAGGCTGCAATTGTCTTCTGCTAAATACTGAATTAACTTGAACTGAGTTGATTTAGAGTTTTTTGTATTTAACAATGATCATTAAAGATTTATTTTCACTTTAGAATTAAAGACAGCTGGCCACAACAAAAAAAGAACCATATCAATGTTATAATAAATAACTAACAATCTTACACATTAAATATTTGCAATCTTTTTGGTCCTCAGATATTCAGAATGACAGAGAGAAAGGGTCCCTCAGCACTAACATTAAAATAACTGATATATAAAGGCTTCTCTGAAACATCTCATTTGTAGAAAGAATAGAATAGCACACCATCTACAGGCCATGGCTGGGACTGGGAGCTCTTCTTGATTGCAGAGCAAATCTTTTGGGCAATAGGAATAAAAAAAAACAGCCACATTTAGCCACCTCATACCTGTAGTGGTGGAGGTGCAGGGCCTGGAGTGAACGGTACCCTTCCCCATATCTTCATGATCTCTCCAAGCGGTTGAAACACTTCATCACATCCTCTTTTGACTAAGAGAGACATGGTGAAGTAACCAGCCTGAAACCACTCAGCCATTTCCTGGTTACTGAATGGACCTGAGAATAAACAAAAAGAGAAAATGAGATTCAGGGACATTAGTGGAGCAATTCTATAAATAGGTGTCAATTTTTAAGTCACATTTTAAGTAGATAAAACTGCTTCCTGTCTCACCCTGTATCTCCCCTTGGGGGTCTTTGTAGAACCACTTGAGAGCAGCCTCGTGAGTGAGCGGCAGACCTGCAGGTTTAGGCTTCTCTGAAGTCTTTGCTGTAAGTCTGTCATCATCGACCACACCATCCTGTAGGTATGCTACCATCTTTTCCGCCTCCTGGGGACGGAAGGGAGCAAAGAAAGAATTTTCAAGGTGTGGCATTACTCATAATCCTGTTAAAAGCAACATAATCCAACATTACAGGACTGCCTCGCCTTTCCTGATTAATCAACAGTTTTAGCGCTATATTCCTAGTGTCAAATTTTGTAGCTGTCTATCGTTGGATCGTTGTAACATCTCATGACAGATTTTCATGTTAAAAATCTACCAACTTACCCGCTCAAAGTGTTTCAGTCCCTCGTCTTCATCTGTGTCGTGGGGCACAGCAGCGGGCCTGCCAATAGGTGCCAACATACTTGAAGAGAAAGACAATGGATTGTTCATCGCCACAGGAATCTCCATGGGCTTTTGCTGCGGTAGCTGGATGGCGGGCGACGGAGCGGATACTTCTGACGAGAAAAAAAAGCAGATATTAGAAAGTTGTCCAGGGAGGTGGTACCAAAAAAATCAAATGAACAGTGAGAAGCACAGTGATTGCAGACACAAATCCCACCTGCAAGAGTGGTAGAAATGTGTGTCATGGGTAGGGACTCAAGCATGCTGTTAGACATGGGGATGTGCAGGGGGACTTTGCAGGGCTCTGGTGGGAGCTCCCGGGGTGGCTGCCGTTCAGCTGGTCTCTCAGACTCTTCTGTTCTACTCTGCTGGCTATGAGACATAGACTGGGCTGGAGCCTGGGGCTCCGAGATTGGTAGAGCAACAGGTGAAGCAACAGGTGCAGCCTCTTCTGACACTCTGGCCAACTCTAAAAAAAAAAAACCAAAAAAAACCCAAAAAACAATAAATGTTAAGATGGGATCATCGACAATATAACTATGCTCCTTGATTTAGGAAAAAAAAAGGTTTTCGTTATGACTGATGTTGTAATTGATAATAAATAGTATGACCAAAGTGAACTTTTCTCTGGTCGTAGTCACATCTCAAGGCTTTAAATTGGTTTGAATTTGCCACCACGAAATTCCTATTTTATCACCATCTACCAAGTAAGTCTGCTGTGTTATTTTGTATCCTTGACGGCAAAGAAAAAAAAGAAGCGAAAAAATATTTCCCAATCAAAGAAAATTTCACTTGCAAGTATATTTAATGCAGTGTGACTTTTTAATTCCTGTTACAGTAGGTAGGATTACTTTGTCGAACTCTGGTGTTAAGTCGACAGAATATCATGGTCCATCAAGAAAATGGCAGTAGCAAGACCAAGGGGGCCGCCTCACAAGAGCAATATTCACATATTGTAGATACACTTGCATATACATGAGTCCTCTTTCATGATCATGCATGCACTGAAAATAAGGGGTTTCTTTTGGTAAGTTGAAATTTTCTCATGTTGCAAGTTGCAGCTTGCCCATTTAGTCAAACTTCTCCCAGATTAAATAACCAACACCAGCAAGACGCTGTAACGGCTTCAATGGAGCTTCTCTGTAGATTAACTGAAGGTTCTGACTAATGAAGAAAAGAAGCCAAGGAAAATTCAAACAAGGTAGAAATGATTTTAGGAATCCTATAAATGCAGTACTCCAGAAACTATCAAACTGACTGACCTTTTCGTTCAGCCTCTCTCTTGGCCTCTGTTTCCATTTCTTTGGTCTCCCTGGAGTGACTGTCCTCCTCCTCCAGACCCTCCTCACACTCTTCCAAGGGCTTAAATTCGAGCTCCGCCTCCTCCAAGATCGGTTCCTTGGAGGCTTTCTGATTACACAACAAATAACACAATTACAGTAACATACAAATAAAACAATCAACACTTCATTTAAAAGTCCTTGCTTGATTCACTTATTCATTTGAAAATTCTTCTCAGGTCTTGTCTTACCTTGAGTGAGAGAAAGGCCCCTGACGAGTCAAATGTGCCGGCCTCCTCATCTGCGTCCTCGAGGCACCACTCTGGCAGGCTGTCCCTCTCGTCCTCCAGGCTGCCGCTGCCTGACCGTGGCCTCCTGTAGCCCCGCTCGTCTTCTCTGGCATCAAATGGGAAACGGCGACGCTGATCTGGGTGTTCCCGCCACCCTGCGGACCGAGGCCCATCTAAGCAAAATGAAAATTAGTTACCTTTTGTAGTTCATGTTTGTGCTACTGAACAAACTGCATCCACATAAAGTAACAGCCTAATTCTTTTAGCGTTTAGAGGTGTAGCTCAAAAGCACAGGGAGGCAAGGAAAGGAAAAATCACTGCACCATTGAATTGTCTCATTTACATAAAACATATGCCCTTAATTTGTACAAGGTACATGTAACATCATTCTAATATCCACAGAAGTGTACATGCTGTAAAACAAATGCGCCTTATTCTGAAACAGGTCACACATCAAAACTGGCAGAACACACGTACATTTACCAAAGATAATTTATCAAAGATAAATGTATTGGTAATGTGGTCGGTGTAGTGCCCACCTGGGCTCGGAGGGCACCACCGGTCACCGTCCCGTCGAGAACCCGCCAGGCGCCAGCCCCCCTCATCATCCTCACCATTCTGATCATCACGAGAAGAACGCCAGTTCTCACTCTCTGCACGCGTGAATTCGTGCTTCCTCGGTAGACCTGTTCCACCATCTTCATAATTGCCTCGGACTAGAAAGAGGAGTGGGTAGAGGGATGGTTAATGGTGAAGCCATCATCATTATACTGATAGATCACATTGAAAATGGTTATTTGTTTGATTCACACCTACTAAAGAAATATGAACCTCTTATTAGGTCAATTTAATTTGCATAAATAAAACACTTACTGTGATTCATCTGAAAATGTCCTGGAGCAGCATCGACTGGGATGACAGAACAACACGTACATCAGCTAGTGTTTTTGCCAGTGAGTACATCATGTATTGATTATATGAGCGGCAAAATGCATCACCTACCTGGCTCTTTTCGACCTGGCTTTTCAAACCTTCTATCTCCCCTGGCGTGGAAACAAAACCACACATTATGTAAAGTCATGGCAAAAAGTTGTCAAACAGCTGCCAAACAGAAACAACAATTAAACTTTTGTACATTGTCAAAACAATGACAGACCTACAATAAAACTTTCCCACAAATGAGTATTTCTATACCTTTCTTCCCAGCTTTGGGAGCGGTGCATTTCCCTCCCTCCACGACCAAAACCTTCCACATCATCAAAACTTCTTTGGTAAAACCCTCCATCTCCTCTTCCCCGGCCTGAAAACAATCAAAAAGTTGATTAGATTAGAATAACATGACCTAAAGACATCTAGTTGCTAAAGACTGTGTATAACCTTCTAAACATCTGCAGAGGTTTGAACATGAGATGTTTTCCAAAACAGATGATCAGGAAGCACAAGCCCACTTTTTTGCAGCTTTAAGTCACAGATACTCAGATGAATACATTTGAATTTAATGTTCAATGATTTATATTTTCTTTACCAAACACATGCATAATACATAAGCAAACTTCCACCAGCAACTGAACCAATCTGCTGATTCATAATGGTGTACTTTCCCTTCACATCCAGAAGATGTACAATAAAACAGCCCTTGTGGTTTTTGAATTCATCTGTCCTCTCCATGAGTTGTAAACAATATCAGCCAACAGTGACCGTGTAGTTTGCCTTTAGTATGCTTTAGTATTACTGTCCAGGTCTGATTTTTGTACATGGGAACTTCCTGTTTATAATAAAACCCCCTTTATATGTCATGGCCTCTCACTAACCTTTAATTTAGGGTGTTTCAGAAAAGGTTGACACAGTTTATTTGAAGCACACAGAAAGCCGGAGCTGTTTTGTACTGAACTTCTCTAAACTCTTCCTGTCCAAGAGTTACTCTAAAACAACATTCTAAAAATACAATATTCAGCGTTAAGTGACTGAGAAAAGTGTAAAGTTGTCTGAGTATGTGTGTGCTACTAGTATTCCCACTTCAGACAGGGTTTTTCATGTTTGAGACACATGCATTATGAGTTTAAGCAGCTGGGGAAGAATTGGCTGAGTAAGCACAGCACCTACAGAGTGCTAATATTACACCCCTTGTCTCAAGCTGTGGCCAAATTAGTAGGATTCTTCAGCAGCATCTCAACTGTCTGCAGTTGTTAAGACATCTCAACCTCCACAGGCAGATTAGCTGAATACCTAAAATTAGTCTACCATTGTGTTTCAATGGCGTAAAAACAGGTGAGAAAGGTAACACTACACATTCATGCATTATCTTAGTTCAATTCTTACCTCTACCCCTTGAGGTACTTCGGCCTCTTGGTGCCCCTGCTATCGGCCCACCTCCTCGCCCTGTCAGCCGCAGTACAGCTGCACTGTTTACAGACATGGAAAAATTTCTCTGCAAACACAAACGGGGGAGGGGAGAACAGGTTTTCTTTTTTATTTGCATTGCCCCTGAATGTGTAGGCTAGTTTGCAGAAGTACCGTATAATCCAAGAAAATAGTATAAAAAGCTAACTGGCCTGAGGGCAATGAGACATTAAATTTCATCTCAGAGACAAGTCAGAAACAGCTTCTGATTCTACCATTTCTCATTACGATAGAGATCTGATACTATGACAGGTTCTCCTACCTGTTCCTCTTCTGTAAAAGACACGAGTGCCAGAGGCGGCAAGGGCTCCTCTTGCAATATGGGCAGGAACTCCTTATCGTGAAGGTCTATAGGGATCTAGAGGACAGAAACAAACAATCACAGCTTCACTGTTAATATTCATGAAGCTCTGAAAGAGTCACACCAAGTAAGGTAAATGTAAATCAATCCTCAGCAGTAATATAATTTGTATGCAAATCACACTGACTGCAAGCCTGCATCAACAGCTCATATCCAGACAGTGCGGGTCTACCCACCTTGTTATCCTTTACATAAAGTGCTAACATTTCTTCTCTCCCGTAGCGATAGTCTGCAAGTTTATACTTTGGCAATGCAGGTGAGAGGGGTGGAGAGGCAACCGTGCAGCCGCTTCCTCCACCACCACTGCCGCTGCCACCACCTCCAGACAGGGCACGGAGCCTGCAGCAAGACAAAGGGTGGTAAAAAAAACAGAAGGGACAGAGGAAGGGAGACAACACTACAGCTCAGATGGCAATTCGCATGTTTGGACATGTATGCAAAAGCTGCACTGGGCCCCAACAGAAAACCAGTTTCACAAGCTACAAATCATTTCCCTCAGACTAATCATGAATTCATGCCAGCTCATTTACCATTCTGGTCCAAAGTTAAGTGTCTGGGTTTCGGCCATTCTTCCTTGAAGTTCTACGAATATTAAAAAAAAGAAAAATGATTATTACCACTCAACACGTATACGTATAGTAATAACCGTACGACAGTTAATAAAATGAATACAATCCAAGAAATTAAAAAGACACACATTGCAACCGTGAGGTAGTCATTTTTCCACAACATACTCAATGGACTGTGATCGTTGTCTTGTTCATATACTGATGAAGTATTAATTATATCTCTTCAAACATACTGTAGAACATCCTTGGGAAAGTAAGAGTTGATTAGGCTTTGACATTTACCATGTGTTGCATGAAGCAACTGCTGAACTGCAGTGCACATTTCTGCTTTTTTTAGGATTCAACAGAATCATTATTCATCATCATAATCATCATCGTCGTCATCACTTTATGTTGAAATCTGGACAATTAAAGTCAGTTTTCACTGAGCAAAGTTTATAATTTTGCCATGTATATTTTACATAAGCTGTCATATCACTATCCCAGTTTTAAATAATGTTGGTTTTACTGTGGCAATGCATTTACCAAACCCTTTACTACAGAATTTTAAATAACACTTAAGGTGTTGTCAATGTATTCCAGCTCCTCAGGATATGTAGCCTGTCCCACAATGTGCTCCAGCAGTGTACAATTTCAGTCTCCTAAAGCTATTTTAGGAGGTCTCCCAGCTTGCAAGGAGGGTATGTCAGACACCTGTAATTGACAACTTGGAGGGTTCCTCTACTTTAGCAAATGAATATAAATAATCATGTTTTTAAGCAAACAATAGTGGTTCGTCTAAGTGACTGAATCCACTGTCAATACTTTCTTTGAACCGAAGGCTTAAAACAAAAATGTGTATCAAGCAGCGAGGCTTCCTCGACTATCAGCCACAGAAGGCGACGGTCACTCACAACACCGTTTGACCATATGGGAGCCAGGATTTTAAGCCACGTGTAAGTTGGTAGATAACGCGATAACGACAGCACCTCAACTGAAGTTAGTGATACTTGTGGCAGCCCTCCTGCACGCTTCGCACATTTGTCAGTGTTCATATAGGGTCAAAACTGAACGCCAGGCTTGAGTTTACATAACATTATGACTCGTTTGAAAATCCATCTACGATCCAGAGGCTCGGCTACTGTTACAACAACAAAACTTTTAACTGTCTGATCATGTCACACTTGGATCTTTTTTTTTTTTTTAAATAAGCAGGAAACATCAGTCAGCGGAAAAAAATGACGGCCCATTATGTTGTAGCAAAGTTGTCCGGAGAGTTAGCCAACTACCGTGTGTAGTGTCCATCGTGTGACGTTAATGCTAATCTAACAGGGAAGCAGGGAATACACGGCTACACTGATACAACCAAACTGACCTATCCTGCTGTTAGAGATCTCACTGAATCTCGTGTTAGTAAAGTTATTACATGATGTTTAAAGTTGGCTTCGGGCCGTGATGGTCACTCGGGAAGGTTAAGTGGAAATCATCATCGGGTTACCAACATTACGTTAGCTAACGTAGCAAGCTAGCCAGCCGGATAAATAACCATCATGGATGGGTAATAACAGGGCACTAGTACCTGACATTTACCGACACTTCCCCTGATGGTTAAATGTTGACAGACGACTTGTAGTTATGTTGAGAGATGGCAGCAGAGCTGTAGCTAGTCCAAGTTCCAGTTTGCTACACGCTCGTGCCACACCAGGGGCTTTACGCTAGCCAGCAGGACGGTAGCCAAAAGCTGGTTGTGCTAGCGCGTTAGCTAACGGCCAACTAGGTAGCTAGCAGCGTTGTATCCCCTTCGCCTGTCATGCGCTAACATATTGCCACACATGTGCACTGACACCTATATAGTTGAACACATGAGAAGACATTTTATGATATACTCCACGTTACAACCGTAACGCTGCTCCTGCACAAGTTGATCCCTACCCTCAACACTTGTAGCTAGCACGCTAACAGGTTGGCTAACTAGCTACACGCGGCCTTCGAGCAGCCAGGATCCACAACAACATTTCCTCGTCAAGCCGTCCCGCACCTCACACGGCCCGGACACGCACACAGAGGCACTAGAGCCCGGTGCTGGAAGGCCAAGTAAACATGGTGGTTTAACAACAGTCCCAGGCAACCCAGCTCGTCAGAATCTGGCTCCCCTACATGTCACTTGACTTAAGTGGTACGATTTGTCCTTCCGAGTGTATTAAACTTTGGCTGTCTTACCTCTGCTTGTTCTGACAGCACAAGGTTTGTATGCGAGTTGTGTGGCTCTCTCTGGGCTCTCTCTCTCTCTTCGTTTCGCACAAGATGGCTGAGTGTGGGTCACATGACAACAGATAAAACCCGTATGCCGTAGAAAGATTTGCTGACTGTACTGTAATCACGAACCAGCGAGGAGGTGAGTATGTATCACTCTGGCGGTATAATGCGCCTAATGTGAACAGTAAATTCAGGGTTATTAAAAATGACACACTAAGTGTTCTTTGAACAAAGCGGGTATTACGTTGTTCTTACGCATCTGGAGTATTTAGGATGGGGGTACAGCACCGGCCCTACCCCCACCTCTCAAGTGCACTGCAATGTAAGCTTCTCACACACCATCTGAATGTGGCACAAGTATTTCAATTGTTCCCAAGAGAAGAGGAACATAAAGTAACTCCTACCATAAAAAGTGATGGAAGTTGCCATGAAAAATAAAATGAACAAAACAGACATTTTTTAAAAATCGTGGTTAAATCTCAGGCAAATAAATATCCGTTGAAATTAGTTGTGCACATAATAATACATTTATATTTAGGCTGGAATGTTGCTAAACTAGTTGGCCAACTGTCAAGCTATGCTTCTTGCTAACCGCTAACTGCTAATAATGTAGCCAAGGTGGGATAGCCGGTGCCAACAGGTGCGCAGCGCATGAGCTCATTTTGAAGGTATGTAGCTTTGCTAACACCGGATAACAATTTCCAAAACAAATAAAGCAAAAGTAAAGCTAACGTTATGTGTAGCAACCACAAGTCATACTGTGTCTTGTTAGCTTATACATCGCATGCTAACACTAGTTTCTCAAACGTAGCTTTAAATGTAAGCTAGCTAATCACAATTTGAGGATTCATCTGTTCCTTTTCATAATATCTATATGTTTTATGTTGACTTCGATGAAAAATGGCAAACTAAAATTCTACCAGAAATAAAACCTTGAATACTCTTGTTCATGCGAGTTTTGTGGATTAATTTGTGGTAAATGTTCATCATTAAAAAAACATAACGGACATAACGTTATTGTATCCACCTCGCAGGAAAAGACAGTAAGTATGGACCTTTGTAGAAAATGTTTTTTGGTTGTAGTTTTCTGGCAGAGGCAGATCTAAAAACATTAGTTACTGAATGACTGTGCACCTCTGGTGACATTGGCCGCATTTTAGGAGGTTTGTCCACCCTATAAAGTAAAATTCGTCGGAAAATAAGTAGTAAGTGACTGTGGACAGTTGGACCTTTTGTCTAGTCTCATAGTGGCCGAGATGGCAGTGTGGCTCGTTGGTCTAGGGGTATGATTCTCGCTTAGGGTGCGAGAGGTCCCGGGTTCAAATCCCGGACGAGCCCAGTTTTTTTTTACCGGTAATTGTCCCTTTTCTGCTTGTCAGACAAACTGGTGGTGTCAGAAAACCCTTTCACACAGGAGCAGACACATTAGTGCCGCAGCGGTGATTCGCCAATTCTCCACCGATGGTGATTCACAGGGAGCGAAGCTTCGCCTTAAAGAGAAATGCCATTAATTCACACAGAAAGCCAGCACAGCGGCTCCTAAAAAGTCGTGAGGGTACACATCATGATAATGACATCCTGTGTTTTCAAGGTGTTTTCAAGGTGTTTCCCGGTGTGTCCCCCCCAGTCAATCTAATCCCCCTGACAGTTTATAATTATATGGATGCTGTAATAATGTTTTGTAATTGAGATCCTGACCCACCAAACATCCTGAAAAGTGATGAAGTTACGTTTTTTGCGGTAAATTACATAATTAAATAAATGCCATCAGTGAACAGGAACTGTCTGACTCTGTTACTCGCTGGACGGAGGCTGCTTTTCGGGGGACAGTTCACTGAAGTCTCGACCGTCGCTGTGATTTAGTTTCGGTGAGTTAAAGTTTTGGGGCTGATGTCTGCAGCCGATGCATTTCAGATGAGACATTGCAGACTATTCTCTACAAATCATACAGCAACAGAAATCCTGTTTGTATGGAGGAATGACAAGTCCAAGGAAAAACAGTAAGATGTTTGCTCATACGGAGGTAGTATAGATAAGATGCAGAAACTGTTAGGTGTGCAGCCCAAGAGTACAGCCTTCAAAAATTGTAAATGCCTCAAGAGACGCAGCGAAATGATTGTAGGGTTTACAGCAGAGGTAAGAGGGAAAAAAAGACTGACCCCGACGTGATTTGAACACGCAACCTTCTGATCTGGAGTCAGACGCGCTACCGTTGCGCCACGAGGTCTGAATGATGCGAAGAGACTGGAAACAATATATCTATTCCAACACACTCAACCACGGTAACGTGACCATGGGACTATTAACCATAGTATTTTCACATTTTTTTTTTTAGTTCTGTATCATAGGCAACTGGACGTTTGCCTCCCATCCAGGATGCTTCTTCAGTTCTTATTAACTGGAAGGGAGTTAAAGGCTATTAAACCCTTCGTGTGTGACGGTGTCCTGGCAGAGTCGGTGAGGACTCGGTACTGCACTTGTCTTGGCCCAGGTACGTGCGATGTTAGCACTTCAGATTATAATTATTTAGGTAACTGCAAGCCTTCATCGACATACTTCTTCCCTTGTTTTCACTGGTGCCTCTCATGGCCGGTTAGCTCAGTTGGTTAGAGCGTGGTGCTAATAACGCCAAGGTCGCGGGTTCGATCCCCGTACGGGCCAACGTGATTTTGCGTTTTTTATTGATAAACTATTTTCCGCTTTAACACCCCTAAAGTGATGCAACGCTAGTTCAGTCTACGTAACGTGTTTGACATGGATCATGATTCAGTGGCGAGTTAATAATAATGACAATAACCCAATTAATATGCCAAATCTCTACCGATTGTTATAACGGTAAAATAAATGGGTACGGGCAAGTGTTTAAAATGTAATGAAATAGACTGATTTCAACCAGACCCTGCACGTAACACCAAGTTTTAAAACTGACTTTTAAAAACTAAGTAAAATGTTCTTGTAGAAACATAGAAGGTGATTTGGGCCTTGATAGCCTTAAAAAGGTGGTCGACACGCGTCCGTGTAAGATGTAGATATATCTAGCATCTATTCAAGTGACTGGTCTGGGATCAGATGTATTTTGGGCCTAAAAACACAGAGTGTTAAGGCGTTGGTGGTATAGTGGTTAGCATAGCTGCCTTCCAAGCAGTTGACCCGGGTTCGATTCCCGGCCAACGCATATGTTTTTGTCATTGCGTCACTGATTTTGCAACAAGTTATGTGCAGAACTTATTTCTTTTAATGTGAAAATGTAATCGCTCAACATAATTCTAGATGGCAGCGCATGTCAACAGTTAATCATGTCCCGCAGCATTATGCTATTCAAGAAGACAAACAATTATTTTAATTGAAGTGAGAAGTCACCAATCAAAAGTAAACTGTTCCACATGCTTATGAAAAAGTTACTGCAATTACATGCTTGTGACTACATTTTGTCTGTCTTTTTAACATTTTTTATTGAAGGTCTTATTCCTTTGAGAGCAAGACATTTACAAGACAAGTGGTTCTTGGTATTAAGGTATTAAACCAACAGAGAGATCACAGCATTTGGGCTAAGATGATGCAGTAATGTTATCAAGTTGGTTTTGTAAGATAAGATAACACAATCCTTTATTGAATTCCATTGTTACAGATGCAGCAAGATAGATTAAGTACAAATACATAAAATAAAAACAACGTTTATAATAACATTAGAATGAAATATAAACTGTACAAGAGCAATTATATTTAAAAGTAATTTTTCTTTGAGCCATCAATAATCTTCTGAGACCCCCTATCTCTTGAGAGGCCACACTGAGAGATGAGTTTCATTAGTGTCACCAATTTGTGGTTATTGCTTCACATGTAATGAGTGTGCTCAGCCTCCCAAGGTGTATTGGTGGAAAGAAACCATCCAAGTATCCAATAGGTATGAGCTGTGTATGTCACAGATGCACACAACATACACAGACGTGCTGTTTCTCAAGAACTGATTAATAATTGATGCAGACATGTGGCTTTATACAAAGACAGAAGGCGTTTACCTGCCGAACAGAAAATGTGTCACTGTTTCTCTTCTACCCAGAAAGTTCATTTGTTATCCTATTCACCAGTGTTTATCGTCCTTACCCTCTTTTTCCCTCTGTTGCCATGGATATGCTATTCCTATGGCAACTGCAGGCCTTTATGGATGGCCTCGGGCCCCCACCGTAGAGTAGTCTCTGAACCTTTCATTACACATTCCCTTCAAGCTCACAGACAAATCACACAAGTAGCACATACTCTAACTCTGTCGCCCTCTCTCTCTGCCCCCGTAGTCATACTGCTGCCTCACTTCTGAGTCCTTGACGCACTGCACGTGTTTTAGACAGCCACACAGCTGTTTGTAGTTTTCCTGGACATTTGTCCCAAACTGCACTCGAGGCATTCGCAGCGTATGTGATACTCGATGCTGGTGCTGGTAGGAAGAGCGCTCTGATCAGATTTGTAGGACACGTATCGCTGTCATAAGAGTCAGCGGCACATGCTCTCTCATTTTCGGTGGCAATGGAAACCAGAGCTCTGTCTTTAAAGATGTATGAGACGTCTTGAGCAAGGGAGAATAGAGAAAGAGGCCCTGCCAGAGAAAGTGTTTCTGTGTCAGAGAGAGTGAAAGAAAGGGAGGGGCGAGGCTCGTGCAGATGACAGTAAAGTTGTCAGTGGCAGTGAGGGCCCAAGTCGAAACAGAGGTTGCAGTGTAAGGACAGAGTGTGTGCGTGTGTGTGAAGGTCAGGTGGGGGCCTCCACCTGCTGAATGAACCCCGTCAGCGTTGGGGAGTACCATGGGCTGCGGGTGGGCTCGGCCCTGCTCAGCATTGTGGCGGGCTGCATCATCATTGGGGTGTCCAGACAGTGTGATGCTGATGCTGTAGGAGGTATCTTCCTGGGAGCGGGAGGCCTCGGTGAGTGTTTGAAAAGTTGTAGGAAAATTTTTTTTCTAAAGCCGAACCCAAGTCTACTTCTACACCTGCTTGTTTGTACATTAAATAGGTAGCATACACTCCGCTTTGTAGGTGGCGGGAGTACGCTGTGTGTGTGTGGCTGTCATCATCATATTTTACCCGAAGAGGAAAACTTGTTAACTAGCTTTTGATTTGTGGGCTTTATGTAAATTCGATCAGAGGTGGTTTCAGGAGGACAGATTTCGTGAGAGCAATTGATACAAGTTGTCAAAAGTCATGACATTTTTCTTCTTAAAAATGTTCAGATCCCCTGTACAATGTTTACATTACGCTGCAATGCGCCTCTCAAATTTGTTTAAATTCTCATTTTAGACTTTTATAGTGGTTTGTTCATAAGCGGTTAAACAAGGGAGACCTCTTTTGGGGACTAACTGAGCACAAACATTACATTGTGTCACCATGTATGACAAGATACTGTGCATGTCTTTGTGAATGACTTATTGGAAAACAAAGGAATCCTTAAATTTTCAAGCATAAAACATTTCAAAAATAAATATTTCTTTATTTGTTCTAACAGTGCTTTATATGGTCATTTCCATGTTTTGTCCCCTTCATCATTGTGCAAGCTTGGGTCGTGGCGAAAGGAAAGGTTACAACTACATTTTCTATATTTATGCTTTTGATAGAGGTGAACAGAAAATGATAACCTTCATGCATGCAGCACTGAGATCTGCCAGACACCAAATAATGAAGAAACCAAAATAACACAAGGCTTAAAAAAATTCTCATCAGTGTTTTGTCTGGTTTTATTAAAATAATATATTCAGATGAAAGCTCTGTGGACTGTGACATTTTCCATCCAGCGTTCTTGAAAAACACACCCTTTGATCACTTGATACAACAGTGTAACTGGAACCGGCTGACAGCCTGACTAGTTGCACTGCCAAGATAAACTGCTTTCCTGGAAGGAACGAAACAGCAAAGGGCAACGAACGTTTGATACGAGGCGCCAGCATTAGCATGGCATTGATAACGTGAAAGGTATTCTCACCGATGATTTGATCAGCTTTCAATAATTAGTCTGTCTTTCTAATGTACGCAAGAATTTGGCAAATCAAAACTGTGCACAGCGGCTTGACAGAGACACTCACTCTGGCAGCACTTGTGCAGATAAGCAGCATCTAATTATGTGTTTTGGGGCTTATGTGCCTTGATGCCTCCTCCAACACATAGGCTGACTAATGAGTATGAACAGAGTGTTCTCGGCAGATCCTTTTCACTCCTTCTGCAGTTTCATGACATTTTAAGCACATACATGCATCACAGCCACCCTCAGGACCTGCCAGGGCTTAATTCCAGCTTTTGTGGCTTGTATGGGAAATCAATAACTGAGTTGAATTGGAGCAGAGTGCCACTGAGAGGCACACAAGCCCTGCGGTTCAGATATTACTTTATACTTCAGGTTGAGCGGGAGGAAACATCGCACACTGTATCTGCTACACTAAAAACAATCTGAAGGCTATTAGATCAAACAATCTCATTGTTGGTCGTCGTGTCTGCAAGCATGAAAACTTCTATAAAGAAGAACAGAGTTTTTCAATCTCCTTGCGTGACTCGCAGGCAATTTATGTCTGTATGAGAAAATAAAATTAGCAGATTGCGATAAATGAGAAAATGCAAGTGATTAGATTTGTGCTTCTGTGCCACAGTGGAATTTGATATGTTTTTATACAGCCTGCAGTGCACAACATTTTCAGGGCAAAGAATGAATATGATTGATTGTCAAGATTATGACAAAAAAAAACCACACTCATACTACAATAAATCTGTTATTACTTCTTATTTATTCAAACAATTAAGGCTGGGTATGTCTGAAGAGGGAATGTGAACCAAAAAGGTTTTTACACAAATACATTTCGAAAGTGTTCAAATTGATCGGCTCTGTCAAACACACCGCGCTCGACTTCACCGTCTTCACACGTCGCATCAAATCTAAGAGCGCTTGTGGTGATTGGTTGCGAGCGAAACCATAGAAATAGTAGTTTGGGTACAAAAATGATCAAGTGTAAGTGTGATTAACAGGATACGTTTCGACAGTACTTGATGCTGAGTTATTTGGGTTGATACCTAAAAAGTATTGAGTATGACAACCACCCCTCCAACCAAGGAAACTGTTGCTGAAGCAGTGTTTTTTTTTATCATTTGTCAAAATTAACAATGCTGTCTGCTGTCCAGGCCTGCTCATATCGATCTACCCCTTCATCAAAGCCTGGCTGAACATCAACCATATTCTTCCGTCCTTTGGTAAGTTGTTGGACTTTTTTATTATCTGAAAATTTGATTTAAATACTTTTACATTGAAAGCTTCGGGAGACAACATTATAACTTTTCACCATCTCAGAGTTTCCGTGTGCCATTACTGTTGGCCATAGCTGACGCACACACCAGCGTTAGCAACACGGCTACCGCTAGCAGCCCGGGAACAAGAAACCTCGACGTCATTTAAACATTGGGCAGGTTTTGTTACTTACTGATCAAGTAGAAAGTGTGATGCCTTTGAACCATTTCGAGTCCTGGTAGTCACCTTCTTAACCTCCTCCATCAGCAGGGTTTTTTTTTTTTGTTTTTTTTTTAGAATGTACAGCTTTCACAATTATTCTAGTTATTCCACCGTCACCTCAGGACAGTGACCGGGGAAAGCAGTGCCTCTTCCTGTTTTGGATCTATATGGTGGCGGATGGTGTCATTCTGATACAGCCATTACACTGTGCACTCAGCATTTACTTCAAAATTATAAGTTAAAAGATGTCTATTGCCAGTTTAACTTCACTTTAAAAAAAAAAATTGTTTCAGCACATGATGTCATCCTGTGATTAATATAAACATTTTCCCAGGAAACTTCAGAGTGCACCCAACACCAGCCAATCCGGCTCCTGATCAGCCCATAGAGACGATAAGAAGGGAAGGTGAGCGAGTGTGTGTGTGTGTGTGTGTGTGTGTGTGTGTGTGTGTGTGTGTGTGTGTGTGTGTGCATGCGCGTGCGCGAGCCTGCCTTTTTCTTAATGCTTCAACAGAGTGGCAGCCAAGCGTGTAGCTATCATGTAACATCAGATACTGTGTTCAGCGGTGAGCCATCATGTCTGTTATCTGTTGATGACAAATCTGACACCAGTGTGCACACTGGAGAGCTAATAGTTAACACCAGGGAGAGAGGTGTTGTGTCTAGGTGGTTATTGCAGAGCATCAGTCATCTCTCTACTGCCTCATGGGATTCAGCTGAACAGCAACCAAAAAAAGCCACGGCTCCTTCTTTTCGTAACTCCTTTATGGAGAAAAAAACAAGAGACACTGAACTGAGGCAATCTGACAGAGGGTTATAAACATGAGATACATTGTGGACATTTATATACATATGTCAGTGCACGGAAAAATCAAGGCCAAAATGAACTCTACATTAGCAGCATACAGTGACGTACTGTAATTATAAATCGTAATACATCGTCTGATTACAGCTCTCAGATCTTCAGACTGGTTGAACATGTCATGTTGGAATGAATGCTGCAGTGTGTTTATCTGCTCTCTATCTTTGCTCTTGGCAGGAACTCAGAGTCAGCTCAACCTGGAGCGGTCGAAGAGTCGAATGGGAACCTTTGTGGAGGGCGGACCAATGGCTGAGACCAACCCAGAGGAGGGGTATGAGACCAGTTTTATATCCTGTGATTTATGTTCATATGAAGTTAATGTAGAAGAGAAACTGACACACAAGAGCAACAGGTGACGTGATGATGTCATGTTCACAGAGTGCAATAAAGGAAAGGATGAGCAGGATGGGGAGGTGGTAGTTGAGTCAAATTTGAAGTTGTTACCTTAAAGATCATAACGTGTAAAAAGTAATTTTAATTCCCTAAATTTCATATTGTTCAGCTTTTGTTATGTTAAGGTCGAGAGAAAAGTAATGAACATTTTGCAGATACACAGGGGTAAAACCCACCCTGGGAAAAACATTATTTGTCCTTACCAATATATCAGGGTAAACACAACTATGTAATTTCATTGATATTAATAGAATACAATAAAAGCGCATACAAAGCCCTCAGCAGTGACACATAATGCAGGTAGGCTTACAGTATTCATGTGGGAATCTCTCCCACCGAAAACAATAAAAACAGATTAATAATCATCACCACTCTCTATGTTAGCTGGTGGTTAGCTGGTTGCTATACCACAGTAACATTAGCCATTAACATTATTTGTATTTGCAGTAGCAAATGTAGAAGAACAATCTTCTTAGTAGGAAACTATACACTTGTGCCTCTAAAAGAAATACATGCACACACACAGACACGTGTCCAAAATTATGACGATCTGATTATCCAACATAAGCCCCGGGTGGACTCCTGCTGATATTTATTAAGTGCAGCCTCTGTGGCAGGTTTAACACAGGGTGTAGCTGGAGTCTTAGAGCTCTTTGTGATCCAGCAGGGGTCAGCGCATTCCTAACTCACAGTAGAATAATGCTTTTATTTGAGCTGCCTGACCAGAACAGCATCAATTGTTCGTGTTCTTCGTTTTAACATTTGACTTGTAACGGCTGTGTGAATTGTGAGTTATTGTCAGTCAAAATAGTATTTTGGGGGGGAAGATTGTCTCCCTCCACTGTTGTGGCCCAGATTTCTCACATCTCTTGATTGGCTCTTGATTATAAGTGTTATATTATACACAACTATACATAAACTGATGCCTTCAAACATATCATGTTCAATAGTTGTCAGTGTTTTTCCCTCATCATGTTTTATCTTATTTCAACCTCCCCTGCTTACATGAGTCATGCTGCGGTGTGTTGCAGGACATCCTCAGACATGCCAGATGTCCTGTCAAGACGGAAACTAAAACAGACACCTTCCGATCAAGACCTGCCATGACGTCATCACATGACCCGAAGACCAAACGAATCGCTCAGCTAAATCTGCTTCACTGCATTTTCCTTTTAAATGCGGGACAAAAGATGCCGGTTTGTGTAATTGTTGTACCTGCTCGTCATGCGTGTTGAGACCAGCTTGTGATGTTGCACTGAAGTGGTCTAATAAACGTCTGCAGAGATGCGATTGTGATTGTTAGTAATGTATTTTCATACATCGTGACACTGAGTGAAGCAAATTAAGCCCAGTAGTCCCACTTGTGTGCAGCTCATCTCATCATCGCACAATGTTCTCAGCCAGCAATTAGGAAATTATTACGGTCGTTATGTGATGAAGGGACTCGTGCGCTCTTCAGCTCAAGTATCCCTGCTTGGATTTTGTCATGAGCAAAACTAATTGGACTGCATGCGTGCGTTCAGACAGACACACAAACAGCTACTTCCTTTTTTGCCCGAATACAGTGAACTGCACCCCCGCAGAGAATCATAATACATTGATATTCAGGACAGCGCGAGCAGAATGGAGGCTGCACAGGAAGTGGCGTGGGGAAGAATGCTGTGCTCTAACAAAAACTGTGACGTGCTGTGAGGCTGAATAATGTAGGCGACGGGAGCCGGAGGAGGCGGCAGCGCCTTGATGACAACCATCCGTTTGATTGTCAGGCCTCAGATCACTCAGTGCCTCAGTCCCTCGATCTCTCTGCGTCTCTACGGAGGTAAACAATGGCACCCAGTTACCTATCCCAGCATGCACTTGCCGAAAGGCAGCGAAAAACACTGGACCTCACCTTAAAACCAGAACTAGGAACATTTTTAAAGGGTCAGTCCACCCAAATCCCCCGCAGTGAACACATTTTCCCAATCCTCCTGAGAGGTTTCCAGCCACATCCATGTTTTTCGATTAATTTAAAGAGATAGTGGTGTCCTCTTAAGTTTTTACCAATCATGTCTGAGCAAAAGAGAATGCATTGGCCAAACCCATTGGCCATCATTTGATGACAGCGTGCTTTAGCCTAGCAGCTACAGTGAACATTTTGGGTGATTTCAAATCATTTTTGGATCTCTGGGCTTCTAGAGACTTGGATTATGTTGGATGAGCTCTAAGGGACCGTGTTGTGTTTTAACCTGAGTAAATGATTTCATTTCTGAGTTAACTCGTCTTTTAAATCACCATAAAGACGCCGCTAATGGACTATTTGACCTCTGACCTTCTGAGCCCTTTTTAATGATTTATTACAATTTAATTTCAGGCTCATTAATTCATCCAGTTGTTGTCTTATTATCTTGACCTTTTATTAATAATTTACTGATGTTTATAAGTGCTAACCTGTTGGAGTACAGTGACTCCTGACCCTTTATTGAGGACTAATCAATGAGCAAACAGCCAGCGTGTTTTCACAACCTGCCAACCCTTATGTTGTTTTCAATTAATGACTTATCATTGATTTATTTAGGGCTGCAACCATATTTTTTTTTACATGATTAGTCAGTAACATTTGAAAAATTGCTCATCTTAACTTCCCACAGCCCAAATCGACGTCCACAACCAAAACACTCTCTTTTTTTTTCTGTATTCATAAATGACAAATAAAATAAAGCTGTTGTGGGTACTGTGGGCGTCTGGTATTGGACTCCTATAACACTGCTGGACAGCTTTAATACTAATACTAGCAGAACCAGAGATATCACCTGTTTTATTTCACACATACCCCTGTTGGACCAAAGTGTATCAAGTGCTGGTTCTAGGTTGGTGCTAGTGTTGGACCAGAGGAGAGCCACTACAGAGTCCCATCAATCACTCAATGTATATGTCTCCAATTTCCCACCATTGTCAGAAGCAAGTATGATGGTTTACACAGACTCATTGTGATGACACGTGTTGCTCCTCCTGGATTTGTATGCATCCAAACGCGACTTGTCCTCGGACCACTGTTGCTTCGATTTAGCATCCACAGTGAAAATCTTCTGGTTTATTGTCCCGTGGATGAGTCAGAACCAAAGACGTTTATTATAAAGAGGCAGTGCAAAACGTCGCAATGTTATTACACAGTATGGCCGCTATGAAAACTCTTTTTAAAGCTTTGTGCTCATTCTGGGGGGCTCGGTCAGAACATGCTTGCCCTGGCCCCCAGCCCCTGACGTTAGCGGCTCTTTGTTCCACACCAGCAAAGGGTTGGTTCCCTGGCAGGCACTGGTTCTGAACCAGCACTTGGAATTGCTCAGGTTGAAAAGGGGTTAATGCTCTTCTTCATGTGTAAAAACGTGGCGCCTACATTACCCACAATGCAACCTAACCACCGAAGAGTCATAACTGGAGTGAATTCATCAGTTTCAAGCAGCTTCCTCTGGAGCCACAAAAAGGTTTTATACTACTTTATTCCGCTCCCAGAGACCTGTAAACACACTTTAATGGGTAAAATTGGTGGCGTTACCATTTATAGAATAAAATCAGCAACAAGTAGGCAGAGTGAAGGTGACACACACACACACACACACATACACGCCAGGTTTAACAGTGAAGGATGGATGTGTGAGGAGGAGGAGGCAGGACAGCAGCCTCAGAGGTCCACAGAGGAGGGTCGAGGCTCTGCGCGGCGGATCACACATGAAACAATGAAGCATGTGGACTTCACACCGTCTGCCGGAGAGGTGATGACGCCTCGCATGTTTTAGCGGCTTCCCTCCATTTCCGCTGAAGGACGACCTGTCAGGTGCGCCGCGCGTCTCGGTCCAACATCAGGAGCGAGCGCGCCGCCGTGTCGGCTCCGGAGGGAAATGCCATCTCACCTAAGTGTTCTCGCCTCTCCCCTCGGATTTAATCGTCCTCAGCAGGTCGGATCGCCTCCACTGATGTGTGTTTCCGCCGCCTCTGATTGAATGGCTGTCATGACTTGTGCCCTCAGGGCTGCGAAGCTACGAAAGCAGGATGAAAATCCCTCGTTTGGTGTCTCTGCGTCCTCTCAGCCTCTCGGTAATTACAGGCGGTAATTAGATTTGGGAATCTCGGCGTAAAATCTGACGAAAACCATGGAAAGAGTGTGTCGACATGAAGGGTAAGATCTTTTTCTTCCCCCCCCCTCTCTCTCCCCACCGTTTAATTTTTCAGGAATGCAACACATCAATGCAGCAAGGATGCAGTTTAAGGTGCTCTCAGCAAAACCGGGATCACACTTAAACCATCTGACTGTGACACATCTGAGCTTGTATGTTTACTGATGCACACATTTACAGAGCACGTCCTCCTCTGAGCCTTTTGAACGGGGCGCATGTTGGAATAATATCTGATTTGCAAATAAAATACTGAGATGATTTTTTTTTTTCCTCCAGTGGCCTCGTTGGCACACAGGAAGCAGCTGCAGCGTGATGGCACACATTTTTTCTACTTTCACAAGACATGATCACATAAGCTGTAGGATTGATTCGGATCGATCATGTTTAATTATTGAGTGACAGCTTTGTACTTTTTAAAAACGGTGAGGCAAGAGTCACGGGGTGCATGCATATGATTTACACTGAGGCTTAGTTATTATGTAATCATGACTACTTATTCCTCTCAACTGTTGCTCTGTTATTGTTTATGTCAATATGCCATGTTCATTCATTAGTTGGTTTGTTACCAGGATTACACAAAAACTGCTCCACAGATTACCACAAAACTTGGATGGAGGATGAGTCTCTACCCAGAATAGAGCCCATTAACTTTTGGTGCAGAGCCACTAAAAACATTTTTTTATTTTTTACATTATTTTTGTGTCAGTTTCTCGGGGAATAATTCATTGAGTACGAAAGGGGACTGTTAGGTCTTGGTGGAGGTACACGTTCCACCGAGTGCCACTGGAGTTTCACATGAAACAGTAAAACTAGAGAAGCACATCAGTAGAGTGTATACCTCTGCCAATTTTAAATAAAACATTAGAATCAGCTACTTTCTATTTTTTGGGACTTGCATCAAATTGTTCTCACTTATAGATACTGGTAACATCATTATTACCTGCGAAATGAGTGAAAATGTCAAAAAATATCTTGGAAAAAAGATCCTGGATCTGCACATTATCCGTATCCAGAATAAAAGTTAAAGGGGTCCGTTCTGGGCTGAGACTCATCCTACATCTAAGTTTGGTGGAAATCCATTCAGTGGTTTTTGTGAAATCCTGCTGACAAACCAACAAACCAAAAAACAAACTGACAAAAGCGAAAACTAAACCTCCTTGATTGATTAAATTACACTTAAAAACATAGTTATTTTCTGAAGATTTCAATATCGGGCAGTACTCTCAGTAACTAGATACAAAAATGCAGTGTGTTCGTTATCAGATGTTTAATATTATACCTGTACAGTGCAGGAGTGGCAGAGCGATGAATGTTCACCGATGGATTACACAGATCCTCTCAGAGAGGACACTTGCCCACCGTGATCATTACACAGAGTGATAATAGTGCACAGGACAAGAGTGGCGTAATGAGTTTGGTTTATTACAGCTGTCATGTGTTGTCATTTCACAGACAAAGATGTTTCCGGGCTGTGAATTTATTTTAACGTTGCCATGGGGAAGAGTTCGGACTGAGACACGGAGAGATCTGATAACACGGAGGAAGAGAGACGCCTGGAGGTGAAGACATGGTCATCACCGACAGAAACACTGGCACCCCTGTACCCAAAAAGGAGCCCCAGAAGAAGACGAGGAGGAAGTCCCGCCCTCATGGCCTGCCCTCTCCGGCGCTCTGCTGCGCCTGTGGCCTATGCATCATGCTGGCTGGACTCAACATCACCCTGGTGGGAGCATTCGCCTTCAGCACACTGGTGCCTTCTGCCAATCCCCCGATCATCATTGGACCTATCCTGCTGCTGGTGGCCTTCTCCTTTTTCGGGGCCTGTTGCGTTTGCAGCCGCCTTCCTCCTCCCCACAGCTCGCGGAGGTCGAAGGTGGGAGGCAGGGGCACGGGGCTGATGGGACACGGCGGTCTGGCGGGTGGGGCGGCATTCGAAATAGAGACCAGTGAGCATACGCTGCAGGATACCACAGCTGTGCAGCTGAGCCCCACGTCCTCCCCTGGATCGTCCCAGGCGTCCAGCCCAGAGAGGGATCCTCCCGATGCGGCTCTGCCGGGGCCCTGCAAGCTCTTCACCACGACGGAGAGCAACGGCCCTTCTTCTGTTTCTGCCACCGCAGTCTACTCAGCCTCCACGGCAGCAGGAGGGGAGGTGAGGCTCAACCTGCCACGTGAAGAGGTGGTCACCTAGCAGCACACAAACTCTCTCAAGGCCGGAGTGCTGGCAGTGTAAATATCCTTCTGGGTCTAGGGCTTGCTGAGTGTGATTGTGTCCTCTAGTTTACGTAGTGCCATATTTCTGGTCGTGACAAGTCGTCAACAGTATGCTTTTTTCGATTTTTCTTGCTGTGCAGCCAACTGGTAATTAGCATGCAAAAGTTAATGAAACATCGGAGTATTTGTGGATCATAGGTTTTGGAATTCAATTTCCTACCTCTCTTGTGCTGTTTTTTTTCCTACAGGTCTTTGTTCTTAACGTGGGGCATTACTATTGACAACTTTTCATGTAGAGAATCAAACAGAAACATTTATCTCTCTCTCACTGTTACTCCGGTTCGTGGAAACCTCAGCTGTCGGCGGCGATTTTCGAGAGGGCTCGCCTGAAGAATGTGACTGTCGCTTTGTTCTTAAGACTTTAAAGATTAGATGTGAAAGGTCATCAGTGAACTGTACAGGTACATTTGTAGTGACATTTGGCATTTTGTGTGCCGTTTCCTCAGTGCTGAGCTTGTTTTGGGTGCATGAAGTATTATAGGTCACATGGGTCCCAAAGCAATATTCTCTCGCCTGAGGTTACATTCTTGGCATTTACAGTTTTACTACGCTGCTCGTCTACAGCCAATACATTTGTAATGAACAGTGGTTCGTACAGAACCGTGTGAACGGCACATTTACGTGCAACTGTGTACACTGTTGGATAGTGGGAGCATTGTTCCTGTAGTCTCACAACAACATTAAAAGGATAGGTTCACCCAAAATTGAAAATTTAGCCATTTTCTTCTCACCCTCATGCCTGCAGAAAGTCGGAGGATATTTTGTAACGCCAGGTTTATACTTGCTTGTCAATAACTTTGCTGTTTTCAGCCTTGGATGCTTGAAACAAAGTTAGCCAGCTAGCTATATTAAGAAAGCTAAGCAATGAAAAATTGAATAACAGCAGCGCGATCAAAAGAAACACATTAACAGCTGCCAACAGCTGCCACAAGTGTAATCCCTGACCCTAGCTGATTCAATGAGCAATTGATAAATGAGACATGAGATGTAATGTACATGCATTGAGCGGCAACATAAGCTTAATTTTCTCTCCGCCTTATAGAAACTCTGAAGGGACACACCACTTTATTCTCTCTCTGGTTGGTCATCTTTTAGATCACAATGTTATGAAAGCTGGACATTGGCATCATTCATTGGCCCAACCCCACCTCAGACAGGGTGCACGCTACTGCCTTTAGCTTAGCAGCCACAGTGAAGACTTCAGCTTTAAAAATGGTATAAATAAAGTATTTTCAAATCAAGTTGGGATCCCGATCAAGAGGACGACAAAACTTAACCCGACTTCCCGACCAGTGGTTAGGATCATGACTTTTTGGGTGAACTTACCCATCAACTTTCCTTTAATATTATGTTTCCACACTCGGTAAAGGTAGTTACAACTGAAATCACACATTAATCACAATGTTTTCGGTGATTTATATTCATTGATCCAGGCGGAACAGGGACTTACCTCACTGCAAGGCATTAAAATATGTCCTGATGATGATTTTGTCGTCATGAATTTGAATTTAATTGAATTTTCGTTCATCTTGAATGGGAACATGTGAATTTCACAGTATTTTAATTCTACCCGAGTTAACCTCCACTGGACCTCGTACACATGATATGAAGACGCCAAGACAGAGTTTAGATACACAGATTGCGTAAAGAAGTATCTGTTCCCCATCACTGTGATGTCTTCTTGTCAGTTATGAACTTGACTGGACAAATGAGACATTCAAACCCTGATTTCCTTTGAAAGGAAAGTTGCCTTAGACTGAGATATCAGGATCAAACTAATGAGGGCTATAACAGAAGTGCACAATAGCATTTTTCTTCAGAAAGCCTTTGTTTGGCTCTGGATTTCTATTCCATATTGTTAGAAAGCTTCAAAGTTTCTTCTTTTGTGGACGTGACAAATGCATGCAAATTGCTTAAATGTTCCATCTCAGAGATTTATATGGCGTGAACTCCTGCGTACAGGTACACACAGTGACCAGAGCATTCCCTTATACAGTATTAACATTTGTTATTTGTGATACAGCTCCTCGAAGGGACCAGTTTTTCTGTCAGCGCTCTCTCTCTCTCTCTCTCTCTCTCTCTCTCTCTCTCTCTCTCTCTCTCTCTCTCTCTAGCTGAGATTATTTTTTTTTTGCATGTTCAGAGAACTGACTCATGGAAATGCAGACACCCTGTTGTGAAGTGTTGGTGTTATCTGTGTATGTTAATTTGTGTAGCAGTTATAAACAAAACATCTGAGAAATGTAAAAGGATAGAATATTTTTGTGAAGACTATAATTTGTTTATTTTGAAAAGTAACCGATCCAAATGTGAATCCTTCAAAAAAAAAAAAAAAAGATCTGAATAAAAAGGCTCTTTCAGTAGAACATGAGGTTGTTGCTCATTATGTATGGGTGGCGTGACACCATGTTCTTGCTACATTGCATTTTATGTCATCATGAAGTGGAATGAATAAAAATGGCCAACTGGGTTTGTTGCAGATAAGAATTTAAAAACAAGTTCAGTGAGATCTTGTAGGATAAAAGTCGCCTCTTGCGACGTGTCGATGGCGCCCAGTGGCCAGAATAAATGTCGCTATTGTTGTCGCTATTGTTGTAAACCACAGATATGTCATTTTGTGTGTGTGTGTTTATATTGCAACTTTACTTTTGGCTTAGTTTTCAATTTGATGTTGCGATAAAAAAACAAACAAACAAAAAAAACAAATCCCATTTTGTTGCCATAAAGCAGGATAGACATGTCTCACCATCTTGTTAAAAACCGGGTAGATGACCCGATTTATTTTTTTTGCTAACAGCACCCAGATTTGTCAGCATAAATGTTGAAACACAAGGTCATAAACATGTAGTGTGAAGGTGATATTCAGCATATTGTTGAAATATCACTATGGTATGTATGACATGTACAAGTTTGCACATGTATGTGATTTGCAGATAATGTAATTTCCAAAATTTTTATTCAGGTGCCTGGGCAGGATCGTCTTTATGAGCGCTGTTTATTCCAAGATGGCGTCTATAAAAAGTCTTTCACAGCAACTTGAAGCTCTCCTCAGATGTGTCGGGAAAAAAGTGTTAACCTAAAAACGACACTTTCCGAAGATGAAACTAGTTATTGACAGACATTTGAGTCAAGTCATTTGGTCCAAGTCTGAAATAAATGTTAATTTTCTCTTGGGATCAAGCTAAGTATCTGGTAACCTGCAGTATCTGGTCATGAAGAGAAAATACAAGGTGTTAGTTCTATCTTATTTTGATATTATTGACCGATTAATCCAAACTGTTCAACCGTTTTATATTCAGTTAAATAATTGCAATCGAATGAAAAAAGAAAGAAAAGCTGAACTGAAAACACCATGGAACAAAGACAGGTCGTTTAATTTCTGTTTTGATTCAAGTTGCAAGTAATCAACAACCTGTCCAGGTCACACTGACTCGAGTCCACTTCTCTGATTACTGATCCATCTGCAGATCACTCTTTTGAATATTCGAAAGATCATTTGGCTTATGACATGTCAGAAAACAGATATTCAGTGTAAAGAAACACAAAACAGACAAGCAGCAACTCTTCACAAGTGTGAACCAGAACACTTTATACATTTTTAAGCAGAGTGCATTTTTTTGCTAGGGAAAAATTAGGCAAAATGTTCTCAGATGTTGAGAAATTATGCAATATTAAAGATAGATTCTCTAGCTAGATAATCTGGACCTTCACCAAAAATGAACGGGGTTTATTCTGGGCCATCATCCACTCAAGTCCAGTAGATTTTGTGTAATCCTGCTGACAAACCAACAAACCAGTGAACAAACAAACTGACACACGCAGAGTTAATAAATCTCTCAGAGTCATTGTTTACTTTGCTGTCGATTGATTAATCAAATAATTAATCAGATCGTCGACTCATCAGTGCTGTGGTAATCTGTCGCAGCCTGGTTGAAAATCTATTCTGAAGTCTAACACACCCATAGATTGGCTTGATCGAAGACCTCAATATGCTCGTGTGTGTGCTTCACCACTCGAGGGCGCCACAGCCCCGTCGATGAGCTCCATGCGAGGTTACATAAACGTGGCGTTTAAAATCAAGCCAATAGATGTCAGCAGATCATTGCAAGTCCCTGCTGGCTATTGCTGAGGCTGTCACAGAGCTAATGGTCTCTGCAGAATGTATGTGAGTGAATTTGGTGACACCGTTAACTGCATATTGATTATCGCAAAGAAAACACACTCACAAAATCATTAGAAGTTGTTTGCTGCTTTCACAAAGTGCTGCGTTGTGAAGGAGCCAAGATGAACCTGCCAAGAGTGTCAGTCGCCTCCATCATGTCCATTCTAGAAGCCGCAGCTGATACGAGTAATTGTATTAATTTTATGGGCATCATTCTGATTATTCAGGATGCTGATAAAGCTCCCTCGTGCGCACGGGATGGTGAAGGCGCAGATCTGGGTCGCCCTACTTTCTGAGGAGGCTCACAAATGACTGTGATCTTCTGTGAGAATGATTTTCTTCTTTTTTTTGGCTGCAAAAAAACCCCCACTGACGTTCAATTTTCACGGTTGGACTCTTGATAAAAGTTTGAATTCTGAGTTTGAGTGTGAGCGTAACATCAATCGAGTCCCAAGGGAGTTATACCATTAAAATCGTGTTTGATTTGGCGTTATCATTCATAGGAAATCACTGACCTTTTTCTCTACTCTGGTGCATTTTTACATAAGTTTACAGTAAAAATTAGATTACAAAAAAAAAAACTGTATGAGTCTGAAGCAGCAGATGGTGGGTTGAGGCTGGTTACTGTATGAGCCAGGAGGGAGAAGCCGAGCCAAGACACGGAGGCTGTCACATATCGGCAGAAAGTATCAGGATTCTCTGTGATTGAGCTCGCGGCGGAAAACAATTTGAAATTCCGGAAAACACGACATCTACAGAGTCGCTGTTCCGCTCAAACCCTCTCCGTCTGCAGCTTCCAGGTTTGCGAACATTTCCCATGAGGCTGCCGTCAAGCATGCCTACTTCCTGCATCTTCTGCTTGTTGGCCTTCACTGAAGAGGCTCATAAAACATATTAAATGTTTAGCCAGCTGGTGGCTGAGAGATTTACTGCCTTCTGGAGGTGAACAGGTTTGTAGGTGAGCTGTGGTGAATATGTACATGTTTATGCTCCCTGAGCAAAGGTCAGGTCACGGTTTAAGGCTGCTCATCTTTTACTTGTTGCAAAAAAAGGGGGACCAAATGGAAGCAAGACCTATGCCCACTGAACCCTGTGCTCTTCTGTTAACATTTTTATAAGCACAAGAGCAAAGTCTGCCTGTTGTTACAAGTGTCAGACGATCACTTTCCCTCTGCATTTCTGTCCCTTTAAGCACCGGTTGTTTTACGGTTCCTGAGTTAAAATACTTCTTCACCTTTTTTATGGCTTAAATAAAGTGAGAGTCTTTGTTCGATGTCGCCGTTTTTGTGCCGAATGATTAGATGAGGAAGGTTTTCTGATGACACACCATCCAAGCTTTGGGTCTGGATTTGTATTTTATCAGAGCAGCTGTCACACGTGCCTGGTGGATTCAAAATGTTGAGCAGACGATGTGGACAGAGCGAAGTTTAATGTCGAATATATCGGAGCGTACGCAGGCGTAGGCATGCTGTAAACAAGCCATAGTAAATGTTGACACCACCTCTTTCGTAGCACTATATTCAGCACTACTGTGTTGCAAAATCACTGACAAGGCACACTGGTACATCAAATACCGTGGGTATAAAGTCTCTTTTTGTTGACATCTTTGAACACCACGCTTGTTCATGCTGATATGAGGTTGCAGCAATGATTGAGCCTGATTGTGATTCCTCTCCAGTTGTTTACGGTGCAAACAACTGGAGGGAAATCGGAGGCTGTCGAACCCGCACGGCAAACCTCACATGTCTTCTTGTTTGTCACGAAGAGATGCTGCACGCCGGCAAACACACCGCGGACTCACACCTGCAAGCATCCCATCCGCTCTGAACCGGAGTGTGGCGGATCCCGACGCTCTGTTCATGCGCTCCGATGTGTGTGTGTGTGAGAGAGAGAGCGCTCTCAGCTGAATGAGTCGGCGGAGGAGGGGGATGGAGGGTGTAATCAAGCTGAAAAGATTAGGGGAAGACGAGCTGCTGAGGATCTATGAGAGCAGACACTGGTTATATAACCCTAACCCAGTTCACTCCGCTTCCAAAGACAGGCTGGGGAGGGGGGGGCGGCGAGGATTTGCTGAAGTGGGGTGAATCCTTAGTGTTTAGGCCAAAATGAACCAGGACAGTTGGTTATCTCCATGCACCGTCGATTCGGATGACAATGGGTGTCACACGATTCTCATTCAAAAGCTGTTTTCTCCAGGTCATCAGGGAGGTTATGGATGGCTCTGTCAGATAAAAAGGCCTTGACTTACTTGGCGCTAATGAGTTTGTTCTTATTGACTGCCTCCAATGTCCCCCCGCCCCCAACCGGTTGTTGCTTCATTGCACTGGTGAGTACAGCAACATATTTCAGGCCCTCCCTGCAGCCCTGAACGCCAGGTGTTTACTCAAGATTGGTTGCCGAGTACCTTTGAGCACATGACGCGATGAGAAAACAAAATATCAAAGTTGGCTTCGGTTAGAGTACAGATAGAGGTGTTTTGGTCCTCCATGTGCCCGAGCACGGCCGGGCCTCGTGACTGGGCTGTTTTTGTTGCTCTTCGAGGGCGACGTCGGAGGAGAAAGCTCCCCACAGTTCAGGAGGGCAAAGATGCAGCAGATTTTCGATCAGAACCATTGAGGGGTCCTCGTGGTATTGCTGCAGCGCTCTGCATACCAATGACAGCTGACAATGGGTCCCTCGCCTTTCTCAACTCCTCCATTCACACTCAGTAAATGGCAGTTTATTCAAGTGGCCGGAGCTGTTGCATAACCCCGCTTTTCACAAGTCTATATGTGGGCCCTGGGAGAAGGAAACATACACAGTCTCCTACAGAGACAGGATCCCAGTGAGGTTCCAGGGGAAACATAAAGGCACAAGAAAACAAATAACAGGGTGAGCTTGATGTGAGTTGCATTAATGCAGGGCCGGTCGAATCCATCACTGTTTCGTATATGCAGCCATTAACAGAGCCGATCAATGTCGCTTCAGTCATGCTCCGCTAACGTGCCACAGTTAGGCCTCTTCCCTTCACCTCGCCTGGCTGTCTGTGACCTCTTCTGTGAATGTTATCCTCCTGCGTGCGGCACACTGTTTGACCAAGCAAATCAATACCCGAAAATAGACCGGTGGCGTGTCAATAGTTAATTTTGACGGCTGCTAAAATATTCAACCTGTGGGTCCAGAAAGCCAAAATGTTTTGCTTTGCGGGGGGGCTGTGCGGTGAACGTCACTGAGGGGGCTTGCAGTGATTTTTTTTTTTTTTTTTAGGGCATTGTGAGTATTAAACTGTGGTGTCAGGTGAGGACAGTGTTTTTGTGACTTATTAGATCATGTTTGATGAGACAGCTGCATGGTCACAGAGCGCAAGCGAGACAACTGAATACAGTATCGGGATGTCCTGCGGTGCGACGGGGCTGGTAAACAACATGTGGTACCGCTCGGTGCCGGCAGAGGCCCCCCTTTTTTCAAAGAAATCCCGGAACAATGAATGAGTAACACTTCTCCACAGCACAGCAGACTGCTTCAGACCGGTTTCAGTGCTCCACATTTGAGAGAGGCTGTCATACTCAATTGGACATCAGCTGTCTCTGTGCCATCATTTTACTGCAGCACAGTTTCCCCTTGTTGATCATTGATGAATCGTTTTTTGGATCGCATCTTATTGTTTTATATGCAGCAATTGAAGTTGCACAGGGACCTTCCTGGTGTGTTTCTGCTGTTGAGGCAATGTTCTCTGCAAACGGGTACTTATGGTGCCCTTGACCCGACGTTGCTCTTGCGTCTTCTTCTGTGGTTTCGTAATGCCATGATAATAGCTTTTCATGTGGGTCATTTCACAGGTGAAAGGACGACAGGTAGTTTAGTACTTGTCCAGTTCACCACTTAAATATATACTGCATGGAATAGTAATGACATGATCACTGGGGGGAGACGGCTGAGGAATGACCCTTGATTAAATTAAAGGCCTCGTCTCAGCATCACTGAGAGCCACGTGTTGCGTATCAGGTATTCACCGAGTGTCCTTTTAAATAAGTAATGACGGGGCAGATCTTTGGAGCTCATGAACTCTCAAAGTGACTGAAAGTCCTCTTCCGATTTGGAAGAAAAGGTCTGATTTACTGGTGTGCTGGTGGACACTGGCCACCTGTAGGAAGAGAGGAAACCCTTCTCGCCGTGCGTCAGTCCGGTTCCATAGCAGAGAAACAGTTTGCCATGGCAGCGGCTATCGGCACACACGGCACTGTGGGGGTGGCCGGTCTGTGTCAGCACTCATTACCATCCACCGTCTTGGTGGATGCCTCGTCCAGCAGTCCTTTAGAAATAAATAAAAGAGAGATGCTTTACACTTTAATGACTTTCCCACAGTGGCCCTCCAAAACAACAGCACCCCTTAAATTGCTGTGCCCTGGCTGAGACGAGAGGAGAGTCCCCACTGCTCAACAGAGGAAGGGAAATACTGAGTCCACTGTCTGTCCACTCTTGCAAGGCCAGCCAACAGGAGGGGGGGATAATCAGGTCTTTATGTGGCATGGGGCCTACAGGGGACAGCCTCGGTATTGTCCCCACAGCACCCTCCCTTATCCCGGTTTGATTGTTCCTCTGGATCCAACACATGGTCACGTTGTGAAACCCCCACAACCTAGAGTTTTTTGTTTGTTTTTTTTTTTGGCATCTACTTCCCGTAACGAACCCTGACCCGTCAGCCAGTGGATGTCCAGTTTAAAGCAAATCGATGAGGCCACTGATCTCATGTGTAATTTATTAATAGCCTTTTTTCCAGGTACATGTTCTTGTTTAGATATCCTTTTGGCAGGTTTATAGAAGTAAATACCCAGAGCTGTGGTTTAAGTGGCTCGCTGTGATCACATGTCCACTGCCTCCTTCCAAAAAATCTTTCGCAGAGGATTATCTGTTTTGCTGGAGTTGACTGCTGACAGAGGAACAAAATGGACGACAACCAAAATATGACACTGCCAGAGTAACGAAGCACATGGACTGAGATACACATTTCTACTAAATGGAAACCGGGAAGCAATGTCAACAACAGTTGCTCCAAGCCTAACATTAAACAAACTATACACGTCTGCTCTGCAAGATAAATGCTGATTTCAAAGCCAGTTATGTAACTGCTGAGATGTATGAAGTGGAGGGCTGTGCAGCCATGGTTTCTCCAATCTTAATCTGCCAGGACTTTATGAAAATAGATTAACACATTCTTACCATAAATCGGTTTTTATTTTAAAGGATTCTAATACGTTGAGTTTAGGACCAGTGTTTGCATTTGCATTCTTCCTTATTTTTTTTCTTTTATAACAACAGATTTTAAAGGAGCTCTGTGCAACTTCTGGTTTGTTGGAAGCTGGTCTTCAGTTTATGCTAGCAGACTCCATTTGTAAACTATTGTCAGCAACTGTTGTTCTCTGTTAGCGGAGGCAGTGGGACCAGGCACTCCAGAAAGTCCATAAAGTCTAACCTTTTGGACTGTCGCCGAAAATCCATCCCAAGTCCGCCATAAAGAGGTCCGGGTAACAGTGTGCAAGTTGTTTATGGAAAAAGTGGTCATTCACAGATTCACAGATATTCAGGGGCCAATCATCATCTAATGATCCATTTATCTTGTATCTCCCAGTCAGCTCTCTATTAATTCATTATTATCGACTAAATGTTCATTTTTGTGTGCCTTATTGTAAAGTGTTACCCGAAATCTACGTCCCAGCAGCGTTAAACCACTTGACAAAATCGTCCACTGGTTTGTATGCAACCGAGAGATCAGGAGGATCCAACTTTGCACGTCATCTTCTCACATATGGCTAATAAATAGTGATTAACACATATAAATGGTTTCAAATTGTTGCGGGCCTGTAATTAATTAATTAATGAGTTTATGAGCATATGTATTCATTCTGAAGCTTCCGGGCAACAACTAATATCTCGGATAAAAAAACAGACTAAAAATTCTGCAGGAAAAAGACCGACTCTGGAAGCTTGAACTCCTGGTTTTAGACACAAGGGTTATTGACTTGCAAAGGTGTTGAGTCAGCTTTAAAAAATCCACATTATTGTCTGGTTGTGTCATCACTGGTCAAGGTTTCATCCATTTACGATGCCAATTCTTGCCATAACTTGGAGAACTCTCTCTTTCGGTTGTGTGTTCTGTCTGCGAGACGTCAGCAAACAAGGCGCCGCTAAAGTGGATTACAGCCGGTGATGACATACTGTATGTAGTAAAACATAATCTCTGCCGTAGTAAATCCTCACTGAGCCGGCTGTGTGTGTGTGTGTGTGTGTGTGTGTGTGTGTCAGGAGGTGATGTATGAATTCTATCTGACCCTTTTCTTGACGACACTGATGTCATACAATATTCATTATTTATAGTAATACTAACAACTTTCAAATAAAATGAAACCTTATTTCTGGTGCTGCTCTAAGTGGGATGTTCAAATCTGTTATCTAAAAACCTTGAATAGCAAACAATTAGCATGAAGCACTTCCGTGTTTCGAGATGAATGCTAAACTTACGGAGCCACAAGCACGGCTGTATGCTGAAGATTTAGAGCATGTGGGAAACTTCCTTTTTACTGCCGCAATTTCTTCAAACTTTTCATTAACAATAAAAATGAATTTATTTTTGCCATGAGCACCACAGTTATCTCGTTCTCACTGGTGAACAACAGGGGAATAAAATAAGAACACAACCGAGAGAGTTGAGAAGTTCATATCCAAACAACAGGCTGTGAAATCAGGGTCCTTACCAGACCAGTTACTGTGCTGTCCCTCTTAAAATTGACTCTGAATAGGCTGAACAACACTCAACTCCGCCTTTCTTCGTGATCCGGTTACATCACCTATTGGTGTCCGAGCTGAATGAAGACTGAGAGAAGCAAAAAAGAAAGAAGCAAAGAAAGAACGTGAAACTGGAAACCATACATTAGGATGTGTAACTGAGAATGAAAACCTAAATGGACTGTTGTTTTAACACCTGGAGAGGGCGTAAAGAGGTCAAGCAAACGTATTTTTGTTGATTTCCTGAGACCGGCTATCATGCGTAGTATTGTCTGAGTCGACATGACTTTCTATATGTTGGAAAGCCGGTTGAGAATTTACAAATATTGCTTTACAAGTGCTCTTACAGACCTCCAGGGTTTATGGTTCACAGGGGAAATAAAAAAGTCAGTCGACACACGGAAGCAGGTGTTTCCTTGACTTTCCCTGACTCATGGCATTGACACAGCTGACTCATGAGGAACAAAGTCACATCCCTTCCATCACGCTCACATACTGCACACTTAGGAGTCTGTCACCATGAAGACACTGGAGGTGGCGGTTTCACTCCTTTGCATGTTTGCAGATGTCATTTATCTGCGAGGGAGGAAGGGAAGATTGGTTCCACTGTTTTTTGTCTTGGACAAAATGGATTTCATGCCCCAGTAGACTGAAGAAGGTGACAAGGGGTGTGATCTTGAGCCCTGAGGGTGTTTTTCTTGTATGAATTAACTAAAGGATTGTGCAATGTTTAACAGTTAACATTGACATTGTTTGTAATGTTACATTGACAGAGATGTTTTATGGTTTAACCTGTAACGTCTATTCAACAGTTGTTACAAGCTAGGCCTGCCATTTAGCTTAACAACAACGTTAGCCATTTAGGCTATATTAACCCCAAAGTTGTTTTGTTTTTTTAGCTAAGTGTGTCTTCAATTTTAGTTTTCCAACTGTAATCAACAGCTTCGGCCTTTAACACCATATACTGAAAAGCTTTACAGTTGTATCTGTAACGCTAACCTACAACTCAGCTCAAACTAATTAGCTTAACCTGTCTGCTTGTCTAATGTGATGTTAGCAAAATATTGTTAATATTTCAACACAATACATCAACAATGACAAAGCTAACTTCAGAAATGCAAAATAACACATGTATTGAATTATTTTCTGGTTAATACACCCATCATTCCACAGTTGTTACGAGCTAGGACTGCTATTTTAGCTGTTTAACAGTTAGCATCACCAGTGTTAGCCCGTAACACTGTATTTACCCAAAAGGTTTACAGTTTCATCATTAAAACTAACCTACAACTCAACTCAAGCAAATCAGCCAAACGTGTCTGCTTATCTCATGTAATGTTAGCTAAATTAACTTAGCATTTTGACACAACACATAAACAATGACAGAGCTAACATCAGGAACACAAGATTACCTCTCTGACCCGTATCCAAACATGTGTTTAGAATTATTTCGGTTAATTAACCCATCGCTCCACAATTGTTAGCTGATCAACACATCAACAACGTTGCCCTTTAATGCTATACAAATCCAAAAGTTTCACCAGTAACGCTATCCTACAGCTCATCTTAAAAAAAAGTAACACAACACATCAACAATTACAAAGTTTATTTCAGAAATCAATGAAATTATGTACGTATTTTGTAAGAAAACTGGCTCAGCATTAAAGTTAGTATAACCACCACATAACCAAATCCTTTCACAAATCTCCCAAGACCACTGATATTTATCCCTAAATTGTTTTGTCTTGAGGTCTGTTGTTTGTTCTCTGATAACATGAAAGGTTGCTTTTCAAACACCTGTATAAAAAGAGGCTAAAAAGCTGCAGTTATAGGGTGATAATTGATAGTTTTGTTACTATTGTAAAAAAAAACAACAAAAAAACAACAACAAAAAAAAAACATTGAAAGGCATGGAATTTAATGAAACATTAAGTTAAAAAAATTAAATTGATAATATATGAAGCTCTGGTTTCCATCTGAACGTTCCACAAATGTTAATTTCAGAAAAATTGGTGGAATAAAATGCTAACGCACATTTCTACTTGTATGTGAGTATCAGGACTTTGGGCAGTCTGAGACAAACAACTGGTGAAGCTAATTCTCCAGTCAGGTGCCTTTAAAACATAGAAGGAGAGCAGGGCGCAATCAGATTACATAATTAAAAGTGCTCCAAACTTTTGATGAAAGGTTGAAGGTTAAAAGTTCATTTCATGGCCATTTTACAACAGCAGCAATGGAGCAACAAACTGAGCACGATTCAACCATGTCAGATGACGGAGTTCTGCAAATTGATTTAATTGTTTATTGCAGTGTACGTTTGTCATTCAGCTAACTTTCCCCATCAGCTGAGTTCAAAGCCCTTTGTGAGACGCCAGGATAACTGTGCCAGGTGTCAGTGTCACTTACCCTGTGACTGGCATATGGCGGGCCATGTGACGCAGCCTGCATGACGGTGAGATCAGCGTAATCAAGAAGCCATAAAGAGACAGTGGTGTCACACAAGCAGGCGATGAATGAATGGCCCCTGTCATTTCATCTTCAGATCTCCTCTGGCAGCTTAGGCGACACTCAAAACAAGTCAAAACAGCATAAAGCGCAATGATATTTTATTCTTTATATGATGCACCCGTATCCTCTTTTTCTGTGCAAAGGAAATCAGACTGTTCAAAGACATTGTTGAGCAGATCAGTGTATGACGATTATCTTCTCTTTTGGCATTTTTGTTGGCGCTACTCGGAACCAGTGTCCTCTTGTGCACAGGGAAACAGGATGGGAGTAGCCAATGGAGAAGGCTCCATTTTCAAAATGTCCTCTTTGAACTAATCCCCCACCAGCTTTCGCCACCATGTTGCCCTCTCCATGCAAAACCCAACAATAAAGCTAATATATTGATCTGCTGTGGGAATGTTTTCGTGCTAAAGATTTCCGTTCCTATTCCTTCCTTAAACCAGGATTTGAACATGCAACGCTCTGGTTTTTCTACTCGCTGCGTTCCACCTGGTTCAGTGTCTGATGCAGAGAGTACGGTCAAAGAGGCTTACAGCCGTCCGCTCTTAATGAGGCTTTGCACACTCCTGGACCCCCGTCAAGAACAATGACCCAGCTGTGTGCGGCCCGTTTCTCTTTGGTGTTGGAGAACATGCAGAGAGAGAGCTCTGTTAGCAGGTCAGTGGAGATGCAATGAGTTCTCAGCCGTGTGTCTGTACGTTTCGGCGGTGGAATGGCCACAGATGAGTCGGGAACACGGCGTACTCAGTGTGTTTTACCATTAAAGGTAAAGAGCTTGTGTTGCGGCTTGGGGACAACAGGCCTCGTGCATTCAGATCCTCTCGTTCTGCCGCACATATGCAAAGTGATTACATTTCAGTTTTTGCAGATCACCAGGCCAGCGTGCCTGAGTGGGAGGCTTCGTATGTTTGAAGTTTGAAAGAGGCTTTAACCACTCGCCCTAATAATGGAGCCTTTGAGGTCCGATGGGCCTTTCGCACAAACCGGACTCGCTATGAATAAACAAGCCCCTCTTACATAAACAGCCAGGAAGGCCAACTCTAATTATCATACAGCCGCTAACAATGAGTTTCTGAGTTGAATTTCATGCTGTCGGAATTGGTTTGGATTTTATCTTATGATGAGCTTGGACAGTTCGTGACATCGACCTCGCCTTTCCTCACATGGTGATATGATTATTAAACCAAATGATACGTCTCTGCATGTAAGGAGGTACACTTTTCATATGGTGTTTAAAAAAAAAAAAAAAAAACAATAATAGGATTAAAAATGTTTTGATCTGATTTCAAAGCTTTTCTGATTTCTTGGAACTCTAAGGCACATACATGTAACTCTCTGCACTCGTGTTCAGAACAATGACCACAGGGTCACCGCTCAGTCCCATAGTCCACAGTTATATGGTTTCCTAAAAGCAGCTGCCACCTTTATCACGCTGTTGACCTTTCCTTGACCCAGTGACATTTACACCAGGGTGCACACAGTCAACTGAGGACAAAGGTAGCCCCACAACTGGCTCAGGTGTTATTTCTAAACAGCATTGTTAGATGATAATTCCAAAACATTTGCTAAAAATGTACTCATCTGTACCTTTCTGTCTTCACGAATGTTTAGGCAGAAATGACTAGTCCTGTTATGTTTGAGAGAAAATCAATAACTTTTTTGATAATCAAACAATAATTTTAGTAATTGTTTTCTCTGTCTTCTCAAATGTGAGGGTAACATTCCATTCTATGTCTTAATTTATGTGATCAGAAACTGAAACTAAAAGTCTTTGGTTGTCTGGGCAAAACTTTAAATACATCACCTTTAGTTTGAGTCAATTGTGTATGAAGGACAAATAAATAAATGAGTAAATGAATAACTACATTAATAAATGAAAAAAATAGTTTAGTTATCTCTAATTGTCTACATTTGTTTATTCATGCATTTATTTATTTATAAAACATTTTGATTTATTATTAAGTCTTTTTTTTCAACAACGTTATAAATGATAAATAAAGACATAATTTAGCACGATGAAAAGAATAATGCAGATAACCTTTTTTACTTTATTCTGACACTTTTCAGACCGATTGACAAATTAATGAATTGAGAAAACAGCTGACAGTTTAATCAAAGAAGAAAATCTACTTTATAATTGATTTAGCAATTGTGAAATTAGTAACATGAGTTTGGCTTTATTTTTGTTATCGATTAGTCTGCTTGCTAATGTTTCTATTCATCATTCAGTCAGCTTTGTGTCAGAGAAATGATGAAAAATGGCTGGCAAGTTCCAAGAACCAAATCCTCTCATGTCTTTCGTCCAACCAACAGTTTAAAAACCAAAGATGCTAAACTGAAAATAATGTTAAAGTAAATAAATAAAATAATAAAAAAACAGTAGCACCCTTACAACTGAAAAACCTTAACTAAGTGGTGTGGCCAAACAATATATCCATTTGGTTGCCAGATGTTTACAAATCTGATGTTTCACGGCTTTATTGATAAGACGGCATTGAGAGATGAGAGGATGATAGCGAGAGAGAGAGAGAGAGAGAGAGAGAGAGAGAGAGAGAGAGAGAGAGAGAGAGGCGGGATGACATGCAGTGAAGGGCCACAGGTCAGACTTGAGCCCGTCTGCTGCCAACTGATTGTTTCTAGCAAAAGATCTGTACAGAAGACTGATATAAATATATAAATGACTGTTTTTCCTGTTTTGATGTTAATGCTTTAAATATGTAAGAGAAATCATTAATAATTCTTAACCCATTCCGTGCACGAATGCAGTCAATTATGGGAACTTTTGGATCATAAAACCATTTTGCATCTGTACATTACCACTCAGCAGGTGCTTGCTTTAGGCACATGATCCACCATTAAGTGTCTATTTTGGCCCGTGATGGGAAGTTTGGTCACTCAATGACTGAGCAAGTAGGTGACGACTTGCTTTCGCCCTATTTTAATGCAATGACTGCTGCTGTTATCGCTTATCACTGTCACTAAAATAACTCCCCAGGCGGGAGTCAGCAAGCACGAATTTTGTAATCGAACAGATCGCACAGTTCAAAAGTTCAAAGTCATTTTTGCACAAAGTTAATCATCATCATCACGATGGGAGCAGTGAGGTGACTATAAAAAAGGAAGGAATGAAAGGCTGGTTTTATACACGTTAATCCCCCACTATAAAATATTTAATCAGTGGATCTCTGGTTGTAGTTCTGGTATGAAAAAGACTTAATCTGTGTTTGTTAAGACGCTGTCAAAGGTTCAAGTCCTGCCACAGAAAACAGGTGTCAGAGAGTTAACTTCAACCTGAACGTGTCTCCTGCTCAACTATGAAACATAAAGAGGCCGTTTGTTGTCTTTGTGTTCGAGTTTTAATTAAGATGGCTCAGCTAAATGTCTATCTGTGTCTGTGCATGTGTGGCACTGTAGCAGGGAAACAGTGAATAATAGCGCCTTCAGTCTGTACTCAGTGTTGCACCCCCGAGAGGAACAATCAGATGCTTCTAGCCTGACTCGGTTCGGGCCGAGTCGGGTGATGTTACACGAACAGGCTGCTGTGTGCCAGCTAAATGAATTGGGTCCATGCTGGAGGACAATTCCCGTTTTATCCCCCCGTCCCTCTTGACAGCTCCTGTGCCACAATGCCCCGCTCTCCACAGATACAGTTCCCACGGTGCAGTGGGCAACCTGGGACACGCTGTGTGGTTAATGGTGTAAGAGAGCACCAGTGTGTGCTTACCTGAGTGTCTGTTCGTCAGCCCAGCATGCAAGGGAACTGATTAAATGACACTCAGAGAACAGGGATGGGAATTTTTTTTTTTAAGAAAAAGCAGACAATAACACTTTTTCTTTAATGCCACTATGAGAATTGAAAGGACAGGTGAAGCCTTTTATACGCAGATAAGAAGAGAATGACCCCTTTTTTTTTTTGTTGTGCTGTTGCGAAAACCTTCTTTGTGAACCCAAAGTGACAAAGAAGATGTGAAAATGCTGCAGAGGAAGTTGACCCAGACAAGGAAAAAAGAGAAACAAAGCGTGTCTAGGTCAAGGTGTGTGTTTTCCCAGACATGCTGTAGTCCTCAGTGCTGTGTGGGATTTGAACATAAAGAATTTCCCTCACAGTGAAAGGATTTGTAAATCCTGTGAGGCTGACTGAGACACTCTCTCCCTTCAGTTTTATTTAAGACCAAACATGACCAGATTTCTGTTAATCGAGGGTTAACAAGCTCTTGAAAGCATCTTCTAATGTTTGACCAACATCGGATTAAATGTACAGTTTCCACAACATAAAAGGTACATAAAAGTTGAATAAAATTCCACAGAAAAGATCCAGATGAATACAGCGCGGTGGTGTTTTTTTTTTTTTTATATAACAACAGATGTTTGCCAGGAGGTTTTCTAGTTTTATCACTCACAGTGTTTTCAGTCTGTCAGTAGAATTTTGTCTTTAATGAGAAGACTGCAGTGTTAAGTATTGAATCAAGAAAACAAAAAACATAAATGAGATACAGATAAGTTAGCTGCAAACATAATTTGACCAGATTTGGGTTTGCTTCATCTGTTTCTAAACGTTTACTGCTTATGCTCTAATGTTGCACAAAATGTAGTTGGGCCTGCTTGGAAATATTACACATATCTGATATTCCCAAACAGTGTTTCCTTGAGGTTATTCTACTGAAGCCCCTCTCCTCTGACCACTGGAGGGCAATCCCTAGCTTCAGAGTTCACAGTGGTTTCACTGGGTTTGATGAAAAGTTTAAGCACCAGTTTGAGGGGCGTTCTGTTAACCGACCTCGTTGGGCTTTGTCCAGTATGATGTGCATATTTCACGGTCTATTCTGTAACCTGCAGTTTGTCAGTTTAATGCTGTTGTATGTTCCACAAGTTAGATGTTTCACTTAAGGTTTGTCATTTCTTCTTTACTCCACTGCTAGGTCATTTCTCATGATGATAATAAACACATTAAAATGGATCAAAGCCAATTTAAAATAGTTTTTGGCTGATTATCTTGACAACGTCCCACCAGACAGCACAATATCTGTTTTAAGAAGCTGACTGGCTGGCCTTTCTGCAGATGGACAAACATGCACGTAACCTATGCAGGTAAGATATGCATTAATTTTATTTTGAAATATTCTAAAATAATCAACAGAATGTGAACAAATAGAAGCTTTGACATTGTGTCAATGACTTCTATGTACTGTGTTGCAGAGGTGTAAAATGAAGGTAGCGTCCAGCTAGCCCTCCTCATCCCATGTTGTAATACCAGGTTGGACCTCAAGAGGTGATTGCTCAATAATACAGCTCGCGCCTCCAGATGTGGGTGCTGACGATCGTGAGGGTGATGATGCACGACCTTCCTCCTGCTTCTCTCTTGCTTCTGTATTCCCTGATATCAAATTAGCCTTTGCTGGTTCAAGGCTTGTTTGTCCAAGGCTGGTGAATCTGGTATTTACACCAACAATCCACCAGTGCTGCGAGCCCCCAAGGAGAGAGCAATTTTAAATAGTGACCAAGAGGTGCGATAAAGTTTACATGACGCACTGGGACACAAAAATACTTTTTCCTATAAGCTTCCATCATGAAAGAAGTGGCGCCCTGTCCTCCCCAACTGCAAAATGACTCATGTCACTATCAGAATTTGATCCATTAGATAGATGGATGACTTTATTCTGATAACATTTGGAACAATCCAGAAGAGCTGCGCGATTAAATCACTTTATCCCTGTTTAAGTTAGCCAGCTGCTAAAGCAGAAGTTAGCAGCTAAGTCAAACTTTTTTCTGGCTTCTTGTGCCACTGGCTCGGCCTCTGACACCCTATCCACTTCTCATTGTACGTCCACAGTCCAGACTTAAAAAAGCTAAACACTGCTAGCTGCGCTATGCTAACTCACGAGCAGCAGCTACAGTTTGCAGCAAATGTTACTAAGACTTAGGTTTCTACTATAACACTAAATAATCATTCCAATCTAATAAAAATAATTCTGGATGGCATGAAAATGTGTCTCTCTTAAGGAAACATATAATATAAATATAACATATTTTGTAGCCTTTGTATGCATGATCGTGTCCACCACAATATATCTCAACAAATTCTAAAAGTATCAGAAATGCAAAAAAAAAAAAACTTCACTTCAAGCAGATGTTATGGAATTTCTCTGAGACGTCCTGCTGACAGTTCAACAACTTAGCAGGTGCAAAAACAAAGCAGCCTGCAGGGAGGAAATGGGTGATCTGACAAACTCTCCTTGTCCTTTTTTATTAGTCCTGCAGCTCTGAGGAGCTCTCACAGTGAATTCAGACTCTCTTCCACTGATTCATGTTAACAGATCTCGTAGGCTTTAATGTGTAGTCACTACAAATGGTATCAGATGTGACAACATACTCATGCATGATAAAAAAACAATAAACCACTAAATATTTCTTTATCTAAATTGTAGAGCTGCACGTCCCCGTCTCCTCGGGGTGCTGTTTGAGCCGGCGAAAGTCAAACATGTATGGGAAAGATTATGGTCCGTCTATCCACCCTGTAATCTCAGCATTTTCACCTTGCTGCTGACGTACTTTGTCTTGCAGAGACAGCTGCTCCGCCTGGCTTTTTTACAAGAGTGATTATCAATGTGATATGCACTTTATTTACTCTGTAAAGACTGGCCCTGAAACTGCACAGCATGTCCACAGGAGCCCTTCAAGGTTAAAGCGAGACACTGAGCAGCAGGGAGTTGTGTGAGGGCAGTCCGGATTATTTTAAAGGGTTGAAGACTGCCTCAGATTTTTAGTTAAAGCCATGAACGTGTTTACATTCAGAGGTAATGTGATGACATTTTGTCGGAACAAATTAGTTTCAACCATAGTCAGAGCCTCGGTTTCATTCTTCCGTACAATTTGCAGCATTTCTGTTTGAATGTTTTAAAGTTTTGTTTCCACCAAAGCACTTTTTGTATACTTTCCTTGGAACTCATACGTAGTTTCACTGTTGGTCTCACTCTCTGAACCACACGATCTTTATCTTCCTGTCTGATACGTGATTATTCATTACAGCACAGAGGCGAGCTATGTTTGAGATAAGACTGCAGACAATGAAACAGTAGGTCACTCGATTTGACCAATCAGTGGTTGGCAATTTTTACCCTCCACCTTTCAGCATCAGAGCCGTGTGCTCAACACCTCAGTAGTGGTGTAACTATGAAACGGGATAGAGTGCAGTCGCATTATTGGCACTATCCACAACTTTTGATAATGGAAACGTAAAAATAATGAAACTAAACAAAAGTTCTTGGAGGGACTTGCCTTTTGGTCACATAAATCTGCTTACCTTTGAAAAATGTTTCCCAGGATTTCCTACATTTAATATTGTTATCTAAATTAATGGTAATTGACAAAATTTACTAAGAAGGGTCCAAATTCAATACACAGCCACTCATCACTAGAATTAAATAACATTAGATTCAGTAATTCTTTATAACACCAGTCAAAAATATATTGTTCACTATTTATTGCATTATCATGCCTAGTTGGTTTTTAAACTGTGAATCTCTAATAAATATTTTACTGTAAACAATTTGACAGAGCTGTCAAATACAGTAACATAAGTGAAATATACATTATTATTACTTCTACAGTTAACTGTAGATTTTATCACATTAATTAGAGTGTGCAGCATTAAAACACATGAAAGTTAAAATGGCTAACACCACCTGCTCAACTCACATTTTCAGAGCGTGTCTTCAGAGCGTCCTCGCCACACATGCTTGGACGCATGTTGTTTGGCTTCAGAGAGGACTAGACGTGCATCTGTCCAATCACAGGTCTCTCTCGGCCGCCTGCTGCACCCCCACTGCTTCATGACCTCCCTAAAACCTCTGCCCTCCACCGCAGTGATCCTATTACTCTGAACAGGTCGCAGACGGACATCAAGAACACAGCCTTATGGGAAAATGCGTCATTCCCGTCCGCTGTGCGTTGTTTTTTGATTAGTGGCCGTGGATTAGAAGAAAACTGATTCACCATGCTGACAATCCTTTGAAAAGCGACACAGCAGTTTTTTTTTTAATTTATTTATTTCTTTGCTCGTACTTCGCTCATTTACCCCACTTGTTGTCGTGCCCGTGTTAAGGCTGGCAGCAGTGTGTGTTGGATGTACTGAGGAAAATAAAGGATTTGCTGGGATTATGCCCTTGCAACAGACTAAAGGCAGTTGGAAACTTGCTGTGGCACCATCAGATACATGATCAGCCCTTAATCTTACAAGAGCTCTAGTGGGTGTGGGGCTTTGGAGAGGGCGCTGCTTTCGTGTAATCATTTTTAAATCTCTGGGTTGGAGACAGGTCTTAAGTGTTCAGCAAGCAAATCATCCGCTGTTGTTCTGCAGGCAGATTGCAGGAATCTGACAAAAGACGTAGTGAGCTGAAGGACTGCAATGGCATGCTAAGCGAGCAGTTTTGCATTTCTTGGTAGTAGTCTTTGTGTCTCTTTGCCGTTGTTTTGCAGTTGCAGTTTGATGTCAAATCCAAACCCACAGAAAGTCCCAAAAAACTTTACAGGGCTTCATCAACCCATCATTAATAATTAATATATTGGTACAATCACAGAGACATGAACAAATTACGACCTGTGCTTACCTCTCTATATTGACTCCCAGTGTAGTCGTCTCTCCCTAAAATATTTCTTTTTGTGCAAGCTTTAGGAAATGTATGATGCGTGACCTTGTACTTATTGATACAGTTTATCTTTTCTCTTCCATGTTATATTCCTTTATTTTCACTTTGTCTGCCAAGATGTTCTTTTCTTTTATAAAGTATGTTACCACCTGGCTCAAGGATGGCAACAAGAAGGGAGGCCCCACACACAGACATCTTAAGCAAAAGTAGTTTATTTAACTCAAACCAAGATAAATGTTAACAAACTAGTGGGATGTGTACAATAGGAAAGGTAGCAGTAGGTAGTGTGTGATGAGTGCAGATATGGTATATTGTGCATTGTCGAGTGCAACAAACCAAACAAAGGAAAAAGAGGCTGAGGGCCCTGCTGCAGGCCCAGGTGAGAGAGACACTCCCCTAAAGGCAGTCCTTATATATACTCTGGAAGCCCAGCCCAGAAAGCCAGGTACAGGCAGATGACCCTCCCAGCTCCACCTACATCTGCAAAAAACAGTCAGAGCATGTCAGACCACCAGGCAGAGTGGGAGGGGGCGTCACGAGTACTAATTATGAAATGTTTTATGTAAACACAGATTTTTCATTGCAACAACGACAACAACTCCTCGTTCAAGCTGAGCAGATCAGGGACATGTATTTTGTTTTTGTACCTGCCATCGTCCCTACGGCCTTTAAGGTCTTCCATAGCTTTCTGAAGAGAAGAGACAAACTCGTCCATGTTTAGACCTAATGTGAGATTGAATTTAGTATTGTAATGTCTCACAAACATACAAACAAAACAAGGAATATGAATGAACATGAGGGCCTGAATTGCAGCACCACTGAAGAAAGCTAATTAGAGCTGATCGGCAACAAGTGTGCCACCTGCTTGAGAGGTTTTTTTCAGACCCAATGTGTGTCACAGGTAACATTTCCTGTTGGTGACTGATGTGATGGGAGCCATGTGGGCCTTCTTTGTTTGTCTCCTGACTGTTTGGCTTGCCAAAGGTTTTCACATTTCATTCTATTTCAAGTTTCTGTTAATGAAGTACAGAAACTGTAAGATTAAGCTTACATGATTTCAGCCAAGAACTTGACATACTAGAGGATGCTTTTACTTGATATGTGAAATTTTAGTTGTGACTGATCTGTGATATCGTGCAATCAAAAGGCATGAACATTTGATTAACAGCAAGTTTGCTATTCATAGGCTCTTGTTTGCCAGTTGGTGGGACAAATAAAAAAAATGAGCATGTGCTTCAGAGGAAGATGGAAGGTAAGAACATTTGTGCCCAAATCCTTTTGTGAGCTACTTTCTGACACTAACATAATTTCTTTTTGTACAAAAGATTTGTCTCCCAATGAGCTCTCATTAAAGAAGGCCATTGCACTTCTCCAGTCAATGGAGTCCATGTTGGGGCAGCAAGAAGCTAAAGAAGGTGAGCAGGTTTGGCAAAATTGTAAAAAGTAGGTTTTGCATATGTGGCAATTTAGCGAATGAAATGTGCAGCAGAAATGGGCGTGTCCTATGTCAGAAAACCCAGCGTTATTCAGGGAACATATGGATATAAGGTTTGCAAATGTGTTCTTTAAAATGTGGAGGTTACAGGCAAAAACACAATTGCATCCATTATAGCACCACCTAGTGGTGTACATGTACAATTTTTGGTATGGAAGAACTGTGTCCTATTATATATGTACAATATACCATATACATTTCAAAGCTCTCAGCATAATAGTTTGTTGTTTATCTTGTAATAAGCCACGCCCAGACTGACCAGTCATGATCACCTTCAAGATATGGCCTACATCATACTGACCAAATTTTGTAAATATCGGTGTAGCTGTTCAAGAGAGATAAACTTCCCATATTTTTAGTGCCCCCTAGTGGGCAAATTTTGCCAAATTCGGCTCATCCCTTCCCAGTGTCATGGCAACCAATGATCTCAAATTACTTTAATAATTTGAGCATTTTTTGACGGAGCAAAATTCCTTTGGATAACTAAAATCCCAGGGAGGAGTTCAAAAAAGTAGGTTTTCCAGTTTTTGCGTATTTTGCGAAAAAACTTTCTGGGTGGAAGTGGGTGTGTCCAGTAGCAAAGTGATTCAGCTCCATTCAGGGGATATAAGGTTTTTCAGGGGAATGCGTGACATACGGTGTGGGACTTATAGGCAAAAATGCCTTGGTGTAGGTTATAGCGCCCCCCTGCAGGAGGATATATGTAGTTTTTTGAGTCTGCCCTCCCTTGCACAGTTTAGCCTGCAGCACAAAAAAAAAGTATCTGCTTGCCTACGCGTTCCCTCGGGCTTGCCCCCCTAATTAAGTTGCTTTGACATTGTGGATACACTGAAGGCCAAATGCTCTATTGGACTGCTGGCCAGTAAGTCTTTTGATTATCTGAAGTCTGTATCCCCCCCCCCCAATCAGCTGTGAATTTTCACAGCAATGTGTCAGTGTCACTCAATTCCTTTCACTTTCAGAACAACTGGAAACCAATGATTTGGAAGCTGAGTCATCAGTTGGCCACGTGAAACCTGAGCAGAAGAAAGATGTCCCCGTAGGCAAGGCTGTGAACAGCGGCACCTTTGCCTTCACCTTCACCTTCCCTGCAGGCAGCAGAGCAAGCAACAGCAACAGCCGCAGCACAGCCAATGATGGCGGCAGCAGCGGAAATGACTATGGCGGCAGCATGTTCGGCGGCTCGTTTCCCGGCATCTTTGGCGCCATCTTCCCTGCTAGCTACGGCAACGGCGGCATGTCCGTCGGCTACGGCAACGGCGGCATGTCCGCCGGCTACGGCAACGGCGGCATGTCCGTCGGCTACGGCAACGGCGGCATGTCCGCAAGCTATGGCAACAGGGGCATCTCCGTTGGCAATGGCAACGGCAACAGGGGCATCTCCGCCGGCAATGGCAACGGCAACAGCGGCATCTCCGCCGGCAATGGCAACGGCAACAGCGGCATCTCCGCCGGCAATGGCAACGGCAACAGCGGCATCTCCGCCGGCAATGGCAACTTCAACGGCGGCATCTCCACCGGCAACGGTGGCAACGGTAACCGCGGCATCTCTGCCGGCAATGGCAATGGCAACAGCGGCATCTTTGCCGGCAATGGCAATGGCAACAGTGGCATCTCTGCCGGCAATGGCAATGGCAACAGCGGCATCTCTGCCGGCAATGGCAATGGCAACGGCGGCATCTTTGCCGGCAATGGCGAGGGCAACGGCGGCATCTTTGCCGGCAATGGCAACGGTAACCGCGGCATCTCTGCCGGCAATGGCAATGGCAACAGCGGCATCTTTGCCGGCAATGGCAATGGCAACAGTGGCATCTCTGCCGGCAATGGCAATGGCAACAGCGGCATCTCTGCCGGCAATGGCAATGGCAACGGCGGCATCTTTGCCGGCAATGGCGAGGGCAACGGCGGCATCTTTGCCGGCAATGGCGAGGGCAACGGCGGCATCTTTGCCGGCAATGGCAACAGGAACAGCGGCATCTTTGCCGGCAATGGCGAGGGCAACGGCGGCATCTTTGCCGGCAACGGTGAGGGCAACGGCGGCATCTTCGCCGGCAACGGTGAGGGCAATGGGAATGGTGGCATCTCTGCTGGCAATGGCGAGAGTCATGGTGGCAGCAACTTCCTCCCCACCGGTTTTGGCAACTTCGCAGGCGACAGCAACGGCAGCAGCAGTTTCATCAACGGCAGTGCAGCTGACGGTGATGGCATCATCGCTAGCAACAGCAGCATCTTCACAGAGTCATCCTCGCTTTAGATCTTGGGACCCCAGAGCTGATCACAAACTCCTGTAACCACAATGATAAGTCCGGAGTAGGTTTGCAGAATCATGCAAGAGTTCGGTTGAAGATATTTCTGTACATCAAAGTTTTCTCTGCTTTAAATAAAACTCTTAACTGATATGTTTACTTTGGAGTGGGTTAAACATTACTGGGTATCTGCCAATTGTATCAGTTAGAATGAGGAGAGTAAGAAATAAACCAAGAAAGAGAATTGTTTCAATACTACAAAGTTGTTCATAATTTAAGTTCATAATGTAACTGATTACTCTTACAAATACTCAAATGAGGCTGTGAATGCAAATGTACAGATCTACACATGGTTATTTTGAAAGGACTGACGGAAAGATTAGAGGACCTCTTGTTTATATTGCATGCTATTTTGTAAGAAAATGATTTCAGAGTCTCCTTCCCAACTCGTCAAACATTGAAGCGTTTGGATTGTACATGGGTCGTATTTTATTACAAACAGGACCTCTAATCGGTTATTCCTATAGTATAGCTGGGGTATTCATGAGACATATTTTAAACAAGTCAAGGCCTTCAGCAATGCTAGCAGCTTCCTGAGGCTGAACAGAGGCACTGTGGTGCTTTCAGCTAAATGCTAACGATGGTAGGCTAACACATTCACAATTAAAGTGCTAATATACTATGAATAAATTACCATGAGCAATTGTATTTTTTTTTTCTAGCATTTAGTCATTAGTCGAAGTCCTGGACAACTCAACATTTTGACCCAGTCACGGATTGAGATTTAACAGCAAAGCATCACCAGAATACTTGTCCTGCGTAGCCAGTTCTGCCTGCACTCAGACTGGCGGCATGAATTTGGATGGCAGTGAAAACGTTGCCTATGTTAAAGCACATTTTCGAATTAGACTATGTCTCCAAAGAAATGTCTCCACAATGATTTCAAATGAGTAAGCAGTTTATTGATATTCTGTAATCAAATATGGAACATACTCTTACATGTGTTTACGTCAAAAACATTTTGTATTCATGATATCAGATTACACATATTCTAGCTGCATATGGTATGTTTATGTTTGTCAGTGTGAAAAGTAAAAGATGAGGATGGAGAGAACAGAGAGAGAGCAAGATTCAGAAGAAACATAAGAAAATGGACAGATAGTGAAGATTGTTAGAGCTGCAAATCAATGTCAAACTGTTTAGCTGAGAGAGGAAAAAACATTTTTTAAATGTGTGGGAGCTGAGCACCTTTAAAGGTCTGATTCTGAATCACCCCTGGGTTAATGGTTAACCCTCGACACCCCTAATACCAGCAGTCTATGTCCTAGTGTTTCAGGAACCATAAATGTCTGCACAAAGTCACACTGCAAGCCAGAAGCTGAAGGATCAGAGGTGGACTGACAAAAGGACCAACCAACTGACTCACTTTGCCATTCCTAGAAGTAGTGTGGCTAAAAATGTGCCATCTCTAACAGTTATTTCCCCTGACTTAATAAACTTCCTCCCAAGGACCTTACACAACTGTCCTCACAGGCTGAGTAATACTCCCAATGACTGGTAAACTGACCTTTATGTGTTAAATTGATGGAGCACCCCTTTAAATTTGAAGGCGTACGCTCCATAGACAACAAATATAGACTCAAACCACAGCACAAGAAAGATGAGACAAACACACCGAGAAACTAAATGCTAGGACATTATGTAATAATTATAATTGTCGTGTTAGCTTTGTCTTTTTACGCCGTCTCACACACGAGCAAATACAGCAGAGATTTTTTTTTTTTTTTTTTTTTTGCGTTATGTAAACACGAATGGCAGGGGACATGCTCATTATGTGAAGGGGAAACAAAATCCAGCGGCTTTGCTCACAAGAGGGTCAGTGTGTTTTACGTGCCTAATCATGCATATAAAATCTGCTCATGAGTTGTAGCACACACACACACACGCGCAGACTGCGGCCATACGTTCCTGGAGATTACATAATCCCAGTGTAGGTCACCATCACCCATGAAAGGCTGATGAGTAAACACAGGTGCAGAGCAGAAAATAGTTCAAAAATGTGTTTATTTCTGTAATCATTACTAATGGAAGCGTTACAGCTTTCATTGTATCGCCTGTTCACACCACAGGGTTATCTGAGGTTTAGACACTCAGTCTGTGGGCTGGTCGCCGGTGTTAGTCAGTCTGAAAGAGCTGCTTGACTTTCAGGACTCGTGTCTTGCCCTGAGGTATCCGCCCCAGCATGACTAACACGGGGAGGAGGCCTTCAAGTCTCCTGTCATGTCTTTCATTTCCTGCTTAGTGGCTTCGGTTATCACGGAAAGAATGAGAAACTTGAGGGAAGTTTTTCTACATGTAAATGATGTAACATAAAACAAGGCTTACCTGATATGTCTATGAATAACACATGGTGGAGCACAGGTGCTGCCACTTACCTGTAAATATTGTACCACTGAGGGCAGCTTGTGTTTTTGTTTTGTTTTTACTGTTTTACACTTCTACCTCACCACATTTCAGATGGCAATGTTGTATGTGCTTGTCCTGTGCATTTAGTTAATTGTTAGGTTATCAGTTAAAATCAAGAGTCATGCATCCGTCGGGTACAATGAGCCTATTTGTCCCTCTGTCTTCAGGTGTGATGTAATAAAACCGGAATGTCTTAGCCCGCTATTAAACTCAGTACATAGGCTATGATGTCTAATTGGCTAACATGTACCTACTTGCACTTGTATTGCCAACCGAGCCTCTCCTTTGTGAGTCACCTGTGTGTGTATAGAAGGTGAGTCTCTAACAGTCTCCCAACTGATTACTCTGTGATTTTAACTTCTTTCACATAATGATAATAGCTCCCTGAAATTTGTTTCCGAATCCATTTTAGGCCAGAAATAAGCCACGCAGTTAACCAATCTGTCTTCCTTTTGACTCGACAAACAGTTTGTTTCTATAGTTTTACAGGAATTTGCTACTTTCAGTGAAATAGCCTTAACTTTATGCAATTGAGGAACAGGCAATGCAACAAAACACGATACCTGAATGCAGCGTATATAGACAGCGAATGGGAAGTATCCAGAGTTCCTTATCCTTATCTGAACAGATTGTAAAGCCCTTTGAGGAAAATTAATGATTTATCACTACACATATCAAACTGACCTGACTATAACTGACTGCCAGGATTAGCTAAAATATTCTGGGAAAGAAAATTTAATCAGAATTTATCCTCCAGGGATCATGAATGCATGAACTACATTTCATTCAAAAGCTGTTGAGATATTTAAATCTGGGCCAAATTCTGCTAGCATGACAAAAAATTTATAAGGCAGGTACATTTCAGAAATTTCCTCAAAAGCATCAAGTGTATCAATAGCCTTCATAAAGTGCAAATATCAGTTGACTCATTCCATCAACTCTGACGGATGTTAATCTCTCTAACATCACAAAATCACGTCATCTACCTCTCGACCTCATTCATTCAGTCACCTGGTCATCTTATGTAACATTAGTTTGCTATATCTGCACCTTCAAGCCAAAACAAACAAGATTAAATTAATACAATGTGTAATCTCTGTTATTTTTTCCATCCCTCTGTTGTGTGCCTTATCAACAGTCCGGTCGGGTATGATCTTGTTTAATGGCGAAGCAACACTTGACTTTGTATTTTGTCCCTTTGGTTTTGAGCAAACTTTAACACGCCCCAATATGACTTCAAGTTGCCAGAGACATATGTGTGCACTGTAGCATCCGTGTATGTGTGTATGCTTAAAGGGAGGTGAAGGTCAGGTCAACATGAATCCTGGAAGAATAAGCATTCCCTTTGTGACACCTATAAACAATAGGGAGACGTGTTCAATAGGAAAATAACAAACAGGCTTCTCCTGTCTTAGCTGGTCAGGACTAGAAGCACATGGATGGATGAACAAAGAAAGACAAAGCAGTTGTTTTTACTCGCTGTCCCAGTGCCATTCTTTCTGCCTGTTCACCATAATCACCAATGGACTTTAACCAGGTTGTTTGCCTTATGCAGGGTTCAGCTCTGTCTTAATATCCTCAGGGCATGCAGTATTGTGATTGTGTAGCTCAGTATCAGGGTCAGTGGGCTGAGGGATTTAAGGTGTGGAAGAAATGACGCCTTTGGGCATTTGCACACAAGAAATTATTATAATTATTATTATTATTTTTTGCTAAACCCATCATATTTTCAAACTGCTGAATGATGAAAATATTTTGTATAACAAAACAAGAGTTATTTTAGGGACCAAAACTACTTGATTACATTAAGGAACTAAAACTACTTGGTTAGGTTAGGTTACATTTGTGTCACAATAATTATTATTCTATAAATTCAGCTATGAACATACATTATGTATGTAATTTCAGTGACATTATGTATGTGACATCATTTCACTTTGTTGAAATAACTCACCATTGAGTTTGGTTTCACAGTGGACATGAACAGCAGTCTCCTTGTGCCTGTTTAACCCTCCGCATGCTTGAGGTCACTACCTAACAATAAATGTAAATATGGGTAATTATAAGTTACTTTCATTGTCAGCTTATATGACCTGAGCAATGGACAACACTCAGACTGACAGAGACAAACAAAAAGTCCAAATTGATAGAAAATAACTAACTAAGCTAGTAAAAACAGCACATAGAGAATTACACTGTCACATATCACAGGTTTAGAAGAGTCATCGGTGTGGTCAGTATTCAGCTGATCTTTTTATCTACATCTACAGTAATTTGTTAGTTCCTTCTTTCCCTTTCGTTAGAAATAAGGTTCCAGAAGGATGAGCAACTTCAGATATGAGGAAGTATGCTATTGCACACTTGTTTGCTATTTGTGGAAACATGTACAGTAAGCGATTCTGGAGAAAGATTATTGATTGTTGAGTCTCAATGCAGGTGATGGCGGTCTAATGTTTCGGGTTAGTTGGTCAAGCTGAACACTAACATAACCCATTTGACAGCCTGGGTAATAACACACCTCAGTAATCAACTCCCACATCACATCTTTGAGTCTTGCTTTATCAAGCCTTTTTCTTGCATCAAGAAGCACTTCTGCTTTTTTTTCTCTGTCTTTTAAAGAGATGACAAACACAGTTTAATTCCCCATTCAGCACTTTGTGCTCCACATCAGAGGCACCCAACTTTTTCCAATGGAGAGCCACAAACAAACACCTACTGTACTGTATTTTTAATACACAGCATGGTATTTTTTCTTTGGGGTACAAAAAGTAGTACGACACATTTAAAGAAGATAATAATATGATATCAAGATTATATATAAAAGGCAGATAAACATTAAACTTTTATAGTGATCTGAAAGTGAGCTGCTTTTTAATAAAATGTTAATATTCTTTATTTCTATTGACTATCCATTATTCAAAAAGGTCACATACAAACAAACAGAAATACATAAAAAGGTCTGGAATGTTGCAAAAAAAACAGTCCTTCTCTGTGATATACTGTGTTTCATTCCCTAATCTTGTCATTGATATGTAATAATTGTCCATTTCTTTGATAGTGTTCCTCTTGAGTTCTTATCCCATGAGTTAAGTGTTCCATATCATATATTACTTATACGTTTCTCATATATTACTTTTTGCAAGTTGCCAACAAGATTTTATGAACAAATATCTGTCCTCTCTTAACACAGCATCTCATATAAGATAATCAAAGCACAGTGCTGAACATGATTTTTATTTAAATACATGATTACTCATCTCTGGTCAGTTGTTAAAACATGCATCCTGATATTGTTTGACATGGACCAATATTTCCAACTTGATCCATAAATCGTGTCTGAAGTTGACTAAAATATTTGCCTGCTCAGGTGTTTTTCTGTATACTCCTAGATGACAAATAGAGAATAAAGAATTAGCCCTGCAGCCACTCACTCTGACACCAGACATCCAGTCTGTATTTCTTCTTAGTATATAGTCGCCACCTTATTGCTGTCGCTTTATATTTGCACACAGGATCAGCAGCCAGCAAAGCCCAAACAAGGAAGTGCAAAGGCAAATGCTCAAACAGGATCCAGGTCACCACACAGCATCTGAAGCCTCGTGTCTGAGATCCTGAAGCTGTTGGCAAGTAAGTAAATGTCTGTATCGATACAATGAAATATATATATATATATATATATATATATATATATATATATATATATATATATATATATATATATATATATACATATATATATATATATGATCACATTTGCCACAAGAGCAGCTGCAAAAACACCCTGTGACACACATGACCATGCAGTTGCAATTTGTTTCCTCTTGCACGTGAGTCACATGAGGAAGTTTTACTCCCTTTTACATTCAAAGTTACCACATCCGACCCAGCAACTACAGGTTGCTAGTGCAAGTGCATTTTTGTACCACCAGTGATTTGTGCCTCTCCAGTGGTGGAACGCCAATGAGCACATTTGCTAAACTTCCACTTGTTTTAGAGGGAGGTGCATTTTAATCACTTATCTGACAACTATAGTTTCAGGTTACTTTTCAGATAAACATCTGACCTTAAAATAGAACAACTTGGAAAAAAATGCGCTGTGATGTTACAGATTTTTGGCTCGTGACTCTTTCCAGGAAAAGCAGCGTCTGGGTGGAGCTCCATGTCATGTTTTTGCTGTTTGCACTCACACCAAAGAGTCATTTCCCTTCTAGACTTTCTCAGATGGTTTCATTTAAACTGCTTTTTTTTAGGCCAAAGAGGCCAAAGTCACGTGTTTCACAAAAACAAAAACAAACCTGATTCTGTAATTACAGAAAAGTTTTTATAGGAACAAAAACAAAATGATCTGTGCAGCAGAACTTCTGATGTTTTTTTTCTTTAGAGCCTCATCAATCATCTCACAACCTCTTAGCTTTATCTTATGAATGTTTAAAGGGCCACAACCCCAAAATTCAAACCCAGTGGACTAAACTAACAAACTATAAACAAAGAAGGCAACTTGCCTTTAATATATACAATACCGATAAGATAAGATAAGATAAGATAAGATAAGATAAGATAAGATAAGATAAGATAAGACAAAACTTAATCAATCCTAAAATTCTTGTGCCGGAGATTGCTCCAATATAGGTACAGTCCGACACGTAAAAACAACCAGCACCAACCAGTGGGTTCCCTGATTCAGGGTCAAACACTGGGCTCAGTTTTTCTCTGAGAATGTAGACAACAAAGTATTGAATATTACCAAAATATACAAAATATAGAAAAGTGTTTGAAAATAAAACACATGTAAAAATTGTTGTGTTTTCGTTACCTTAGTGTGAGTCTTTTATGCCTCCTCCTTAGTAAATCCTACACACTGGTCCTTTAAGGTAAAATTTAGCTGGTAAGACTTCTGTTGTTTTACTTAACAGTGCAGTATGTAAGAACTGGACACCTGGTGGAGCAAGGTCTCTCTGGGAGTAGGGGGCACATTTAACCACAGTTAAATGGTGCGAAGTGTAGTTGCCGTTAGCTCATAGCTCAGTTAACTGTGCAGCTAGTGATCCAGACAGCGATCAGTCCAGACTGGGAGGTCGGGGTCAGCTGTTATCACATTCTGCTGATTTTTCATTTTTGAACCCACATTTTTACATGTTGCACCTCACGTGTGGTTTATTTATTCAAGTAAAGAATCTGAGCACTTCTTCAACCGCTGTCTTTTCTTCGCACTGGAATGTCCACTTCGTCCTGTTCTTCAAGAAGCCCCACATGCGCTGATCAAGGATGTGGGTCTAACTTACGTCAGAACTGCTTGCTGCACTTTTTATCTGGAACAAGGTGTGTACAGCTGTGACTAACACTGAGAGAGAATGCGTGTCAGGGAGTATGCCCCAGGCATTTACGGCTGACTCACATCACGGTGGTGAGGTTCATTAAGTGTCTGCTGAGCAGAAGTGTCCATTCTCCTCTGAAATTGACCTGAAATGTTGGCCTGTTTGCAGGTCAATCTTTTAAACAGGCCTAGTGCAACAGTTGTCATGTGAGACGCAGCTGTTGGCATCACGCAGCATGAACACGACTACTTTACATCCTTTGTGCAACTCCAACATGCAGTTCAACTTATGCTCATACATGAATGCTCTTTTGTTTTTGTTCTTTCATATATATGTTTATTGCTTTTAAGTACAGGAATATGAAATGAAAAACAAACAAATAAAGAGTAAAATCTCAATCTCTCAAGATGTGTTTTCTTGTTTTTCATATCATTACTAGATATTACACCAACATTTATGGTTCACATGTGGTCAGGTTTCAGTCCATCCCCGCTGAATCTCATCAGAAATCTGTAGGAATGTTTATGTAAGTCATTGAATCTGTGTTAATTATGATATATTTGTATTTTTCAGTAAGAAATGTTAAATTGTTCGATACATTTTAATAATCTGCATGTATTAGTGTCCTGTGCATCCTTAGCTTCCACTTCTAGCTCTCAATATTTATACTGTCTTCTCCTGCTAAGTCCCCACATAAAACAATAAAGTTTTATTTGGGTCAGTTTTTTTTTTTTATTTTTTTATTTGACTTGACACAGTTTCACCGGATAAAGTGTCTTAGAGAAAACCTTTGGTCAGCATGCTTTGGTTTCTGTTCGGACATGGATGTTTTTTTTCCACTCCTTGTGGAAAATTACACAGAAAAGTGGACTCATGGGGGGGGTGCGGGTCATCCATTGTTTTGTGTGTTAAAGGAGGGGACAACCCCTGCAGATAAATCATCAGGAGGGCTTTTGCAGGGGGAGGGGAGCTCTCTCCCTCCTTGTGAATTAGGAACTGAGAGAGTACTGGCATCTGGCCACCGGCTCTGCCAACTATTCAATTCATGGAAGTGTGAACGGATTGAACTATGTGAGACAGAGCAGAACGGCTTGTGACCATAACAGTTTTTGCACTGAATTACAAAACACGGATCACAGATTCAGGACTTCATGCCCTCCCGAGGAGTAAACTATGACAGTGGATGAACAACAGTTAAACAGTTTTATGAAAAAATCAGTCAATGAACATTTTTCTCTATTTATTAAGGAATTTCTTCCTCAAAACAACATCGTGCATCTTTAATCAAACGTTTTTTAGTTGTTTTTTGGGGGGGCAAAAGTAGGTTAAAAAACAAAACCACGCTGCAGAATCATCTTTATCTATAAAACCCCCCTCACTTATCTGTTTGCTTTACTTTCCTCTACCCTGCAGCACTGCAAAAAAAGCGCAACCAATCATCTGCTGTATTTACCTGCTGTCTGATAGAAACACAGGCAGACCACTGTTAGTGTGCTGCAGCAGTACAGTCAAATCTGTGTCACTGTGTCATGGGTAATCGCGCAACCAATCATGGCGCAGGTAAGCATGAGTGGCTGCACGAGATCCAGCATTAGCCCAATCGCACCAGAGCGCTGAGCCAATCAGGATGCGCCTGGTCAGGGAACAGCATCTGCCCGTGTGAAAATACCGATCCCTCCGACTGTGCGAGTGACGGGGGTTGCAAACATGCAGCAGCTTGTTATTCTCAGTCGCTGCAGACAGGGCTGTGTTTTCACATGTGTTTCCTTGAGTTAACGTGAGCACGTGTGGTCAGTTCTCCCTTGTGTGCACACATGCACGTGAGAGTGAATGTGTGGGAGAGAGATCTGCCAGAAAGGCTAAAGTTGTTCTTTCTCAAAAAAAAAACCCCTTCACTTTTTTCTCACTGTTGCTCAAAAGAAACACTCCAGCCCCCCTCAGATAACCTCAAACTCATCTTTTCTCCTTAATAGGATTACACATGCGTCTTGCCAAGAAATGAGCCATGAGACAACTTTGTCCTTGACTGACATATACTCTTCATTTCTTACAGTTGGCTTATACAGGATTTTGCACAAAAACTCAGCACTAAGGCTTCCTTTCAAAGTTGTTTTTCAATTTTTCATCTTTGCCTCATCCTTCCTAAAACATGTCCTCAATGCAGAGGTCCCCCTCTCCTGTTACGCATTGTAGAAAGAGGCGGCAGTACTGGTTTGAACTAGTACGATGTGTTACACAACAACACAGCACCAAGTGAGGAGGATCATACAGAACATGCACTGACAAAGCAAAGCCATAATCTTTAGAAATGATAGGTGCTGAGTGCACGTGTGGTGTTTTTCCTGCAGCGCCATATTCAGTTTTATGTAAGATTAACATTAGCAGTCAGTGATTATTTTCAAGATGTGAAAAAAAAAGAAAAATGCACAGAGTTGGAGGGCAATTGCACCGCGCGCCACAGTGTGAGTGCGTGCTAACCCGCCTAGCATCTTAACATAGTGTTTGGCCCGGGGGGGAGTTTAATGTGCAGCTCCATTTATGAGTCCCCATTTCATTTTTCCCCTCCTTACATAACATGCATTTTTTTTTCCCACTTCACACAAGAACCACCGAGATCCAGCCTGTACATTCCGGTGGTTGTCATAGCAACAGGGCAGCATCCCTCTGCATCCTTTGTCCAGTGTCTCCCCTTCGTCTGAGCTTCCCAGGCAGAGGGTGGTTCGGTTTCTGCATGCAAATCGAACCCCCCTCAACACACACACACACACACACACACACACACACACACACACACACACACACACACACACACACACACACACACCCCTAATTGAGCTTCGAAGCGAGGAAGTGGAAGGGATTTGAAATGCTTACTGAATGCCATTAGGTGCTTTTCACAGATCGTAGCGAGGTGGTTAACTCCCAACATCCTGCAGTGGCATTACGACACACAAGTGTTAAATCAGAGGAAGAAAACACCCAATCAAGATGTGCATGCAGTCGATCCTTGCAGTGTTTAAACTGAAACATGGTCAGAGGGAGTGATTAATACACCACAATTAAAATATTGTGATTTTGGAATCACATGCAGTGTGTGTGTGGGCTCCCTCCCAGTAATTTAGTGCAATTATGTTTTTGTTTTTTTGTGTGTGAAGGACTTTACAGGGGGAAAATGGGGGCAACTCTGGCATAAAAATGTTTTAATCCATCTCCTGTGTCTGCTTACATTCATACAGAAGCTGTCCTGCAACACAGGTAGAAAATATCGGAGAAAATGCTAAGTTGAAGGCAAATTCATTGTATTTTACAGCTGGGCACTGGTCCAGGTGATCACCTCAGCTGACGGCTTGGACCAGGCTGCAATAAAACCTTCGTGGGCAACTGCAGCGGTTAAGTTACATCTACTAAACATGCTTGTTTTAGACACCAACAGGCTGAGTCTGTTTTTCTGTGTCTCAGTGTCTGATAACAATATGAAAAATTCCTACAGAATTACACAAAAGGAAAAAAAAAGTCCAGCTCTTGAAGCTCACGACCTGACTTCGATTTTGGGGCGGAGCTGCCCCAAAGAAATACATTGCAGCCGCTGTAAACGCGTCGCCACTTCCACATAAGACGATCTGACAAAACTTTTGCTCATTATGAATCAGTGACAGTGATGGAACGTAACAAAGTACATTAACTCGAATATATTTTGGAGGAAAACATTGTACTTCTTGCCGGGCCCGGTTCTAGGCATGGGCAAGAGAGGGCAATGCCCCGCTTCATTCCGAAAAAGAAAAAAAAAAGTATTTTCAAATATATACAGTATTGTAATTTATTCCCATAAATGCTGCTCAGAGTAATCATAGTCGACGGTCCCGTTTTTCCCAGAATTTCCACTTTTTTCAACAGCTTCACTACAAACATAACATAATGAGATATTAGAAACATTTTCTTATTTATGAATGATCAGAATCTCACATCACTGACCACCCCATGCAATTCCCATGAGCGTGACTGACTCCGAATCAGAATCAGAATCAGAATCAGAATCAGATTCACAATTCCTTTATTGGTCCTGGAAACGGGGATTTCTGCGTGTCACAACAGCCTAATCGATACACATTAATAAATGTACAAAATAAACAATATCTAATAAAAAGGTAAGAAATAGATTCTTACATACTGGGGCACTAGTGCCCCGCCCCTTTCTGTGACATCATCCCCATTAAGTGATCATTCACATTTAATTTAAAAGTACAGTATAGAAATCAAAAACACTTGAGCCGAGGTGTCCAAATTATCTGAATGCACCCGATTACAATACTGAAGTAATGTAACTTGATTACAATCAGTTAATTTTGGATTAATAACAAATGAAGACCAGAGAAATTACATATCAATATAAAAGCAGCTTTTTGTGTATCCTGTTAACAAGTGTTCATCTGTGTTTGTTCTATTAATTTTTATCTTAACATTTGACAAGAGAAGTTACAGTCAATATGATGCAGTTGAGTTTCTCCAGCAGGGACTCGAACTCAGGATAACAGCATGTTCTCTGAACACAGTGCTCCTACTCTACAGACAGAGCTAAACAACTTTAAGGGCTACTGAATTCTCTGGTTGAAATTACATAAACCACTTCAAATAAGTCCAGCCCACAGGTTTTCTGACGAATCCATGTCGTGCGCCAAAAGGGGCGGTCTCGCTTGTTTCCCGCGTGAAATTAGCGCATTTCCCTCCAAAAAGTTATATGTGTATATATTTACCTGACTGATCTTCACTCTGGTCTCTTCTCTGAGGACGTGAACACGGTGAGTAAACTGTTCTGTACGAATCTGCTTTGTGTGTCCAGTTACCGGCTCAGTACAGGTGTATTCGTGTCTGTGTGGGAGGTGTACAGATAGTTAATACTTGTTGATCTCAGGTAATAAGCCCAAGTGATATTCCTTCACATATCAGCAGCTCCACATAGTAACTACCTCCATGTTGTGTCAGCCCAGTATGTGCGGATTAAAATGGAGCCAGCCTCCCTGTTGGTCAGATTTGTCCATCCATCCATCCATCCATCATCTGTACACATTATATGTACGCCGCTTAATCCTCTGCAGGGTCGCGGGGGGGCTGGAGCCTATCCCAGCTGACTTAGGGCGAAGGCAGGGGACACCCTGGACAGGTCGCCAGTCTATCGCAGGGTCAGATTTGTTTCTACCTCAAATGTTTCTGAAATAAGTCTGAACAGAAACTGAAAACGTCTCATTTAACTGTTCAGTGATGAGATAAATTCGGCTGAAACATAATCGTTTAATTACAGCTAGTATATCCGCAATGGACGTTGTGTTTTGTTCCATGCACCAAACTCCATTGTGATTTTGGTCGTTTTTATCACTGCCATGTTAATTACATGAATAATGCACAGTTAACTAAACTTTGGTCACTATCTGAAAACAAGAAGGTAGTTTTGGTAAAATCGGCATGAAGTATTATTTATTTATTTATTATCGAGAACAGCATGAAAGCTGTTTAGCTAATGTTATACTGGTCACTGTAAGTGAGTGCTAAAGTTATGTTAGCTAGCTGACTTTAAAGTCGTTGCAGATGCACTGCAGGTTTGGGAAACACGTTAGCAGCGGCTCAGCTGCCTTTTTTAACGGGTACTGACACTATAACGAACTTATAAAGACGTCTGAGTCATTTAATCGTCGTGTTTTTACAGACAGGTTTGCATGTTAGCTAACGTGTGTCTGTTGGAGAGTGTTAGCTTGAAGGCATTATCCTGCTGTGTGATGTTAACTTGTTAAAACTAGCATCTTTACAGCTGAATATCTGAGTACAGCACAGTTAGCTAACGGGCCCCAAGTGATGTGTTTATAATGTTAAAGTATGTTAGTATGTCAGCATCTAGACGGTTATTTTGAACAGCTAAAGTAGTTTATACACACAATATGCAGCCTCATTGTATCCTGCACAGAATGTATTCAGTGTGTTTGTCACAGTTCTGGTTTAATATGTTATTTATGTCACTGCACTGACTCCCTGTGTGTCAAAAGATAGACTTTAAAATCATATTGCTCATCTATAAAGTACTAAATGTTTTCAGGATTTAATACATTTGGTTTACGTTTGGTTTACATAAAAAAAACACATGTATTAAATCAGATTATAGCAGATTTTATAGTGCAGAGTGATATGAGACTCCTGAAGTGATGTCATGCACATGGTTACAGACTGCTATACCATTCTTTATTATGAAATGATAATCCTGTAAGAAATCCCCTTTTTGCTGGATGTGTTTGTAATCTGCTTACATCTTCTTTTTTACTGCTATAATCAGAATATATATATGCAAGCACACACACATATGCCTGTAGTCATCATGTTACACTAAAGTTCTTCCTCCTCTCTCCAGGTGAACAATGGGACTTGTCTTCAGCTTCAGGTGGAACAGCTCTGACTTGTTTGGTGATCAGCACTGGAGAGGAGAGACACCTGGTCCAACAAGGTCAGTGCAGTGTAGGTCCAAAAATTAAAGGCAGAAAGTGTGAGATTTGTCAGTTGCTGTTCACTAATACTCTAGAATCGCAAATGATTTTAGCGGGTAGTCTCATTCACAGGTTAGTGAATACCAACAGTTTGGGTTAGTAGAAGCCAGTACAGTGTCACTGTTGGGAAACTACTCTTTAAATTTAGTAGTATTTTAAATGTTTTTTGTTTACTAAGAGGGAATATAAACAGTCTGTTTAGAATGCCTGCATTCATTTGATCTCATTTGTATATAATATAAATGATGTAATCATATTTTATTTAACTTGTATATCTACACTGTTCAGCCACAGCATTAAAACAACTGACAAGTGAAGTAAGCATTGATCATCCTGTTACAATCAAATGTTCTGCTGGGAAACTTTGAGTTCTGTCATTTCTGTGGAGCCTCTTTGACAAACACCACCCACCCGAACTCCGTTCAGACCAACTACACCCCGTCATGGCAAAGAACCCAAGGCTTCAAACTGGCCTCCTCGTTCTCCAGATCCCAATCCAGTTGAGCATCTATTGGATGCATCAGAACCAACTCCCATCCATGTTGGGGCCCCCATGGATCGTTTTTGGCTCTGACTGCATCCAGTGGAAGCTCAGTTGGATTGAGATTTGGGGAATCTGGAGGCCGGGTTGACACCTTGAGCTCTTTCCCACATTCCTCGGGTAATTCCTGAGCAGTTTTTGCATTGTTGCAGGTGCGTTGTCCTGCTTGGGGGGGCACTGCCATTAAGGAGTGCTGCTGCCATGAGGGGGTGTACTTAGTCTGCAGCTGTGTTTGGGTGACTGGTGTCTGTCAAAGAGACGTCCACATGAATGCTAGGACTCATGGTTTCACAGCCGAACATGACATTGGAACACAATGATCCATGTTATTTATTTCACCTGTCACTCGTTCTAATGTTGTCACTCTCAGTGTATACACATGTTAAATACTTTATGAATTAGATCAAATAAATACATTTAGGCACTGTAACCAGGTGTGTTTATATTTCCTCTCAGTAAAACAAAACCTGTAAATGTTCAAATTTACTTCCGAATTAAATTAAATTATAGCTCCATGTAAATAAATTATGAAAAGTGATTTCAGGTTAAATACAACTCAAGAGACTCAAACCTCCACAAGGAGACTCAAAGCTCAGCAAAAATAGACCCAGGTCTCTTTGTGGAGGACAAACAACTACCACAAAAACAAAACCTCAACACACAAACAAAACCTCTAAAAACAATAAAAACCTGCACAGACACACAAAACCTCTAAAAACCAACACACAAATCCCCTAAAACAAACAAAAACCTCTAAAAACAAACAAACAAAAACCCCTAAAAACAGCACAAAAATCTCTAAAAACAAACACACAAAAATTCCAAAAAAATAACAAAAACCTCTAAAAACAAACACACAAAACCCCTAAAAACAACACAAAAACCTCTAAAACAAACACACAAAACCCCTAAAAACAACACAAAAACCTCTAAAACAAACACACAAAACCACTAAAAAACATAAAACAACACAATGCCTCCACAAAGAGACATCAAACTACCACTGCTCCTCTTTTTCTTCCTGCAGGTGACGGACGAGCCGCCACAGGACCTGAGGCAGGAAAATTGAGTATCTGTCTTCTGATGAAACTTCTTCGGGTCCTGCAGTTGTTCGTTGACTCTGGTTTCACCTGCTCAGACAGTGAGCGCTGTTGTCTTTGCTGGTTATTTACATAATAAATCCTTTTTTTGAATTACACTCTGTTGTGTTTTTTATAGATTTTTAAAGCACATGTTGAGTCTTTTGATGGAGTCCAATGTCTCCTCTCGGTGGCATTTTCAAAGCTTTAACTATATTTGATGTACACATTGCCTTTCTGTAATGGAGACCAGAGCTTCCATTACCTTCATTATCTATTCCTGTTCTGGGAGTGACTGATTTAGAAACCATGTGTTGTTTAATAATGTCTGAGTAAGTTAGTCAGTAAAGTAGTCAGTAATGTAATTTAAATAAAACTGTCCACTCCTCTAATTCATAACTGTTCACTGTGGCTTTCAAATAAGTAATTAATGCATTAATTTAATGCATTTATTTATCTGTAGCTTATTATATTAGCTTTGTTTCCATTCTGCCTTTCAGATGCTGTTTTAATGTCTTAATGTTGTCTCTGAATGGATCTCTGAATGAGGCTTTATTTGACGGAAAGTTTTTACATCTAAACCTTTAGATCTCTACACCTTTTTTTAAACCAAGTACTTATTAATATAGAATAGAAAACAGGACCTTAAATAAATCCAAAAGGCCTTTTAGTCAGGATAGTTCACAGGCTCCTCAGCTGCACCAGTAAAGGTCAGATATTTCTCTGAATGCTTTTTTTCCTCTCTCACTTTCCCTGTTTGTTTTCATCTAATTCAGTCCGAGCCTAAATATGCCCTCTGAATTTTAAATATTAATGTTTATGTTTTTAATGTGATCACAGCAAAAGAAAAAGTGTGTATGAGGCTTGTGGTTTTACTCTATGAACAATTTGAACTTGTAGAAACAATATGGTCCTCGCACAAATAGTGCTCGGGCCCTAATAATACAAAAAATAAATGAAAGTCTGTCAAGAATTTGATACTTTAATTTGGTCCTAGGATGTAGCAGCAGTACTCAATCACTAACAAACTTGCTTTACAGCCGATCGAGAGGAGAGCAGTCAGAAAGAGAAAATGACAGTTGCAGTCACAAGTTATCTCTGTGTTAGTTTGACAAACAGGAGATGAGGTAATTGGTAAGTTCTTGACTTAGTTCTTGACTTAACCCTCACACAAAAACTCAGTCAGACTTTCAGAGAAAGGCAAATCCTCCCAGTCCAAAGAGCTTGGCAAAAAGGTTTGGTAGACTTGTCTGGTCAAAAAACATTTCCCCTTGGAGCTGTTGTGGTCAGGTGGGGATGAACTGTTTATTGGGTGGGGGTCTTTCCAACAGCCTCCTCCATGGATGGGTCTCTGACTTTATGGTCCTCCAAGGCCTTTGGGCAGCTGAAGGACACGAACGAGAACAGGCATGGTTGATAATAAGCTGCTGATGTAAACAAACAATATTTTGGAAATGTTGTTTACACCCGTATGATTATATCCTGACCAGAACTGGACTTTTGAGGCCAGTACCAATATTAAGACTTGTTTGTTCATATCAGCCGTAAGTACATTTTTGAAACATTAACAGTCTTGATACAAATACCTTAGACTTTATCCAGGCTAGTAACAAGACTATGACCCGTCCACACGGGCGAAAACGATTTTTTTTTCTCCGTCTACCTCGTCATCGTTTTAAGAATATTTGCGTCCACATGGATCCACTGAAAACGACTGAAAACGCTGTAATTCATCTTCCAGGCCTGACATTCACCAAAAACGGAGAAGAAGAGACGGAGCATGCGCATTAAGCTTGCGCGCCGTAAACAGACAGTGGACGGAGAAACCGAAGACAACAAGAAGAAGATGAAAATGGCTAGTGCAAGGAAACCAGAATCGTTTGTGTGGAGCGATAATGAGGACGAACTGCTGCTGCGACTCACACTCAACTACAAGGCGAGTAAGTAGCAAGAAAGGCTCAATATCTTCTGCGGCACGAACATGTAGTCCGCCATTGTTGTTGTCGTTATGAGACGTCACGGGGTTCAGAGGTCGAGGGGTGGGGTGATGGCGTCATTGTTTTGGAAAATATGCGGATTCGCCGTCCACATGAAAATGGGCGGGCTGCGTTTTCGGATTTCTCCACCCTGACACCCGTTTTCAAAAAAGTGCGTTTTCAGGATCCGTGTGGTCAGTCGGCCAAAACGATAAGAAAGAGCGTTTTCGTGTGGACGGCCCCTTAAACTGTCAGCTAGTCGAGTGTCTTTTTTTTCCCCACAAATCCAGGGTGGCAACCCTAACACTCTCCCGTAAACGCACACGTATTGCATCGTTTTGGCCGACCGTCGATACGGATCCTGAAAACGGGGAGAGAGCACTGTTGGCTGACAGTGAAAAATGCTGCAAACCGACTGATTTGTTTTTAAAATCAAATGCAGCTTCAGCCAGAAGAGGTAGACATGGATAACGAATGATGGCAAGACGTTTTTATCATGGAACAGCTGGCTTTTTTATGCATTGGGGTTGTGCATTGATTTGTCCATGTTTTGGTACAGTTGATAATAGCATCACTGGGGCTATCAAAAGTGTGTGTTGTTTCCGTGCGTCAAAAGTTCTATCTGCCAGTTGCGCAATATTTAAGGTTAGATTCCATTTCATATTAAATAACAAACTATAACTGGGCATTGATAAAGTTGTCTTCCTACACCTGAGAGGTGGAGGTGGGTTTAAAATTTGAAATGCCACTTACATTGTAGCTTCAAATTTAAATAGAAAATATGTTAGTAGACATACATCAATAATTTGTTGGCCACAGAATTTGTTTTCTTTGTCAATCCAGAAAAAGAATTCCTGTTAGAGCTTTGCCGATGGAACCACAGCGAATCTGCGATGCTTACGTCTGGGTTGGCATCATAGACTGGTACTTTTTACAGCACCAGACATTTACACACCAAACCATATAGACCTTTAAGAATACTGGACTTCCCCTTCAACTTGTCATTTTCTTTTATCTATATTGCACAACAGCAGCTTCTGTGTGAATAAAGGCAGAGACAAAAAATAGTGTTGTGCCATGAATTATTGTTTCATAGTACTAGTACTAAATTTGAACTTTTAAGTCTATATGACAAATCTTTTCTTGGAAAATAAAAAAAAAAAACAAAAAACTGGTAAACCTGCAAAGGCAAGCTGAAAAACAAGTTCGACCGGTTTGGGCAGAAAAGAAAAAAAAAACCCTTTCAAAACAAAGAGTTGCATGTGTTTGCTTGACGTCAGCCAACTTCCTCTTGCACAGAACAGGGCCTGCCCTGGATTTCTGGATTGACTAACTTCTTTCTTGGCTGAGTAATGTCTGACAAGGCACGTGCGGAGAGGACTATGAAGAACACTATGAGAAGAATTGTAATATCGGATCAAATCAAATCAGTTTTATTTATAAAGCTCAAAATCACAATCACATTGCCTCAGTGGGTTTTAGAAACTGTACAGCGATTGACGTCCTCTGTCCTTAAACGCACGATCCGAATGATGAAAAACTTACCATACTGATTTTGATGGAAGAAACCTCAGGAAGAGCCACAGAGGAGGGATGTCTCCCAGGACGGACAGACATGAAATAGATGTCGCTGGTACAGAACAGAACAGTAAAATCAAAGTTTACAATCTGCAATGACAGAATATTTGATACAGCGTGTGTAATATATATGAAGTCTGTGAATCCAGGAGGACGAGTGAGCAGGCCGAGGCGTCGCCAAGAGGTGCCTGAGCCACGTGACCTCCTCTCCACCGTGGTGATGACCTGGAAAGAGGGCCGGCCACACGAGATTGTTAGCATCAGAGTGAAGAGGCGTCACATTTTACAGAAATAGAGATATAAGGAGAGCCTGAATGAAAAAAGAGGAGGAGGATGAAAAACAGAAGGTAGAGAAATGCAATGTTACTTAGAATAAACGCATTGCTTCTCTGGATTCAGAGTGAAACGAGATCTGACGTGTGTGACGGAGCAAGGCCTTGTACTGATTTGTGTGTCATCAGCATTACCTTGAAGTCTGATCTTATGTGAACCGGCAGTGTTAAGACTCTAGCTGCAGCGAGAAAACTCTGGTTCAGAGTGCAGCATGAGTGGGTTGTTTATGTGTTCATCTGGTCGCCTTTTCTGCTATCTAGTAATTGAGTGTAACTGTTCTTTTCGCGTTCTTTATTAACAGTCAGGTTACAAACTCTCTCCACCTCCCGACACTCACGTTTTCAGGGTAATATATTTGGCTAATCGCCACAGATAAACAAAGTTAAAGATGGATTGGATTGCTGGCTTCTCTCTAAAGTGTATGAGTGTTCAGTGGCACCGGACCTGAACTCAACTTTCCCCCTGGCATAGTAGTGTCTGATAGTGCCTACTGGACAATAAAACATATTGACACACACCTGGAATGAATAACTAGGTTAGGGAAAGAGACATTGTGACCCATTTTGAGGCTCAGTTTAGTTTCTGATTTCGGTTCAAGATTGTGAAAGGAAATTTGACCTTTTGACTATTTTTAAGCTGCGCGACACGACAGCGTCAGTGTGGATGTAGACATGAACAGAAGTATGGATATTTGTTGTTTAGTTTAGTTTACAGATTTGGAAAAGAAAAAATCTCTGACCTAAACAAAGTTAGGGTCCTCGTGTTTGCTTCAGTTCAACCTACGTCCTCTGAAACAGAACTGGACCTGCACTCGACCTCTCAACAGTTCTAGTGATGCTGCATTCAGACAATATGCCCTGAGCCAGGATCTGAGTGGAGCTGGAAACGTTGGTGTTTTTAAGATCAAGATTAAGATTAAGATGTTCCTTTATTGATCGCCCTTGGGAGAAATTCTGCAGGTGACTCGGCAGTACAGAGGGAAATAAGTAGCAGCACAAGAATAAGTCTCAAAAAAATAAGAGACAATAATAAACAAGATATTGGAAAGAATAAAATAACAATGTGAAGAAAAAAAAGATTAAAAAACTATCAGAATAATCATTTTAAACCTGTCAATTCGGTCGGCCTTTTATGTAGTGTTATCATTTTATGGATTTAGTGTTCATGTTTATTGCAATTAATTTGTTTTTTATGATAACTATTTCTGGCTCATCAATATTATACTGTTCATCACCAGAATTGTTATTCTTTTTTTTAATCAATTTTAAGTGCAGTATTTTATAATATTATATCTGTGCCATGTTTTATTTCTGTCTTGATCTAAATTATTTCTTAATCCAATTTTGTTTTCTTAAAGGAGCAATATGTAAGAATTGGTCTACTGTTGATGATTCATAAACCCAACAAAATAGGAGCATCACCAGCTAACCAATGCTAACTGTATTCTGTTTACACATCCATTGCTAGCTGCTGTAAACTGGATAGCACAGTTTGCAGGACTGCCTGATGAGTGCTGGGGTTTTTCACAGCGAGCACAGGAGCTTTGCTCCCTGGGAGAAAGAAGCCACAGGCTGCAGGGGCTAGCTGGTTAGCATGCTAACAACTCTTTGAGTATTTCCGAAACGTTATTTCTCTACATTCTCATATGAATGTTGGGAATTTGTGAATGTTTTAAACTGAAATTCTCCTTTTTAATCACTTCTGAAAAACCCACGTTTACAGACTTGCTTTTATGTGAAGTCGTCCTTTTTCTCACTGAATAGTCATCTTTCCACCTTTCACTCTGTTTACTGCTCTCTGACTACATGTTTTAAATCCCTCCCTTGTGTCTTTTGTCTCACCGTCCTTTACTGCTTTTATTTGTCGTCTTTAATCTGTTTATTGGCCTTTACTCCTCCTACTGCTCATAGTCTCTAATCTGTTCTCAAGTCCTCTGATGTGATGTCGTCTTCTAATCATCCTCATTCTTTTTACTACTTCTGTTTTTGCCCTTTTGATGACTATTTATTTGTATTTATTTATTTTTCTTCTCTCCTCCTTTCTGTGATTCAATCAGTTTTAATTGTAATGACTCACATTGACTTTCTATGTTTTTACATGTCTTGTTTTACTAAACCTCCTCGTGTTTGGCTCAAATGTTGAATGTTTACTCTGTTGTACTGTCTTCCTGCTTTTGCTTGATTATCAAAGCGCTTTCCAAACTCTGTTTTTAAAGGTGCTCTATGAATAGAAGTTTGTTATTTATTTATCAATATTCCATGTTTTTTTGTTTCTTCGTTCACTTGCCAAACTTACATTTTGATCTGTTGTTTCGTGATAACTTCCCGAGCTGTTCCTGGAATGTTGGATTTAGTGGGACATATTTCGACATAGATTCTGCGGACCTGCGAACGCGTGCACGAGACAAAGTTTAACCAGCAGAGAGTTTGCAGATGTAGCAGAAAAGATGACCACACCAAGTCAGAGTACATGTGCTGGCCCGAGGCCCACTGACTTCCTGTTAAACAGGACTGAACTTGCCCTCGACTTTATGATTGGTTAACTCTTTTCCCAGTGAAGCCAATCAGCGAGCTAATAACACTCTGTTGTGAGGGCAGTTGGGAAGTAGGGGAAAGGTCTCACAGCAACTTTTCTTGCCCTTCCCCCAAGTGCAGAGAGTTCACAGAACTGTTTACGTCTGGTGAAATGAGGATATTGTGTGTGTTTGCGCTTTGTGAAGCAAAGCTGAAACGTCTCCTCGTTCTGTCGGTGGGGAAACAAAGTCTTCACCGAGTGTGTTTACATCCATGAAGCGAAAAGTCTTTGCCAAAGCCAGCTGGGACTTACAGTAAATAGTGCTGAACTGGCACAAATGGCTGCAAAGGACTTGGTTGCAAACATCACGTGCAGCTCTAAAAATAGGCCGAGGGTTTTCAGGAAATATTTACAGTAGGACTTTACATTGGACTGTGCATGTCTGTGGATGCTAAAGTTCAGAAAAGCAACTAAAAATCATATTCCATCATATATTTATATGTTTTCTTAGTTGCTTTTCAGAATCCCTGTCCAGCTGTAAATAAACACATTTCTGACGTACCAGCCCTCTTAGCTGCTTTGCTGTTTGGTTAATAACAGGATCTGGGCCAGGTGTGTCTAGCTTGCGGCCACACCGGTCGGAAGAGAGGTGCCGTGTCGTTTATGACACAGCACTTCTGAGCATATTAGCCTCGGGCTGTCGCGTCGGAGGAGCCATAATAACGGTCTCGTGAGTACACCACTTCCCACAGGGTCCTAAAGACCAGCCAGAACAAAAGCTGCTGTTGAGCTCCTGCCAGCATATCAGCCAGACTGGAATATGAGAACATTTGGCAAAACAAAACACAGCCCCAAAGCCTTTTTTTGTTTTACTAGAGTTTCCTTTTGGTGCACTTGACTGTTTGTTTTTGAATGTTTACTGCTTAAAGCAAACTGCTATGTTACCAGATGTTTGAACAGCTTTTTACACATGTGTGTTTTGTATTTCAGAACAGAGACCAGGCGCAACTTGTCCCTGCAGCTACAAAACTACAAACTGTTCAGGACTTAATTACTGTGTTCAAGATCAGTGAGTCTTAAGAGCAAGCAGTAAAAATTAGCACCAGTGTGTTTAGGGATGTCTACTCCATTATTATCATCATCATCATCATCATCAATGCATGTTTTGAAAGAACTGCAGACTCTGATGATTTACTTGAAGCTGGAAAAGCAAAGTGCAGTCCCATCCTGTCAGCTTATTAATTCAGAAAATCCATCTACTTGCTTCCTTGCAAAGAGCTAAAAAAAAAAAAGATCCATACCATTCTCATCTGTACGGTTAATTTAAAGCTACAGCTAGTGGCCAGTTAGCTTAGCATTACTTCTGCTGGAAAGCCAGCCTGGCTCAGTCTGAAGGCAACAATGTCAACCAGACTATTCATCAGTGAGCTTTAGAGCAGACAGAAGCTAACAGGCTAACAGCTGTAGCCTTATACTTCCCAGATAGAGCAGATTATCAGCCGTCTCCAAATCACTGCAGAAACATTTCCCCAACACTGTTTCTAAGTCTTGAAGTCAAGAGTCACAGAGCCATGTTGTGATAAAAATAAAAGTTTTAAATGTATCAATAAAAAACACCAGGTTCAGTAAACGTGATGCTTTACCAAATCAGGTGCATTACAATATCGCAGTTAACAAAAGGATAAAACTCCTTGAGGAAATCTACAAATGGCATTATGGACAGATCAACCACATTTGAAACAACATTACATCTGGGTACAGACATCTACAAAGTGTACCATAACAAAGTTGACCCAGTGCGTCAAAGTCTGAGGACATCAAAACAGTTGCCATTTAAAAATAGACACTTCATAAAATCAAAGAATTAGTAACATTGAAGACTGGATACTTGAAAAGGCAGGTCAACATTATTCACCAGTACATGAACTAGTCAGATTTAATATGTTACACATGCTGCCCAGCCTCAGCAGCTCTATTCTTCAGTGTCCTTGTGCTTTTAGTTCATTTTTTTTTTTTTAGTCACCAACAGACGGTAAAGGGAAAAGATATGACATAGGCTATAAAACAGTGTTACAAAAGCCAATCCCTTCTAAAGACGAGAGGAAAGACATACCCTGCCATTACCAGCTCTTAACTACCAAAGATGTCATTAACCTTGTCTTGTTTTAAGTTGACCAGCCAACTTTAAACCATTAAAATGCAGGTTAAAACATCATCTGAGTGGGGAGGAGGAAGAAAAAAAAAATACAGTACTAGTTAAAAAGAAAAGATAAAGTCAGGAGGGCAGTGGGAGTCAGTCTATGAGTGGTGGATTTAGTAATCCGCAGGTTCATCCCCTTCCTCGCTCAGCAAACAGGTGCGGATCAGGGCCTCGGTCACGCCGTACGGGTCGCAGTTGGCGGATGGGCGGCGGTCTTCGAAGTAGCCCTTCTTCTCCTGGCCGACTTGGCGAGGGATGCGGATGCTGGCGCCGCGGTTGGCCACGCCCGCAGAGAATTCGTTGATGTTGGAGGTTTCGTGGTGGCCGGTGAGACGACGGGCGTTGTCGAGCCCCCCTTTGGGGTCGTAGGCACGGATGTGATAGCGGTGCCTCTTCCCGAGCTTCTCGATGGAATCCTCAATGGCTCTGAAAGCAGGAAAACAAGATTTTCCTCATCAGAAAAATGAAAACAACTCACAGAAAACACAAGCAGATCTTTCACATCATGACGCTTTTGACACTCACTTCAATCCGCCCTCTTCCCTCATCTCCTTTGTGCTGAAGTTTGTATGGCAGCCAGCACCGTTCCAGTTTCCAGGGATGGGCTTGGGGTCAAATGAGGCAACAACGCCGAAGTCTTCACAGACGCGGTGCAGGAGGAAGCGAGCCATCCACAGATGATCCCCCATGCTGATCCCTTCACAGGGTCCAACCTGGAACTCCCACTGAACACAAAAACAATTCACCGTTATAAGTTACATCTTTAAACTGGCTGCCTGACCCATAAAACTATGTGCAAAGTCCCAACATGGATTAGGTTGTAATGATCATTACCTGAGCAGGCATCACTTCCGCATTTGTGCCACAAATCTGGACTCCAGCGTAGAGACAAGCTCTGTAATGAGCCTCCACGATATCTCTACCATAGGCCTTGTCAGCTCCCACACCACAGTAGTATGGACCTGTGTGGATGAGTTAACAGTTAAACAAACCATTCAGGCATTCATTCATTGATTCATGCTTGCGTGCATCCCTTGAACTATCTGCTCACCCTGTGGTCCAGGGAAACCATTAGACGGCCAGCCAAAAGGGTGTCCGTCTGTGCCCAGGATGGTGTACTCCTGCTCCATGCCGAACCAGGGATGCTGATCCTCCACCATCTCCATAATTTTCTTACATGTGATGCGAAGGTTGGTTTCTGCAGGAAAAACAAACAAACAAACAAAAAAAGAAACTCAGATTAGAAGACAAACACCAGGACAATCATCTACAGGTACATGAAGCGAATAATCTCCATCATGTAATGATTTAAGAATTGCTATAACTATTCTGAGATGTCCCCAAAAGACAAATACACAGTTGCAAGCCATACAAGATGGGCCAGTGAAACTAAAAGGAGTGCAGTCGTGATTTAAAACTTAGTGTCTCTGGATCTTTTTTGTCATAAAATGCAATACTTTTGCTGGAGTAAGCGCTTCTTTAGGATGCATCTATCACCCCTAAACATCTCAATGCCTGCATGCATGAGAGAATGAATGAGTGCATGCATGTGCAAATGAGTGCATTTGTGTCACAGCGAGCCTCTGACGGCACACCTGCCAGAGATTTAATCGCTCAGTATCCAAGGGATAAGGGAGGCTCATTTCAGGGTAGACTGCATGTTCGGTATAGATGAACTGGTAAGATTTAAAAAAGGCAACTGTAATACTTAAAATGTGCATTTGCCTTTGAGCATGAAGCTTTGTAATGTCATGTCTGCTTCATGTTGAGTCTTCCTCCTATAGTTACAGTATCTCTAACAATAAGTACGTTTTACTGTCTTAATTTAATTTTTTTCACTGTTTCTCTTAAAGTGTTGCACATTATCCCATCTGTTATGTCTCTAAAGTTTACAGACAAAGCTTCTTTTGTTACCTGCAGGTTTGCCGTTGTACTTCTGCACCTCACACAGGACCAGTTTGTTGGGGTCTTTGCGGAATGGATCGCGGAACATGGCAGCAGGAATCAGATACATGTCGCTGTTTGAGCCCTCCGCCTGATAAGTGCTGGAGCCGTCGAAGTTCCACTCAGGCAAATCTAAAAGAAAAAAAAAAAAAAAAAAGACCGGGGGGCACATTAAAACACACTGCATGGCTAATGAAATCATGAGGATATCCGTCAGGAGAATTCAAGAGGCTGCTTACCATCAATGCTTTTGGGCTCAGCATCCAGCGTCCTGGTCTTGCACCGGAGTCCCTCTCCCGTTCCATCAATCCAAATGTACATGGCCTGGACTTTATCTCCCTGAGGGAGCTCCATGTACTGCTGCTTTACAGCTTTACTCAGGGTGGCACTGGCGGATGTGGCCATCTTTATCTCCTACTATAACACACCTGAAGGAGGAGAAGAAGCAGAAGACGAGGAGTAAGATGAGATGAGATGCAGGTATGAAGACCAATGTGAGCTCTGGATCACATGTTGCGTAACATGGGTCGAGGCGAGGAGGGGGGGCGGCGAGCAAAAAAAAAAAAAAAAAAAAAAAAAAAAAAAGAGAGAGAAAAACACAAAAACACCACCATTGTCTCATCTTCCAGAACGGAGAACGCGCCGAGGATGTAAAAGGAGGAACAATTCGAGTCCCTTCTCCAGTTTGGAAACAAAGGAGGGGGAAAGCAACCTGCCTCCGCGTGTGCATGATGACCATCAGAGTTACATTTAATGAGGCGAGCTCGCAAAGTGGGGAAAAAAAAACGAAAAACAAAAACCCTGTCTGTACTGTACATGGTGCTGTAGCCATGGTTACAAAAGCACGATGAGGAAATATTACATCATAGGCTTCCTCGTCCATCACCCACTGCCTACAACTACATACACGAGATATTAAAAACACACGGAGAGGTTTAAAAAACAGACAATGTGGAGCTGAAGACGATGAAAAGAGATTTTTTTTTTTTTAAAGAGAAAGAAAGTCTGAAACCATGAAAAGTCTGGTCCCGAGAAGTTAGAGAGCGAGAAGCAGAAAAAGAAGAACAACAATAATTACCTGGAGAAACGAGGAAATAGAAATAAAAACTAAAGGACAGAGAGGTCCAGTGTGTCTTGGGTTGTTCTCTCGCTTGTGTCTCTCTCATTCTCCGGTACCGAACAGTCCGGGTTCGGCCACATTTATAAGAGCAGGAACTGGGATGTCGCGTCTTTGATTGGTCGGAGAGTCCGCGGCGTGTTTACTCCGAGCTGATTGAAGGCGGCACGCGGGCCGCTCATTGGACGGTGTTGCGGGAAAGCGGAGCCGTGACGCCCTCTAGCCGCGTGAGACCATGCGTGACACTCTCTATTAAGTGTGTGTGTGCGCGCGTGCGTGCGTCCCAGTGCTCACACGATTATAAAAGAGGGGGGGGAATTTTACAATTAAAGCGTCAAATAGCCTGACTCCCCCCCCCCACACTTTCATTTGCAGGAGGAGAGGGACTCGACCGCGTGGGACAAAATGTACAACATCCTCGAGCCGCCGCACAAAGACGGACAGGTACCGCTCGGGTCCAAGGCGACACCTTGTGGTGGAGATCGGGTGCAGCAGGCTGCACTGGTTTTGATGGGAGAGGTTATGTAATCCCACTAAGAAGCACCGTCTGCTGCTGTGGGTGCCCACGTGTGAGAGTATTATATGCAACACGCACCCATAGCCATGCCTTTTAATCAGTCAATCAAAAACAATCGCTTTTAATTAATGTATGTGATTTATTGGTTGATTACTGTGAAGCATGCAAGACAAATATGCTCTGGTTTATTAATAGAGCAGTCAGTAAACCTTATGGGTCCAATGTAATCTTCTACTGTTGGTGTCCAGGGTTTATGTAACCTTAGACCTGCAAATAAACAAAAGAACATACTGAGAAAAAGAGGTTTAAAGTGTAGAACTGGTCAGCCGAATTGTGTAACAGACAAAAATTAGTGTATTTGTGTCTTCTACACAACAGGGCTCTGTAGGGAAAAAAAACCCTTCAAATCTTAAAGAGGCTTGGGGCTAAAATGGCGGTCACAGCTAGCCACATTGCTTAAGCTAGGCTAGTAATTGCTGTAGCAGAACACCATTTGGTAGATAAGATGCACTTATTACTTTTTGTCAAGGTGGGATTTAGCAAGACTTCCACCTCATGACACTGTATGACATAAAGTCAATTATTCGATAAAGGAGTTAAGTTGTAGGTTTAGAAAAGGCTAGCTAGCTGTAGCCTAGCTATCTCTCTAACTAGCTTATCTCAGTAGGCCTGTGTAGGAAAATTTCAAATTATGTGTTTAAGATCAAGCTGATTATGAAATGTATCTTTATCACACACGTCAAACTTTGAATTTTGAAGCTAAAATGGCAAGTCACAACTAGCTACTCTTCTAAAGCTTTTTGTAGCAGGCACACCTACTTTTTGTCATGGTTGGATTTAGCTAAATAATTTAGATGTTGGATTTTGCAGTTGTGGAAAAATAGCTCTGAGGTGTAGAAAACTGTAGTTTTACTAAAAGCTAGGTAGCCAGTTAGCTTATTGTGGATAGTTAATCCTTTAAACTTTGAGGAAGTCTTGGGCTAAGATGGCAGTACAGGTTACCCACATTGGGTAGGGTCAGAGGAAGGTTAAAACATAGATAATTTGTGATAAATCAAAGTGTAGAGCAAAAGCATATGGCTTCTACTCAAGCATGGTGGGAAAAAAAACAAAACCTTCAAACCTTAAGGAAGTCCAGGGCTAAAGATGGCTGTAAAGCTAGTTGGCCTGTTAAAGCTATGCTAAAAACATCATGGTTGGATTTGAGCTACTGCCTCAATAACACAGCATGGCAGTTTTTTTCACTCCTGCCCTGCCCCCTTCCTGCATGTTTTACATCCCTGCTCCAACACACCTGATTCAAATGATCAGCTGGTCATCAAGCTCTGCTGAAATCTGCTAACGACCCATTCATTGGAATCAGTTGTGCTGGAGCAGGGATACATCTGAAACAGGCAGGGCAGGAGTGTAAAACAGTGCTGTACCTGATAACACAATGGGGCGATGTAAATGTTGGATCTTTCAGTTGGAGGAAAAAGCTCAGCGGTTTAGGAAGATGTAGCCCTGCACAAGCTAGCTGGTTTATCTTCATTGGTAGTTTTAACTTTGTATTCTACTGTTTACAGTCCACTGTACAGTTATGCATTGTGTTCATACACCATATGACATGATGATATTAAATACAGTCAAATAAAGTCAAATTCTTGTCAATACCAGGGTGCTGGTCCCTTTGGATCGGCTTGTGGACTTGGCTGTGAAACCCAGTTCCTGTGGCTTCAGACCAAGCCCAGACAAGAAAAGTCCTTACCTCACAGATCTTTTATGATGTCTGGCTTCTCTCGTCTCTCGGTGTTTCTGCAATCCCGTTCCAGAAACCATTAGAGCAAAGTGGGCTTCTTCTCTGCTTCCAGCACTGTGTAATGCCATCAAAGGAAATAGAAGATTAGTCCAGAACTTTATTACAAATTATCTTGACAATGTCTTTTTTTAAAAAAAAAATACACGTTCGTTACCTGTAGACACTTTGTTTACTTGGTTTTGAGTGATTATGTATTTAAACCTCGCCCACTCCAGTTCGACTTTGTGGGGAGGAACATATGGGTGACAAATTAGATGGCAAAACGTCATCACTCTTTTAACTTTTTGTATGGGTTTGCTCAGGCGAGCCTTCTCTCTTTTCAATTTCTCCAACTCTGACACAGAGAGGATGCAAGGCAGTCAGATAATATTATATAATATAGAATAGCTGTGCTGAAAAATCCTTTCAGTTTCCCGTGAATTTGATGGTTTCAGCTGGAGAGGAGGCGTATCTGACCTCAGTGCCAAAGAGCATGAAGACGTCCCCTCAGGCTTTACTTTTCAAGAGGTCCACTGACCTTGTGGCATTAAGCTAGCAGTGACCCCTGAAGTAACTTTAGGTGAGGGTGACCGGGTCTGTTGTTGTGGTTACCTTGGTTGAGGATGAGGAGAAACAGTGTGCACATCAGGAGTAGACTGTTGACGGTGAATACAGACATTGATGTTCAGAAACTGTTTGGCTATTGTAGTATCTGTGTGTTTTCTACACATTTTGGGTTACTAATTGTTTCTCCTCATGTGAGTTAAGAATACAAATAGAGTGGATTTACAGCTCCAGGGGTCAGAGTGGTAACTGTGTAAGTGCCAAAGGTTATCAGGTGGCAGACCAGGATAAAGCAGTAAACCTAAGATTGACCCCCACGCCAGATGGTGGGAGAAGCTCAAATGTTTGTGTTTGTGCCCGTAGAAGAGCAGGAAACCCACTTGGGTCATTTTGGGGACAAGACATGAAGTTGAATGCAGCCAAGTCAGATAAGTTTACAGGGAGACAGGTCAACTCCTCTTTTAGTCCATTGGATAATTTACCAAAGTGACCAATTAGGAGAAGTGGGTGTGTGCTAGAAAGGGACTTTAAAAACCCTCGCACAGGAAGAGAAGGAGGGGTGGCATTTGGTAGAATTCCTAAGATCGAAGGCGTAGGAGTTCTGATAGGGCAAGAGGGCAAAAACGTTTGGCATTACTTTGCCCTGTTTGGAGAACATCAGATGTGGGGCCACACTCTGCTCGGACGCTCGGCTAACCGAAGTTTGTCTCAATAAAGACTGCTCTATCATTCCACCCAGCCTTGCCTCCGCAGAATTCTTTTATCAACATACTACATGCTGACACTTTTGAGGAAGACAGCCCAGAAACTACACTATGCACGAAAACGTGCTCTCATATCAGAACTTTTCTCGGGATATGAACACTTCTCTCCACGATCATCTGCTGATACACCGGGGCTCTTGTAGCGGCCTTCTTAGGGCCTCCAGGTTAAACACCATGCTGCACCATCTGGAGTTGTTGAGCTTTACACTTCTTTGAGCAAGCATCTATAGACAGGCAATGTCCCTGACCGAAGCTCTGCAGCGGGCTCCAACCAACGATACTGTTGCAGTGTCTGTTGGTGTTGTTGTAAATGTGTCTCAAATGCGTCCTGCAGCCCCCTGGCCATGTTGTGCCCTGTATTCAAACTGGTGAGCAGGAAGTGTGCCAACCCGAGTGCAGAAACAAAATATTAGTATTAATATAAGCAAGTGCGGTTACGAAAGAACCCTGATACAGAATTACTTTTCTTTCTGTTGGCATCAACTGTAAATGAATCTGTTGCTGTGCCCGTGACCCGTTTTTCTTTGTTTGGATTGATCTCTCCACCATAAACTGTACGTGGTATACTTTTTGTGAAACACTGAAAACATGATGCATCATAAAAGGATCCTCCTAAGCAATGTTTTTGTTCTGTTTTGCAGTTCAGTGGATGATCAGCACCACCTAGTGGACTCAGGGCTCCAGATGAAGATAAAGATGAAGGTTATTTGAGATTTTTATGTGGCAACTTGCTCTTTGCAAAAACAAGTAAGACCAAAAGTAGAGTTAATCATACATCTTTTGGGAGAGCGGTGGTATATGTGTCTGCTACCCTAAAATCTTACATTAAGGCTAGCAAATAACATTACCCCTGACACTGATATGTTACCATCAAACCAAGTCTGGAGCATGGAGCTTAATCCCAGAGTAAATGCAAGTTAAGGCTAAATGTATGTCATCCTCTGTGATTGTGATGTGTCCTTTATGATTGTAATGTGTCCTTTTGTGATTGTATGTGTTTCCTCTGTGATTGTGATGTGTCCTTTGTGATTGTGATGTGTCCTTTGTGATTGTGATGTTATATTGAATTGCATTTGTGTTGAATGTTTTGTCACGTCACATGATGTCTTTGTAAGAAGACGTTTCATCCTCCAGTCTGATGATAAGGTATCTGTCTAGCTGTCTATCTAGGCGATGTTCTCGTTTGTCTTTTTTGTATGTTTTTGTCTTATAGGTTATATAGAGGCATCATTTTTTAGCAGTACAATTAAATATGCCCAATAAGGTAAGCTGAAGAGTAGAAAAAAAGGATAAACAGGGGAGAGGAAATGCGACAATATCTAGAAAAGTGTGTTGTGTACGTTGAAATTAAAGTTATTAAGAGGCTTTTTGGACTCAGGCCATGCAGTGATTTTCCTTCTAATGCTGTGAATGGCCTTTTCCAGAAGAGTTGCATCAACAGGATAATTTGATGTGCTTGTTACCAGCAGGGGCAAAAATCTTATGCAAGGGAGAAAGCCAAAAGTAGTGCTATGACTCTGCTAATGAAACCTAATGGCTTCAATGCGACTCCAAGCGAACCGAGACTGGTGACAATTACAAATGTGTCTTTATTTTATTCAGTGGAAGAAACAACGATGTCTAACATTCTTTGTTTGGCCTCATACCGGAGGTCAGCTACCAACGACACACTCAGATTCTTCAACATCTCTTCCAAAGCTGCAATATCTGTCTTTTTTAAATTTATTTTTCTATTTTTTACTCAGGATAATGTAACATGCTGTGCTGTAGACATTTCCACCAGAACACGTCAGTGCAGAGTGTGAAACTCGCTGATACCGTGGGAATCTGATGTGCCTGTCGGAACAAGTCTTATCAGTATGATGACACTCATTTCACAATAGAACTGAAGTGACTCGAATGAGCTTTGCAGCGTTCACATCTTATCTTTTGTCCCCGTCTCACCTTAGCACGCTGATTATCCCGATGTCAGATGAACATATACCAGACAAACAAGTGACCTCACAAAAGAGTCTTTCCTCAAGGACTCCTGTCTGATGCTAAGAATTATGTAGTATTTTTCTGGTTTCATCAGAGTTTAAAGGCTGACTGGACAGAGAAAGAGCTCCTTCTCCATCTCTGTGGGTGGGACTGTGATTCATTTTAGCGTGACGCCCTCTGTAAAGAGGCGTGTTCACGGCAAGGACGAATTAACTTTCCCCTCATGAAATATGATCGGAAGACTTGAATCTTTTTCAACATATTTCTTTTATTTAAACATCTTGTTTTCTAATCCGAGTCACGGATTTAAAAAGACATGATGAAATAAGAGTTATTATGGCAATTTAAACCCCATTACTTGTTGTATGGGTTTGGATTGCATGATTTAACTCATTATTTAATACATTGTTTTAAAAAAAATAATAGATAAAGAAAATAAAAACATTAAGTTACCACAGATTCACTGAAATCAACAATTTGTCTTCCAGCCCTCATATCTGGAATATATGTCATTTACCAACGTGAAAATCAACATGCAAGAACCTGCTTTTATATTTTCACTTAGTCAGGGTAACTAGATTTTGTCAGATGAGAACTGTTTTGTGAACTTGGTGTGTTCATGTGCTCATGGGAAACGTGACCATCTGTGATTTAAGTCGACAGCCAGAGAGCCAAACTTTTAATTGATCAACGCTGTTTCCCCGAAACACTTTCAAATTATAGCTTTTTGGCAACAGATGCGCTGCTCAGATCCACCTGACCAAAAAATTCAATGTTTACTTGATCAGTAACACTTATTTTGATTTAAAAAAAAATTTAAAAGTATGATTACAAGAAGCTCTTCGCGTCGAGGTACACAGTGTTCACATCTGGGGGGAAGAGAACACTGATATTAGATTGAAAGAAAAACCTGAATCTGTATCAGGAGAGGAGAACCTGGATCAGCGTGTTTATGTTCTGCATGTCTCCTTAACTGGCAGGGATCTGCACTAAAGTATACACAATGTGTTGTTAAATATATACAATATAGAAGCTTGAGTAATACACTGGTTTATTTCTTTAATGTGAGCAGTAGCTGTTGTTATTGTAGCTTCAGCAGTCACAGTTGTTGGCTGCTGTGCCAATTAATTCAAGTCTTTATTTAAAGGAGAAGTTCACCCAGAAATGAAAATTCAGTCATTATTATCTACTTTGCCCTCACACTGATGGAAAGTCTGATGGAGTTCAGTTGTCCACAAAACATTTCTGGAGCTGCACAGTTAATCAGCTTTGCAGCGTTCTCCTGAACAACGGAAGTGGGAGGCGACTGTGTGACAGCAACTGGAAAAAGACAAAGAAACAAACAAGAAATGACTTCATACAGCTCGTACGGCATAATCCAAGTCTCTGGATGGCTACAGATTCCAAATTGATTCAACATCATTTGCGCTATTTTGAAATTTTAAATCTTCTCTGAAGTGTTAACGAGCACCTTGTCTGAACCGGGAGCACAAAGGAATAACTATCCTCTCTTCAAATCAGTTTGGGATCTCAGAACCTCAAGAGACTTTATTTAGACTTTTATTTATTCCAGACAAGCTATATGGAGAAATTTAATACTCCAGCTGTTTAGGAGAATTCTGCAACGCTGCTTTGCTGGGAAGCTCCAGAAATGTTTTGTGGACTACGAAACTTCACCATCAGCACCAAGTTGAGTAGATAATGGGTGAATTCCTGGGTGAACTATTCCTTTGAGTACCTAAAAGCTAAGTGAGTAAATGCTTGTTTGTCTCTTCAACATGAGCTGTAGCTGTTGTTATAGGACCTGCAGTTGTTGAGCTAATTCATTCAAATCTTTATTTAACCAGGGAGTCTCTCTGTGTGTGATTAAACTTTGCCAGCATTTAACAAAAAAACAATATTGACCTGCAGCACTGATCAGCGTCGTCGCACAGCGACTCTCCACTTTGGATTTCTCACCATCACACATTGAACAGAAGATGAAGCATGAGGCTTCAAACCCTTATGCTTAAGTACACACACTAACAGTAATGAACTAGATATGCTCGTCAACAGGGAAGCTGGGTGCTCAGATTCACTTGTTTTCCCAGCAGAGGGCAGCAGCTACCAATCAGAGGACTTCCTCTGACAGAACGAGGTTTTCCATCACGCCGTCTGTTTTGAACAATTGAGCAACCGCCGAGGAATTTTCCCCTTTAACCTGTCAAGTTCGTCTTAAACGGACTGAACAGCGAAATCTATGAGAAATAGAAAAGAACTTCATACAAAGCCCCGATCTTTACAGTGTGACTGTGATTATAATGAGTGTAACGATTATAGTTATTCAGCATTCACTTGTCAAAATATAATTGAGGGCCTCTGTAGGAGAAGGTGCGGGGAACAGTGCTGTTATTTTTAGTAGCGGTGTCAATATAATGTGTTCAGAGTGATTTTTTTTTGAGGATAGAGATGCAAAAGAAGGATGTTTTCTGACCACGGAGCTGAGTCGTATAAATGTACTTTGTATTCTCTGACAATGATTATGAGGTAAAATGCAAAATAAACTTCCTCTCCGCTCTGTCAAACTGTTCTTCTGCGCGGCTGAGAGGCTTGATGAATGACCCCGGAGACATCTTACGCCTTCACCCTACACAACCCCTTTAACAATTAGGCCCTAACCCCGGCGATCCCTCGGCCGTCATATATCATCATGTCCTCTGCAGAACCACAGGACAACACTCTACCTTAAAAATTAATAAGGCTGACAACATACTTGTCGCTATTTCAATGCCCAGCATGTCCTCTGTGACTCATCGGTTCAGCTGTAAATCAGGCCAGGAGGAGCCTCGAGGGATTGTGTTCCTCCAAAGCTCCTTCAAAACACTTTAGACGAAGCATCAATAACCAAACACTTTGCAATAACACTTATTGGCATGGCAGCATGAAATACTATTGATTGTTCAAATGAAAATCAGCAGGAGCACCAGCTGCCGCTCGGCATTGTTGCCTCTTTGTGTGATTTTTTTTTTTTTTTTTGTCTATATTCTCTGCGCGGTATCGGCGAAGGATGAAGGCAGAGCAGCGTGAGGCATCATGGGTTATATTTAATCCAGCCCGGCTCTTCTTTGGGATAATAACTTTTTTGCTCCATTCCAGGACTTGTCTGTCATCTTGACATGGCAATATCTCCCAACTCCACCGTTTCATAGTCAGTTTCATTTACTTCCAAATACCATTTCACACCCTGCTGGTTTTAACTAGGTATTATACAGCGAGTGGGGAGTGTGCTGCAGATTGAATCGTGACAGAGACAACAACGTTTCTGGTGAAAAATAAGTGAATATTGTAAGTGGCAGACTATATATAATGATTTTTTTCTTTTTCGTTTTTTTTGTACTCTATTTTGTTGGCATGGATTTGTGTGTTTGTCATCTTGGTCTCTCGAAGAGATGTCTACAGCTGATAAGAAAAAAAAGTGCTGCTTTTATTTAGTTTCTGTTTTTGTGTACATTGAGGTTGGTATCAAAACAGGGAACACAGAGTTGAACAGTTTAAAATAATAGCCGGTATGCTACATTAATGTGGTTGGTTTTAGTGTTTTTTTTAAATTCAAAGTGAGGAGATCAGCGAGCCTGGCTCTGTCAAACGGTCCTAGACTCTCACGCTCACAATGTAAAAGTACATAAACCAGAGTAAAAATGATAAGCAGCTGTTGGCTGGGATGTTTTAACCTGTTCTTTTTGTCTTTATGCTACACTAAACAAACCTCATTTTTGACCGTAGCTTCATATTGAAACAGAGGGATATGAGAGAAAATGTCAAACTAGAGTGAACATTTCAGCAAAGGATACATTCGTGTATCACGCATAAATTAAATGCCGTAGTTCAGGCTAATCTTTAGCTAGCTAACTATCCAACATTCTTAAGTTAACCGTCAACTGGAAATGTCCATTCTGATTCTGCTTAACTCCAAGGAAAGTCTAGAAGATGTGCACGATTTCAGTTATAGCCTCGACCCGGTGCAGTTGTCACAAACAGAGCAAATAGATATGGACTGTAAACATTTGCATTTGGAGCCTCAATTGGCCATTGAAGGAACTGCAAAAGTCAGCACTTCATGTTGACTTCAGGTTTCATCTCCAGAGTTATCCACTGCATCAGTGTTGTGATGTAGACAAAGATTTGTTTTTTTTCTAGAGAGAAGCTTCGCTGAAAAGTAATGCTAGCTAGCATTAGCCATGCTGGTTAGGGTGCAGGTAGCAAATAGGGATATTTCCTAAAATGTAAATTCCTTTAAGAATGGCTTTGGTGGTTTTCTGTAGTTCTGGTTTGTTTATGCTGACGTGTCAATCGCTGTAGACGTTAGGACCTTATTTATTTATTTATTTTTTGGCCCTGTTCTTATGCAGGTCTGAATTTGTAGCCCTCTTGTGTGTATTTTCAGGAAAAACAAATGCCACTTGTTCTTGTCACACAGATAAACTGAACTACAACCAAACCAAGATAAATTCTAATCTATTGTTCACAGATGTTGTTGCATAATTTACCTTCAGTCTCTCTCTCTCTCTCTCTTGCACAACAATGAAGAGACAGGAATGTTTTTGTCATTTATTTATTCTCCTCCAGTAATAGCCCCGCTAATGCCCGTAGGGGCCTCCATATGGAGAGATTGCCCACGGTTGTGTGCGCTGTGGTGCCAGTAGGTGGTCCTGCCCATGGCTTGGTGGGTGAGCATGGTGTAGTCCCTGCTGCCACTGCCGCTGACATATCAGAGCTGTTTATTAAGAGGATGACAACTCTATCAAGCCCCATAAGCGGGCCCTCGTGCACAGGAGTTCTTTTGTTACTTTCAGGGAGGGTGTCATCAATCTTTCTGCCATACTACTCTCTTGAGCTGTTGATGGCAAACACGATTCCTCCCTTTCTGCCTGGCCTCTCCCGCCTCGCAGTCTGGAATCAGGCGTGGTGAGGGGGATCGGGGAGATAGGAGGACTTTCCCCGAGAGTGCCTTTTCTTGACAGGCGACAGAGCGGACCGTTTGGACACCAGGGGTGGATATATGGGACCATGTAATGAAAAGACGTTGACAGGACCTGCTTGCTCTGTAATGAAGGTCCTCTGGAGCTGTGAATGGATGCACACATCTTTCACGCCTTTGTCTCCCTGCCTTTCCCACAGAATCCATCTCATCCATTTTAACCAAAAAAGAAGGTGTAAGAGAAGCATCCCGGAGAACAGCTCACAGTGTCAAACATTTACATGCAACGACGTGGTGTGAATTTTTAATGAAACAGCAACTAAGTTGATTTACACCCACGATTGGTAGCTAAATCCCCTCTGCATCAGCCCGGGAAGGTGCAGTTGAATGTTCAGCCTCTTTCCTCTCTCTGTCAGCGCTACTCAAGACTCAGCGTGGCTCACAGAGATGGACTATGATGTATGTACTCCACTTTAGCATTGGCTGAGGTCACAGACTCCATAAATGTCTTAGACAAGTCTGATATTTTAATCTCTTTTTAGTGAGGGGATGTTGGGCCTCTGCCCAATCAATACACAGGGCAATAGCCTTGCCAAGATATCTCATGGTAGCTTTTCATTGTTCTGTCTGGAAGCTGAAATGTCAGCCACAATAGCACTGCTCAAACTGAAGCTGAAATACGGCCGTCTGTAGTCAAAAACATCATTTTTTATGATCTAGGAGCTTCTGACAATAATGAACGCTGAAATCGTCGATCGCAGTCAGAAGATGGCTCTTGTCTGAGGGAGAGGGGGCAGACTGACACCTGAACATTTCCTTTTTCTATTCTCAAATCAAGTCCAATCTGTTTAATTCATCAGTCAACAACAGCCCAAAAACCTAGAGCATGAGGAGGGGGGTGTGTGTGTGTGTGTGTATGAGTGTGCGGCTGCCTTTGTGCGCACACACAGCCAAAAATATCAAGACACTCTCTCACATTAACATTGCTAATTTGTTTGCCAATGGTTTCCAAGGCGCTGAATAATTGGCTGTGAGATATTGTTTGCTCAGGTGTTCCGCATAATTGAATTCTGTATTGAAAATACTGTGGATGAATGTTGGGAGAATACTGAAAAGAAATCGTGCACTTTGTGATACATTTTCTTTGAAATGGAGCTATTGGTGTAGATTAATTCTCATCCCAATAGCGACGAGTGATGATTGCGGCACATTAATTATCCGGCTAATGTATAAAGCACACACGTTTTGAATTTTAAAACAACTTAACTCGTGTTCACCCGATTCCAATTAGTGTCCTCTTGTTGGATTTCCTTTTGTGGACCCCTTTTAGAGATGATACGGTTTCTCTGCACATGACGACCTTTTGAAACTCGCAGATTGATTTCATGCATCCATTATTCCGCAGAAATGCTGCCTTTGTCAGCGACTCTGCTTTGAGCTGCATGCTGATAAGCCCGCTGATGTGTGTTGCTGTGCAGCTCGGCCGATATGCACATGTGGAAGTGATATAGCGTCCAGCTGGACACATGTGTTGACAGAGCCGGATGATGTATTTGATCATAGTTAGTGGTGAGGAGGGTCTCGGTCGGGTTTGATTCAGCAGCCTGACGCTGACCTAATGCCTTAGCTCAATCAGTCACCTTGTCCTCCCCTTGACTCCTCACCCCGTGATCCTTCCCTCCCACCCCGAAGGACTCAAGAAAAACAACCCAAGTGCTCAAGACCCTCCCTTTGCTCAAACCCCTGTCTGGACTGAAATAAATTAGATATGAAATCAATGCTGGGTCCTCGGGTTGTTGTTTTCTCAGAGCGCTCTGCACTCCTCACCGTGGTGTAGCACAAAAATCTGGGCCCTGTTCAAAAGCAGCCTCAGTGGGACCTCCTCTCCTATTAATACATCCGTTATGCCCGCGCAAAACAATGAATCAACAAGTAAACATCTGTGTTAATGGATTGCTGAAGGATTGAGTCCAAAAAACCTGGAGTTTAGTTGGTGCTTCTGCTCTTCCAATTCCCCCGTTTAATTTGCTTTTGGTTAGTTGCCTGAAACTAGGCAGTTACAGATTTTTGACATTCTGTGCTACAACACAAGATATGCCAGAAAATGCGTCACTCAATAATTGGGAACATTTTGCTAAATGAGACTCAGAGATTAAACATCATCCGCCCAACGCAGAGACTCACCCACATACAAGGATGAATTTAGAGGTAGAAATGACTCGCTAATTATTCTTTCTTTACAGCTTTTAGTTGTTGTTAATTTATATTACAGTATGTGTGTAGTAAAGTAAAGTCGTGTAATTGTGGTGTGGTTCGTTTATAGCCTGACATCAGCTTTTTGCTTCTGGTGATTGAATTTATGCTTCAGAAATCATACAAGTGACTATTATCTTGAACAAAATGTGTAAATATCATCAACTTGAGTTTTTCAAGGAGTTTTTTTTTGTCTGTTTTGATCCACTGGGAAAATCCCGTAAATCCAGGCTGGCCTTTAAAATTATGACATCCCTGCAGCACTCAACAAGGGTGACCAGTAATTTACAAAAGCTATTTCGGCCCTCTTTTTCTGAAAATACAGTCATTAGTAAATGAGGCAATCTGGTCGATACACACACATGCGTGTTTTACTGCATCTCATAATAGATGGACACAGAATATAGGTATCATGTTTTACTCGTGAAATTAAGGTGGATTGGTTTTTGACAACTTCTGGCACGACATAGTATCTTAATGGAATTTAAAGGGGAGTTGCACCAAAAAAAATGGGTGTGGAGTCAGAAAGGGAGCTTATTAGACCGACCCATTTTCATTTTTCTCTTGTGACAATTCTGTACTTCGGATCTTGTTGGGCTCAGGTACAAAAATCTCACAATGTTATCGTCAACACTAACAAAGCTCATATTGTCCTGACATCCCATCAAATGTATCCGGCTTCCCTCACCACAAACACGGCTGATTGATGGCAGGTTTTGACAAGAAAGAAGGATGTATTGAATGAAGAGGAGATGATGATCTACCTGTATCTACTTGCTGCATCCACTCTGATGCCTCTTGTATAAACTATGCGTGGGGAGTCTGACGGTGTCCCAACACAACCAGCCGACCTTAAAGTTGAGAAAACTGAAAAAGACATCGCAGCTGGTGGCCTTGTTTCATTTTGTTTTTTGTTTTTTTTGCTGTCTCAGTGTCTACAGTCTTACAGCCCTCTTCATTACGTCAGTCTCTACACCAAAAAAAACACCCATCCCATTTAATTTCTAAATCTGTGTCGTCTGGTTCCCTCATTGTTAATGGAGCTCCTCTTTTGTGCCTCTGTTTACCCGCCTGTTGTTTGTGTGTGTCTGAATGTGTGTGTGTTTTGAGCCTCCGGTCTGATAATCAGTGACAGAGATGTTATAGGAGTGTGACAGAGTTTTATTTGCCATAACTGACATCTTCATCCCATCACTTTCTCTTGTTTCTTTTTTTTTTTGCAACTTACCCAGCGCTGGCATCTGCGCTGTTTCCAGGCGGATACACTGCAGTGGACTGGGAATTCAGAGGATTCAGACAAGGCCACAGCAGCTCAGGCAGGTGGAGAGAAGGAAGGAGCTGTGCGCAATAAGCAGAGCAGGAAGAGAGGAGAAGGGAAAGAAAACGAGAGAGAAGAATTGTTTTTTTTTTGTTGTTTTATACTAGCGTTTAGCAGACTGCGCTGTCAGATTCAGAGGTCGGAGGGGAGGATTGTATCGACAGGATTTATTCGCAGGTCGCCAGTTAAAAAGAGAAAGAAAATGGAGAAGGTTCGCGATGCAGAGAGGCTCGATAAATCACCACGCACAGTTCGTCCTGAATGGGGAAAAAAACTGAATCGAAGCTTTGAACGGCGTTGAATATGTGGCTGATTTTCACATAAACTCCTCCATATTTTGCTTCCTCAGCCAACACGTCCAATTTAATTTGGCCCCGCACGGCTTTTGAATCAGATTTACATTTGGAATCATCATCTAAAGGCAAAAAAACCTTGACTCCACTCATTTGAAAATATGTTATGATTTATGGATAACACGATTGGCATTTTTTAGACTTACTTGACTAAAAGCAACCCGGCAAGGAAATATAATAATTTAATGGACATGAAATCTGCAAACACTGCAAATTACCGAGCTTATGACTGGTCAGCTGTAAACTATTCAGTATCCGGCACGTTCAATATTTAACCAAAAAAGAAACACAGGCATCAAAACAATGTTATGACACTCAACAGACAATGAAGCGCTTTTAATTTAGTTTGCAGTATTCAAATCAACACCCACTCACAGCACTGACAGACACATGTAAACTACACATGCACGCACATTTCTCTCCTCGCCACGCGGCTTTGTACTGTCACAATTTGTGTATGAAACCAGAACCAGAGGTCATGTCACATCCCGAGCTGCATTTGTGGCTGATGTGAGACATCCATCATTACCGAACAAAAGCAGTCCTTGTTAACAGACTGATGGCACGACATTAGCGCTTGCGTTCGAGTCGACATCGAGTTGCCGTCCAACGAAAGCCGCGTTTTCTCTCCAAATAGTAAACGTGTCAAGAAATAAGGTATAATACGTAAGCGTTATTCAAGGTCAGGTTGTGTTTCATCCCAAAAGTTAAAAAAGTCTCTGAGCTCTCCTCCTGTTGGTAAACGTCTCCGGATCAGAGCAGAATCCGTTGTGACTCCGGGTGTTAATTCCTCCGGGAGGCCTGGCTCTGTCCCCCAGAGCTGGCCTGAACAACGGCCACGCCTCCGTTCTGTTGTTTTGATAGAGAGACCCCTGGTACTACTGGACATTACGTACCGTGTGAATGAGCTTTTCTACGGTGCCTTTAGATATTTTATCGGGATTTAAGATTTAAGCTCATTGAGCAGGTGAATTCTCTCAGCTGCCAAAGTGAAATAAAAAGTTAAAACATCCGTACACTTACCTTCATTGGGAAGGTGAAGGCCTTTAATCACACAGTGTGCCTTCAGAGCACAGCTGTGACCCAGAGCCAATACACAATTTGCATTTTCTGATCATTTTTCAAATCCTTTGGACACTGTGTAAAAGTTGAAGTAACATGTCTTAATATCCTCTCTACAATCATGTGCTCCATCCTTGCTTGTGAGCCACTGATCCTTTCGAGGACGCCACCTCTTACCAATGAATCTTTCCTTTGTGAGACAGGACAAAATAAAGTAATACATACATTTTATTACAGGTTTTTAATTGAGTATATGTCAAAAAGAACTAGCAAATTATTTTATTTTATGTTTTTTTTTACATGTGTAGCAAACACCTTGTTTTGGCAGCATCACGCTCTTCAGAGATCCTGTGCGCAGCTGACTCGTTGATAGTGGCATTCTTTACATGTAACTGAATGGATGCTTCACGTATTCCAAATAAAAAGGGTGTTGTGTTTCGCAGGGCAGTTTGCAGAGGCTTTTCAGTCGCCAGTGGCCCACGATGCCTGACCCCTCCCTTTCTTTGTCACCGCTGGCGCTGTACTCTGTTTTCTCCCATCTCTGTGGCAACCAGCGCCGCATGCTATTGTGTTGATGTTTGTCCACAGCTAAGGTGTCGCCTGTGTGTTTAATGGACCTCCCAGTCCGCTTCAGTGTTCGCTTCAGAGTCCCCCAGCAAAGCAGCGCGGCTGAGCCCTGCCACTGTTTGTCCCTGGGTGTCAGTGAGTCGAGGCAGGGTGGGGATGAGATAGGGCTGATAATGGCTGCTTTGTTCCTTTGCTAGATGTGTCGAAGCAGTGCTCCTGTGGACCAGGAGACGCCTGGTCAAACAGAGACACACAAAGGCTCTGGAAACGGCTGGCCGTGGCCCATTCTCCACAGTCTGCCATGCTGCCAGCATACACCACCTTCTGCGGCCGCGCTGAATTACTACCCTCACAACCTTTCACACATATAAAGGCACTCTTTCACCCAGTGGGAACTCTGACATTTGCTTTTTGTTGGATACAAAGGATTTTTTAATACTACGTTTCTTTAGGTGATTACTCTGAGGCCATATACACCATTAGAAGCAGTATGGGGGCTCTCTTTTGAAGGGCAGTCAATTTATTCACTCGTAAAAGCTGCACAGGCATTGCTTGATTCAGTCGAGCTTAAGTCAGGACTGATGCTTTTCCACTGCCTTTGATGTGTAAGTGGTGCATTCTGCTTTTAAGATATTATTTTCTCTTGATAGATTGACAAAGTAGGAGCAAACTGACGCTGATATCAGCACAAGTGTTCCGCTTTTTTCACTACTGGACTTTTAACTTTTGCAGGAGGGATTCAAGGCTGCACAGAGAATAGTTGTGTTTTTTTGTAGTTCTGGGGGAGATAATGGTGAATTTAGCAATCAAAAACAGCGAAAAGCTTTTGGAATAATCTCTAGAGCTAATGTGCCACATATTCTCATCCACCGGCTGGTGTTTTAACCTCTTTAGCATAGCCCCTCGAGGAAATGGGGGATATGATTAGGAATTCGTTAGCGGGCTTCTATTTTTATGCTGATGACACACTTTCTTCTCCCGGCCTCTCAATGTTGCTGGCTCTAGACTTTCTCACTGTCTTTTCTGAACTAGATCAGCTGTTTACCACCGTGTCGGAACGTGACATGAAGTTCACTGACTGAAGCAGCTGCGAACAGGAGAGTCAGAGAGAATGCTCCTCTGTCATCTGAAATCCATTCACGGCTGCTTTAAAAGATCCCGCAGCTCAAAAGGTGTGTTTGTTTTGTTTTTTTTGTAGCTGCTCCCATTTATGTTTCACCAGTTGGACCTGCAGTCGTGCCACCTGCCTCAACTATTGACTGCGAGATACAAAAAGGATGTACAAAACCAATAAAGGGTGCCATGCAATTTTGTCGAGATCCGGCGTTTTTGTTCATCCCATCATGTTTGGAGCAGATTACAGTGTGTCCACACACCCCCGCTCCCCAGGGTGCCTTCTCTGTGGCTCAGGTATTGTGACCAGGCAGGCAGGCTGGTGGCCCTGGGCCCTGAGCGCTTTGGAGAAGAGAGGACAGTGGCTGCATTTGTTTCCCACTGAAAAGGATTACAGGTCCTGACGGCCATGATTAATCACCCAGAGGCAGACATCTGAATACGGCCAGGGAAAGGTTCAACTTTTTAATTCATCCCACACACAATCTATTCAAACCAGCTGTTGGCGCTCCTTTCCCTCATCTCGCCGCTCTTTCTTCTCAGTGACCATTGCCTTCTACTGTCTTTCTCTCCCCATTTATGGCTCACATAATTATCTGGGGACGCAGAGTTGTTGTAATTGTGGGGGCGCTTGGACGACGCTCCGTGCTCTATTTTTATTGGAGATGGGCTCCTTTCTTCTTCGTCGGAGAATAGTTAATTGACTTTGTTAATGCATTTGGGGATCAGTGATTTCTCAACAACAAATGACCTTTATGGAGCTCAGCGTCACATATTGTTTATTGTGCGCGCGTGTGCCCGGGCAAGTGTGTGAGCCGCGGCGCGTAAACGCATGTGTGTGTGCGCGTGTGTGTTGATCCATTGTGACCTTTTCCTGTGTCAGGTGTGTTTGTGCACAGGCACAGAAACATTTCCCCTCAAAGCTTCTTTTCCAAAACACTTCAGATTCATAAACATTTCCATGCTGCTGCTCCACGCTGACAGACAGCTGAATTCCAGTGTTTTGAATAAATTTCACATCTCACCATGTTCATATCCACTCATATGAGCAGGCCTTCTCATTAAGACTCAGCAGGTTATATGATGGTATTGCTGGAATCCCTGGAGCAAAATGAACAGGGACAGCTACACTGCTTAATGCAAGGTAGCCTAGCAACAGATAGTGGGATGGCGGTGGAAACATACCCTCATATTTATGTTTACATGAGAGAATGATTTGTCTGTCAGGCTGATGGATCCTAATGTTCTCCTCTCCCCGGGGCTTTTCTTGTGCCGCACGCAGGCCTGACACTTACCCTGAAGGACAGGCACCACCTTCCCCAACACGCATGAATACTTAATACTGTTAGACTGCATTTATGCAAAGAATGGAAATGGCACTAGACGAGGAGAGGGGGGCCGAAATGCATCAAAAGCATGACACAGTGTGCATCACGAACACGGGGAGGGAGAGCGCGGGGAATGACGGCGGACATGAGGAAAGACACAACAGCATGCTGTTTCTTTTCTGCAGTTTATTCCCCGTAACAGCGTGCGAGTAATCAGATTGTGCTCGAGTAAAAAAGCTGTAGTTTCATGTGCATGCCTGGCTGTTGACAACTCTGACAATATAAACCAAAGTCACTTCCAGTAAGTACACTACATGAGCTATATGACTTGATAGAGTCTGTCTTTACTGTATGTCCAGCTCCTCCAGGGACAGACTACATCAACTCAATTAGCCTGGCACAGCCTGAGTATCAGCACCATAGATTAGATTTCACTCTGCCTTGTTTACCAGAGAGCGGCTACAGAATAATATCTATACAATTTGTGCATACAGAAAAAATGATGATGGTATCATGGCGGGGAGCAGCAGATATAAGCTTCTCCTCTGTTGTGGTATATCGTAACAGGCTGGGAGAGATATAAGAAAGCCTTTTGTCAGGAGATAGGCATATCCCCGCTCATCTTGGGAACTTGTTTCCATAGTTACATCAATGTTGTTGAAGTGAGAAGATCAGGTATTCCAGTGAGTGATCCTTTACATGCTCCCTCTCCTATTGATTTTCATCCCACGTTGAGAAAAAAAAAAACAACAACAACAATAAAAAAAAAAAAAATACAGCCCGCTGCAAACTGTCTCAGAGATATTGTGGAACTAATGAAATGTGCCGGACAAGAAAAGAGAAGAAAAGAAAAAAACATTGAGAGATTTAGAGATGTCATGTCCGGCAGCTCCTCAGAACCGCAAACCACAAAGCATGACAGCGGCGGGGACTAAAAAAAACAACTAATCGCCGTCTCTAACAGCCGATGATCGCCGTGTTGTTAGCCACATGCTTAGTATGTGTTCATGTGAAATCTCCACAACAGCGTGCTGCTCGCCGTACCGCTAATGGCTCTGAGAAGAGAGTTAATCACTGCTGCGTGGTTAGCCACATGCTCGCCTCTTGCAGCATGCTTGGTGTGTTTCAGGGGCTAGCAAAACACTGGCGTAACACATCATCGCTCTTTATGAGGCTGGGGCCTGCAAGAGAGAGAGGGGGCCCACAGACGATGCTAAAAAGACGGTAATGACAGCCATTCAGCGCAATCCAATTATGCAAAAGGGAGTCTAAACAATTCCATCATCCCCTAAATTAGATTGTCCTAACGAGATAAAGGCACCAATTAATCCTGAATTAATTTCTACAGCTCATTTTCCCCAGAAAACACTCTAATATGCAAATGCCAATGAGAGACAGAGAGGCATCCTTCTGCGGGGCTCGCACCACCTCTGCCTGTTGGCTTTTTTTCTTTTTTTCACTGAACTTGTGAACTTGGACATATTTTGTGAGGGTATAATTAAAGGAATATGACACACGTAACGGCTCGGGTGCAGTGCCGAGGAGACATTGTTGGAGAGCAAGGCAGAGTTAAAACGAACAGCATTGTTTTATCGACACGAGATAGCGCAGCTCGATAAACTATTTGAAGTGCTCAGGAAGGAAATCGGAGCCAAAAGAAAGTCAATACGTTTCATTTGGAATCTGGGTTTAGTTGATTAACGTAAGAAGCTCAAAGATTCAGATGTTTCCAGTATGAGTGGATGATAACAATGGTGTCTGAATAAATTGATGTGCATGTGTTCTTATCTGCAATCTCTTCTTGATCATATTATATATGTGAGGTCCTTCTGTATCTCTCTGTGGTCATTCTGTTGCTCAATCTCTAGTAGCCTTCCTAGACCCGCTTAGTAATCCATTTATGGCGAACAATGTCTTTTTTGATTATAAACAAGGTTTTGGTGCAAACTGCCTTTTAAGAGCTGTCAGGACTTCCTTGAGGTTGTGATAAGGGTGTGGTTGTAAAAACACTGGCAAAACTGATGCTGAAACATGGGCGGGCAGTACCTGCTCAGGCTTGTGAGAGTCGACCAATCGGAGCAGACTGGGCTTTTTGAGGATGGGGCCTTAAAGAGACAGGAACTTAACTGCCCCTGCAAGTGGTTGCCAGTTTGTTGCATTAGCTGATGTTGCTAACGACAGCGAGCAAATATTGATGTTGCTAACACTAGCTAACGTTAACATTAAAACACATTTTTATGCCATTTTTACCTTTTATTTTGAAAATTAATGTTTTGCAATGTTTTGAAGGAAAACATATGCTCTTACTAGGTATAGATGTAGATGGAACTCTGCCTCCATTAAAATGTTATAAATATGACCTTAAAGCGTGTAAACAATTTCTAGTAGATACAGAAAATAAAAGAATGAATCTGAAAATCCACATAAAATGGGACCTTTAAATATTTGTCTGAGAAGTAAGAGATTTTTCTTAACCCACAAAGAAAAATGTAATATTTCAGTTTTTCTGGAAAATCTGAAAAATGTGGGGACACGTTATTCTTCATCACACATGGATGGCTTCATCATTCACGTTAGCCACAGACAGACTAGTTGCACGCTAGCCTTCACATATCTGCTCGCTTTCAAAGCGAAAGCAATTAAGAATTTTGTTCATCATAAACATCATTATCATTTTCACACTCCTAATTGTCTCACTGCCAGCTGTCTCCAGTTGTTATAATTGAGTGATCTGGCACATTCTCACAATGAGATGCAGCCTCCACCTCTGGAGCCAAATGTATGTTCACAGACAGACGGGCTGTTGGAAGTTCTTGTGGGAAAATTGACTTTCATTGTAAAAATGTAAGATTTTATGATTTAACGAGTTTTGGTTTCTGAGCATAAATCCAAACCTTCCTTCATAATGAAATGAATGAAAAATTTAGAAAAGCTTCTTTACTCCATATTTTATCGCAGAGAATGTCTTTATGAACCTGGTGCGGGCCTTGAAGCACAGTATTTTATCGATCGGCTGTGAGCTACTACCACCTGTGCACCCCCCAGTGATGACAGAAACAACCAGGCTGTCAGTTGCCAGGCAATATTCACAACCACTGGCCCACATCAGCTAATTACCAGCAGAAATCACGTATTGACAGATGGGCCCATGCATATTGATCGGCCAGCACTGCCACGTTCTAAATAACCAAACGCTAATGAATCATTTCCCATTTGGGAGGGCAGAAGGAAAAATGCATTAGTCTTCCGCTTGACATCATACCTGTACTGCACATAGCCCATGACGGGAGCGCACACAAATCACAGAAAACTCTCCCAAGACTTGCTCGTATATGCACCGCCGACCTCTCAGCCTCCACCCTCCTTTTTTCTGTCCGTCTTATCCGTCTTTCTCGGCATCCTTCTCGCCCCGGCCATCCCTCTCTCTCTCTCGGCGCCGTGTGGCAGTTATTTTTCATCGCAGAGAAGCTGGCCGAGGCAGTAAATACCCCACTCCTCAGACTGCGGACCCACAGTGACCCTGCAACCTCCATGTCTCTGATGCCTCTCCCAAGGTCTCTCATTCCAAGGCCCCTGTGATGCAGCGCTCTGGTTGCAGCGCAGACCCTGTAATTCACCAGCCTGCTAGATCGCCTGCCAGGAGCTATTGATTTTTGTTTCCCCAATCTCCAGGAGAGAGGGAAAGAAAAGATTAAAAACACTTTGTCAGTTTGGTAGGGAATAAGAATTCTGCGCAGGGGGATACCTAGGAGGGCATGGGGTCAGGGCTGAGGTACTGTACGTCTTTATGGCTTTAACTATTTCCACACCACCGACATCTCTGTCTGTAGCTCCTCGCCCTCTCGTTATCTGTCTTTTTTAGCAGGGAGACTTTGCAGGTGTTGTTTCACCGGGGTGACCTATCCTGCCGCTGTAGGTATAGACCGTGTATGACCTGTGTTTACACGTGCGAGCAATAAACAGATCGAAGGAAGGAAATCACATAAAATCGCATTCCTCTAAATACGCAAAAATACACTTTGGTGCTCATATGTGTAGATTTGTGTAAGCATGATAACAACCAAATTTCACACAGGCTAAACATCTTCCTACCAGTGTTACGGCAGGTAATCTCAGAGGTTGAACGGATGATCCTAGTGTTTCAATCTTGATATATGTTGTACACTAGCACACTCACAGCCCATACATAATGTGACTCATGAGTGAGTCACATTGTTGCATATCTTTGTTGCATTTTTCTGTTTGCATAGCTGCCTTGCTAGCATATCTAATCATTGAATGGTGGATAAATAGTGTGGTTTTATAGCTGTAATCTTAAGAAATAACTATGTAATTCTCTATTTTTTTGCCTCATGTTATTTATACAGATTTACAGAGCACACAGGTAGGAAAATATATGAGGAAAATATGTTTTTTTCTACATTGTTCAGCTCTTTAGCCTAAAAGTTTAGCAGCTCAACTGTGCAGAAGTTAGCTAGCTACAAAGTTATCACTTGTTAGTTTTACATTTTTTGGTGCCTCCTACTGTAGGGATGACTTTTGTCTTCTGTGCCACCTTTTTGTGCTCTTTAAGAACGTTTATTTTGTTGTATTCTATTCAACATAGGCTACTGTTGAGCTAGCTAACAACCAAGTTTTATTCTTGCTCCCCATCAATTAGCGGTTGCTAACTTTAGCTAGCAAGGGCCTGTCTGGCAACTGAGCCATCTGCGTGGTTTCATTAAGTTAAAATTCACGAATGTTTTTTTGTCTTCTGTTGGACGCAGGCTACTGTAGGATAAGCTAACATGACTGCTAACATTAACAAGAATGAGCTTGCAAAGGTAGGCTATGTCTGTCTTTGGAGCAGTCCTCATGACATCTTTGGAAGCTTCACTAGATGAGAACATGAATGCCGCTCAAAGCTCAAAAAAAGAAAATGCCAGTAAGTGGTGCTTGAGTTAAGAATGCTTTAATGCTAGCTTAGCTAACATCATACTATTCATTAGATTTTGTTCGTCCTCTGAGCACGTAGTGTGCTCTCTTTTTTGTTTGCATTGTTATTTTAGCCTTCTAATAAATGATGCAGCATGATGGCTGCTACTGTATACTGTTATAACTATAGAATTAATACTAGTGTGAAGTAGCACCAAATGGAAATACAAACACATTGATTAAGTAAATGTCTTTCCACCACTGCCCGTCCTCGTGTCCCTGACATCAAACTTATACCTTTGAAATTGTTTGTTTGTTATGATACTGTTGTTGTTTTGTTGATTAGGAGCCTTTTTTCCATGCATGTGTGCACACTTGGTAAAAACTTTGTTTATTTTGCCAAATAATCAGGTTTGTCCAGCATGAATCCAACTGGAATATGAAGGAAGAACCCACCTTTAATGCCCTAGAATAAGATCACTATCAAAAAGTGTCAGATTACTGCTCTACATGTTAATGCATTGACTGTGTGTCGCTGAGTTTTTAAACATTTTTGACTTTTGTTCCCTCTCACCAGATGAGCGGGATGATAAATTGAAAGCCCTCATGCTCCGAGTTCCCCAGTTTTTCATTTGAGTCATTTGGGAAAACCTACACACACACACACACACACACACACACACACACACACACACACACACACACACTGCCACGCAGTCATACACAGTCATGCTAATGTGATGCCAATGCATTACCCCATCAGATTGTGTTACGCATGGGCGGCTCTTATCATTTCACCCTAACTTTCAACTAAATGTGGGGAATGTTTTCCCCCTGACATTAGGATTTGGTAATGGTGCCTTTCAGGGCCACTCTATTTTCTGAAAATGAAATATTCATTCATTGGCGAGGACAGTCTTAGAGGAAGTCTGTCTGAAATATGAATTCATGGTTCCAGCAGACATTTCTTCAATATTTGATGGGTCATCAGAGCTCTGTGTCTAATACTGCACCGTTCTTCCAGATACTCATTCTCTCTCTCTCTGTTTTGCTTCTCTGTCCTCAGCTCACTTCTTACCTTATCAGGCCCGGAAAATATGCACACAAAAAAAACACCTTGCCGGATAATTCTGCTGCACATTTTGGCGTAAATTTTTAAACATGAACCCTTTTTTTTCTTCTTTTTACGTATTTTCCTCTTTGACAGTGTTTTCTTTTCTCAACAGGTTAACATCTCTTAAAGTCCGCTTCCATTGTGTGAAACCATCAGCCAGTGCACACTAAATCAGCTTGATTGCATGCCAACAAGAAGATAAAAGGCTCGGAGGTGGGTACAGTAATCCAGAGAGAGCGGGTGGTCTGCTTGGAGGCATATCGTTTTTATTCCCTCATGCATATTCACTTCTAAGCCTCTGAGTATGCAGATTAGTCTTGTCTGAACAGTGGACCCTCCAATCACATCCTACTTTTGCTCTTTCCTTTTCTTTTCTCTCTAACTGCATCCTGCTGTGCGTGAGGGCCGCCACAATGAGTGTAACGTGCGTGCATGTGTGTGATTGTAAGTGTGTTTGTGTGTGTGTGTGTGGGGGGGGATTTTTTTTTTTTTTTTTTTTTTTTTTTGCTTGTTCGCAAGTTCGGGGGCAGGCAGCGTTTGGAGTGTGCATGCATGAATAAATGTTTTGGTGTGTGTGTGTGTGTGTGTGTGTGTGTTTAGGTATGTGTGTACTGTCGTAGGTATGTGTTGTGCCAGACACATGGCTTTGTCTTGTCCTGGCACTGCGCTCAGCTCACCAGATGTTCTCCTTTTTTATCATCCTCCACTTGCGCCGTGTTCTTTGAGGTTTAGGGAATCTGTGTCGCTCTCATTCAACTTGCTCTGTTGTTTTTCTGCTGCTCTGTGGAAACACGACAAGCTCCTCATAGCTCCTCTTTATTTGTCTTTGCTTTAAAAAATATCTTTGAAATGAATATTCAGTGTCCTCTGGTAGCAGCAGTTCATCGTCCATATATATATATATATATATATATATATATATATATATATATATATATATATATATATATATATATATTATATTTATTTTTTTTTTTTTTTTAATGATAATTTTATTCATATTATCATTATATTATCTTTCCTTCATGTAATGTTTCTTGCAATATTTTATTGTTTATGTAGAGACCCATCAATGGTTACACTGGCAACAAACTCATTTAGAATGTATATAAAACAACATTAAAGGAGATTTCTTTAATGCTGTTTTAATCTCTTATCATTTAATCCTCAATCCTTCAGGTTTGATCAGTTTGCTCCAAAGGAGGTGTGTCTTTTTGACAATCCTAACTAATCACAAAAGCGAACTGGTGGCAGAGCAAGATGTGGCAGAAATTTAAGAAATTAGAGCTCAACTGCAATCTTCTTCTTCTTCTTTATTTTTTTGTGTGAATGTAAACAAAGTGTTTGCTGACTGAGATCCAAACAGACTTGTATGATGCAGGACATGAATTCGCTGGCAACAAGACCACCACGAAAAATCTCATTCTGTGATATTTCGATTTTTCTGGACTGGAAATGGCAGATGATGTAGCCAACAGCAAGAAGAGATGTTATCTCACCAGAAACCTTCTCTCTGGGCGATCTCGGTCCGGAGTGTTGGCTCCTTATTTAGGTCTCAGGTACAGATAATTCCTCATTTCAGTTTCATGAATCAACAGCTCACTGCCTAAGTCAAGCTTTCGACACTAGCATCAGGAATGATAATAGAAGCAGGGCGCTGGGCTCGTTAGGTACCATTTAGAAGGCTCCAATAGAAAACAATGAAATCAAGCTGATTGCTGACATGCGCTGATGCATATAGGCCACGGTGTCAAGCTCTACCGACCACTGAGGGAAACATGTGGCTTTTGTGACCCTAAAAACTCCATTGTGTTAAAAACCTGTGTGGACAGGTAATGAGCTTGTTTTTTTGCAGCTTTGCCATTGAGATCAGCTTCCTGCTGCGGCCAGAAATTACTCTATAGTACAAGAGCGACAGGAGTGAACCGTAAAGTCGTGTGTCAGACAGCCGTACAATGAGCTGAGACTCACCCACATGTGGGTTCATTACTATGAGCGCTACACTTTCTTGTTTCCTCTTTTGAAATATTGATTATAGTCGCTCACAACTGGATCCACAGGCTAACCTCCTTCCACTTGAGTCGGCATGATTTGGATGGAGTTCGAGTTCATGAGCAGCATCAGAACACTCTCATAGTTCCTTTATGGGGAAATATCTCTTTTAGTTGACTCCGTTGGAGTGCTGGTTGCTGGTGAGGTGAAATGTGGCGATGATTCCAAAGACCCACAGCTGGAAAAATACACAAACATCCCACGAGAATTCATTTAGTAAAAAGGTGGGGACCTGCAGGAGGGGCCAGTACTCCTTGCGATGTCCCTGGCCTTCTTCCACGAGAGGTCAGAGCACAGGGATGAATACTTCCCTGATGGTGGAAGGGATGCTGCATTTTGCTCAAGGGTACTTCAGCAGGGCAGATGCACAAGGAGGGTGGGGGGCAGCAGGGAAATTAATTGCATTTAATTGCGTGTTTACATTCACCTGCTGTTGCAAGTTTACTACGGCGCTTGATTAAAAAGCCAGAGCGAGGAAGTCGGAATTGAAAACCGCTGCATCACAGCGCGCTCGCTCCCCGTGTGGAATTAAATCAAGCTGTCACCTGGTCAGTGCCACCACCCACCACACACACACAGTCACATCAGCAGACACACTCCCATCAACAAACACAGAGAGCTGTCAAATAAAGCAACACTTGTAATTATGGGAGGGGGTGAAATTCAGATTTATTTATTCCAAAATGAAGCCTGCGGATCGACGGAGGGACAGCTCTCCTCCATCTGTCATCGTTGAAGCCACACTTGTCTGACACAGGGATTCATTCGTCTTGTCGTCTTTGACAGTCGGATTTTCCCGGCGCACTCCCACCAGGAGTCGCACTGGATTTTTGGAGGCAGACTAAAAAAGAAAACGCTCTGTGACAAGGGGTAGGCTCTTTATGAATGCAAATGAGTCTGGGAAAATTCACAGAGCAGCTAGCGGGCTCCGAGGCTCCGGCATCCGTCACGTCTCCCCCCACCAGGCACAACCCACGCCTTGCCAAGAGGTCTAAGGGCTTACAGGGGCCCTACAGCAAGAACAGACACACTCACAGAAAAGGGCATGAAAATCCTGTGGCTGACACACAGTGCGAGTGCCACCGGTGACTATTATTTTCATGAAAATGATAAGCTTACTGTTTTTACATGCCATCCACAGAATAGCTGGTGGGTTTTAGGTTTTATTATAAAACATTCATCTCTTCAATCCCCCCTCTCTCGTTCCGCTCGTGTGTGTGTGTGTGTGTGTGTACGTGTGTGTGAGGATGCGTCACTTGTATCACTTGACATTTGGCTTCCCTTTTATCCTGTTCCAAGGATAGTAAGTCAAATGCTATGTGACAGGTCAACCTCTTCATATCAGTCATCCTTCACCCTGACCCAGCCTCAGCTGCACAAAGACACATCCAGCTCGTAGACACTAAAAACGATCATTAGCTGCGAGATAGCAGGCGAATCCTGCTGGGTTAAAGGCAGGAGGCTGTTTACTCTAAACTAACAAGGAAACACTGCATAAAATCTCCATTTTAACCAGACCGCTCTTGAGTCCTCGAATTGAATTTCCCCGAAATGTTGCTGCATAAACAGGGGCAACATGAGTTCACCTGTTTTCAAGGAGGTAATATCTTTATTTAAAAAAAAAAAAAAGTTTCAGAAAAGGTGAAGCAGTAACCTTCATTTGCAGGTGGTAACAAAGAAAACACTAATAATACTTAAATATATCTACCTACAAAAAAAGGGACACTGCACCAATTTTACAAGCAAAGATAAGAAATCTTCCAATACCATTTTTTCCTTCCCAGCAACGATTCCTAAACCTGAATTCGGGTATCGGCTGATATCGAGTACCATCTGATATTTCTGCATCTGAAAAACAAAATATTTGATTTTGACAGTAGCACACTAGTCAACCTGTATGGATGTGATATGACTGCCAGCGTTATGGTTTGGCCTGACTCAGATTTGAACCCTTTGTGAAACAGGAAAGAATACACACAGAGAGTAAATGTGAGCAAATATATGGTATTGTATTATTTACCTTTATCGTCAGCCGTAACTGAAACAGAACACGTATATCGACAAATGTAAGTCTGCTGACTTGTTCTGTAAGTTCAACAAGTCACTGGGTGGTTATGGATATTTGTACTCCATAATCCAGCATTTCAGGCCATGTCAGAGGTGTTTCCAATTCTGGTATCGGGATCAAAACAGCCTCAGTAAAGTTGCAAGTTATTCATCATGAAGGAAACAACTCAGCCTATTGAATCTGTTGTATAAAGTTTACTGCTTGGAAGTTACTTCTTAGAGCAAAAAGCCTGTGATAGAAACTGTGGATGAGGTGGAGACTGTCTCATGAGAGACTCTCATTATGGATATAGACATTTTTCAAAGAAGATATTTTGACTTTTCTTTGTAGTAACAGGACATGTTCACTACATGATAACATTTATGGCATTGGTTCTATTCAAGTGTGCCAGTAAGCCGCTGTTAAGGCACTGGAACTGTGACGCAGTTTTTACATAGTGGCCAAGCTTGGTATTGCAAAACAATGTGGTGCGCACAAAAGAGAATGGATTTAAATATCCAGAAATCTATTTCTTATCAGTAATTATTATTGTCAGGATTTATCAACTAGTCTCTAAAATGTAAAAAAAAAAAAAAGAACTGCAACAAAAAAAAGGAGAAAAGCAGCAAGTGTTTGACAGTTTTTCTTGACAAGATAACTTAGCCAGAGCGGTGAGTGAAGATGAAGTCTGCACACATACTCGGTCCAGTCCACGAGAGCCCAAAAGACTTTTGGATGTATGCACACAGTGAACAACCTTCACAAGAATGACTGGAGCACCACCTTGGAACTTGGACCAATTCTTGTATTATTCAGACCTTTTGTTGTTCCCACTGTGACGTGTCTCTGGTGAAAAAAGGTTTTTTGTTGGATGCAGCACATTTGCACATTGACCTATATTAAGGAATGATAATATGAAGCATGTAGAACTGGAAGGATATCTCGACATGTGCTGCATCACTGTTATCGTTGAATCTGTCTCTCACAACTGCCCCACCTTTATGGATGTGCCACACTATATCTCTGGAGCAGCCCTTTAATTAGATGATTTATATATGATATCACATTAATGACTGGGCAGCTGTGCCAGTTTTATTGCTTTCTACCTCAGGTTTGTTTTCAACTCACTCTTTTGCTAAAAGCTAATCTGAGGTGCACAGAAACTGGAACCTGTGGGTATTTAATTTAGCAGGAGTTCAAAAGAGGATGGTCAACAGAGGCAGAGCAAGGGCTGGGAAATGCTGACTCGGCTCCTGTCGTTTAATCTATTTGAGGTGCGATTAAAGTTTAATTCGTGCCCATCTCCTAATGCTGGCCGATGCGTGTGCTCCCCAGCAGTGGGTCGGTGAGTAGTTTCAAGCTGAGCCCAGGTCTTTTCTCTCTGTCTGGGCCTCACTTTATTCATGCCTGAGGGACACCGTGAGCTGCAAACAACTGAATTTTTCATCAAGGTTACTTCCTGGAGAGATGTGCCATGCAGTTGCTGCTTTCTCTCTCTGTGTGCTCCTAGCTCATACATAACTTACCCTGCTCTGACCCGCAGCTCTCTCTCTGGGAGGAGTTGTTTGACCCTGGTCCAGATAGGAGAACATGTGCTGTGGAGTCAGCATGAGTTTGTTGTGAAGCTGTGGGTTGGTTCGCATGGTTTGATCATGAGATATCTGCCAGCGCGAACATTTCTAAGCAGCCTATTAAACAATGTTGTGGCAGACATAAGAACACTGGAGGTCTTGATTAATTCATAAAGCACCTTATAAAGCATCCATACATAGGTAATGAATGCTTGATAATATAACACATTACAATTAATATATGTTATGAGCGCATTTATGACTGTGATACTGGGAGTTTTTTGCATATGCACACATGTGAGGATATATATCTTGAAAGTATGTCCTTAAATTTTAAGTTCCAACCAGATTAAACTGTGTTAAAAACCATTTCTCAAATATTAATTAGGACTGGGTATACAACTCGCATATTTCATATCATATTATTTATATTTCATTATATCTCAAAGCTGAAGAGTGTACCGTGTTTGATAGCCTGGAATCCAGGTTCACTGCAGCAGCCCCAGCTAACGTTAGCATGCCTGTGCCTTGGCTGTGATTGTTCTCAGAAAGTTGACAAGGCTTCATCATTGACATCTTTGTGTCACTAATAAGCTATTTGGCAATGTCGCTGTTGGAGATAATTGTCCTTTTTTCACCCGCCCTTGCTGCATTCAAAATTCCTTACCAACATGCTTTTCAGTACACTAAAACAATCTAAGAGTTTTTTAACGTATGTCAGAGACCTTAGTATGAAACTAATAGTATGTGAATTGCATAGTATTTATGTGATTTAGTTCAGTTATATTAAGGAAAGTGTGCAGAGATAAAACTGTTTCTCCAGCCGCTTCCAGGTTTTTGAACAGCTTCCTCCTTTGAAGCAACTTAGCACTGAAATGACAGTTCTGTTTTCACAGAGACTAAAATAAAAGATACTGTTGGGAGCCAGTACTGAATTCCAGGTGCCGGTATCAGTTCAAGTGTGGACGATACCCAACATTGATATTTATATACAGCAAATTAATGTTGAACTAATGATGTAAGAATTTTTGTTGAAAACGTAAATGAATTAACTAAAATCATCAGCAGAATGTAAATATTTTGTAGTTTTGACATTATAATGCCTGTGTATTGTATTACAGAGATATCTTATAGAGTTAGCATGCTAATTAGCATGCTAGCCCCCTCCTGTGCTGTCCAAAGCTCCTGTGCGAGTAGCTGGACTGCTAACTGAGCTAACTAGCTAAAGACGACTAGAGTTAGTAGCAGGTAGCGGTAATTATAGTGACAGTTGGACAATTGTTACATATTGCATCTTTGAATAAGGAAGAAGGTTTAATTTTAAGTGTTACCAAATATGGATATCTGTGTACAGTCTTCTGATTCGGTGGAAACCATCCAAACATACTTTATGAGGAGCTGGTTTATTTAAGTTTTGGCTCAAACTTGAGACAAATTCTGCCATTTCCCACTCACAAATGTATGATAATCTACGGTACATTCTGTCTCGTTCCATATTTATTAGAGCAGCCTCACCGGATGATGGTAAACACAAGTCAACATATTCAACTAGTTCATATTTCTGCTGGGAATACCAACACGCTTGGCATTAACATTTTTAGCCTCTGAAAAACAAACTCTGCTGCAACTTCGGGAGAAAAGCATCTACTATTTATAAGAATATTTCTACATCAGAATTCATTTGCAATTATAATCAAATCCCACTTACTCCCTTTTCTTTTTGCAGGATTATTAATGCTGCAACAACACATTTGGTTTTAATGGAGGGAAAATATGCAATGTCAGATGATTTTTATTTTTCTCCCCTCATTACGGCTGCAAATGCCGCTTTTTGTAAAATGCAGCAATCAGAACCACAAACAAGGGTCTTATTTATTCCATTCAGAGTTTACTTTCCCAAAAGCAAACCACACAAGCAATAAGGTCATTTCTGACTATTGGCTTATAGTGGAATACATTTGAATTTAAAGCACGAGGAATGAGCTCTTCAGATCATATTTCACACTAATCAATGCAGCCTTTGATTTTTAAATCAGACCTAAGAAGACTGATGCGTGGGAGGTATGGATCGGGATTTGAAGGACCAACCTGACACCAGAGTTTGACTAAATACTCGTTTTTTTGTAGAAAATCCTTATATTTGTCATGCCTGCTGGATATTTGTTTTCGTTTTTTGGAGCATGAATGTTTACGACTGAACCCATCATAGCCTTTGTAAGGTCTACAACACAAAGATAATCCTCCGTCATTATGACCCTGTTAAATAGGGAATAAAATCAAGCCGAATGGCTGTTGGACTGCAGACTTCCATTTCAGGGCTGTGCTGTGCAGTCTTGCAGCTCCTGAGTGTCAGACATTATCACCACCACTACCCTCAACCTCACCCTGCCCCTTGTGACAATTACTGCCCTACCTCCCTATTCAGCACGTAATGAGAAAACTGACTGATCGATTTCTGTCCAGCCAGTAAAAGAGGGGAAGGAAGCGTTTGGATGTAGCACGGCCGAGACTCTGAGGGACAGAACTGCAGTATACACGTGTCAAAATTCATAATTTCTTTAGGTGTTTTGATGGGAGATAAATGGCATGCAAAGACAAATATTACATGTCTGATGCAGAGAGCGGTACCATATCTGAATAAAGGTCTGGTTTAGGTCTGCAACAAGCAATTATTTTCATTATCGATCAGCCCTTGTGACAATTTCCCAAAGCCCTCGTTGACATATTGAAATTGCTTGTTTTGACAGAAACAACAGTCAAAAAAAGAGAAAACAACAAATGTCTCTTTTTATTGCCAATGTAGACGTAGAAAACATGCAGATATTCACATTTAATCAGATGGAAGTGGTGAAATTTGGCACTTTGCTCACTGGCTTGCGGAGGAGTCGACTGATTTTAGCACTGCACGTCTGCTGGACTGTTTCTTTTGGTTCAGTTCATTTTTATTTCTTTTTAATGCCCTGCCTTCTTGTCAAAACCTGCCGTCTACATTACCGACAAAAGACACTCAACCCCTGACAGTTCAGTTTGAGATTAAACACACAGTATGTAGCTTCTGCCGGTAGTGGTCTCTTAATTGAAACAATAATAACACCTTGATGGGAGTTGTTGCCTGTATTGTTAAACCGACATTGCTGTTAAAAGTCTGTCTTCAAGACTCAAGCAAAAATATTCACAGAGGAGGGTAATGTATTTAAGTTTTAGTAACATTAATTTTAGTCACGTCCTTCCTCACTCTCCGGCATATCATCTGATGTTTCCCCAGAGGTTATAGCAAGAAGCGACCAAATAAAATGCAGATTTCTCCAAATGTGAACATTTGAAAAGATTTATATATATATATATATATATATATATGTTGGATATATTTGCGATAAGGTGACTACACAGCTACCATCCACCTCACTTCTAGCCAACATGATACCTTGCATGAATTGGGTTCCAGAACTGGTGATGTATGCTATGCTAGTAGCAGCTAATGTTGTCTCACGCAGCTAGCCTAAAACAGCGAGGATAATGGAGGACGGATAAACTCACTTATTTCTAACTCCATTGCTGGGATTAAATCTTATTTTTTCTAAATTGTAGCTTTCTGGTGTCAACTGATGCCGACTCAAGCGACATCACTCGAGGTAAGTCATCAGATTTCAGGCAGCTTGAAAGGCTTGTAAAAGCTCATTTATGCTCCCTTTGCGTACTAAAACAGAGACGTCTGTTTCACTGTCGCTGCCGACATGGTTCCATGTGCCCTTCATGTTGGTACAGGTCTTAAGTAAATCAACCTCAAGAAAGCGCCACATGGACCTCCAACCGACAGAGCAGGCTAACAGGCTAATGATGGCTCCAGTTATGACATTGAAACAAGTCATTTCCCAGGAGTTGTGACTTAAAAAAAAATGTATTCACTGTTTTACAGACAATTCTTTCACAAAGTAAGCTTGTGGGGAAAGAGTGTTTTTGGGCCGCATGTGTGCATCACATGGCGATGTAACTGGCCACCGCGCAGAAACTTGCTTGAAACCATGCCACTTTTCCCGCCTTTTTTAAAAGGTCGTCCTCTCGTCCAGTGGTGACGTCTTTCTTGAACTATTGGCTACATGGCTACACTGCCCACCGCAGAGATTTCAGAAAACGCGCATGAACGCAGACAAAATGAACGCAAAGTACAGATAGATGGCGACGTAGAACTTTAAGACTCCTCCTTTATAACCGCTGATTCATTTTCTGCCAGGTGACTAATGAAAATTATATATACTTATAAATGTGAGGGCTATAGGAGTGTCCGCACGTGTTAGCGTGAGGCTGGCTCGGCACATTTGTTACAACAACTGTTGTGGTGCCCCGCGTGACAGCACAGGGCTTGTAAAAGCACTCCCCACAAACTGCTGCACGTTCCAATAAATTCATCTTGATTTATTATTCCTTTGACTGATTACACGGATGTAAATATTCAGCGGTGAAATATATAGTCGGTGGGGTGACAGTGCGTCTCTCCCCCTCCGGAGCACCGCCATGCTGTCCTGTTGGGTCAGAGCTCCACTGCCACTCACAATTATTTATTAGGCTACATATTCACTCTCTATCCATCACCGTGTGGCCACCCGCTCCGGTCACATCTCTTTATGTTTATTACAGTGTCCCACCTTCCTCGAGGAGGGATGATTGACGTGCTCGGAGAGGAACCGAGGTGGGACTTGCGCGCGCCCTCTTCTCCAATCGTGGCTCGAGGGGGGCGGAGGCTTTCCCATCCATGCTCTGGTTATGAGTCAGTTACCAGACGTAAGCGAAACAATAACAGTTGCTCGTGTTACTTTGTGGCCAAAAAAAGACAACCCTCTTCCACAGGCAAGTTGAGTCTTTTAGCGCGTGTTTCTTTCTTTTTTTTTTCTCTTCTGTTTTTTTTTTTTTGGTTGTTGTTGGGGTTTTTTTTTGTAGCGCGTCAAGCTCTCGAGTGTGCCGGAGGTTTCATAAGAGGAGCTCAGCGCGCTCCACTTTTAATCAGATTAGGAGCCTTTAATGTTCAACCCTGTGTCTTTTTTCTCTTCCTCTTCCTCTTCTTCTCCTCCTCCTCCTCCTCTTCGTCCTCCTCCTCCTCCTCCTCCTGCTTCTTCTTCTTTCTCCTTCCCTACAGTAGCGGGTGCAGGAGTGGCCAAAGCCAAAAGCAGCGATTCAGATCAGATTTCACCTAAAACCAGCTGGGAGAGACACCGAGAGAGGGAGCAGAGAGAGAGAGAGAGCGAGCAGAGAGAGGGTTTGTCAGTCTCCCTCCTCCCAAATCCAGAAAATCTTACCAAGGAAAAAAGGAGGAGTGTCGGTGCTGAGAGAGAGAGAGAGAGAGAGAGAGAGAGGAGAGAGGAGAGAGGAGGGAGAGAGAGACGCAGAGGAATCCAGAGGAATTTCCGAGGATATTTTTTTCTTCCCCCTTCTTTATTTTTTTCTCCTGTCCCCTCTCTCAGCCGCCTTTTTTTTTCTTTTTCTTGATATCTTAAAAAAAAAATATTTTTTAAAAGTTGGGAGAGGCGAGGACGAGCAGGGGAACCGTGGTCACCAAAAAAAAAAAAAAAAAAAAAAAAAGGATGGACGAGCAGCCGCGGTTGATGCACTCCCACGGGGTAGGCATGGCCGGACACCCCGGCCTGGCGCAGCATATGCAGGATGGCACGGCGGGGACGGACGGAGAGGGAAGGAAGCAGGACATCGGAGACATATTACAGCAAATAATGACCATCACAGACCAAAGCTTAGACGAAGCACAGGCGAGGTGAGGCTGCGAACACACACACAGAGAAAGATAGAAAACAAAAAACAAACACACACTTGTATTAATAATCGGAGAGCGGAAATATTAAGGCAGCGTTATTTGGTGATGGAGGAGGAGGAGGGGGGGAGATAATAACACTGGTTTGTATCAAGACTGCCTCCTAAATGAGAGCAATTACGCCCACTGAAGTGCCGTGACTGCGCGAAAAGCGACGAAAAGCACCCGCAAAAAAAAAAAAACTTCGCATTTGATCATTCTGAACAACTTTGGAGTTAATATTTGTAACCCAAAACTATTTAATTAACGTCTGGTGATTGTTGATTTTTTTTTGGGGGGGGGGACGATCTGCCGAGAGAGGGTTATTTATCTGTACACTGTGGAAGCAGTTTTCACGCACACTTCTTCCATTCCCCTTTTTACAAAAGGAGCTTCACATTGTTAATAACAGACGTGTTGCGGATCCCCTTCTGTAGGTATCATGGCTCATAATCGAACAGGATGTGGAGTTTACATTTGAGGCATGTCACAGTTGTGGTGCCACATGCAGGACTGTGTTGCTGTGATTAGAAAAATGTGGCATTTTTTTTTCTGTGTAGGTTGTGTCCTGATGTGACACAAATACAGAAGATTTAAAAAGCACACTGTAACATCACTGTAATGTGGCATCTTGTGGAGGATTCGGTGACATTTTGTAAGATTGACGTGGCTTTGTTGCTGTTGCCACTTGTTTGAGTGCTGATGCAAAGTGGTGTCCTGTCCATCTCTGCAGGAAACATGCACTGAACTGCCACAGAATGAAACCTGCCCTCTTCAACGTCTTGTGTGAAATAAAGGAGAAAACAGGTGAGTTCTGTTTTTCCCCCTGTACTTTCTTTTGTGTGCTGGGTTTTTTCTTGTCTCGTCCATGAGACGGTTGTCTGTTTTTTTTATGGTCTCTCATCTCAGAGCATCACTTTATGTTTCTTTTATTTTTCACAACCTCTCCGTAAAGAAGGTAGATTTATTGGTACAAAGCGCAGATCCGCTGTGATATTCCACCCTCCTCTTTTCCCCTTTAATGATTTGTGACTCCCTGATGGTTCTCTCGCTGACAAACGTCACACACCCTGCATGTGAACACCGCTGGCCCCAGATGAGGTGCTGTCACTGGGCTGGAGTGTTTTCATGCCGACGTTCGGGCCTTTTCAGGGGGACTGGGCTTTTTCTCACCCCTCTCTGTCTGTTTTCCTTGGCCCGAAAGCGAGCTGTTTTAAAAAACGCCGAGGCAGGTCAGAGGGATTTTTCTGTTTATGTTTGCAACAAGGGGGTCAAAGTCATGAAAAGGAATGTGTGAATTATCACTCTGCTTTAATGGCGGATTAAAACAGAAGAGGGGCTCACACGATGAAAGCCTGTGAATGTTCTCCGAGGGAGGTGGCAGGGCGCTGTCGTGCTCTTTTTTTTCTTTTTTTTTTTGTCGAAGGGGAGGAAATAAAACAAAAGATCCAATATAACCTTATCTGCGAACACAACTTTGAAGCCGCCTTTGAGGTTATTGAAGAGAAGCCTCGTCACTTTGTCCAGCCGTCGCTGCATTCACAGCCATGACAGGTGAAAACAAACACGAGGGGCTCGCGTTGGAGGCAATACCGCTTTCTCCTTGATTTTTTTTTGCCAACATTTCATACATGTGAGTCAGAGTTTGGCACAGGTTTTTGCAACAAAAAAAAGGAAGTAGAAGGAAGCAGCAGACACTTTGGGAATTTCACCAGAATTCACAAAAGGTTAAAGAGTGTGCTCTGTGAGGAGGAAGCTATAGTAGGCTGGGGCCCTGTTTCTAAATTGCAAGGCTTGGAAAAGTGAGAGAGTAATGCCTGGCTCTTTGTAAACTGTCTGGCGTCTCCCTGGGTTCAACCAGAGTTCGTTTCCAAAAAGAAGAACAAAGTGACTTGGACCTTTTCCTGGCTTTTCCCCCCTGCCTCTCCTCTCTTCCCACCGTTCTTGGCAACCGGCATTTCACAGAGCTCCTGACGAGAGAGAGAGCTCCCCCCCCCCCCACTCGGCCTGCAAATTCTCTTCCCCCTCGGTTAGGACCAAGTTTGGAAATGAGCATAATTCAACGCAGTTTATATTTTCTCTCCTGTAAAAAAAAAAGAATAAGAATCTATTGATTCAGTTATATTTACCCAACGTGTAGCTGAAAAACATGCTGACAAAAAACCACAAATCAGCATGCTCTAAATGGACTGCATTGTTTTTTTTTGCGAACAGACAGAAAGGGCATTTAAAAGTTTAAGAATAACCACGAAACAATTTGTGTGAGAATCGAGACTTAATGGCTGCCTCGCTTGTGTCCTCCCCTGTCTGCGTTTGAAGAGCTGAGCTGCGGCTCATCTTCGCCCATAGGAGGTTTGTGCAGACGAAACTGAAAATCCCTTTCACTGCAGTGACAGAGAAAATGACTCAAACCTTCACCATGGCATTTACAGCCAAATGTGCTGAGTGCAGTGTATGCGCGCCGAGTACAGCCTGTAATTTGTCAGGTCCTTTTTTTATATTCTTTATAAAGAGTCAGCTTCTCCCCGCTTTCCTACATTGTTGCAGTCAGAGTGTCTTTTAGCAAGGAGGAGTCGAGCACGGCGGCTCGGGCTCGAAAGCAGCCCCTCGCCTCGACCTTTTGCTGAAAGGGAGGAAACATTTCTCCAGATCGTATATCATGTGTTGCATGTAGTTATTCACATGTGCGTCCTCTTCGTGGAATATCGCGGGCGTGTGAGTGTTGACAGCGGTAATACGGGACATTGCAGCAGCGAGGTGTCCATTGGCAAGCAGCTGACAAACAAGGCGGGAGTGCATGCCAATAGCGGACAGAGCAGGCCTTAACTGATGACCCCACCCCACCCCTCCGCCTGTATATTTGTGCCGGGGTCGAGCCTCGTGTCGCGCCGGGAGAGTATTTAGCAAGCTTAAACAAGCTCAGGTTTGCATGCTGGGATATGAGAAGCGAACGGCGGAGGCTTGTGTTACCTCTCACAGACGTTCCTTTCGGCCGCCGGTGTTGTGTTTCACGAAAATGTTTTGCCCCCCCGTCTCCGTCTCCGACTGCCGGCCCCCACTTCTTTTTTTTTTTTCTTTCTCTCTTTTTAACTGTCATCATTGTTTCTACAGTTCCTGAGAGCACTTAGCATTACTTTTCCTGTGTTTGCTTCACATCCTGCGAGGAGAGTTTTTGGAGAGCGTCTTTGTTTGTGTGGAACCATTACGCCGATGGAAGCTGGCACGTACAGGTTGACTAAGTAAGAGAAGCCAGACACCAAGTCAGTGTTTCTGGGTGTCAGATTTCAGGCCCTCTCCCTCTCCCTCTCCCTCTCTCTCGCTCTCTCTCTCCTCTGTGTCTCTCTATCTGTGGGCCTGCATGGGACTGTTTCGTCAGGCCACTCTGTGTCAGCAGCCTCACATTACCCCCTCGCAGGCTCGGGTCAGATGGAGAGCTCCTGCATGACTAATGTGATCAGACGGATAATGCATTACACCGCTTGAACTTATCAAAGCTGGAGACCTGCTGAATCAGTCGGTCCCTGCAAACTGCTAATTAGACGCGTACACAGGTTTTAGATACTCGTGACGGTGTTGGTCCGGTCACTTTTAAGTGTTTTTTTTTTTTTTCATCGTTAAAGTGCGCCGTTTGAAGACGAGCTGCAGTTAACAGATGCATTCATCATTAATTCATCTGATTACATTCTTGTTTGAATGACTGATTGTGTTTGAAGAAGGTGTAAAAAAACGGTCACAGTTGCACCTTCAGATGTCTCGTTTTATCTGATCAGCAGCCCGAAAATGCAAAGAATGTTGATTGTGCAGTGATAGAAAGCAGAGGGAAGCAGTGAATCGTCACACTGGAGGAGCTGGAAAAAACAAAACGTGTCTGTATTGTGTTTTGAAGAAATATTAATCGGAAGTGAAAGAACTTCTTGGACTGACTTTGTTTTTGTGCCTGAACAATCTAAATGAACAAACTCTTTGTTTTCATGGATGAATAAACAAACTCACCGTAAGGGACAATTTCATACTGTTTTATACTATTTGACACCTTTCTGTCTTCAGACTGTGTCCTGTGGCCCTTATTTTCCAGCTTGGAAAACAATACATATTTTCTGACTTAGTCTTATTACCTCATTATTATGTTGTAAATAGAAACATTTCTGGGTTTGTATTTCTTCTCCAAAGCTACATAGTGCCACTTTAAAGCAGCTGTGAATTCACTGGACAGCTCACTAATCCTTTAATTCACCGCTGTAGTCGGTAGGCTTGAAAAAAAAAAAAGGTGATAAAATGTCAAATTGCAATTTATGGTATATTTTGCGACATTAACATTAAACGTTGACGGAGGTGCTAGTCGGGCTCCCATGAAGCAGTGGATAGACTGGTCACTATGGCTCCCAGTGCTGCTGTTTTTCAGTATTTAATTGACATGGCTGTCCATGATGAGTTCAGGGGTTAGTGTTGCCTCTCTTTGTTACTCTCCTCTCATCTCCAGTGACAGATGGAGGCATTAGTCTCCAATGTGGCGCTGTCCTGAAACTAATGGCTATGTCCTTGGTTTTTCCCCGCGCTAGCTGGGAGACTGTATATCTGTCCCCGACTTGGAAGTGCCGAAGCAGCAGTTTATCCCCCCATGTTTTAGTTTCCACGGAAATAAGGCCGAACAGGACTCTGTCTGTTCTACCCCCCCCCCCCCACCATAAATGACTTCAAATAAATAACTTCAAAAAAGGAACCTGAAGTTTTTTCCTGGGAAAATGTTGCCGGGCTTTGATTTGCGAGTTTATAGGAAACTCTTCCTCCACTTAAACAGAAACGTTCCTCTAAGTGAATAATAACAAACATGCAATATATTTTTTACGAGTCGTCTGAGCAGAGATGTGGTGATTCTGAGTTTATCTTTTAAACATAAATAGCCTGGATTCCACTTTAACCACTGACATTTCCTCTGTATTCATGTTTAAACTTCACTATCACCGCGCTACAGAAGCAACAGTGTGTAGTTTTTTTTTTCTTTTTTTGCTGTTCCCTGTCCTCTGATGTAAACTCACTCGCAATTAGGATGGCTAATATATTATGCAAATGTTGACTGGCTTAATTGAGACATGTTAATCATGTTTTAAGAGGCTAATTACAGCCCTGTATATCTGAGGTGGGAGTAGTAATTAGCCGTGATAACAGATCTGGCTGTGGAATGGTCATATTCTGTGTGTCGACGTATGGCGAGGGAGTGTGTGCGTGCGTGTGTGCATTTGCCGTGTTTGTGAGGGCATAGGTAGGTCTTGGCAGACATAGCAGCTATTTTCCGTCTCTTTAAAGCCTCTAAACAAATTAAAGATGTTGATGTACATGAGAGTAAGTAGTTCAGAGGACTATTTTTTCCTCTGCATCCATTTTTCCCACATTTCACCTTCATGGGAAGCAGCAGGAAAGGACGGAGGAACAGAGATCCGTCGGCTCACCTCCTCAGGAGGAATGTGAACGCATCTCTATCTATAGTTGTCTCCGTCACTCCTCAGTCTGGTTATCTGATGCAGCAGTTCTGGCCATCCTGCAAACCGGGGCTTTTATACAAAGGCTGTGTTCTTAGTTTTCTGACAGAGATCATATTCGGATCCATTACACTAAGAATGCCTTCCCACTTATCGAATATAAAATTGCTTTAGAGAGGAAATTTGCTCTGTGGCAGAGTGGAGTTTCTTTTTTATCAGATGTTTGTCTCTGGAGCAGCTTTTAGTGTCTACAAAACAGCTCTGGTGACATTATTGCAGTTGCAATTGCCTCAGCCATTGTTTTTCTTATTGGTGCTGTTGGGATTTGATTGGATTTTCCGCAGTCTCGAGGAATTGCCTCACGCAGTAGGACCGCCGGACGCGTATATCCTCATATTGTTGCCGTTGAAACACCTGCAGATCTTATTACTGATATGTTCATGGGGCTCCAACTGTGTGCTGCAACTACCTCTGAATTACACTGTATTTTTTGTTATTTTTTCATAAATCTGTTTGGTTACATGTCACCTTCTTTCCCCTCCTCTGGTTGACTTTCATACAATAAAAATATGTAACTCGCACACTCAGGTTTTCTTGGGCTCTTTGATGGAGGTGGTTGCCCTGGCAGCTGATAACCTTTAATTCGAGGTGTGGGATCTCATTTCTCTGGCACCCTGCCACTACGATGTAAGTGGCGTGTTGGCAGCATGCTGGGGTTGTACAAAGGAACCCCCCTGACTTCGATGAACAGTCAAACATAAAATGGCAAGCGCTCTTCCCTGACTGACTTAGTAAAAATGACATAAATTAATACATGCTGCTTAAACGGGACCAAGATTAATGGTTGCCTTTCGCAGCGGCTTAGATCCACTGTCAGTCGCTGCTCGCTGCCCAGATGGAATCAACACCAATCAATGAGGCTACCCGACTCTCCCCGGATATCTGCTTAGGATGCTGAGTGGGATACACACACACACACGCGCGTGCGCGCGCACATACACACACAAGGTATAATATGCTAGATTTCAGCATTAGAATGTCTTAAAACAACTACGCATTTGCTTTGTTTTAATCTGTGTAATCCCAGAGGTGTCCAGCAATGTTCAAACCCAGAGGAAAACTGAATTTGTAGTAAAGGTAATAGTGCCCTTTGTTAATGGAGTCATATCCCCTTTACATCTTCTAGTTTCTTTTACTTCAGTGGTAAACACAAGAAAACACCATATCTGGGCTCCAGACTGCGACCATGTTGTCACATTCCGCTTCGGTTTTCAGAGAAAGTGCGACTAAATTTTGTACCCAGGAGCGCCCACTGATTTACAAAGATGTCCCCCATGATTTTGTTATTTTAATTCATCCTCCTCCTCACCATCATGACCACCACAGCAATAGAAACAACACAAAAGTGGGGTTTTAACATTATGTAAATGTAGTTAAAGCTATTTGTTATCAGTTAAAGTTATTTTTTAAATATCCGATTTAAGAGGTGCTGCTGCCTCCTTGTAAAATGTCAGGGAAAATGACTTTCTCCTAAAGCATCCCTTCACCTTATGACTTTTTCCTTTATGAAAGTACAGAACATTGTTATTTCCATAAATTGTTTATTGATCACCAAAGGATTTATCAGTAATTCAATTAACATGGTAAGTAATGCAAACATTTTGTGGTTCATAATGATTTAAGTGAAAACACCAGTTATGTAAACACCAGTGCCTGACCTGATCTCTTCAGTCAGAATTAAGAAATATTGTCTGTGTAAACACAGCTCATGTAGCGGCACAGTGCTTCATTTATGATGTCGTGTTGTGACACATTTTACATTCAACAAAAAAATCGCAGCCCTTCGAGATGGATATTTCACTTGGCTGCATTGCGATTATGATAATGTATCAATTAATTGTTCAACTCTTGACTCACAATCAAATATCTTTCTCCAGAACTGCTGATTCCACCTTAAATACATTTTGTGACTGGAGAGGTTGAAATATGTTGAACTTTGTGTTACTGGATAATGGAAACCCTGCGTTAGATAGTGACTAAGGATGTTGGCGATCGTGACTAAATACGTGAATACAACTTTTTGATACATTACTTCATCTGAGTTACGAAGGTTTTCTTGTTTAACATCAAATTAACAACAACTCAACCTCCTCAAACTACGCCTTTTGTTATCATTTCGATCGACCCCCTAGTGGCAGAAAGTACAAACAGTGTATTTAACTATATCCCGCAGACACATATACATTCAGGCAAAGGTATCATCATATAAAGACATGACTTGCACCCTGCTCGCTGCAGTATCTCTGCTCTTGTCCTCAGCATTTCTTCATATAAACTAGTAGGCATATCCTGTATTACTTCCCATACAGTGGGGTGTTCAATCAGGTGCCACAAAGTCAGATGGGGAAGAGCAGTGAGGCTGATGGCTCAGTAGTGATTGGATGTTTCAATTACTGATAGTAATGCCATGGTGTAGTGAGTCATGCAGTGCAGATAGCACCATTTATTTTAATCAGGACAGGGGGAGAGATGGGTGTGGATGTGTCTCCCTCGTTTCAGAGTACTTTCACATTTAGATGCAGGGGAGTGTGCTCGCTCTCTCGCTCTTTCTCTCTTTCTCGCTCTCTCTCTCGCTCTCTCTTTCTTTATTTCACACACATGCACCGACACACACACACACACACACACACACACACATGCACAGACACACACACACGCTCAGGTGGATTGAGAGTGGAGGAGAGGTTGCCTTGGGTAACGCATAGCGACAAGGTACTCTCTCGGTGAGCTATTCTAATTTATGTTAATAAACCTTGCTGTTGCTGTGAGAGACAAAGGGGCCACAGATGAGCCTTGGTAACCTCGGCACCTTCACTGGAAGGAAAGGCGCAGACAAAGAACAATGCAGAGACACACACACACACACACACACACACACACACACACACACACAGTCAGAGAGAAAAAGAGAGAGAAGAGATACCGAACTGTAGAGAAAAGACACAAATACTGTGGCGGAGAGCGATGATAAATTTAGCCACACAAAGAGTTGTTTTTGTGGCTGCAAAATCAAACAGCCTCACGCTGGCAATCTTCAGTGTGGTGTGTGGTATCTGCTGTTTCTGTGTGTGTGTGTGTGTGTGTGTGTGTGTGCGTGTGTGCGTGTGTGTGTGTGTGTGTGTGTTGGGGGGGGGGGGGTGTGGGGGGGGGCAGAAATAGGCAGGCAGGCTGTCTCTCGGGATTGGTGCTGCTAATTCCGTGGGGAATCTCTATAGAGACGCGGGGTGCTGCAGTTTTGGATCACTTCCCGGGGGCAGATGTGACACCACAGGTAGCGTTTAGCACAGTGGGGCGAGAGCACGAGCGTTAGCAGAGGTCAGCACTTGGCCTGGCTGCCTGGCACCAGAAAAGACCATCTCGGAGAGGCAGATAAGGGCCATTAAATGAGCTCCTGAGGTAGTGACGGCACATTGAGTCAAAAAGGGAAGCCCTCAGTGTGTATTAATAGAGACAAAAACTCTCCACAAAACTTGCTATAATGTCGACGTATATTGTAAAAGAAAAACAAGCAGCAAGTAAAAACTGCCATGTGGGTGCGACCCAGTAGATTGGAATTGGTGTTTCCCAAAGACCAAGATGACGTCCTAAAATGTCTTGCTGTGTCCACAACGTGAAGATATTCAGTTTACTGCCTAGAAGAGTAAAACCAGAACATTTGTCTGTATAAGAGGCTGCAACAATCAAAATACTCTGTTTCAATAAAATTTCTGGCATCTAACAAGGTGAAATATGTAAACTATTTCTCACAGTAACAACAATGAGGATTGATAACACGCTGATGCCTCCTCGCTGGTTCCCTCTTCTGTAGATCTCAGTATCCGAACCCAAAGAGCGAAAGCTGTGGGTTTCCTCTCTGCCGTCTGTCTGCCAGCTTGCCTTTGGCGGTGTTAGTTCTGGACAGTTAACTCCAACTGAAATTATGTTAATTGCTGTCATTTTCTTTTTTCTACTTGAGCATAATCAGCAAATTATATACTTCTGTTCATTTATTACCGAGCCACTTTTAACAGAGTTTTTACCCTTCAGAGATCAAAAGTTAGGACGTAGTTTGCTCTTATGATTTGTGTATACGTGTCGGCTTATGTGCACAAATGTAGATTATTAACCGTTTGTCTTTTTGTGTGATAGTGTGGTCGTTATGGTCTTAACATTATGTCCAGAAAAGTCCCGGTGGATGAATGTGTAGTGTCAGAATGAAAGAAAATGTCACTGCTCAGCGCTGTTATTGCTGTATTTATATCCTTTTTTAGATATTAGGTGTATGATTTCTGGCACTCACAGAGCTTAAACACTATAAAATTCTAGCACCATGCAAAAATGGCTATAGGTTTTTTGCCGCCTTTGTGTCAGAGATGTCTTTAGAGGCCATTTTTTGTGGCGTGATGTTTTAAGAAGACTCATTTCTCTAATTTATGATTTATTCACCGTATGAATACAGACAAATGAACAAAAAACACTATTTTAAGATAAACAGAAAATGCAGGAATCCTCTCCAAAGCACGGTCCAATTTTTGTATTCTGTTTATTGCTGTCATTTTTTATCTTCAATTTTATGCTGGATTATATTCCCCTGTAATCACTCAGTGTGTTTATGTGTGTATATGTGCCATATGTGTGTGAATGTGTGAATAGGCAGTAACCCACTGACGAAGATAAAGCGTGAGGTTGGACAGGGAAGTGTAATTTTTTACATTTCGCGTGTAGTTTTGCAAAGAACTCTCTTGTTACGAGTTGAACATCAACACAAACATAAGGATGTACTGTGTGGTCACCTGCACCCGGAGGTACAATTAGTCGAAGTAATGAACAGTTGTATTTTACTGTACTCACCACAGGAAGACAGGAACACAACTCTCTAGGATTTTGATTTGTATACACATGTTGTCTTCTCTCACTCATCACTTCCAAATCCCAAAAAACAAAAAAAAAACGAAAAGAAAACAGTATTTACTTAAAAACATTTAATCCTCCCTGTCTGTTATGTTTCATCATCCATCTGTTAGGCCATTAGGGGCGCGAGCATGTTCAGCCTATATCACGATACACAATATATATCTCGATATTTGAAATTGCGACAGTGATATTGCGACAAAAGTCTTGCGATAACCATTTGTACTTTCACACAATATTACCACAATTCAACTTGTGATACATAATCATCATAGACGCCTGTATAATGACTAAGTGGGTAAAGAGAATTGTTAGAACAGTCAGAAAATTACATCTCTTGAATGTACACCTACTTGATATATCAAGTAGAGTCCGTACGATATATTGGTTTGCTGATATTATTGGCAGATCACAGACAGTATGACTCACTTTTAAGAGATTGTAATGCAGAAAAAGATACATGTGGTAATTTAGAATTAATACAATTTCTGTGAATTTTGCTGTTACATTGCTCTGATGTCATTTTGGATGATGCATTTTATTATTAAACAGAAAAACGTCCTGCGTCCTGTAACTTGTCGTTTCACAAGTGTTTCATGATCTCATTCGAGGAACCATTGTCGAATATTTTACAGACATTGAAATCGGAATTTCAGTGTGGTGAACAGTCTCTAATATAAAGATGTGTGTGTGTATATATATATATATATATATATATATATATATATATATCGTTAAATCATGATGCCAATTTTAATATGGACATCCTACTGAGCATAACATTACGATACACCGTACAGTTTGTTCAGCAGGGTGATACCTACAGCCTGGTACATAAAATTGGTGGAGGTGGTCATAGCGTTGAAGAATGGGGTTTTAAATGAATATTGATTTAGTGATCTAAGATTATTTATGAGTGGATTTTTACCAAAACATAAGACATGAGGACACGTAGTTGAACGCATTTTAGACATTCATTTCTTATTAAAGAAGTGTAGCATAGATTACCTATGTAGCAATTAGCTATTTTCATCATAACGATACTGACTTTATTTTGGTGCAGTTTTTCTGAGAGATCTGTATGTATCGTCTTTCATCTATGAAGATAATCTGAGCAGACATGCAGCACGCTTGGTGTTAAAATGGCAGATGTCCAGTTTATTTATTTTTTTGCTTTTATATAAAAGGCACCTTCACTCGAGCGGCAGTGTGTCTGTGTCAAGTTCACTTTGAGCCTCTTACAATTAGTCGTTCTTATTCATGCTCCCGCCAGTCGTTCGTTCGTGAGATTTGAAACGATGACCTCGTGCCTTCACACATGCCTCGCGCGCCTCCGGGCGAGCTTCTTCTTCTCCTTCTATTATATTTTATTCGGCTTGCTGGCACCACCTTGTAGCCTGTTTTATTAGACATGTCCTTCAGCACCATGTTTAGCAGTCTCCTCCCCTAAACACATAAAATTCCTTTATGTTCCTATTACTTGAGTTTATGAAGAGCGTCTTCGGCTCCCCTCCCTGCTGATAAGATCATATTGATAGATTGATATTGGGAGAGCTGCAGTGTGATAAAGGCGCGGAGGTTAAGAGCTTCTTGGATAGTTTAACCTTGATAAAACAGTTGTTTCAGTGAGGCTGATTTTGCCCCATCCGTCTTCATCCGTCAGGGCCCCGCTGAAGTATGCAAATGAAGGCAGTAGAGGGAAGCGCCGTGTGCGGTTAAATGGGGCGTTGCGAATGTGCGGTGTACCGCGCCGACGGGGTGATACTACTTACTGTCCAAATTTAGTGTGTCTCTTCTGAAACACCACCCCCCCCCCGACACACACACACCACCTCCTCTCTCTTCCTTTTTGTCTGCATTTCAAGAATATATAGAGCCCCGAGAGGAACTGTGGCCTCTCGTAAAATGATTACAGCTGTGGCAGCAGCAAAGCACTTTACGCTCGTACATGTGTTTGTGCAGATTTTAATGTTTTGGAGCAGGAATTTAGTGACTGCGGAACAGTGTGTTATCCTTTTTTATTTGTGTCTGTGCGTGCGTGTGTGTGCGCGCTATCTGTATTTACATGTTGCAGCCGGTTTTATTGCACATACATTTTAGAATATGGCTGTTTATTGCGATAATTAGCGAGTCTGGAGGTGTGAGGGTAATAATCTTTATGATAATAACTGTTTATGCCTTAACACCGCTCTCCATTCACGGTTTACGTTGCTCGGGCAGCTTCATTTGCCTGATTGGTTTTGTACCTACTCAGCAGCATTAGGGATGTTTTTTTTGTTGTTTTTTTTATGCGAGTGTGTGTGTGTTTGATTCTCTCATTTATCTCATGTGTCGGCATATTGATTGATTCCCCCGCTCACTCATTATTTTGTTCTGTTCTTCACAACTCATTTTCGGAGAGGGGGCCAGCGCCGAAGCCAGAAACAGATACCGTGTCTCTTCTCTAGCCACCACACACATAAAGCTGTCAATCAGGAGCTTTCCTGGCTGCCCTTTGTTATGGAACGCCAGCTCTGTGGGTGGGTCCTCCTGGGTGATAGATGGCTCCGAGAGCCTATCGGACTGCAAGGAGCATCCATCTCTGTCTGGAGCCTGTTAAACAAGCTTGGGAAAGCAGCCATGTAGTCCTAACCACCACTGGCCTCCACTAAAAAACCCCATTAACATTAATGAAGGATAGCTTTAAAAGTTCTTCAGTAATAGGCTTGAATTGGATTTATGAGTCAGATAGTTTGCCAGAGAGTACGTCATGAAAAATGCCACTGGTGGATAAATGGAAATGAGCATTTGAAAGGTCTTGGGACAGTGTTTCAGCAAGGATTTCAGAAATCTTTTTCTTTTTTTTTTCTCTCTCTCTATCTTGCCCCTCAATCATTTTCCCTCCAGGTTCAAATCAAGCTTCAGAGTGGCTGTGAGCGGGAGAAGCAAGGTGTTTGATGCTTTAAGTGACTGCAAAGATAAAGCTGCTCATCTTACGCACAGTGCCGCTGCTTCTAGAGAGAGAAAAAAAACAAGTTCTTAATACTTTTTTTTTAAAGGCCTTTCATTCCAGGTGGCACTGGCCATTTCAATATCTTGGAACTACCACTTTACCTGTCTGCAAGGTCCCTATAGATGGCTGATGTGAAACTGCCATTAGCCAGCCAATTCCTCAGCCACAGATTACTGTGCCACTACGTAGTAATCACAATGTTGAAAAAGGTCTGATTGCACTCCATCCAACCTACAAAGTGTGGCTTAAATGGGTTTTTCGAAGGTCTGCACTTGGTTGTTGGTGTGTCATCATAGTGCATTAGGACTGTCAGAGGCAAAATGGCAGTTTTTTTTTTTTTAAACCTTTCATTTCATGTGAATGTTAAAAGGATGCAGAAATACACTCAGATTCCGAGGGAAACGAGGCCTCATGACATCATGCCTACGTGCTGCAGCACGTCAAACCATTTAACGCTCCCGTCGAAAAAAATACTTATTATAATTATGACACATTTGATGCCCCCCCTTCCTTTCTCTCTTTCTTCTTCTTCTTCTTCTTCTTCTTCTTCCCTCCTCCTCCTCCTCCTCCTCCAATCTCATGGCTAGTCTGCTCCCCGCTAACCTCTGATGTCATTAGCGTTGGAGGGAGGCTGAAGGGAGACAGGGGTTGCTATTCTTAATGAATTCCACTGTGTCTTTGCACTCCCCCACCTAGTTAACCCCCCCACCCACCACCACCACCACCGCCAGTGCTCAAGGTGTCAAATTAGAGCAGCTGGAAAAAGGGGAGAACACGGAGATGGACAAGGTACATCTCATCCCCACCCTCATTTCCTCACTCTCCTTCAAAGCGCCTCATATAACACGATACTCATGAATAGTATCCATGTAGCAACTATGCAAAGATGGCGGGATGCACTCCGCTTGTTCACTTTCATGATTGAGAAGCTGCAGATTATTAATTGTTACTCTCACAGTGCTGTGCATTGAAAACAAGAGCTGAAGGGAGGATTCACCATCAAGTACTTTCACTACAGTACAGCATCTTTTATTCATGCTTACCAAGACTACACTCAAAAGGTACTCAGCTACAAGAATGAAAAGCAGATGCATTTAAAGAACTAGAAGTAAAAATGATTAAAATTAAAGGGGCTTGTTTGGTCTTGGCGGAGGTATGCGCTCTACTGAGTGCCGCTCCAGTTGCTGGTGCATAAATACATAAGCAGTAATTTAATGTTGCAGCTGGTCGGGTGGGAGCTAATTTTATCTATTTTATTTATACGCTGCTGTACTTCTGAATTTGTTCTCAGCCTTTCTCGGCTCGTAACCTTTAAAGTGAAGAATGTGACGACTTCTTCCTTCGACACATGTCGCTGATGCACTTCACCCGAAGAGAGATTCTTCCCTCGAAACATCTTGCTTTGATTGATGCGAGTAATCGTTAGTTACCATTAAAGGTATATGGTCAGTGTTTCACAGAATAGATTAGTGAAGCATCGGTATACGTAAATATACATTTGTGCAGCTTTTTTATCAAATGTATCATCTCAGGACCCTTCAAGGTTTCCTGTGACTGTCTGACTGTTGACCTTCGGAACAATAATTATATTAGCAATATTAAAAGTACTGTAGAAGTAGCTCAGAATATCACTTGAGTCCACTGTAAATTTCAAAAGTTGAATGACTTTACTTTAAAGGTGACCTTTACTGATAATATAAATAAAGTAGAGCTTAAAAGTTTCAGCAACTTAAAGTGATAAGTCTACTTTAATCTGTCTCGTCGATCCCTTTGTCAGATTTGACAGTGTGGTTCCTTTCTGTGATTTTAAGTGACTTTCTTATAGAGCTGCAATAATTTAGCGATTGGTTGTCAGCTATTAGATTAATTGACAACTATTTTGATAATCGATTAATTGATTTTGGTGTTTTTTCAAAAGGAAAATAGTCAAAATTGTCAAATTCTAGTTTCCAAGAAAATTCCAGCAGCCAATAAACTGATTAAGAAGTAATAAAAAGACATTTGATGTCATCTTGTCAGCACTGATTTCTGACCATCTTCTGACATTTACTAAATCAAACAACTAATCGATATATTAAGAACATAATCGGCAGATTTATTGGCAGTGAAAATGATCGTTAATTGCAGCCTTAATTAATGAGGCGATATCATTTTGTAATTTTCCATCCAACTGAACAGCCGGTGCTCCACTCTCACTTCTAACCCGCAAAACATGATTTTCAGTTCAAGCTGAGGCCCCGAACTTGTCAAAGATACCAAACATGTCTGCAAGGATTTGGGGAAAATGTGAATAAATGATGCAGAAGAGATGAAGAATATATTCAAATTGTTAAAACAGTGCAGCCGTGACAAGCCGAGTAGCAGATGGGTTCATCATTATAATCATATAACTTCAGTTTAGCCACAGAACAAACTGTTACAGATTATGTATGTTGCTGTCAGGTGCGATGTGGAATGAGATGAACTTTCCAGAGTTAAAGGTGCTTCAGGGGAAACACGAGGGGAGAAGTTGACCTCGGTTTACCTCATCGGACTTCCTTCTGTCCTCAGAAGTCGCGTCGACAGTCTCCAGCGAGGGAGGGCGTTAGCAGAGCTATAGTGGTAGTGACAGTGATAACGTATAGGACCCCTTTGTAGTTCTGCGGGAAACGTCTCAGTGTGATGTCACATCCTCTCCCGTTAGGCCGCTGAGTCTCAGGAATGAGAAAAACACACCACCCGGCGCGATCGGCGCGAAGAAGATGCGAGCTACGTCGCCGGTGGCAGTTTTTAACGACGTTAAAGTGTTTCGGGGTGGATTTCTCCTGCGAGCCGAGCAGAGTTGTTGTTGTCTACTTCACCCGGCGTTAACGGTTGATAGTCCTGACTCAACAGAGAGCCGGCATCCCCCCGTGGCTGTGCTTACTCACTCCTGAGCCCGGCGTTTAGTTTTCCTTGGCAGACCCAGGCCACAGCTCATTAGACTAAGAGAATGTGCCTGCCTTAATTAATGATATGTAAATATCCTTGAATTGGCCACATTTGCATATTAAGAGAGATTTGTGGAATCTGTGGAGTAATATATTTTAATTAGGGATTAATTAAAAATAATGGGAATTTCATTTCGCCTGGCAGGTTGTGTTTGGTGTGAAGCGTGCGCCGGGGCCCAATCTTTGAACGCCGAGGCTGCAACCAACATGTTGAAGGAAGCTCTGCTCTTCCACCTGCTATCTGTGCTGCATACAAACATGTACGCGTGTGCCCTCAGACACACACACACACACACACACGCGCGCTCTGGCATCACATTCCTTGAGATGCCAGAGCCTTCCCAGGGGGTCTCCACAAAAGGCTGTAGCTTTGAAAAGCGGGTGAGGAGGAGGAGGCTGAGGAGGAGGAGGAGGGCGGGAGGGGGGAAGGAAGAGGATCTAGCTTGAACACCCACAATATGTTTTTTTGGGGATGGTCCCAGTTTGGCTCGATTTCATCTCCTCTCATCTTTCCGTTTTTGAATTTATTTTTTTAATATTTTTTAATCCGTGTAGTTGGGGAATGGCTCTCAGACACGGAACACTAGTTATGCTGGCAATTATGTTAATGGAATGCCATTAGGCCATGATTGTGTATGAGCGGACGGGGAGAGAGGGCACGTTTTCACAGACCCGAGTCAACGTCTGCTTTGATCCACTTCTAGGAGACACTTGCCAAAACATTCTCCAGCACATTGTCTAGTTTTCTTTCCCCTCATAGATCTTCAGTGTGACCGTCGTGTCAGGGGTCGTTTCATTCCAGGCTATTTGTACTGGGTAATGATGTACTCGCTGTGGTTTCTTTTTTTGTGTGTGTGTTTTTTTTCTTTTCTCTGACGGCTGCGAAAATAAATCCGAATAGAGACAAAGAAACCATCTGTCATCGGCATCACTAATAGCACTGATAGCACGGCCACTATCACGGCATCTCCTAGGTGGAAATCATCTCCATTACCAAGCATCAAGGCTGCTTCCTGCTTCCTGATGCACCCCGCGGCAGCAGCAGCAGCAGCATCACACACGCACGCACGCACGCACAAACGCACAAACACACTCGTTTTACTCAATCTGCAAAGACGATTTTTGATGCGTTAGGTCATTTTTCAGTCCGTTTTCGTGGCGTGGAAGGACAGACATTTACTGCAAAATGTCTGTTTTTCTTCGGGCTGGGCTCAAAGCGCAGAGCTCCTTTGGCATTTGTGATGTGTCGTCAGCGCGCTGATGTTATTGATCCAGGACCTTCCGAATTCATTAGGAGATCCAGCACAACTGTGCTGCATCTTTATTTATGTTGCTGCCCCCTCCCTGGCCTGCCTCTCTCTCTCTCCCCTTCTCTCTCTCTGCCTCACTCCCTGTCTGCCTTCCTCTTTCATCCTCCATGCATTATTCTTTTATTATTCTTTTACAGCTGCCTTATCGCCCGCATTTTGGTGAGGATAAGACCTGTCATCTTTGGGTCTTGTCTGGGGAGCTGATGGGAGACTTCAAGGGGGAGGAGGAGGTGGATGGGAGGGGAAGCGGGGAGGGTGGGTGTAAAGAATGCCTGCTGTCCCCCCTCTCCCCCCGTCTGAAATGGACCTCTCTCTCTTTCTCTTTTTTCCCCTCCACCTTGCTCTCTTTCACTCTCGCTCTCGCTGTCTCTCTTTGTAATGAGAATCTCTCCCTAATTGAGGGAGCTGCAGCGAGCTGGCCGAGGGCGGCAGGGTTAGATTGTGATACTGGCTACGTGACCGTTATGCTGATAGAGGTGGCAGATCAATAATTTAGGCCCTGACCTTAATGGTGGTGTTAAAACGCTCATTCCTCTGGAGTCTGGAGGCCTTAAAGGTGCAGAGTTGGATAAAGCCACGACGCTGGGCTTCGGATGTGGAGGTGGGAGTGGGGGATGGTGGGAGAAGCAGATAAGAGGAGGAGAGGTGGAGGAAGACGGAGAGGGGAGAGTGTATTTGCAGTCGGTGTGTGAAGGGGGGGGGGGATCATGAGTGATGTTTTTCCCGCTTCTACATTCAGATGCTCACATTGTCACCAACATTCATCCTCTTAGTATCTATATGAATACCATAAGCTTTTCTCTCTCTCTCTCTCTCTCTCTCTCTGTCTCTCTCTCTCTCTCGGTATCTTGTTGTAATCCGTTCTCATAAGAAATCCTCCACCCATCCTCGCTCATGCACTGAATGCATCACCAGACACCAGAAGTGAACAAAGACTGCGGTAACGAGTGGGTTTAATCTGGTTCTGGGCTTGTCTTGTGCTCCTAGCTTAAGGCCATGCACATTGAGGATTCGGACAGCCATCGATTTGATTCTGAGGGACATTAACGTCACGGCCTCATGCGTCTCTCCCTCTCTCTCTCTGAATCTCTAAGACCCGACTCATTCCCTGCTGGCAGGATGCGACCATCTCAACCCCTCCCCTCCTCCTCCTCCTCCTCCTCCTTCCTCCCCACCCACCCAACCACCCTTAGGGGATGATATATTAGATATAACCAATTCAATTTTATGCAGCCAGGACAGACGCCCTGGGGACATAAACACACACATTTTTAATACACTCCTCACCAGGAAGCCCAATGCGCCAGAGCCTGCGGCTGCCCTGGGTCTCCTCTCACACTCAATTATTAATGTAACGGCCGTAGTGGCTTAATTAAATAATAAAGACAAGCTCACTGCAAAGGAATGGGCCAAGGACGAGTCAGAAAGGAGAAGTGGCTTCTCTAAATGTCTCGCGTTGACATATATGAGGATGTAGCGCTGTAAATACGCAACAGCGCAATAACAGATGTCGTATCCATCACCAAATGTACATTAATGGTTAATATATCCATGTATTAGGTCAAAAAGGAAGCAGTTTTCCCTCTAAATAGCTTTTTGCGAGTAGTTAGTATTTTTTTTTTTGTTGCAGAAAGTCCTAAATAAATAAATAATTTGCGGGCGAGGTGTAGGCTTTTGGCTTCAAGTCGAGCTCGTAAATCAACTGTCTTGAGAGTCGGGTCAAACAGGGGCTCGCGATACCTCAACTACATAAAAAGAATGATTTCCTCAGATTATGGATTCCTGCCACCTCAAGGGCAAGCCGGAGGAAGCACTCTGTCTCCGATGTGATGAAATGTGGCGTTATCTTTTACTTTGTTTCATTAGATTCACTGGAGATTACACACTCTATCCTCAAAGACTAGATTTTTTCCAGCTCTCTAAGATGAGAGATCTCTCTGGCCTCGGGGCAAAAAAATATATTTCCAGCTTCCCTCCTTTTTCCCCCCTCTGCCTCGTTTCTTGGGGTTCACGTCTGTTTTAGCTTCCGATTAATTATTCAAATTCATTTTGAAACGCAGGGTTACATTTTGAGTGGCTTGTTCAAAGAGAAAAGGCAGGTTTTTTTTTTTTTTTTAACTAATGGCAAGTAAGCTCTGCCATTAGATTGAAAAATAGGCCCATTGTGTGTGTTGACTTGGTGGCGTACTGCGATGAAGGATTGCGACAAACTGGAGTGTTTAAATCGGCGAATTGAAATTAATGCCCTCTCAAAGCCAGGCTTGCTGACGATACATTAAAGCTAATACTCCGGCGAGGTCGAGCAAATGTTTGTTTATATACATGAAATACGCTCGGAGAGAATGAAATGATTGGATTTCGCCCAAGTAAACACTTATATTAAAGGGAGAGGCAAAAGGAACAATTGTAATGCAATGAGGTGTGGGGCGCTTTCCATGTTTATTGTTTCTTCGCAGCTTCTGAGCGGGCTCATATTTCCTGACACGTTTCATTTATTGTTTTTAATTTTCCCTCTCTCTGCCTCTTTTGGGCTCGTTTTCGCCCCGCTGACACATCGAGACACTTTCAAAGGTCACGTCTCAAAAGTCTGTCTTGTCACATCACTTATTCAGGCCTCGGTTTTATTTATTCATGCCACTTTTTGATTTTAATAATTTAATGCGGCGAAATGTTTCTTTCATATGGCTATAAAGTGCTCGCGGAGGAGTGTTGACGTCCCTGAAAATGTGGTTATACGGCTTCTTTGTGGCGGGGCGCGGACAGTCCTCCATGTAAAGCGTGAGCGGCCGCTGTCAGTAGCAGCTGTAATGTGTATCGATTGAAATTATCCCTCACTTCCACCGGCAGCCGGAGGACCTCTCAGGTGCCGGGGCCAGGAGTGTATAAGAGGCTCTTTTTGTACTTTTTCTTTTCTCCTTTTAGAATTTAATGCCAGCGGCTGAGAGTGGTATTTATTTTCCTCAGACTCTGCTCTGCTATCCTGGAGTTGGCAGAGTGATTTTGTAGAATAGAAACATTATAGACTGTTAGTGTCAAAGTGTTAAATGTGATGTATAGGGCTGGGGGTTTCAGAGGGAGGAGGGTGGACGGAGGGAGGAGGTGGAGGCGGTAAGGAGGTGAGCACTGCCAGCCATAACTGGAGCAAGGTGCTCATGGGAGAGAGGAGCCATCCACCATGTGAGGGATGGCAGGGTAATGTGGCGGGAGGTAATGGCTTTTCTCAGTCCGTTGAAACAGAGGGGAGATCATTAGGGGCCGCCGTGCCGCACCGCGCCGTCCGTTTACCCCGACTCTGCCGGCGTCTCCTGTCAGAGCAGGGATGTGGAGACACTCATTGCGTTTGTCTGTTTGCTGTGGCGCTGGCAGACAGCGTTGCTCCAAAGAGGCAAGAGTGTTTGATTATTATTTTGGGCCGTTCGTACCGGGATAGATAGACGCTGACACTCCGGCTTACAGCTGCACTCAGATATTTCCTTACCAAATGCTTCTCCAGCTGTGAAGTCGAATCAAAGGAGCGAGGCCGGAGCTGATGACAGAAACAAAACTTCTCGACTTCTCTTTTGCTTTTATTTAATCCGGCATAAATTCTGTTCCTGGTGTAAAAAAAAAAAAAAAAGATAAGAATAATGATGAAAAGCAGCAAAGATCTTCAGGTGAAAGCTCTTGTTTCATCAAGGGTTCACTTTTGACTTTGATTAATTAAAAAGATCACAGCCGCAGTCGTACATTTTATGTTGCAAGCTGCAACGTAACACGTGTCTTTATAGTTGAACACTCAATTCATAATCAAAAGAGAGATCGACTTCAAACAGAGATAGTTTGAAAAGCATGCAGACAAGACAAAAAAAGCCTTCAGATCTCAAAGAGAACGTCTATGGCAAAATAAAGATACCTTCCTTTATTTTCCTCGAGGTTACCGTCAGCTTTGGTCTGTGTTTGTTTGGCTTACAAATCATTACAGTGGCTGACATTTATGTCTCACTACAGTAGGTACGATGAAACGCGTTACAACTGCGAGATTTTTTTTTATCAAAAAGCTTCAAACCAAAACCTTATCCTGGAAAAAGCTGTGTTGCGAGCTTCACGCCGTCGATGTTTGTGAATCTTTCCCCCTGCATGCAGCGTGAACGTCTAAACTTTAATTGTACGGAAGGACGGCGGCTTTCTCGTGAGGCCATGCTAGAAAATAAAGGTGCGCTTTGTGCATCAGCGAGGAGTCCAAAAAAACGGTTAACAGCACTTTGAGCTGTCGGTCGATTTTTGCCCTGGTGAGCCTCCAGCCCGGCGTGACAGAGAAGATTGGACGTCATTAGGGTCCACACTCTCTCTGCTGTCTGGGGGTGTGTGAAATGGGCTCTGCTGCTGCCAAAAGCATGGACTGTTATTGTGTACGTCCATCGTGCATGTGAAATCTCAAAGAAAGGGCTCGCAGCGCAGGCGGCCAGGCCTGCACACTCAGTCTTGTGGTGTCATTTACCTGCACCGTACTGGTTTTTCCAGATGTTTGGGGGATTTTTCTTTTTTTTATACATCCTCCTGTTATAGCTGAAGGTTGGCGACGTGTCTCGAACGAGAAGATCCTCCTTGTGTCGCTGTCAAGACTCGTTCCCACCGTATGAAAAAAAGCCTCAGAGAAATATGATCGCTCCTGTAAAGCGGACCAATTACTCCCCATTGACAACCTTCAAAACCCACTTTTATTGGCCGATTCAGCCAAATAAAACTTTATAGCACGAGCAGGAAAAGGGACGTCGTCGTTTTTGCATAGCTTTTCCAAGCCCAGCGTTTATATGATCGCCGTTATTACACCTCTGTGACATTTAAACTTTATTGAACGAGACTTTAAAATCTGTAGGCAGTATATAAAAGATCGAGGAATTTATTTCTTTCAGATGGGAGGAGAGTCCCCCAACGTTTGAGGCACGAGTGGAGCAGATTGACAAGGTTTTGTCAAAGACAGTGTAGACGCTCGCATTTTTCTTAATATCTTTGTTGTCATTTATTAAAGGGCTGCTTTTTTCATAATCAATTGTTCTGCGATTTTCACACAAAAATGTCCCAAAAATATCACATACATACTGTCAGCGTGGAGGGTTCTCTGAGAATGATCAGAATTGGGGCCGAAACAAATCATTAACGATTAAGCTTGCAGTCAATGAATCAATTCATTCTTTGGTCTTCAAATTGGAAAAAGGCACGGCACAATTTCCCACAGCCCAAGGTGACCTCTTCTCATCGATTGTTTTTGTCTTACTAACAGTCCAAAAACCCAAATGCAGGACTCAGTTATTGTCTTCATTGATTAGTCTGCTGGTTATTTTCCTCATTTGGTCTGTAAAATGTCAGAATATAGTGAAATGTGTCCATCACAAAATCCTTAAATATTGTGTTTTTGAAAGAAAAGAGGCAAATCCTTAAAATTTAGAGGCTAGAATTGGTCTTTATTGGGGAACAACTTATCAAAACAATAGCTTTTTTTTCCCTAGCAGATGAACGGGTCTCACCTCTGTCTGTATTGTAAAGGTGATACAAGGTCACCACAGTTTAGCTCCCGGCTTTATTTAACACCACACGTGAGCTTCTTCCTTTCAGATGACATGTATTTCCTCGACAGGCAGACAGAGAGAAACTGAAGCAGGGAAGGGAGCGGGGAGAAAAGGTCCTGCCCCCCTCCTCTGTGTAATTAAAAGGGGGTGTCTGTCAGGGGCTGCTGCTGCTTTGTGTGGCCCCATATGTTTGGGCGCTGATACAGGGAGGATTATTCTGTTTGGAGGCCTGATAACAGCCTGTTTATAACCTTGGCACAGGCTGGAGCCTAATCTGGCAGCAGCACATCTCTCCCCACCTCCACCCTCCCCGAAATTTTCACAGAAAAAAAAAGCATATTGGCTAGTTGTTTTTTTTTTTTTCTCCAACCGGTGGGGGAAACAGTCACGATGACCCAAAAAAAAGGACTTGAGTGTTTCACCTGTATCTCCAGTTGTTAAGCTGTCAGTTAGACGTGAGTTATGTGAGGATAACTCAGATCGGGAATGTTAACAGGTGTAAAATTAGTCCGGCTTGTTTGGCTGTTTTGGATGATCCATCCATCACCGTGTCCTCAGCGTGGAGCGTAAATGCTGCGCCGTTCCCTCTCCCTCCCACTATTTCATTGAGTTGTGCAGAATTGTGTCTACGCTCACCTTTCCTCCCCTTCTCTGGACGTCAGTGTTCCCTTTGTTACAGCGCTCCACTTTCATTTTTAAATCTACAGGCTGATTAGTTCAGTCTTTTGTTCTCGCTGCATATTGCCATCGTGCCGCCTTTCACATGACTGAGTGTGTGATGATTTTAATTCTGCCACTGCAAACTGCTTTGTGATTTTAAGTCCTTTGTGCTCTCCGAATTGTTTCTTCGGAGCGCCTAAATTATGCCTTTCCTTCACTAATTGCTACGTGATTGATTTTATGAATTTATTAACACTTGATCCTCCGGTATGGAGGCCGTATTATTCAGAAAATATGAAGATATCCTCCTGGTGTTACGCTGTCAAACACTTTGAAGTCTTTCCACTAATGTGACTTAAGCTTTGTGTCAGATGACCACTGGTGGAAAGTGGTAGAACATTTTGAGGTACTTCTCTTTAAATACGTCCATTTAAAGCTGCTTTATATCTCTACTCAGCTGCTTGTAGTGATAAAAATCTGATGCGATTTAACTATCCAACAGTATTAAGAAGCAGTTAAAATGAGCTCTACCTGTAAATTTTAATGCATCGATAATGATGATCCAGTGATACAGTAATGTGTCACTGCAGGAGCCATTCTGCACAAGGAGGACGTTTACATTTGGTGGATTGTGTTGCCATTGCTTTGGTACTTTCTTATTACCACTAGTTTTAAACCGCTGAATTGCTAGTTTTCTGAAAAGCCAAAATTTGCAAGAAGGTTGAGTACTGAGTCACATTCCCAATTCGCCGAACACTGAACCTTTTGGGTTTGGTCAGTATTTGACGAGTTGGGATACAAATTGTACGTTTAAATCCGCAGTGTGGAACTTATGTCTTCTACAGACGATGAGAATAGTTACACAACACTGTTGACATGCGATTTTGGCGCCTTGATCTGCGCCAGGCTCCTTCTTGCTGAAGCTTACTGCATATCTACAATAGCTCCCACATTCAGCTCCAGCAAACCGATCTTTACTGGTTGACGTAAAAAACTAAGTGGCAACATTTCAGGTGTGTGAATCCACTAGATCAGGATCTTTATTTGGATCTGCACTGAACTCACTCATAGATTCCCGCCACCCAAATATACCTACATTTTTCCTGAAGATCCGTCTCGGCTCCAGGTCTCTGCCAGGAGTTATACAGAATCTATTCCAAGATGGCGATGGCCAGAGCCACCATGCTTTGGATTTGGATTTTGCAGAAGTTGTGATCCCCTCTGCACTTTCGAAATCTGCCGGAGATGTGAAGATGACCATGTTCATGTATTCTACAGTCAGTGCTTCAAATGCATTGCTACTAGTGCACCAGTGCAGGGACATCACATCACACCCCAGATTTAAAAATCTGATTTATGTGGCGGCGATGGGCTTAATCAGCGTTGTGTGAACATGTTTGTCAAGAGTCAAGGTTTAAACCAATAATCAGATTGTATCTTCCACCACTGGAGATGACTGTCAATATGAACACCAGCGTATTTGCTTCTTTTGGTTTAAGATATGGAAGAAATTGAGAGTAACTGCTGCTCGCCCACATCCTGAATCACATAATTCCTTACAAGTCTCCTTAAAGGTCCATGTTAATAAGAAGGTTCCAGCCTTGCTGATGAGTTTCCAGCGCGCTGAATAAAAGTCACCCTCGGTAATGCACTGTTCCATAGCGAGGACCCTTAACCGGCTCGCTGTGGGGAGAGGGAGAGCTCGGAGTGGCAGGCAAAGAGAACTGTCAACCTGTCACATTTCTCCCTCCTCTTCCCCCTGATAAATTAAAGTTACACAGTGTGCGTGTTGTAGCAGCGGAAGGCTGTGCAGAAAGCCTGGCTCCTCAGGTCTCAGGAGATAGCTGGCAACTAGGTCAGACTGATAATGTAATCCGCTGACTGGATCCTACAGCCCACTACATCCAGAGAGAAAAGCATGACAGGAAAAAAACCAAATGTAGAAGGAAAAAATAGGAACTTTTATGTGTTGTTGCACTTCCTGAGCATTACATGCTGGCGCTAGTTTATCAAGGAATAATGTCCGTGCAGGAAATTCTGAGGAAATGTACTGATAACATATCCAGCTGTGTGTGTGTGTGTGTTTCTGTGTGTGTGTGACTGCATACACGTGATTATTCAAAAAAGTGTAATCCATGTCAATGCACCTCACACTCCTCACTCCTCACAGGAATCGTATTTACACGGGTTCCTTTTGAACGCGTTATCTGTGCACCACATACTGCACTGCACATCCTCAACAAAATAGTGTCATGCGAGTCCGCCGGGAGAGAGTGACAAGAATAAGTTCCTGCATCAGCAAGGTGCATTTTCATTCCCATGCAGTATTCCAGAGAGGCTCTGTGGGCCCAGTGTGACAACTCTGCCTCCCTGCAGGTGTGGAAATGAAACAGGGCCTATAAATAGCCCAGGCAGCTGGGAGTAGAGCACTGTAGAGCAGGGAGGGGTGGAGGCGGGTGGGGGTGGATTAGAGGTCCAGCTGGGGATGCAGGTGTGTAGAGGCTGACCGACAGAATACGACTGCTGTCTCACCCAGGGGGCCGGGGGAGGGAGGAGAGACTGTGGGGCTGCAACTCCATCCACCTCTGAGAGTGGAGAACTTCAGTATTATAAAAATATATATGCGATGATACTGAAATACCATGGAAAACTACAGCAACAGTCATGTGACACCGCTGTTTAATAGTTTTGAACAACCTTCCCACATGACTGGTGAAAGATTTGAATGCATGGCGTGCCTCTTCGTCATCAGATGAAACAATAAAAGGACCGAAAATAAATCGATGTAACCGCATCTTTTGTTCTGAAATGAAAGGATCTGCAATGTGACAAAAGAAAACCTCTCTGCCTTGTCAAAAACATGCCTTTACACTATTTAAAATGAGTTTGCCTCAGACTTGTTGCTCTGTCCTTATGTACTAAACTGGAAAACATTTAATAATTATTATTTGAATTATTTAAATTTTATGAATAAGGACCACACTAGACTAAAGTAACAACCAAAGAGAAAGATAAACACAAACCTTCAGTATAACAGTTTCCTGGTATGACATTTGACACTGTTTCCATGGTTTCTTCTTCTTCTTCTTCTACTTCGACCTCCACTTTGACTTCTACTTCAACTTCTACTTTGACTTCTTTGTCTTCTTCTTCTTCTTCCATTCATTATTTTAGTGTCGTCTGCACAGGTTAAAAACAGAAACTCAACATGGAACTCTGGATTGAACAAATGACTGAACATATTCAACATGGTTTTATTATTACTTGTAAGTGCGTATTAAAATCCAGTGGAAGAACGGACCAATGTTTATGTACTCAAGTGCAATTTGAGAATTTGAGCCTATCTGTGCTTTACCTTGGTCTTTCACTTCAGACATAAAATATTGTACTTTTTATTTGACTACATTTATTTGACAGCCTTGGTAACTTTACATAATGTGATTGTTGCATACAAAACATATTAAGAGCTTCTAAAATATGTTTGCCAAAGATACCAAACAAATCACAGTTCCAGCTTGACAAATATGACCCACTTTGAACTCTGGGTAACTGTGACAACATTTCTCGCTATTTTCAGATTTTTCCAACCTCTCTCTCGATATATTAATGGAGAGAATAAACAGCCAGCTACAGTGTAAAACCTTGCTTTTAGATAAACACAGGAGTTATCGTGTCGTTGTGCCTCCCTGATTATACTGACATAATTAAAGATGGTTGTAACAGAGTACTTTTACTCAAGTAAAGGATCTGAATGCTTCCTCCACCAGAGTTTTAATCAGTGTACAGTTGTATGGAGAGTATTGTGATGACACTAAAGAGTATTTGTAAAGAAAATCAGCTGTTTAAACATGTCGTCATACATCTAATTGATTTCATTTGGTAATGTTGTGGTTTGATCATGTTTTCAAAGACTTACTCTTATGAACGTGCGGCATATGTTTTATTGATCTTCCAACACGGTCGGACAGGTGCGTCCCCTGCCTCTGCATTATTCACCATATTGACAGAGCCGACCACAGCTTTGATGAAAGTGCCACATGTCTTTACGTTGGCTGAAACGAGCTCTCATGTTGGATAAACTAGATGGCTGCCACCTGCAGGAGAGCTAAGAGCACAGAGGTATCCCCTCAGTCACGGAGCCGAATACCAGAATGAACTAAACTGTTTGTCAGTAAAGACACTGTGAGTTTGGCAAGTCTCAGCAGTTCCGTTTTTTTCTGCGTTGTGCTTGAAGTGACCACGTGCGGCGTGAGAGAGGACTGTTCTCTTATCACCCTTTCAGATAAGGGTTTTTGTCACCGTGACCCGGGTTAAACCCACATTGATTTTTGACCCGAATGGGTCAGCGTGTGCTTCTGTGAAGTGAACTCTTATGGAGCTACAACTGCAGACTCAAGTGAACGATTTGTTAACCTGTGACAGAAGCAGTTTAAAAAAAATGGGTCACACGCCGGCTGATTGATTGGTTGAACATGTGCTCAGTAGTCCCACACGACTCTCTTATTTGAATGGGGTATTAGTGTTTCTGGCATGTGCCTCTGATGCCACAGGGCTGTCTGCATAGTATAGTAGTATTCAGCGTTACAGAGAGCTGCCTTGTCTTTATTTTTCAAGATCAAGCTTCAGCTTTTAGGGCAGAAAATGCTGCTTTCATTCCCCAACGGATGAGTCGATATGCTTTTCATGTAAATGACGTCTAGCACTTGGTGTTTGCGTTAATGCATTAATTCCTCAGTACTATATGCTTTTTTTTAGCTGGAGGCAAAATGACACATTCTCATCAAAAAACACACACTACTCCTCCGCTCGCAGTCCCACTCCGCTCAGACACACAGACACACATTTGAGCATTGATTGACAGCAGGAGCTCCAGCTGACCCAGTATTCTGCTACAGTGGGACGATCCCACAGGCCTGTGATTAATGACTAGGCTTTATCCGCTAGTGGTGTGGTAGGCCTGCCAGCCAGGCCACTTAGACTGCCTGGACCACTACCTCTGCTGTAAACACACTCTCTCTTTCCCTGCCTCTGTGTTTCTCTATGGCGCTCTCTCTCTCTGCCCTCAGGCGTTGCATTGTCATATTCATTGGTACAGCTCTAAATCTTTGTCCCAAGTTGACCCCCCCCTCCAACACACACACACACACACACACACACACACACACACACACACACACACACACACACATGCATTCACACAGCGTCACCGTGAACTTTTTGCTTTTGCCCTCGTGATGCTGCAGCTTCTCATTACAAGTGATAGTCAAATATTATTTGCATCATTTGTGCATTAGCTCGGTCTCAGCTGTGTGTTTAAAGCGCTCTCTTTTGTTTATGTAAAATTTCTGGCACAGTTGTTTTCTACCCAGGACAAACGTCAGCTATCTGGTTAAAACAAAGATGTCCGACCAACACAGATCTCTGTAGTGAATCGGAGCGGGTCTCGCTAATGAACAGCGATCCCTCACGTTGGTTTTTCTCTCCTGACAGCTAGGGGCACGCTGAGCATCACCCGTCCTCTTGAGCAAAACAGTAAAAACCTCGCAGGGATTTCCGTACAGTTGTGACAGCGTCCGAACAAACTGCACACGCAGCAAAACAAAGTCGATTTGACTTAGCGTGCCTTGACGGGGATGGGAAGCTCCCTGATAAATGCAGGGAGAGACTGTATTTTCCTCCAGGAGCAAATCTCTCAAGTGCTACAATATTAATGGGCCCTCAAAGCCTATCAAGCATTTGGATGGCAGCGGTCCACCTGCCAGATTCTGCGCTGCAACTTCTGCGCTGATGTTAGGAGCTGCTTTTGGCTTGTGTTCGGGTGTCCAGTACATTAAACGTGTGGATTTAATCTGGAATATTTTAACCTGGATTACTACTTGATTACCTGATTGATCGCTTAATTTAATGCCCTAAACATTCGCTGGTCTGAGCTGCAGAAATGTGAAGATCTGTTGTTTTTCTCTGTTTTGGCCTCCTTAATACTAGAATATCTACAATATTTAATGACTATATATATGGTGACTATATATTTTTGTATTTTCTCACAGCATGTAACAAAACTGGGGCTGAGTTGTTCTTCTGTTCTACTTAAATGTGAGGATTTGATACATATATGAAACTAAACCTAATATCTTTGTGCTGTGGACTTTTCTGTTGGATAAAAACGAGCAACGAGTTTAACAATGTCACACAGGCCTCTGGGCAATTATAACTCTTTATTTTTTCAGCAGGTCTTCATGAGCTGTGCCGATGTGTTAGGCGGGGTCAAAACAAGAGCAATAAAAAGACAATAAACAAAGTTACACTGTGTCATCAACAAAGCACAATACCAGCCACTTGCATAATTCAGGGAAGCAAAAGGAAAGAAAGAAGGATGGGCTTTGACATTTTAAAGACAAAATAATTCATAGTTTGAGATGGTAATTTGCAGATTTACCAATAATTTAATACATGCAATTGAATAATCCAATAAGAATATTTGGGGATTTATCAGTAATCAAATCAAAGCAATAAACATTTGCAGCCCCATTTTTTTCCCTTCTCCATCCTGGAATGTCAGTCTGCAGAGACCCACCGCAGTGGCTGGTATTTTTAGCTTTTCCATGGTTTGTCATGGGACAACAAAAGTGCCCTTTGTAGTTTTGTGGGAGTGTGATCTGAACTTGTGGGAGGCTGCAGGGCTTCTGCTGTGTGACAGCCATGAGGGAAGCTCAAGAATCTGCCAGTTATCTTCCCGGAGTCGCTCTCCAAAATGAAGGAACAGTGGCAGGAACATCACTGCTCAACCGACCAACTCCTGAGCAGCTGAGAAGAACACAAGATTAACATTTATCACAGCTGACATTACCTGTCAATTAAACTCATGTCGCTCATCTGGAGGGATATTTACTCACATCTACTTACACATAGATGCTCAGTTTGGATGGTATCTATATATAGAAAAGACAATGGGATCATATCTATTTACAGAAGAGGCATTGGCATATGGCTAACATTATTATCATGCCATTCAAAGCACTCAGTGACCACTTGTGCTTTATGGAGAGAAGCATTGTCATCATGGACGATATTGCTCCCAGTGGAGATGCAATGCATCATGGGATAATCTAAGTAACCACTCGGAATCTTTTTTAATAGTATAGTACAGGCCGAGCCATGTGACTCTGAATGGACTCCGTATTAATAATAATGAAGGAGCAGCGTCTCCGCGTGTCTCCGCGTTTCATCCCGTAACATCGTGGGAGTCGTTTTGTTCACAAACTGCGAGCCAGGTTTCTTTTCTAGCGACGCTGTGTAAAATGCATGTTCACGTGTTGTTGGGTGAAGCCAAGCACGGCAAAGTAGAACCAGCAGCACTATTGTCTATGAGCGGCCATATGGTGGGTGCCCTTGCGTGGTAGCTTTAGGGAGCCTTTCTCCCTGAGTTGAGACGGTTTTGTTCAGAAATGAACCTCCTCTCTCAGCCCTTCCTGTTCATCAGACCCTGGCCCATCACCCACCTCTGAGATCACTCAGTGTGTCACCGCTCTCGCCAGGGCAAGGATGGCGACCCGGACGTCCCAGGTAGACCCAAACAACCTCCGACAGGTCGTCTCTGCGACTCCCCCTTGTCAAAAAGCCCACCCCTGCTTGTCTAGCCCTGCTCCGTGCCTCCAGATGTGGCTTAATTTACTGCGACTCTGCTAATTGCTGTAATTAAGGATTAATTACTGTTAATTACCTTCGCATAAACTCATCACCAGTCAAAGAGCGGAGCCTTATGAAATGTGCCATGCACAGGAACACACACCGCGGGGACTTGAGGAGGCTTGTGTTGCTGGACCTCTTGTTTCATGACTTGTCCTGGTGCGTGGGGAGGGCTTGTAGGCCAACAGTTAGGGCAGGATGCTAACTGTCATGGACCATCTCCTCCTCCTGGCTCCGAACGCTTCACACGTCACCTCCTCACCAACTGGTGACCGGGACAACAACACTGAGCTGGCTGTCGTTTAATCAGTAGCTGGCATTTATTTGCTGAAAAGTGAATGATACATTTGAGACATTCATGAAATGCTGTAAGATTATCTGCAGTTAGTTGTTTTATCACAAATAGACTAAATACTACTTATACTAACCTGTCTAGCTTTTTACTGGGTTTAAAACTGTAAAACTCTCTTGTGGAAAACCTGCCGTATCAGAGTCTTGCTCACTTATTCTTTCATGAAATCTAAATAAAGCTTTGCTAAGTTTAGACTGCATTTTTAAGACACAGTGAACTGATTAAGGCAGTTATGGTTAAGTGATTAAAGGTTTTGTACTAAATCATTTTTATGCTCCACGGGCTGTTTCAAATTTGGTGTACAAACCAAAACTCCATTAATATTTTGGCACTAGAATGAAGCTATTGGAGACGAGTGGTCTCATGGTGGCCTCGGGCTGTACAGGCCAGGGTATGCTTTTAACAAAACTAATTCATGTGACGTTTCATGCAGCCATGTTGGGAAGTAGAGGAGCTTCATACACAGAAAACGTGACAGAAATAGGTCTGTAAAAGAAGGATGAAGGGAGGAGTTCACCTCCACACACCTGGCTGACGGCTGCGCGAAGATTTCGGACGCAGCTCCCCCAATTCTGATGTGAGAAACGTGTGAAAGGGAGTTTCTTGAGCTGTTCGGTCGACCAACAATTTGCTCCCTCAATACTCTGATGGTGTAGTTGCACAAGAGGTCCTTGTTTGTCCATGCCCTCTGGAACAGCTCATAAATGCACTTTCTGATCTCTTCACTTAATTAGTGTTCACCTTCAGAAACCACTGCAAATCACTTGTGAAAAAGAAATTTGTATAATGTTTCATGGTGACGATACAAGTTAAGGTTAGCTTAAGGAGTCTTAGTTAGCTTGAGTAAGTGCTTTGTTAAGGTTACGGACTCGGCCTCTCTGAAACGCCCTCGCCTGACCTAATCCTTTCCCCGCGTTGTTGCTACAGCCTTAGTTACTTTCTTTGTTTGATTTAAGGACAAGTTAATCTTAATCTTTTCATTTTGATGAAGTGTGTTTTTTGTTACCACATTTAATTTTTGCTTTTAAGTGTAAACCAACCTCTTGTGTTTTATCCCTACATTCTGTGTAAATTGTGACTCCCTCCATCCCTCAGCCATCAGGACACGTAACACTTCAGCGTAGAGATATTATATATATGTTGTTTTGGTACATGTGCTGAAACGACCGACGCTTGACTTGCATGTTTTGGACCTTTATTGATTTATTCATTTGTTCGTTTCTGCTGTGAAATAAAGACAATACACACCGAAAAATATAAATATATATGCAACCTTGCCCGGGCTTTATTAAAAGTGTTCTGTTTTGGCTCCATAGAGATGTCTTTGTCTGTCTGCTAGCATGCCGACTGTGCAGCTCGCTCCTCCACAAGCTCGTGACTTCTCCTCAGTTATTCAGCCACTCGGGTTTCCAGTGCAGCCTGGAGCTGTTGAAGCTGCACTGGCTGAGCATGAGTTTGATTCAATCAAGAAGATATATATTTTAAGACACCTTAAGAAAGACTGACAGCCAGGGGGCTAATGTATTGCCTATTTTGAATAATGAATTATTTTAATGAAGGCTTTTAAATGGGAGTGCTCCGTGTTGGTGGCAGGGCGGTGTTCTGAATGGTCTTCTCCTCTGGCGCTGGCTGCCTCATTATCAGGCCAGCCCCTCAGGCCTCAAACTGGCCTGCTTAAGCCTCAGATGATGACGATAATTACCGTTATTAGGAGTAGCTGCAGGGGGAACTTGTTCTGAAAAACACCAAGCTGAGTTCTTGCCTCGCTCGCCGCCGCCGCCACCACTACTGCCGCATGAGAAACTACCGATCGCCAGTGGAGAAAGCCAGAGAGAGAGAGAGAGAGAGAGAGAGAGAGAGAGAGAGACAGGGGGGGGGGGGGGGGAGGAGGGGATGAGGGGAGCGGCCACCAAATCCGCCTAATGTGACGCCTGTCAGCTCGTCTCCCACCAGCTGTCACCTCCCAAATGCACTGGGGTTCATTTTTTTAATTGACACCTCGCTTTCCTATTCCATTTCTATTTTTCGCCTTTCATTCCCCCTCCATCACTCCCTTCCCTCCTCGCCCGAACCATCCACATCTCCTCATCTCTGCCTGGTCCCTCCAGTATTTCTTTGGTGTTTTTCCTTGTCCTTGGTGCCCCCTCCCCCCCCCACCCATCTCCCCAAACCGGTGTCAGATACAAAACCCCAGCTCTGCCCCCTTTTCTGCACATGATACTCGAGATAGCTGATAAAACATAAAGCTGTTTTAGAGGTACTTTATGACTATGCCCTTGTGTACTGAGGCTGTACAGCTTCCCATTATCCGGTGATGGAGGGAACATTTTGGGCCTGAGAAAGTTTCCCATGAGTTCAGGGATAGATCACAAATCTAGCTCTCAGCTCACAAAACACAACATTTTAAAAGCGATGTAAACAACACAGTATTAAGAATACAACAGCAGCTTTCACGCCGTAGACTTAAGCTATACTTAGTAAATTCATAATGATTGTGTGTTTCTTCATTACAGCCCAGATTCAGCTCAGCAGAAATGACCACATATACAGTAAATTGGATATAATGCAACATAATATTCATTTAGTGCTCTCAGTAATGATAATAGCATTGCTTAGCGCTGTAGTTAACTTCTACTACGTGTGGCAATTTATGAAATATGGCACGATGATGCGTTTTATGATGATTGCTTTATTAGTAGGGGACTGAGTTTTTAACCTCAACGCTTTTTGGTACCGACTGAAATGTCTGTAGCACTCTGGACAAAAAGTATCACTGGGTGCTGAGTTGGTTGAGAAAAAATAGATTTTTAATTGTTGTAAAATTCCTGCAGGGTTGCCGTTGTTTGGGCAAATCCAACAATTGAAAGGCCATCGACGTCAGGTAAAGGTGATGGACAGACAATTTATATACTAAATGACCAATGGAATAACTAGAAAAGTAGTCAGCTGATTAATCAGTAATGGAATTAAGCGTTAGTTGAAGCCCCTTTTCATCACAATTTTCTCTTTAAAGTTACAGTTACAACACTTTGCTTTCATGGTCGTTGGAAAATGTTGGTTGGTTGGTTGGTTGGTTAGTGAAGCATGGTGTTTCGGTGAGGTTTTTTTTTTAATCCTGATGAACCTGAAGGCCACACTGTTCTTCACCTCGGTGTGTTCGCTCAAAGTAAGAACTTAGGTCCATCAGGCGTTTGGACAAGATTATAAAGGCGGACACTGACTTCACATGTCGTCTGTTACTAACTGCTGCACACAAAGCTTTATAAAAGCTTTTGTGGCTTTAAAGAAAGCATGCGAGAAGAACAAAATTGTGAGGTTTGGAGTTCAGACTTTAGACTAGCGGCTATGCTAGTAGCGGCCACATCAGCTGCTGCTAGTCGTGTTGCATTGTGCATAACAGCAGGTTAGATACCTGTCTAGCGTCAACCAGGTGATTCGGTTGATTCGATTCAGAGTTTAAAATAATTTGTAGATCAAAACTTATGGGTAAGCCTTCATTTCCGAAGCGTGCCTTAATGTGCATTGTTACTCTTTTCATGTTTAAGGTCTGTAGTGCGACTCAGGCTAAAGTGAAAGATGAGAGAATGTTTGACGTCCTGCAGCCTGAATTCTGCAAAGTAACAGCCGAGTTCTGACCGCCTTACAGAGCAACTGAACATATAGAGCGCCACCTCCCTCGTATGTAATGTTCCATTAATTAGCTAACAATTGGCAACCATGCCATGTTTCCTCGACTAAGTCACCAGTGATGAACTAACATAGTACATTTTCACCTTGTGTACATACAAATGTTGATGCTGATACTTCTCAAGACTAAAAAGAACATGATGTGCTCTTCCTCCCTCTGTCTCTACTTTTTTCCATTTCTTCTCAATCTCATCCTCTTCAGCTTCTGCTCCTGGGCCTCTGTGCTCACTGCTTGTTCGGCAGTGCGCCAGTTTATCCTGAGCCCCATCTTGCCTGTTGTTATACGTTGTGATTAAAAGGAATCGAAATGCAATAAAGCGTATTTGTTTATCGAAAACAAGATGTTGTTTTGACGCAAAACGCTCCAAAAGGCTTCATTTGCGTCATAAGATCACAGAAATGTTCCTCAGATAGAGAATGCCCCCGGGTCCCCCTATCTGAATTTTTGTTTTGTATCTTGTCATCTTGTTTCACTACTGTGGAGTTTGAAGGTCTGTCTGGAGGTGCCGAGGAATAAAAGAAAAAAAGACGATATCTCTGGTTCTGCTGCATCGATTTTGATCCTGTTTTTTTTTTTTTTTTGTGCGGTGGAGTTTGTGGAGCGCACTTTTAACAGATTCCCATTTTTCTTTTGTTGTAAAGAGCTCTTTGGGCCTGGCAACATGTCCCGCGAGTCCAACGCAAATCCAGCTTTCAGCAGATTAGGTGAAGAACATTTTTAAATAACACGTTAAGATTAGTGCAAACGTTTTCACGGCGTTGCGACTTTATCGTGAGGCGTGATTAGTAACCCCACAATGATCGTCCTTCCTTTATTACGGCTTTATTTTACAGCTTTATTTCAGCTCAGCAGAAATGACCGCATATACAGTAAATTGGATGTAATGCAACATAATATTCATTTAGCGCTCTCAGTTATGATAATAGCATTGCTTAGTGATGTAGTTTACCTCTGCCGCGTGGGTCAGTATGAAATATGTAACAGCGCGGCATCTTATGAAGACCGCTTTATTGGGCTTGTATCAAATGCAGATGAGAGCAGGATGCTGAACCCCTTGAAGGAGCGGGGAGGGGAGGGTTTGTATTAGTGATACTTGTCATGTCTGCTGTAAATCACGCTGCTTTTTTCAGGTTCCTGGGTTGTTGTTGTTTTGTCTCAGAATGCTGTGTGGCAGGGATGAATGGTGGTGATGTTACATTATCATGTGGCTGTCGCTTTCACTCCTGCTGACTGGTCTGTGACAGGCCCACACACACATGGATGTACACACGCGCATGCACACACGCGCACACACACACACACACACACACACACACACACATACGGTTGTGTCAGGAGCAGGCCTGATTTATTAACTGCTGAAACCCTAGATGACGTGTGCCCACACAATCGATAGAGAGCACAGCCACTGACTGCCCTTCTCCGGGGTCATGTGATGCAGACAAAAGCTAGGCAAGGAAAGGACACACACGCACACACACACATATATATACACCACGGTGCCGCGGAGTGTATTGCATTACTGTATTGATGGGAAATGGATCCAGTCCAGCATCGGCTGCTAGCTGCCAGTCAGAGGCAAGCAGGGTAAACTTTCATCATGGCTGTCAGGGACATCACTGCTGCCTTGTTTGACCGTAAATCTTCCTAATTGTGACAGAATACTTCAACATCATTAATTAAACATGTTTTCATTTAAAGGCACTCGCAGGGCGCCCGCCTGGGTGCTCAGGGTAGCCTGCCAATGTGCATAGCTGTGTATTTTGCCTGTGTGCCTATTCGAGTGCTTACATTCATGCACAAAGCGCATGTTTGCATCGTGTGTTTGTGTCGTGTGTGTGTGTGTGTGTGTGTGTGTGTGTGTGTGTGTGTGTGCGTGCGTGCGTGCGTGTGTGTGCACCTTGATTTCTCCCTGTATGAGTGGGTGGCTTAATCGTCATGTTTATTTACACTCCCGTTGTCTGCAAACAGCAGGCAGTGTGGCGATGGGTATGAGCCAGCTCTTAAGGAAGTAAAACAGCAGAAATTAATTTTGTCAATAAGCAAAACAAAGGCTTATTCTTAGAACTCCATTCATTATTCAGGAGTTGTTGTATGACGCGCGTTCAGTTTTTTTCTCAGCCTTTTTGGGCTTAGTGGCCCACATCTCAGGGAAGGAATTATACAAGAGCGTGCACAAAGGGGGGGAGAGAGGGAAGAAGGGAGGAGGAAGGGAGGGAGGGTGGGAGGAAGCGACAGAGAGGGGAATTGCGTCCTCTCATTGTTCAATTAAGTCTGTCGGTAATGATCAAGATTAGATGATGGCCATCTTCCTTTTATAGATACTAATCTGTGACTGTCCATGGAATCAGGGAATCGCAGCAGAGCAGTATGGACTCCGAGCTTTCGTCGCTACAATAGACCAGAAAAGTGCGTTTAAAGGGGTCTCTCCGTGTGATGAACCGTAATAGAGGTCACTTCCCTCCGTCAGGTGATTATGGTAACGTATAGGCCACGGTTGCAGGGTTCACAACGAGCACCCATCGAGGCCTAATCGATTTCATTGCTATTACCGAACAGAAATAAATAAAGCTGATGGCTGTGGTTAGGGTAATTATGCCACAGCACAGTGAATTGTTTGATTTTCCTTATTAATTGTATTTATTTAATCCATTTCATGCTTTTACTTGTGCACTCGGGGACTCGGAGGGAATGAATAAATCACTCTTAGGCTCATTAGATTCCCCCTCTGGTTGGGATGTGCCACTATTTTGTCAGAATTAAATTGGCGAGTGTTATAATTTCCCGCTGGTGTGATTCACATGAAAAATATCCACATATCCATCTACCGGCACATGGTGCATATGCACCCACACACGCACACACACACGCGCACACACACACGTGCGTCTGCTCCCAATCTGAACTCCTGACCTTTTCCAGCCGTCTGATAGCCATTGACATTTGCCTCTTGAGCTGAGCTTGCTCACGTGTTGGAGCTGATGGGAATGGATGATGTTATTGCTGGAGGAGAAAAAAAGAGAGGGAAGGAAACAGGAGAGAGCGAGGTGGAAGGGGGGGGGTTTGAAAAAAAAGGAGGATCAGAGTAGACAAGCTCCAACTGCGGCCCCGGGAATCCATCTGGACCACCACCCACCCCCCCGCCCTGCTCACCAGCAAAGGTCACAGGGCGCCTCAGCCTTACATCCTCATTACAAAAGAGCCGCCGCTGTGACCGGAGACTGTGGGCTACAATATGGCTTCACTGCTCCGTCACACCGCCTGTCATTTACCCTCACTGTCTACAGTCATCATGGAAGAGACATTGCAGGATGCTGTATTAGATCGTCCACCTGAAACATTTTTGATAGATGCGTGGATTAAAGGTGTGTGTGAAAAATGTTGTGGTGCCAGCGTGAGCTTTGTCTTTGTCCTTGAAGACAGTGGATGGAGCGGAGGGGCTGCACCTGGTCGGCTGTTTTCAGCACCTCTGAGAAAAAAAAAAAGGCAGGACGCTCTGCCGCCTTACGAGGGAGCCTTCTGGTGGCAGAAAGAGGCAGGGCAGTACGGCTGATCTTTAAATAAAAACTCATTGGGAAGCATCTGTGTGTGTGTGTGTGTGTGTTTTGTTCTCGAGAAATATAGTCGGTGGCGTAGTTTTTTTCGTGCCACCTCTCAGAATGTCCAGACTGCTTTTGTTTATGTGCGCACGTCAGGCGCATTTCTGTTTGTCCATCCCAGCAGGCCTGTCTTTGTTGTGTTTGCACTTCCCTCTCCGCACCATGGGAGCTGAGCGTCGGTCGAGTGCTGAGCGCCTGTAGGTGTGTGAAGGCGTGCAGGTTCAGACCCCCAAACAAGTGTGTAAACGACCTCGGTGTCGGCTGCAAGAGCATCCTCAGTCCTGCTAAAGTGAGATTAAAACGCTGCGAATGCTGCACCGATGTTGCAGGCGCCGTGTTGAAATGGTAATTTAGTGGTTGTTGTTTGATTTCCTGCTTCGAGTGTGAAAATAATTAACTTCAGTGATCACGAATCAAATGATTAGTCTTTTATTTATGTATCTCCATCTTGATTCAGCACCAATCCCCACACATGATTTATTTGAGCCAGGTGTCGCTGCATTAATATGCTGTGTCTAACGCGTGTTATTAGTTTGTTTTTCTGTTTAGACAGCACCTGACAAGATAATAAAGCCATCAGCCAGAAACTAAACATAGTCTGAGCATAAGGAGAGCAATGAAAGATGAACTCTGGTGGAAGGCTGTATTAATTTTTTTTACATGAAATGATAGCCTGAATCGATAAAATTATAGTTTTATGGTCCTGCCGAGCTGCCAGCCACTGTGAGGCTGCAGGTTTTTATGGTTCAGACTTGAACTATCTAAACGACGGCCATATTTCAAAGCGTTCACTTGGAAAAAATAGTTAAGACTCTTTCTTAATCAAAGTGAAGTTCTCGCTTTTTGCGGTCATTTTGAACATCCGTGTAAATCTTCTTCTCCTGTCCTTTTCGCAGTGCTCAGTATCCGCGGCGCCCAGGAGGAGGAGCCTCCAGATCCTCAGCTGATGCGACTGGACAACATGCTGCTGGCAGAGGGCGTGGCCGGGCCGGAGAAAGGCGGCGGATCGGCAGCCGCGGCGGCAGCAGCAGCCGCCACGGGCGGTGTCGGCGCTGACAACTCAGCAGAGCACTCGGACTACCGGGCCAAGCTGACTCAGATCAGACAGATTTACCACACGGAGCTGGAGAAGTATGAACAGGTGGGGAGGAGGAACATTGTTGTTTACCATCAGCTCCCATATTCTCACTTACTCAGCTCAGTTCCTGCTTTTGCAACAGATATCCACATTGTCATTTTATATTAAGTATAAGTATTTTATCTGCAAACACACAAGTGCATCCGTAGGATTCCCATGTATCACTCCCACGATACCTTAATTTAACCTCTCTAAAATAGGAATGTGATGCGTCCACGAGCCAAGCATTGTTTTAGAACCCTTTTTATTCTCCTGTGTTTTATTTGCCAGGGTGTAACAAAATCCACAGCTTGGTTCAGACCTCATCTTTTGTTTGTTAGGATTCTTATCTTTATTGGAGCGCTTTTAGGATTCCTCTCCACTATTAGAAGTGTCCAACAGAGCCCGTTTGATTGGTTAAAGTCGATGACAGACATCTTTCACCAAGGGTAGTTAAAGTGCGGTCAAATGTTTTAATGTACATAACATATGTAAATGAAAAGATTTCTACTGTCTTAAGGAAAATGTGCGACTTCATTTATCCTGTACTTTCGTCATATTTAAGGTTATTAACATATTTTACTCCTTTTGTTCCTTTTTTGCTTTGTCAATTATTAAGTGTTGACTTCAGCTGCATTTTGCTGTTTAAAAATTGAAAACAATATTTTAAAAAACTGGAAAAACGTGACGTACACAAAATAAGTAAACAAAATAAACAAGTAAATACAAAACACTTAATTAAAGACCAGTCCTCACATTAACTATGTGCAAACACACAGCATTGGTAATTTACAATCAGCCCCTGAATGCATCATGTAGAACGCAGTTAGTCGAGAGAAGCAGGCAGCTGTTCACAGTCCTCCAAAACTTGAGCTTTAGAAACAAGATGTAACACGGCTTTAATTACCACATTTTTTTTTTTTTTTCTTTTTTGGGAGACAGTGCTGCGCTAGTCGGCCGTGGTCTCAGACTCTGTTTCAGAATCGTTACAGTCTTATTATTTAATTAATAAATGGAGAATTTGAAACTTCACTTCTAGGATCAAATAAATAAAATGAATAAATGCAAGAAAATAAATATTGAAACTTGTTCTCGTACTCCCCCCCCAGGTCCTGTGTCCTCGTCCTGGGAAAAAACATCCCGCTAAGGTGAATTGGAGACTCTAAATTTCCCAAAGTTAGGAATGTCAGAGTGAATATTGTGTGTTAGTCCAAGAATTTTTTTCTTGTTCCGATGCATCCTGGAACAGGCTCCATCTGTGAAGCTAAATAGGAATAAGTTGGAATAAATGATGCATTTACATTTTTTTTTTTTTTTACTAAGCGTATCACTCACTGAAATCAGCTCTTACAGGCCAACTCATGACAAGCCAAGCTTTCAGAGATGTTATCTTCAGCAGGCAAGCAGCCATTATATCAGTCACACACCGGCTCTTTTCCAAAGACTGTAACGTCTTGTCATTCCCTCGGAAAAAGTCAAAGCGCTCTGGGTTTGTCATCTTCTGCGAGGAAGGCTAGTCATCGCTAACTGTCACAGTCAACACACACCTGAGCATTTTTGTGTCACCGCACCACGTACGGCAGCTCACGCGCGTGTGAGTGAGCAGTGTCTGGCGTGTGTGTGCAAGCAGAACGGCTGCTCGGTGCATCACTTTGACTGACGTAACCCTGGTGTTGACAAGCAACAGACACCTTGACTCTGAATGCAGTCATATCCAGTGACTGATTCAGACAGAGGGAGAACGAGGTAGACCGAAAGATGGAGTGAAAAGAGAGGGAGACAGTTTAAACCTCTTGAACGTTAACGGGACTGAAAGCCTGCTGTCATTTTAGATTTCTCCTCACTTGTCACATTTTCTCATCCATTGAAGAGAAGTCTTTTTAATATTCAGAGAGCAGCGCGTGTCTCGCTGCCTCCACTGTACGACTCCGCCGCCACATTTGTTTGGCGTCGCACTGTCTGCTGCTTTAATTCAGACTGTTCCCATTACCTCCAACGCTGCTGCTGTTACAGTGTCAGCCAGCGCTGTTTCTAAGAGGCCGAGGCCCGCCAGCGAAGGTGTGGCCTCTCCAGAAATTCAATTTCATCCTTTTTTTTTTTTGTTCTGTCTGAAGCCTTCGAGCCTCCACGATAGTTATTCTTTTTATGAACCCTGTCTGTCTGTGCATCCAGGCGTGCAACGAGTTCACCACCCATGTGATGAACCTGCTGAGGGAGCAGTCTCGAACACGACCCATCTCGCCCAAAGAGATCGAGCGCATGGTCGGCATCATCCACCGCAAGTTCAGCTCCATCCAGATGCAGCTGAAACAGAGCACCTGCGAGGCTGTCATGATCCTGCGCTCACGCTTCCTCGACGCCAGGTCTGTGTTTCTCCAGCCATTTTTTTTTTGTTTTAAAACACCTTCAGAGCGTTCTTTATTTTTAAGAGGTGCTTTTTTTAATGTTTCAGCGCTAAAGAATTATTGTTCTTGTCCGGCCAAGTCGCTTGCAAAGTCCCATCAGTCTGTTTCCTCTCTCCCTCCCCCAGACGAAAGAGGAGGAACTTCAACAAACAGGCGACAGAGATCCTAAACGAGTACTTCTACTCCCACCTCAGTAATCCCTATCCCAGCGAGGAGGCCAAAGAAGAGCTGGCCAAGAAATGCAGCATCACAGTGTCACAGGTAAGCAGAATAAACAGAGCAGCGGTCCACTTGGCCTGTGAGGTGAATCATTCGGTGAGGAGTAATAAATGTCACTCTGAAGCCTCCGCCAAGGCCTTGCAGGATTTGAGATTTTACTCCACCTTTGGGGTTCGCGGTGTTATGGCCACTCTCTGTGCAGCATGACCTCCAGTAGCTTGAATTAAGTATTATTAACAAGGGACAGTTTTATATTAAATATGAACACTGGCTCAAGTAAATCTCAGCGTTTAATCACTTAATACCAAATGGCGGTAAATGTGTCATGAGCCAACACTGTTTGAACACTAAATTTTGGTGCATTTATGTGGTTTTTCAATGTGAATTTTCACTTTTTCAAGTCATTATAGATCCTTCTTTTTACAGATTGAGTTCAGTTCTGGTTCTCTCCCAGCAGCAGCTACAGCAACATCACTTGACATACAACATATGTATATATGTTGTTTTTTTTAATTTAATTTAATATCGATGGTTGTAGACCAAAAATATCTTTTCATGGCCAACTACAATGGAGGCCTACACGTCTGTAATCATGGCAACAACTACATGACAGGGTGGCACACTTACCATAACTGCCTGCCTGTTGAAACTGGTTCCGGCCGGTTCCCGCTGTCTCAGATGTCACGTTCAGACAGAAACATTTGGCCATCGCTGCACCCTTAAAAAGCTAATAGACACATATCAGTCAATTCCCAAAATGTTCTTATGCATATATCTCGTTATAGAGATTAGTGTTGTGCACATGCATATTAAAAACATGCAGATCAACGACTATCAATGAGCATTTAATCGTTTGTCATTTAGAGGTTTAAATACAAGAAAATTCTACATAAGATTGGCATAAAACAAAAGTGTGAGAATATTATTTGAATGTGTATTGTCATACGTTTTCTTTGTTTCTTTGTTTTTACTTTGTCGATAAGACTGTGCGTCTTTGTTTTGTTGATGTCAGGGCTGTTTAAGTGGATAGTGTATATTGAGAAATCTGAATAAAATCTTATTTTGAAAAAACAATGTTATAATAATATTTTGGTCTGATCCAGGACAATCATGAATATTTAGGTTTTGCATTATAAAAACTAATACTAATCAGTCACTGATGTGAGAGCAGCCACAAAGACTATCCAGAAATCATCATCTTTTTCACTGGCTTGTTGGTTTGTATCTGTGTCATCTTAAACTTGCTCTAACTTGGCTCCTCTATCCTTTCATTGTCATCTCCACAGGTATCAAACTGGTTCGGGAACAAGAGAATCCGATACAAGAAAAACATCGGCAAATTCCAAGAAGAGGCCAACATGTACGCGGCGAGGACCGCAGTCAACGCGACCAGCGTGTCGGCTCACGGCAGCCAGGCAAACTCCCCATCCACTCCCAACTCAGCAGGTGAGCTGATCCCAGACCAGCTCTCTTTTTTTATATCAGAGCCGATGCAGACGGAAGCCAAGACGTTCTCCTGCCTGAGCCCCAACTCAGGCATTCAGTCTCTGTTGCTGTTCCGTTCAGACTAACAGGCTGAATCTCCTTAACTAACCCGGTTATACAGAGCAGCTTTCTTTCTCCTCTTGTTCCGTTTTTTTTTTCTTTCTTCTCAGCCTTTTTGCCGTCTGTCTCTTTCACTCATCTTCTTCCTCTCTCTCTCTCTGTCCCTGTTATTGACCTCTTGGTCTCGCGGACGTTAATTTTTTCCTGCCTCTTGTCCGGTTGACCTTGTGCATGCCATTAAGCTGCTCGGAGGGCAAGCGGAGTCTTTTGTCATATAGAGACTTTCGCAACTGTATTGGATTAGGACCGGGTGTTGAAATCAAGTTACGCCATGGTTCTCTTTACATCTGGGGAGCTGGGGTCCATTAAAGGACGAAGACGATTCTTTGGGTCTTCCTGCAGATCAATTATTACTTCCTTAATGAAACACTAGCAGCACGGACGTTTAACTAGAATATAATCCATAACGGCTCGTTTAAACTGGACTTAAACAGTTTTATGATGATTATCTGTCTCATGGTTCTCGTCGGCTGATTTTTCCTTTTAAATGATGCTTCGTGATACTTTAATGTGCATGTTCTGCATCTTGGTAGAAAATGATGCTCGCCACTCTACCAGACTAACCCACTCAGTGCACTTTTGCTTATGCATGATCATTTTAACTCCTTTTTCTGTTCCTCTCTTCCTCCCCCTTTTCTCTCTCTTCTCTTCTCTTTGTCCTCTTTGTCCTCTTCTCCTCGCTCTCTTTCTCCTCCTCTTCCTCCCCCTCTTCCTCTGTGTATTCTCAGGTTCTGCTGGCTCTTTTAACATGTCAAACTCCGGAGACTTGTTCATGAGTGTGCAGTCCCTCAATGGGGACTCGTACCAAGGGGGGCAGGTTGGGGCCAACATACAATCCCAGGTAGGCGGCTCTTCAAGTTTATGTGGCTTCAAACCATGCTGCACTTATTTGAGTTTCCATTGCCACTTTAGCCATGCAGCGAGTTGTGTCGAGCTGTGCTCTCGGGTGGGGTCAAAGCTTCTCTGTTAGCAGCTTTGTAAGTGTTGTTCCTTCAGTGGTTACTGCAGGGAAGAAGAGTATTTACAGCTGCTCCTTTGACCACAAGTCACAGCCATGGATCTGCTGCTTTTAAACGTCATCGCCTTGTGACGAGTGCGTCTTCAGTTAAAGATCATGCGGTTAGACCTGACATGCCATATAAAGCCGAGTCAAGCTGAGCTAGCACATGTGTATTTAATAGCCCCAGTAGTGTCCTGCTTGTAGAACTGTGCAGCCGCTGTCCAGTCTTGGAGTGCAGAAGCCCACAACAACTTGATCTCCACAGTGAAGAAGAGGTCACACTTAGCCTGAGGCTTTACATTAATGTGGAAGCCATTGTCAGCCCACAGTTGAGTAGACGAACGCAGACAGTTTTGGAAACGGTGCAACACTCATCAGCACTCCTGACAAGAGTTCACATAGCCACTGGTGCACTGTAGCTCCCTGACCTTGCCCCAGTGGACAGTGACGACCAGCACACTGTTTTTGAGTGCTACATCTCTCACCATAGATTAAGGAATCACCACCCGAGGTGATAGTCTCATTTGGTTTCAGAGCTTTTGGCATCATCTTTCTCTCTCTCTCCCTCTCTCCCTGCATGCTCCCCTTTCTATTCAGATCAGCGCTCCGGATGCTTTAGGTCATCCATGAATATGTAAAAGGGACGACTCTTACAGGAGGTAAAGAGGTCTTCTGGGTCAGCCGTTAATTAGTGAAACTCATGTTCCTTTAAAATGTTTCTTTTTTCTTCTGTCAGAACGGCCTCGCTCTCGGGGCTGCGCAATTAAATAAAGGAGGAAAAGAAAAAGTACAACTCCCACTTAAATTCTCCAGAGTAGATTGGATTCATTTGTTGTGAAATCCATACAGCAGGTGTGTTTTCCTGCATAACCCTGGTGGCTCCAGACTGACTTTTTACACTCTTTGCACTGGTCCGCCTAACTTGGAATTCCCTGCATTTTTATTTCATAGAAATGATGCAGGTCTGACTCATTTTTGACACAGTGTTGCAGGTCTGACTCATTTTTTCTATCACTCCATCTCTTACCAGTTGAGTAGAAACTGAAATGTTAATGGACAATGAAAACAAGGAGGCCATATTTTGTGGTGAAACTGTATTTGACAACCCATGAGTTGAAGTTAGCCTTTAATCACTTCCCAGCTAACAGTACAGTTTATTTACATCCACTGTGTTTCACGTCGCAGTTTAAGTAAATGTGTCCAAGATCTGTGTCGATATTTTAGAACTAATTTATGCCTTTCCTATTGTGTCGTGTAACGCTATCTAACTGTAATGCTAGCTAGGAAGTTGTGCGATGCTAACGTTAGCTGTTGTAAAACAGAAGCCATTGGGTCATCAAATATGTCGTTTTACCTCAAAGAAATGGCTCGATGTCTCGCATGGTTCTCACTATCCATTGTCTTTTCAGTTATTGATAAGTCTTGAAGCAGTGAAATAATGGTTTGTAAGACTCGCTATGTTTATTCGTCCTGCGATCTGGAATATCGCTGTACCACAGATGATCTCCCCTCCCACCTGAGGAGGAAATGGCCACTGTGTGAATATGGACTTTAAAGTACTTTTAGTGCATGTGCGACTAAAACTGCTGCACGCTGGAGCCCTGAACTGTTCCAGTGAATCTGTTATAAGTAAATAATGTAAGATGTGACTTCTCCATATTTTTTATTGGCAGTCATGTTGTGTGGTAAAAAGTCTTTAGAGTCATAAAGTATTGTTTGCAATGTCTGATTTTGATGTTTTATCCAACCACGACTACAAACATATCCATAATTAGTTACCCCTTGTCATTTTTCTTGTATTTTCATCGTCTGCGACATCTGTTATCAAGCTTGTAATAGCGGCCAAATCTTTCAGATTCTCTGTTTGTAACCTTTTCCTGTTTACGGTACCCTTTTACTATCAGGCTGACCTTTCCCTGTGCATGGCTGTCTTTGTTATCCAGAGCTTTTGTCTGACCAGGCCTTTTGTCTGTGTGTCCCTGCTGTTCCAGGTGGATACCCTTCGCCATGTTATCAGCCAGACCGGAGGATACAGTGACAGCCTCGCAGCCAGCCAGATGTACAGTCCACAGGGCATCAACGTAAGACCTGTAAACAATCTCCTTCTGTCCGTTTTCTCAATGTTTTCATTGCTGTCTGACGGTGCGATGATTCCCCAGTTGCAGGACGTGTATAATGTTGTGTAATCTGTGTGCACACTGGTATGCCACTTAGCACAGTTTGCGGGTGTTGGGCTATTGTCCAGCCAGTTGCCCCCCGCCCCCGCTCCAGTCTTTGCCCTGGGTGGCAGGCAATGAGGCAGCTACCAGGCTGGAGAAGCTGGACACGCTCCTAGCCTGTCAAAGGACATTAGCGTTAGCGAGACACCTGCAGACGACAGGAACAAGGACACAGGTGTCATCGTCCCTCCCAAAGCTGCTCTCTCACGTTGGCACCATAGGACAAGTCGTACCCCGTCCAAAAGACAAAAAAAAAAAAAAAAAGAGAAAAGTTCCCAGTTGCTAATTCTTAAAATAACTCTTTAACTATCCTGTCAAAGGCTGGGGCCAGTTTTTCCAGGTCCTCTCGCTGGGCTGGGCTGGGCAGGGCAGGACAGCCAACACTGGAGGCAGTGCGTTAGCATGTAGATCCATAGCGACAGGCGGCGCAGGGCTGAACAGAATCAATACGACAGTCACAGGGACAGAAAGAGCGGAGCTTTGGGCTAACAGTCTAAGCACATTGGTCAGATCATTTATCCACAGGAACAGCAGCACTGACAGCCAGGCCCGCAACACCCCTCGTGCTAAAATAAGAACATGGATGCATCCAGCCAGTTGCAACATACAACCGGCTCGAGTGTTCGATGCACTGTGCTGTTGTGTGAGGCAGATGCATATCTTTTTACAAAAAGTGAAAATACTAACCTCCAAACTTCATGTTTGTAGGAAGTTGGGATTAGATTTAATACTGTACTCGCCATAATAAAAGCTTTTTGTTATTTCCTTGCTCATATGATTTTAATGACATTTAATGGCATCTGGATTTCCAGGATTGCTTCCAGTTTTCAGTACTCTAATCCCGTTTTCCAAGTGCACCCGATACAATTCTTCATCTACATTGTGTTACATTGTGTTCTCTTTTATTTGATTACCATTTATTTGATTACTGACATGAATCTCTTGCCTCAGTGTGTCCCTGTCATGTGGGTCACAGAGCTGAATACCCAATGATCTTAAAAAAAAAAAAAAGAAAAAGAAAAAGCCAGAAGGTTTTGCTCAACAAAAGGTACCACTGTTATGAAACTATGTCCTGTATCCTGAAAGACTCCTCTAACCTTTTGGGGGGAAGAATATGGTTTGTGTCACAATAAAAAGATTTTTTTTTTTTTTTTTTACCCTTTTCCACCAATTCAAACAAAATGTTAGCTAGAGATCACATCTGTTCCTTCTCAACTAATGCAATGAACCAAAATTCAAAGTTTTATTATCAGTTGTATTTGTGTATATTAATGTTTCATGCAAAATAACACTTAAACACAAAATAATGTAATGTTCTGCCTGTGTTTAACAAAAGAAATACAAACAAGACAAGACAAAAATACTTGTACTTTTTGCATTTGTTTTGGGGATGTAACACTTTTAAATGATAATATCAGCTTAACGATAGGAGTACAAGGTTGAATCTTTGAAATAATGTCCATGAATACCAGAATATCTCAGTGTTTGGTATGCGCACCTTTTGCTTTAATAACAGCCAAAATGTTGTCAAATCGTGCTGAGATAATGCGTCATCAGGTTTTACACAATTTTGTGGAGTCCATGCCAGCTCGAGTGCATTCTGACATTAAAGCAAAATATGCACAAACCAAATATTAAGATATTCTGAAAATCATGGACATAATTTTAAAGATTGAGAACAATAAGACTGGTATTGTTAAGATGATTATATCATTTCTAATCAAAATTGAATAGCGTTACATTCCTAAACAAATGCAAAAGTAGTAGTATTTTGACAAGTGGTCTCAGACTTTTGGACCTCACTGTATGCTGTTTCCAGCTACCCAGCTTAGGAAAGTTGCAGGAATTTTTCTATCCATGTAGTCTCAGAAGACTATTTGAGGATTGGCGATACCTTCAGAACAACAGTATGTGTCTTCAAACGACCCTCATGACTTTAAAACATGAAGTGAATGTAACATGATAAAACTGGGTGTTCAGCGTGTACTAAAAGTGTAAATGTTAAATAACAAGTTGTCTGAATTGATCAAATAAATTGAGGAGAGTGACTTGTAACCAGCAGTTCAAACAATCATCGAACCCACAGTTATATTGTAATAATCAGCATTAACAAATCAGAAATGAGCCACAATGGAAAATGAAAATATCATTCAATAATGCATTACAAAAACACTTTGCATTAATAGTTGTGTGTTACTGTGAAATACATTTTAGGCTACATCATCCAGCACTTGTAGAAAAACATTCTGTATTTTTGAGCCTTCCAGTTCCAGTTGGTGATAAACAGTCTGTCCTAGTTCTTTTATGATGAATACATTTTAAAGTATTTTTCAGTAACGCTTGTGAATGAAGTGTTGCAGCTCGTGTTTATTCAGTCCAGATAAATAAATAAAAAAACTTTTTTCTAAGATCCACTGACTGAACTCTCGCGGTTCACCTCTCCTTCTTTATCCTTGAACAGCAATTACACCCCTCAAATTGCTGGTGGGTGTTGCTGGAAAAGGCTGGAAATGCTATTTTTTTTTTCCTCTCTCTCTCTTTCTTTTTTCCTCTCTTGCCTCTGAATAAGATGACAGACAGTCTTTACGCGAAATAACAGGGTTTGGAAATGAGAGGCTGCCAAAGCACGTCCCCAGCTCTCACTAATAGCGTTGAAATTGCAATTAATGTCCTTAATGGTCTTTAGTCAACCTTTTATCATGATTTGAGAAGGGCCTCCATTTTAGAGAGCTATTTTTTTTTTCATTGTGATAATTTATTCTTTTACCAGCCTGCTCAGGGGTATATTCTGAGATATATGAAAGGTCTGCGTGTTCTGTTTCATCCCCTCTGTTTATCTCACATTATGTCAGCCGCTCGGAGGGGAGAACGGGGCGCGATGATGATATATCTAATGAAGAGTCTCTCAAAAAACAGCGTTCGACAGTTTGTTGAATGTGCATTTATGTGGTATTTTATTCCATTTTAGGGCCAAATAAACCAACTACATATCTAAAAGTGAAGCTGTTTTCTACATTCTGAATATTTTTTTTTTCAAAAGCAATATATCCTGTTAGAGTCATTTTATTTCAAGGATAAAACTGGTGAGATTTTACATGGTTGTTATTGTAGACGAATGATGTGTTCCTACTGAAGATGTAAATAAAAATATACTGTAGTTCAGATTATTGCAAAAGAATCAGTGAAACAAGAGTAAAAACTGCATTTTTGGGACGATTGTCACATGTGGATTAACACAGATTTGTTGTAAAAGATGGATCGTCTTGTTTCAAGACATAGACTTACTTGATTTAAGACGTACATTTGATTTACTCGAAAATCTAAATTTTTTTAGCCAACGCATACATCAGAAAAATAGTTGTTTACATTTTAGGTTCAGGCCCTTTGCAACATGTTATCGACTCTCTATACCAGCTACAATTTCATATAAAGACCAAAAAAATAGACTTGAAATGGAGAGCTGTGGAAAAAAAAAAGCCACTTTTGCGGAGAAATATGTACTTCTTTCACAATACTGACTAATACTAGTATGAGTTAGCTCAAAATTATCTAAAATTTCAAGGTCTTTTATTTCAAAAGGTCAAACTACCACATCAGATTTCAACAAATCCTGCAACAAATTGTTTCGTTGGCAGATTTCTTTTTACACGTACAAGCCAAAGACACAATGAATGCATTTTTTTCCCAGAAATTCGTTTTTATAAAGTGTCCAGAGGCGCACAATGGGGGGAGGCAAGCCGGGCCAAAGAGATCTGTACAAAAGGCCCCCGATGGCTACTCATATTGGCACACTTTGCAATGACTATAGCTATAAAGCCCTTAAACCTCCCATAAAGGCACCGTACTGCTGCCTCAAAATCAGTGCATTATGTGTGGATGATTGGTGGCCTTAAAATAATGTGTCAACGTTGAAGTGGCTTAATTTGCCATTTAGGTTGAAATCGTTTTGTTTTCTGAAGTTATTTATATTCAGTCTTTTCATGTGATGTGTCTGTAGTAAGAAAAATGTGGAATCATCTCAGCTTCATCCTTAAAGACAAATCCAACACTGTGTCTTGTAGCGCAGTGTGTAACCATGACGCTAAAACGTTTCCTGTCTCTTTCGACACAGACAAATGGTGGCTGGCAAGATGCTCCGACTCCTTCGTCAGTGACATCGCCCACAGAAGGACCCGGGAGTGTTCATTCGGATACTTCCAACTGAATATATCCATCTCTACGCCTCATCTACAAAAAGAAAAAGAAAGAAAAAAAAAAACCTGGACTGACCTTCCTATTCACAGTATTAAACAAAGGAATTATCTGTCCCACAGTTTTGGAGAGGTACTGTGAAATCCTAACGAGAAAAAAAAAGAAACTTATAAACGCTGGACATTTGGGATACAAACAAAAAGTTTCACAATAAAAGTCTGCAGTCAGTGGAGACGTTTGTACAGATTTCACATTATATTCCGAGGGCTGGGGTTACTTATTCACTCATAATGTTTTCACTCATAATGATGAAATGATATGATAAATTAAATAAGTCCAATCATTGGTTTTAACTGAAAATATGTCATTCTACCTCTCAGCCACTAAAAAAGTAGAAAAAATATGTCAGTGACCATTATTTGTTTTGTAAAAATGAAACTTTTTGTCTTTGCAAGCAAGAGGCACATCTTCTTACTTACATTTTGTTGTCTCTCACCTATTCTATGGTACGCCATTTAGACTTAAATATTGCTCAGTTGTTTACAATGTGTGCTTGATAAAAAAAAAAAAAAAAAAGTATGTTCATCTTCCCCCTCTGTCTCCCGACGAGTCAGAAACAGAGTTCTGTCAGGAGATTTTTACCTCTAAGGTAACCCTGTGAAGTATGTTATCTGTAAAACAATAAATAAATACTTGTCATCAAATCGGACAAGCTTGACATCATTCATTAAGGAGGACATAAATTATTTTTTCACTCTGTTGGTTTTGGTTCTGCAGCATGTTGGTAGAGTGCTAGTCACAGGATTTAAGCAGTAACGCGATGAGAAAATTGCGGGAATTGTGATTTTTTTTTTGTTAATCTAGGGACAATTGTTTTTTTTGTAAAGGAGACATATTATGGTCATTTCCAAGTTCATAACTCTATGTTTGGTTACTACTAGGACATGTTTACTTGCTTTATTGCTCTAAAAACTGTAGCACTGTCAGTCTGAAATGCTCTGTTTTAGTGCCTGTCTCTTTAAGGGCCCAATGCCCCAAATATTTAGTCTTCCCTGATTGGTCAGCATACACATGCCTGAGCCAGCACCACTTAAAACAACAGAGCAGCTATGCCCAACCAATTCTTACATGCCAAACTAGCTGCAAGGCATAAATTATGCGTGACTTTGTGATGTCACAGAATTAAAGGCGAAGTGTTTCGGGAGCAGTGTTTTCTGTGGGAGAGAGGAGCCTCTGTCTTTTTTAACTTTCAAAACCTGTTACACCACCACCTTTATGTAACAATGAAAGAGGGAAAACAAATGCATAATATGTCTCCTTTAATTTCCTTGAATCCTATGATGTTCATGTTCCACCTCAGAAGAAACGTGGTTTTGTTTTGACGATGCCAAAATGCTGATGTAACCAAAACCCATCATTCTCTGGTGCTACAATCAAGCGAACAGTGCCGTCCGTGTTGAGAGAAAACATGACTTTGTGCAGAAAAGAAAGTTTGTCAAGAACGTCTGTAACTTAGTTTGTTTTTCAGTACATGAACCACAATCCACTTAAACAGGGAAGTCATTATGTTAATAGAGTTTTACACAGTGGATCCTGAATCTACAGCACAGGTCACTGACGATCATCGCCATGAAAGAAGCATCTGGATGTACCTGAACTGCTGATACGTCCAACGTTGCGATGAATTGTGTCCTTCTCTGGGCGTTTATTTACATATACATCATTCAAGTCGATACATTATTCTGCTGATGCTTTAGAATTGACGCCAAAACAAATAGACATCTGAGTTCATGCTTGTCTCGGTACTATCAAACTGCTTTTTTTTCCACTATCAAACATTTATGACATTGTAAATGTTGATCATTAAGCACTAAAGAAGGGACATTATGTGAAATGTGTTTCCTGAGCAGTCTAACCTTGTTTATAGACACTTTTTATGTTGTGTGGCCTATTTGTTCTTTTGTATTTTGTTATTTTTTTTATGGTATGCTTAATGTAGGCTATTACTTTCTTCTTCTTCTTTTTTTTTTTTTGCTTTCCAACTCTCGTGAATTAGCTCATGAACTTTCAACATGTGTTTATGTGCGCCATTGTGCTTGACTTGCTTTGTTGGAAAGGGTTTTCGACACATTAAAAAAAAAAAAGATATGTAACACAGCGAGATCACACATCAGCATCTTTTTATTGTAGAGTTTAAAAGACTCTTCGAGCGAAAGCTTCGTGTGGCCTCGGCGGTGGTCGCGGTCACTGTTGTGATAACTGAAAGACGATCAAGGTTAGTGACTGCCGCTGGACATAAACCCTTTTACGGCTCTGCGTGTCCCCCCGCCTTCCATTATGGCTCCAATCCAACATATTAGTGCACATGCACTCAGACAAACACACAAAGAAATACACAGTATGGCAAGATCAGGTTTAACAGCAGCAGTGTCTCTGGCAGGAAGACGAAAAGAGAGGTTGGTTAAAGACTGTCAGCTTTTAAATGTAACAGCTGGAGAGCTATAACGCTGCTTTTGGAGAAGTTGTCATATTTGCATTTAATTATAATATTAATAGTGATAATATTAATAACTAGAATAGCTCTCAGTTGAGCACATACCTCTGCCAAAGCCCAACAGTGTCCTTTCATTCAATGATGCTTAATCCAATCTCAAACTCGATAGCGCTGCATCACTCTGAATTTTAAACCACACATCACCGCTTAACCAGAATTTAAGATCACCAGATCTGCAACAGCCAAGAAAAGAATGAAGATGGATTCATAATCTCCATTGTGTTGTGGAAAAATAATATGATAAAAAACAAACAAAAACAAAGTTACACTCAACATGAAAAAGACAAAAAGCAAGAACAGGTTCAAGATAAGAAGAACACTGATTCCTTTTTTGGGAGCAAACAAACCAGAGGATTAATTGAAGTTAAAGCAATACATGGAACAACACGTGAGCAGAGTGTCACAGTTCTCATTTTAATTGAAGACAAACAAAAGCAGGCAAAGGAGAATCCAATGAAAACGAAGAGAGCAGACACAGGAAACACAGACGAGCCAACAAAGACTGAAATGAAAACACTGTCTGAAACACACAGAGGCTGATTTACAAACCAAAACACAACAGGGGAATATAAACTACAAAATAAAACAGGAAACAGCTTCATTAAATCCTAACACCATGAAAGTTGTCTTGCTTATTTTAAAGTGCCACATTTTCCCGTTGTAAAGTTTCTCATGAACAAATGAATGAATGAATGAATGAATGACGAAAGAAAAATTCAATCATTCTCTCTCACACCCACCAGTCACTGTAGCAAATATCACTCAAACCAGCCTTTATTTTGCAAATGTCTGCACACTTAATGCTCTTCTTCTGTGGTATTGATTCAAAATAACCTCCAGAGCTCATGTTTGTGATGGTCGTGATCAACCTTTTTTTTTTTTTTTTTTACAACAATGGACCACAGGAACATCCTAATCACATTTTGGTCAAACAAAGAAAGACAGAAGAATATCCAACATGTTTTATTTAGGTCATCTTGCAGTCACTTTGTTTGTCATCATACATGTGCAAATCTGATAGTGAGTGAAAAGAATGGTCGTGTCCTTGTGAGATCCTCCCTTCAAACGCACCGAGCAGCACCACTGACACTATCCGGCTGGACAGTTGCATGTCTGACAGAATTACTTTCACAGCGGCTGAATATTCATAATTGGCCAAACAACAGGGGCGAGGGTATGTAAGGGAGCAGTTGGCTGTGGAGACTGCGGACGGTCACAGGCCTTGACTGCTGAGCGAGTGTGAAATGCCAAAGCCAGACTGCTCCCCTGCGCCTGGAGGGCAGCGAAGGAGCCGGGCCGGCTCTCACCCACAGAGAGGGGCATCAAAAACAATCTGACAAGACTTCATCTGAAAACGTCTCCTGGCTTGTTGCTGCTGGACGCTCGTGATTATCACAACATCAAAGTCTGCTCTGAAACACAAACATGTCGTGGAGTAAGTTGTGCAGGGAATAATAACGGCTTTCTGGCATTTTGGAGGGATTTCGTCATGCGGCGTGGCTTTTTACACCTCCTCATTCCTCAGCAGTGTCGACACTGTGCGGGCTGATTGAAATCTAACGTTGCCGCTGACATCTGCCTCCCCAGCTGTCATTGTACCACTGTTTATAATTACAGCTGCGGAGGAGGAGAGAGGGTGGGTGGCCCAGACACCTTGTCTGCCCCCTCACGACGGAGCCCGGCACGCTGCTTTAATGTGCAGTGACACAACAGCACAGACCTGCTGCTGCTGCTGGACTCACCGACCACATGGGAGCTTCATCCGAAACTCACTCATTCACACACTCTCTCTCACACACAGATTTTTTTGTGCACAGGAGATTGGGTGTGGCATCTGGATCTCTTAAATTACATACTGTTCTCTTGTTTTGTTTTGTTTTATTTTATTTTATTTTTTTCAAATTGGGTGAAATACTGTTTGAGAGGGCGTGTGAATCAAAAATATGTGAATAATAAATTTGATTAAAAACAGATCAGACCAAACAGAGGAGAAAACATGGATGCGGAAGTGTCCGTCCCTCTCCACAAGATGGCGATGTGAACACGTTTTGTATCATCCACATGATAGCAGAGGTTTTTAAATCAGAGAGGGCTGAGTTCCATTATTGCTCACTGGGAATATTGTGATCTGTTTTGTTGGCACCGAATGGAAACTGTTTTGCCTTTTTTTCTCACTGGTGTAACATTCATGTCCAGCCCAGAGGAGGATGACATTTCTTCTTCTTGTCTTTGCTGCTGATCTCTCTTGTTCTCTTTCTCTTTCTCCTCCCCTTCTGTGGCTGATTTTTTTTTCTTCTTCTGTTGCAGGAGTTCATGACGCAGATTGTTCACATTTTTCACATTCTTGTGTATGTCCCTGTATTTCAAAACAGCGACGATTCAATGATGTCTTTGTTTGATGCACTTTGTTGAGTATTCCAGCTTGTCTGCAACTCCACTTTGTACTTATGACTCGACTACATTTACTTCACATCAGCTGAATCAATACAGGTATCAACAGATTTTAACTACATATGTATTGTATGGATTGAACCGTTGTAGAGTATGTACAGCTGTCAGAATTAGCTCCTCTAAAGTGTTGCTCCAATTACACATAAAGTAATGTAACTCTGAAACTTGTAATATTAATACTTACATCCCTTTTTGCTGATACTATCATGTTGTACTTTTCTAATGCAGGAACACTAATTTGTAGTATTCTTATATTGTAACCAGTGGTCAATAGTAAATAAGTAGCCTACATTTACTCACTTACTTCACTTTAGCTCCTTTTCTGCTTCTTCACTCTGCTGCATTTCTGAGGCAGATACAATAGTTGTTACTCCGTTAAAGTGGCACTGTGTAGTTTTGGAGACAGAAGACTCATTTTACTCACAACACTGAGGTAATAATACAAACTCAGTAGTATTTATTTTACCCATAACTGAATAAACAAGCTCTTCTCATAGGAAAAAAACGTCCCCTGAACACTGCTGTAAGCTAGAAAGGTGGCAGGGTCCGCCACTTACAAAGAAAGTAAAACGGTATGAAACCGTGTTGTCCATTAAGCTCAGTTTGTCTATTCAGTTTATTCAGACATAGAAACAAGGAGAGCTTGTTTAGTAGTTATCAGTGAATCTTTCTCCTCAGATTGAAACTTCTTCAACAAAACCACATTCAAGTTAAAATCTGAATGAAGGCCTTACTTTTTTTTTTTTTTTTTACTAAGAAAACAAGAACTGAGCACTCATCGCATGAGTCAAACCAGCCGTGGGTTGTCGGCCCCGGCTCGGCTTCACACTGAGGCCCCTCAGCGCCCCGCAGCCCTGTGCAGGGTCACACATCGGTGTTGTGTCGCCTCTGGTGGCTGCAGAGCTCAACAGCACACCACAGAGGGGGCTCACGCTGACTGTTGGGCGTTAGATGGCAACATTTCTTCTCTCTGGATGCTCCTCCTCCTCCTCCACCTCCGCCTCCCTCTCTCCTCTCGGTGCCTGTGATTCCCCAGAAAAGCTGCACCACCACTTTCCCACCAAGACAAGAGCCTGCTTGTGTCGGCGGAAAAACAACCAACATGGCAGACGTCGCCGTCCAACCTGACGGGAGAAGCGGCGGGATTGTGGTAATGAAACGAGAAAACAAACACACACACACACACACACACACAACGACGGAGACAAGTGCTGCATGGCGCCCGAGCACAGCAGAGAAAAAAAGTTTCTGACCCGTGTGCGCACACGCAGGCTGGGCTGCTGCGCATTCACGCAACTTCACGCACCTTGTAGATGCGTTTCTGTTTTTTTTCCCTCCTGCAGGGGCCACGAGTGTCTCTCTGGCTCGCTTTCTGCAGATTGATTTTTTGTTTGTTTTGTTGATGCCTAAACTGCATCGTAATGTTCATGTGTTCCCTCTCAGATTGAGGATGACTGGCCGGGCTACAGTTTAGACCTCTTCAGCTACCCGGCTCACTACTCCGGAGATCTAGACTGCGTGTTCATCCCTCATGGCGTCATTATGGACAGGTACCACACCGAAGCTGGGGGCAGGCGTGGATATGTGTTGACACATCTGATAACAACAAGCACACAAAAACAATTTATGAATGTTCAGTTATAAGCACAGGCCTACTACAGTTCATGGAGTTTAGATTGATTTCTTGGCAACATTTGAATCTTTTATCAGCATCTAAATACACAGACTGTCACAAGACGTCATGGTTTTTTTCAGTCAGGCCCAATATGAGGGTGTGTGACTAGGTTGAATTTGATTCATGACTATTTATACTTTTTTTTGCTAATTCACATGATAGAAGATAAAGACTATACAGAATATAGCAGAATTTACAGAATCACAGAATTTGAAAAATGTAGAGTTTGGGTATATCGATTATCAGGCTGATATTCAACATTTTTTCGAGTATTGGTGACAGTCTTAGTGATTTTTCGGTACACACTAAGTTTAAAATGTGCTCCTGCAGGATCCTTTCACACGATGTCCCGCCGACAACAAGATATGATCGGTGACATGTCATGTAAACACAGAATTATCCCAAATCTATCTGCAAAGTAACTTAAGTGTATCAAATAAAAGTTGTAGAGAAGAAGTATAAAGTAGCAGCATATCAAAGTACTGAAGTTAAGTACCCAAAAAATTGACTTTGGTTTATTTCATCACTGTTTTTTGTTTTGTTTGGTTTGGGGTTTTTTTTTAAAGAAATTTTGACACAAAGAGTTTCATTTTTACTGCAGATGAATATCGGCCCCAAGTATCTATTTTCAGTCTTCTCGATTTCTAATAAATGGTCCTGACGAAAGCTGTAAAAGAGTCGACCCCTAGTCCGAAGGGATTAACTGTATTTCACTGTTCATCTAAAAGCGTGAACAAGAAACATCTTTATTATAGAATTATAAATGCTAAGAATTAGAGCTGCAACCCGCTAACCTGATGAACTCACCTGTTATTTTGCTTGTTAATTGAATGATTGATGGTCCTAGTGACGGTCCAGAATACATATATGTTAGTTTTACTCTCACGTATGATGAAGAAAAGCAAACAGATTTTCATATTCAAAGAAGCTGTGAGGCAGCAAAGAAATGACCAATGAATACTTGGTTTCAGGTCCACTCAGAATTATTGTGGACAAGTAGTATGATGCTGTTTTTCCTTGTGTATTTTTTTCCAAGTGTATTATTGCCCAGTTGTAGTATCTTTTATTGTGAAGAAATAGTTTGAAACTTTCTTGATCTGCCCCCCAGAACTTGTTCACTTTCTCCTCAGCCGGAGGCCGAACCTTCCACCAAACCCCGGTGAAATGTGTTTATGTGTTTATGTGTGAGCGTTGGAGTTCACCTGTCACACTGTCTTACAGGACGGAGCGTCTGGCCCGAAACATCATGGACGACCTGGGGGACCATGACATCGTGGTGCTGTGCGTGCTGAAAGGAGGCTACCAGTTCTGTGCCGACCTGGTGGACAGGATCAAGGCTCTGAGCCGCAACTCCAACCGCACGATCCCCATGAGGGTCCACTTCATCCGTCTCAAGAGCTACCTGGTGAGCCGCCGCTCGCTGCTTCACACGCACACCGTTTGACTGGAGTGGCGTGAGAACGGAGAGGAAGTCTTTCACGGTTAACATGATCTATCATGATGGTGGAGTCCCATGACTTAGTCAGAAGACGTGCGAGTTATGTTGCGTACATTATGACAGAGGTATCTTTGTGTAAAGTTGCCTCGAATGTGCTGCTTCATGCGGCCGCATCGAAGCTCAGTCAGAGAAACCACAGACTCTGACATGAGTACACTGAAATTATGTAACTGTGCTGTGATATAAACAGACTTTGAGCTTAAAGTCAGAAATTAGTTCAAGTTCTGTTGATAAATGTGGAATCTTAATGAAAAAATTTACACCAAAAGGCCAAATAATGTGCTTTACTTAACACATTGACATTTCCATTTCCATTTGACTCATGATTCCGTTGGGAATGCACCCAGATGTTTCAGCACGGCATGTTATTTAAACATTCCTTCATTTATTTTCACCTTTTTGTCTCCCTGTGTCCTCAGAACGACCAGTCGACGGAGGATCTCCACATACTCGGAGCGGAGGATTTATCTTTTTTAGCTGGAAAGGTGATATTCCTCTTATCTACGCTATTTAAAAACACCCTGGCTTTTAATCAAGAGCAGAATTCGAACCTGGTGGAACATCATTATGAGTTCTAGCTCAATAAAACAAACAGTGACCAGTGACGTGGAGATGGAGATGGAGGGTACTGATGGATGTCAGCCTCAAGAGGGCAGCCTTACCTCTAATCTGCCATCTCCCTTTCCATCCTGAGGAAATGGTTCAGTGCCTCTGTAGAGGAGATCAAAGATGGCAGTTTCTGACAAACCCAGCGGTGATCAGATGCCGACAGTTGTAATGTAATTGTTTAGCGGCCTTATTCGGCTTCATCTCAGTGGAGAAATTCAGTGTGAATGGGAGAATTTACCTGCTGTCATAGTGGATCAGGAGGTCGACAGTGGTCTAGTTTTTAGTCTTTAGTCTGCTTGTCTTGTTGTCATGTAATCAGAGTCGGTACAACCACATGACTGGAGTACATGCAGGTGTGTGTGTTTATGTGCTGACTTTTAGTGGATCAGAGTCTTTCATTTTTACTGTGGGTGAAATTTGATACCTGACCAAGAGCTGAATTGAGATTGTGAGATGATTTCTAGAGGAATAAAGTGAAATAAAATGATATGGTTTATGCTGTTTTTGTTTAAATGTATAGGATCCCTTAATATTATTTTTAATTTCTGAGCATGGCCGGCTGCGCAGGAAATCAATCAATCAGTCAAGGGAATCTGGGATTCCAATCCCCTTTTTTCATCTCAGAAGGGCTCTGTGGAATTTCTTTATTGGGCTGGAAGCAGGTCGATAAGTCTAACATTAGCTACTGTTGCTCTCTGTCAGTGAAGCGGAGAGAGGAACTGAGACGAGTCAGCCGAGAACGTGCTTAAAGTCACGTCCTTAGGACCGTCTACAGGCTTGTTAAGGGAACCGGGAGAGACGGGGAACATCCGATGTTTCAGGTTGTGTTAACATCTGTTCACATGTGGCCAATAAAGATGTGATAAACATGTATAAATTGTTACCAGTTAAGTATAGCCCCAATAAGTAGTCATCTAAGCCCTTTGAAAGGAAAATTATGGTTTTGAGGAGACCCCTACAGCGGCAGAAATGACTTGGTGGGCATTTAAACTATTGAATAGCAATAAATTTTGTTTTTATTTGCATGTATCTGATACATCTTTTAAAACAACCTCCCTCTCTTGATTTGATCAATGAACTGTTTCTTGTCTTTTCAAGCACAACCATCCCACACCCGTCGTTCACATTTTTCAGTTTTTGTCCAGGTGCTTCTCTTTAGCTGAGAGTGTGAATCTCCACAACTTGTTTGCCGAGTGTTCACGTCCACACGCACGCTCATCTTTATCTCTCTCCACGCATCTGTGCATGCATATGTGGGTGTGTGTGTGTTGACACGTGGCTGAATTACTCACCCGCTTCTACCGGAGTCATAAGTCAGCGAGAGTATTTCTAGGTAATATAAATCAGCTGATCTGAACTCTCGGTCTCTCACACTCACACACACACACACACCCCTATTTAGCTGAGCACACTTGCGCACACTAATGTGCTCTGTAGCCAGGCGTGGCATAAATGCCTGAAACATGAATAGGATATGAGGTAGTAAGCTTGAGTCACTGCCGGCTGCCGTGCTCACAGTATTTTAAGTGTGCCTGTGAAATCCCTGAGCTCCCTGTGATGTACAACTAAATTTAGTCGTCTGTTTGTAACACAGCGCTGCCATGTTTTGCTGGAAGAAGTGAACTCATTGTGTGACAGGGAGCATATTAATATAGTTCAACGCCTTCACCTCCCTGCAGTGTGTGTGTCTGACTGGCAGTAGCTTCCCCTTTTTTTTTTAATATATAGCTCGTTCCTTTCACATTTCTCCAGGGTTTACTGTAGTCTAAATAAGTCTGTATGAATAATGAGGCCCACAAAAAAGCATGACTTCGTGTTTGGCTGAACCTTTCGTTTGAAGGGTAAAGTAAACTGCATACAGTTACACGGCAGTTAAAGTTTTGTTTTTATCTCGACCCAGCTAAGTTGAACTGGAGAGCGACTCCGCTGCCCAGTCGCCTCCATTTGATTAGATAAACATTTTTTCAGAATCTCGGCTATTTTCGGTGTGACTTTCAAAGGAAGGACTGTATCCAATCTGACTTTTGTTTTTCATTTTGTTCTCTGCTGCTCTCAACAACAACAACAACAACAAAATCTTCTTCTACTTCTCCATGTGTCTGTGCGACTGTTGTCGTGAATGTGTTTGTGGTTGATCAGGAGATACAGTAGTTTATTATCTGTTCCCAACTAATAATAATTGTGTGCTTCCCTCCCTCTCTTCTCCCCCCCAACATGCTCTCATAAGAACGTACTGATTGTGGAGGTGAGTCAGCTTTGTTTTTATGCATTTCTGTTTTTCCTCTTCACCAAATAGGCCTATTGTATTTCCTGCTTTGTCGGCTATCCAGGTCAAAAGGAGGCATTTAAAGTTGTTTTTTTCCCCTCTGTTCTACAGGAGTTTGTCCTAAGAAAACTTTTTTTTAATGGGTTGACCCATATTTTGCAAATCAGTGCTGTTTTTTTCCAACCGGATCATAAACTTTGCCCGGTCGCACAATAATTGAATCCGGTATTGGGAGGTGCACTAGTGAAGAAATGACATTTATAGGAAAGAGTCAGTTAGGTCATTCAGTGATTGTTATTTTCTGTACACTCTCAGACATCACATGATACATCACATTGAAACAGTCATTAGTCAATGCTCAAACATCTGTCACTGTGGCCTTGAGGTCATTCCATGGCTGACTGGTACTGCAGGAAGTAATGGAATTGTATTTATTGCAGCATTTCCTTGACTTCATTTTTTTTTATCCATCATTAAATGAGTGCCTTTTTAAGCCTGTAGTTTTACCGTGGGTAACATTGACAGAAATGGCCATGTACAATGTGACATCACCAACTCCCCTCAGCTCTAAGGAGCATGTTTGCAGCTTTGAGCTTTTGGTCTATGGCTTGTAAATTTACTATTTTAGTTCACCCTTGCTGCTGTGAGAGGGAGCGAGTGAACTTTGGACTTACACTCATCAGGTGACAGAGACACGGCTCTGATTAAATGCTGATGTTGCTGAACTGCTTGCTAACAGGCTAGCCAAAATCAGCTTTGATAGGTGATGATTGGTGCAATATGTGAGATCTGACCACCTGTCAAATTCATACTCGTATGCGACTGCTGCAGCTGTGCTAAGCTAGTTAGCTCAATTAGCTGTGCAGCTAGCGGTTAGGACTGGTAGCTTCTGTTTTATAATGAATGAATTGTCAGTCATCAGTGTAATTCAGAGGGGCATAGGGTAGAGAGTATTTATAGTGGAATCGTTACAATCAGGATGACTGACTGGCTGTTGAATGGTGACCATATGTGAGTCACGGCAGGTTTATTTGTTTAACAGCTCTCTAAAACTGGCAGCTTAAAGTGCTTTACACATGGTGGTGGCAAAGAACACATTAGAACAACATTTGAAAACAAGCTGAGAGGCAAAATATAAAGTGACATTTATTTGACTTCTTCCTGAAGCTTGTCCTATTTCTGCTTAGGTTATATTCAAATTAAGAAACAGGATTATCAAAAGAGAACCGTCTAACACCAACTTTTACCCTCTTTTTAAACCCTGTCAAGTGAAAAATGTTAAGTGGAGTGTGTAAATACAATCCTTTCTATACGAAGGGCATGTTGACCTACATCTATGTGACAAAGGTGGCAAGGCACACTAATGTGGCTTCGTTCCACCACTACTTTAACCTCTTCCCAAAGCGAGAGGTCAGAGGCGGTAATGTGTAAAAGATCACGTGGGCTTTTTTTAAATTCCCTTTTTCCCATCAAGTATTTTTTAGAAAAAGGCTCAAAAAAGTACATTGTGACCAACTTCTTCCTCTTTTCTCCAGTTTGAGAGAAATCTGCTTGAGGTCGGCATTTCCCTGTTTGCTTTCTCAATCCAGTTTCTCTGTCTTTCCTATTACAGGCTATTGTTGGCACCGGAAAGACAATGAAGACTCTACTGAAGCATGTCGAAGCCTTCGGGCCCAAAATGATCAAAGTAGCAGGGTAAGTTATGGCTGTGAAGACCTCAAAAACAAAACCGGCCCAGTTGCCCTGCTTTGTGAATCACTCAATTTCCGCCTCCTAGTCTAGACTAGAGAGAAGGAGAGACCAAGAAAGAATAATTGACTTTTTTAAAATGAATACTGCCCCTTGACATCCTACGTAACATGGAGAGATATCTTATGTTACTGTCTGCTCTTCTCCCACAGACTGCTGGTGAAGAGGGTACCTCATAACTGGGCATGCCTCCCTGATTGTATGTACCTGACCAACCCTTTTATCTGCTTTATGACTCAGTTAAAATAATTGTCGAAGCTTGTCAGTCAGTGAGTCAGTGGACCGTGGAAATGCTGGCAATTAATGTTCCTCTTTATCTTTCTCTTTCAGATGTTGGCTTTGAGATACCCAATCGCTTTGTGGTTGGCTATGCCTTAGACTACAATGAGTATTTTAGAGACCTAAATGTAAGTCGTGCCTGTTTTCTATGTGAGAGAACCGTGAGTCAGTTTAAGGGGAGAGCTTGTAATATCTTCCTGGAAACTAGAGACGTGCGTGATTAAACGTTGATACCCCTCGTCAGTCAGCACCAGAAATACTCATGGTTTAATTATTATTACTTTATTATTGAACACATTTTAGTTGGTGGAATTTTTTTACTGAAAGATAAAGTTGCTATATATAAAATAAAAATCTTTCACTAACACCGTCCAGTAATCACAGCACTGTATTCCCCCCCTGCTCCATTTTAAGGCGCCTCCTCCTTAATACCCAGTCTGCTCTGATTGGTTGACTCACACATGCCTAAGCCAGCACTGCTAACAACAACAGAGCAGAGCTGCTAGGCATAAATTATGCAAATGTGTGACATGGTGACGTAGTATGATGTCACGGACTTAAAGGCGGGACTACTGACGAGGCGTTTCAGGAGCAGTGTTTGCTGTGGGAGAGAAAAGATGGAAAACAGTGAAGGAAGTAAATAAAACTGAAACATAATACGTCTCCTTTAACTTCTTATTGTTCATCATGTTTAGTAGAATGGTGTGCTACATATTATAGCAGCATTTAAAAATACAAATTTTCATATTTTTCTGAAATAAAGTTTCAGATCTTTGAGAGTGTTTTCTTTCTTTCAGAGAAGTCAACTAGTCTAAATTTAAACTTCAGGGAACAAGTCGTTAGGAACAACCGTTCTCGTAACACTGACCATCAAACAGGCATTAAATGAAGACATTTTTGTATTGAATAACATGTTCTGGCTTTTGACTGTCGTTTATCTTGTCTCTCTCTTTTTCTCTTTTAGCATATCTGTGTGATCAGTGAAAATGGGAAGATGAAATACAAGATTTAAAGAAAAAAAAAAAATCCCCACAGGATTGCGAAAGAGGTGACTGTTACACAGATGTCATCTGACGGAAAGCCTGAACATTTTCCCCGAGATGCCGTTCACTTACAGCTGCTATCGTGACATTTAATCCCAAGCATCTCCTGTTTTGTTACGACATTCCTTTCTATGAAACGTTGATCTGTTTCTAACAATAGGAACTGACATTAAACTGTTAATTTTTAGCCAGCGCCATCGTTTTGAAGTTGTAATCTTACTTACAGATCTAATTCACTTGGAAGAGGTCTCATGCGTCTGTTGGTGGTTTGACTCTAACTCATACACCGTCTCAGTTTTACTTCCTCTTTTATGCAACGTTGATAACTTGATAATCATGACCTGTATGAATGTGATTTTTAAGTCAGTCTGTGATGAGGGAGCAACTAAAAGGGAGCTGTTTTTTTGTTTATTAAATTAGTGTTAGAAGTTTACACTTTCTTGACCTGTTCATTGCCTTTTCGGTAGTTCTCCTGCTGCCACCTTTTTAATGCTCAGGGGCTAAAAAAAGTAGTTCTGTAAACACTAGCAAAAAGCGCTAACTACCTCTTGTTTTTTAGTACGTGATGTATAGTGGGATACTTCTGACATTTCTGTATTTCCTTTTATAATTAATTTCAGTAAAGTATTTTTAACACGTCTTTGTTCTGTGTTCTCACACTCGCAGTTGACTTGTCTCGGTTTATCTTTTGTAAGATAGAAAAAAACTTGTAACTCACACTTTTTTCCGGGTAATGATACATTGGGTCATTGACACAGCATGTTGAATGGTCAAAAGAAATTAAATCAATTTTATTTATGTAGCCCACAATCACATTGCCCCAGCAGGCTTTCCAAACTGTACAGTGAAATAACATCCTCTGTCCTTTAGACCCTCGATTTGAGTGAGGAACTCGGCATATTGAGAAAAAAAAAAAAAAACTTTATTACAGGAAGAAAAAGATGGAAGAAACCTCAAGAAGAGCCACAGAGGAAGGATCCCTCTCCCAAGACAGACAAAATGATAGTTGTTTATTTTTAAACAATCCTTGAATATCTAAAAAGCTGCTGGGGAGAAATCTTTGTACGAACGTCCTCCTCAGTCTCCAACCCTCCTAAACTTTGCGTTGACGGTTGGATTATTGTGCCTTTCCATTTTTCAAGACTGGCCAAAGCTGCATCCTGAAACATCAGGTTACTGCTGCTTTCTTTTGGTTGAATAAAAATAGGTTAACTGCAAATGAACTAGAAAAAGGAACAAAAGGGAGTCCGTTGTGTTGAGCTGCTGTGCTCTTTGTACACACCTGACATATGACTCCTGGGGAACATAAAGTGCTACAAAGACAAAACTTTTTTTTTTTCCTTCTTTCTTGGTACGGAGGTCTGCTGGGGATTACAGTGGATTGACTCTCTGACCTTTCAACAGAATTTAGCTCCCAGACTTAAAAACTTGATGAAGTACTCCCATAGAGTTGCAATATTACCAACCAATGTTTGAGTCAGCTGTAAATGCACTATTAATGGTAAAAGTCCTACACAGTAAAAGCACAGATGTATTTCTAGAAAAAAAAGAAAAAGAAAAATATAAGTTGTGCAGAAAATTGACCCATGTGAATATTATATATTACAATTTTAATGTTGCCTTAATGTTTTAATGCCTTTTACTGTTAAATTTTTCTGCACAGCATAGTTTAAGAAGAAATTCAAACTATTCACAATGTCATTGAGGTAATTATACAAACTTAGAAATATTTATTTTTTTCCATTGCTGAATAAACAAGATGTTCTCAAAAGAAAACAAGGTCCTCAGAACACTGTTTGGAGCTAGAAAGATGGCAAGGCCACATGTACACAGAGTAAGACAGTAATTAAATAGTGTTGTCCTTTAAGCTCGGTTTGTTTATTCAGTTTGTTCAGACCTGAATGTTTGGGCATAGTAAAAATCAGACAATGAAGATTTCTCTTGTAATAAAAATGTTTCCACCAAACTACACAATGCTGCTTTAAAGAGAATGGTTTAGACCTGCTCCAGTTTAACTAGTGATTGGCACTACAGTAATGTTGCTTGATTTGTATGTAAAGCTGAACCTGAAAAGAGAAAAGGGCCTCTCGCATAAATATAGTGGAGAAAAAGAAACAATATTTTCCTCAAAAAAGTAGTAAAGTAAAAATTGGTACCTGGTTATTTAACTTAATTAGAGGAGTAGCTCACAGGGTTTCTCTGTAACATTTACACATTATATTGTAGTCCTCAGTAGAGCCACTGGAAGTAGAACTGGCTGGGAAGGACAGCTTTGTGAAAGTCTCCTCCCTGGACTGACCTCTGCAACAAAAGCTGCCGATCCCAGGAACAGGTGGTCCCTTATGTTGGGGAGGAATAAAGAGGACATGTTTCAGGGCCCTGAGACTCTCAGCTCGTGTTTTAGTCCACATCTACAATATGTTTACGATAGTGTGTGTGTGCATTTAACCTAAATAATTCGCTCTGGGGAGTATACAATAGCAGCACGATGAGAGCTGAGATTAATACACAGTGTGGCATGTGTGAACTCACATTCCACATCCACTGCCATCCACATGCCAACCCCGCTTCGACCTCACTGTGAACCAAGACATGTGACTCCTCGTTCAGCCTCGTTGTTGAACTGAAACGAAGGCGAGCAAGGTTGAGAAAAAAAACCCCTGAGCTGTTCTTTTGCTATGTCTTGCAGAAACAGTCACCGTGCTCCCTTCAACTCGCCTGAACTGCGTTGAAACTGTTGGAAAACACCACGTCTCCAACAGTGCCGCGAGTGGCGACTTTTTTTTGTAAGCTCGCGCCTGATTGGCTCGCTCGAATGCAACGCCGCTTGTGATTGGCCGAGAGTGTCCTGTTGACCGAAGGTGGACTCCCAGAGAGTCGGGGACGCTGGAAGCGAAAAAAAAGAAAAAGAAAATTCCAGCTACAAAACTACACCATGCGCCTCCCCTGAGTGGGGCTGGAATAATCACCGGGAAGACGCTTGTACTCAAAAGTATATTAAATTATGACAACGCCTGACCATCTTGGAGCTCCCACGCAATGATTTTACTTGTTCTGCTCGCTTTTACGGACACAACCGCCGCCGCCCGCCTGCGATGACTCCTCACAACTACACAGGTAACTTTGTTTTAACTCCAGCCGTTAGCATGGATGCTAACCGCAGCGCTAACAGCCTGTTGCCGCAGTTGGTTTGGCTGTTGCTTTTGCCTACTTTACAAAGCTTTACAGACGGCGTTCAGCGTAGTAAATACGCCAAAAAGTGGCTACGACAGCCCGCACCATCCTTTTAACCCCCTTTGTGGTGGCATTTTTATTTAAGAACAGCAAAGCTGAAGCTCCTTTTGTTGGTCGCTTGAGAACAACAGCTCGACACGCTCTTGCTCGAGCTGACCATCGATCTCGGACAAGAGAAATTCACATTCACCGTCTTTTAAATATCACGTTCAAGTGGGGATTTCCTCTCGAAAACACGCCAGTGACTTTAAGCGACTTGTGCTCTAACTTATATTCTCGGTTGTGTAGGTGTGTTGTAACTTAAATTCAAATGTGACGGACCTTTATGTCGTCTGCAGTTCACTTGTTGCCGTCCATTCATTATGCAGCGTTGACTCTCCACGTTTGTTGTGCTTCATGCAGATGACAACAAGCTCATGTTCTTGTTGAGTAAATAATGCCGTGATGATGTGGTTTGCCACATCGCTGTCTTAATGTCGACGAAACCTAAGGTGATACTCGATAAAGTGTACATGTAGTTTAAAGTACTTTTGAGGCAGTTACTACGAAGCAATTTCGTCATGTTATTGATAATATCACTCCAAGCCAGGCTCGGTGTATTGACTTTAAGTCAGATAAGAGACACACAAGCAGCTGGTAGAAAATAGCTTTATGTTAGGACCTGTTGCACAATGTTCATTGTCCAACATTAAGCACGGATGGTCTACTATTAGGTTCCTTAAACAGCAGGGGTATTGATTCGTGTTGGTTTTGAACAGTGTGAGATACCATATCTACCATAGCAGTTCACTTTGGGATTTGTCTGTAACGAAACAAAATGCAGCAATAACAGATCTCTGTTTTTCTCCTTTTTATTTTTTGCATTTTTGCAACAGGTGGACTAATGAATCAAGAAGCAAGAATGGAGGTGTAAATCGGACCAAGTGGAACATATTTTCTTGCATCCTGCTGGAGTTACCTTTTCGATGTGGGCGTTCACGGATAACTGGATTTTAAGTTTAGTCGAATGATGGCATCCCGTTGGGTTCATTCTTGTGAAGATGATGAGAGACAACAAGCCAGATCTTCTTTCTGTGAGGTAAGCACAACAACACCAACCTCTCATTCAGAGTCAAAATGGTGAATGGCATTTTTCAAAGGGTGATCGTGAAAGTGATTTTTGGGGGCAACTGACTCTCTGGCCCCTGTGTCTTCTCAGTTTGGTCTTGGTGTGGGGGTAGTAATGTGTTTGACACTTTGGCCCAGCTGTCTGTGCTTGTTACAACTCCGACTGGATTATTTGGCTCTTTATCTCGCCAGTGCCCCATTATTTTTTACTTCTTTTGGTAATTGTAGCTGTCAGATATGTGCCAGAAATGTGTCTATGCCTCCCCTGATCTACTCGGGTAGATCTTCATAGATTACAGGTTTCTGTTGCAGATCTGTTCTAAATTATATCATAAATTTTAATCAAACTCATCGCAGAAGGATGTGGGAGGAGACAGTGGCGCTGAAGCAGATAATTCAAGACCCCGTCTTTCAGATTTTAAGCTGTGACCCCTGTAAAACCAGACAGGACACCATCTGCTCCTCTGAAAGCTTGTCTCCTGAATGAGGTCCTTCAGTGGTAAACTAGGTAGCCAGCCCGCACTCTTTGAAATGGAAGGGCACCTATTTATAGAATCCATAGTTTTCTTTCATTCTCTTGATTGTCTTTAATCTAATATTCAGCTCTCCACTTAAGCCCCCCCGCTTTTTTGTGAATAGTCTGTTTATGAGGGATTGAAAGCTCCTTATGTTGTTACTTCTAGCAGACTCGATGTACCAAACTAAATTTGATTTTAGATGAGGAGAGCAAAGCCTATCTTGGTACTCAAGAAGATATTAAGTCAATTAGCGAGCAATAGACTCAGTTTTATTGGGTTTGTTTTTATGCCATTTATACTTTTGAGTTTTCCTAGAGCCCTGAAAGTAGATTTTTGGTATTAAACACAGCAAGATCTCATTCCGAAGCCATGCTGAAGAGACAGCTTGTGCCACAGCCAAAAAAACAAAATAAACTCAGATGCTGTGTTTACCTTTGCATTTATGACAATCTGAATACAGCCTCATAATTTCTAAATAAGTTTAATGAATGAATGTAATAGCACCTAACAATTCTGAAGTAGACAATATCCTGAAATTAACTCCAGGCAACATGCTGTGTTAGTATTCATTATTAAAATGTTCCCTTGTTGCATTTTAAAAAATCTTTATATGACAGACAAGAAACATATCTCAGACATTCTTTTTTAAATGATAGTATGGTGTGAGGGGAAAAAAACCTCAGCACAGTGCAGTGCAGTCAGTGGAAATCCTTCTTTTAGCTGCCCCTCTAATAAGGCTACCACAGAAACCAATTCATGTGCTAATTTTGAGCCGGAAACCCCCCTAGAGGTTTTGGTCCTGGGATTTTCTGGAAACGATGACACTCTGGCATTAATGATTTCAGAAGTTTGTTGACTGGATGATTTTTATTTTTTTTAATTAACTTTTTGCAAACATAAATAAACAGTTTATGGTTGCCTCAGTTGACAAAGTTCAGACATCAAAGATGTTGATGATGGATGGGTGTGCCTTTGTTTTTATTCTGAGAAAGCATGGCCTTGTTGCCAATGCAGGTGGAGGATTGGTTATTGTCTCAATGTAGTGAAATGGAATTCAGATGAACTGGAGTTGAGATCCTAAAAAACTTGATTCAGGGTGGATTCAGAACCTTTTAAACATAACAGTGATTATAGGATGATCCGTCTGTTGGTTTGTCTCAGTTGTTTGTCTCGCAGTGATTGCTTCTTCATGCTTGTAAAACAAGACTTCATCCATTCTTCTCTTATTATACGGTACTACTCATGTAGTCTGTCTTATTTTCTGACAATTGGACTGATAGATATATATACTTGTGTATATACTGTGCTGGCAATGAATTACTGTGAAAGACAGATAAATAATTGTATAATAACGCATTTAATATGTATAGTAATAATAATGTAACAATATAATGATGTGTAGTAACTTTTTTTTTTTTTTAAGATTTTGTCTGTGCCTTGTGGTGTGTTTTCTCCCTCTACACTGGAGTGTTTGTCTGCTTTATCAGCTGAATAGTGCATGGTATTCAAACATTGCAGCTGAATCCAAATGGCACACAGGGTTTGCTTAAATTCTCCTTCCTCTTCTTGTTTTCTCTGGTCAGTTATTGGATTTTCAGTCCAGAGATTGCTGTGTGATATCTGTAGCAGAGTTTTCTATAAGAGCCTTTTATTGTAACAAACTACATCATATCATTTATTTGTGTTTTCCATATGATGTGTTGACTGGTAGCTGTTTTTCATGAATGCATTCAGCTTGTTGTGCTCGAGCAGAACGATAAAAACGAGAGTGAGATGAATTACTGTTTTGGATGATGAAGCATGATCCATACTTAGCCCTGTACTGGGGCTATTGACAAAACAGAACCCCCGTGCCCCCCGTCCCCCCATTATTGGCCTCATTAAAGCTCAGTGTTTATCTCATTTAGTCTGGCTGCCTTTCACAGAGCCCCCTGTGCAGGCATCGTATGGCTTACTGATGGCAATCGGAAGGGAAAATTGACAGTCAATTGGATAGAAGAAGTCTGTTACTTCCTGTGGCCTTATGGTTTTGTCTGTGATGTCTCAAGGGAAAACATAAGAGATAGGTGATGTGACTCAATTTTTCCTTGGTGCACAGATTCTGTGCAGTAGAAACAGCTATGTCATCTTAAATCCACTCCTTCCAATTCAGGTGCTCAATGCACAGCTTTGGTAGAGCTTTTGTGAGAAAGATAAATAAACAGCTGTGTTTCGCAAATCGCTCTTCTCAGGAAACCAAAGGCATCAGTAATTTAATCCCACAGATGAGACTGGGGATGTTTAAACAGTCCAGTGTTGTGGCTGAATATTGTAGACCGCTGTCTTGTCACTACAGCACTATTTATCCCGGAGAATGCATAGTTGCTGGCCTGTTTATGTTTTTTGTTTTTTTTTGTGTGTGTGTGCATTTCGACTTACACAAGGATGGTGCATAGCTCTAATTCATTTCCTGCAGATGCAATGTGGCTTTTTTTTCCCCCCCATGGGTTTTTCTTAGGAGGTGTTGAAATTTATTTTTAAAGTCTGTATCCACATTAAGGATAATTAGATGAACTTTTATATGCCGAAACATAAGTTTTACTCTCAGTATTTACCTATGACAGCCCCTTTTTGGATGGGCAGTTTCTTTTGTCCAGAAAAATAAATGATCATAGTCTCTGAAGTTCTGAAATGTACATGATCTTACTGTAATGCAGCCTTTACTTCTGCCTTTACACGATATAATGATATAAAAAATCTAAGATGACGTATAGTCTCATCAAGATTTACAATATTTCCCATCCCTAGTCCTAGAGTTAATATTTCTGGGGTACTACTGTTTAAGATTGCACCATATAACGCAGGTCCTCATACCATTTTGACCATTTACTTTATTTATGATGTCTGCCAGCATGAATGAACCACAAATTATGAAGATACATTTGAGTTTTTGAATGAAACTGGTTCTTGATCTACTCTACAACCCCCCCAGGCCACCAGGGAAGTTTAAGTCATTTTTCTGTTTTTGGACAATGATGCTCAAAGTATGTTAATGAAAAAGCATTTTGGAAAGACACCCTTCATGAACAGCCACCACATGACAATTCTCTGTCCCATCTGTATGTTGCAGCTAGATGTGCGGCTCGCGCAAAACACACCATGACCATGCATAGGCCAAGTAATGATGCCCCTAACCTTGTCTTACACTACAAGGCTGAAACGCCCAGAGCTCACCAGTGGCCCTCTGTATCATTATCTTAGGCTTTTCACAGTTAAGTGCTTGGTTTGGATGGGATGTGGTGTAGAATGTAGCAGCCCACAGAGAACTAGGTTTCTTCCCATTTTAAGGCTATGTACCGATGTTATAGAGCTGATGTCATGCAGTGCTTGTAATGTGTCATTTGGTGATGTCAGCAGAGGTTTTTTAAACATACAGTGCATGCAGTCTGGTTTTTAGAATATTTGTTGAAAATGAGGGAAAGGTGGAAATTCCAGTTTCTTTTTCAGTGTGCACATGGCCTCAAGACATCAACATTTGTGGTGTGTAAACAGCTGTGCACGCACAGTGTTTCCCCTAAAATGTCTGATGTTGGCAGGAGGTATTGGTTTTGTCTGCCCTCTAATCTCTGTGGTGAGGAAACCACAGATGTAGTCACTTTATAATCTCTCAGAAAATGACCACATGTACTACCATTTCACTTAATATGATTCAAACAGTGCATAATTTGTTGAACAAGAATAGAATTTGAAGAGCTTTAATCTCAGTGGGTTTGGGTTTTTATTCATCGCCTATGGTGAAATGCATGTAATAAGATTCTTCAAAAAATTGTCCATGACAGGCATCTCTATGCATTTGTATGTTAGCCATCCATGTAGAGGAGCAGACATCTAATACAAATTCCAGCATTGTAGTTGTACTCATGCCATCATGTGTTTTTGTTATTCAGAAATGTATACAGAATAAAGCTCAAAAGATACCCAGAAGCCCAAATCAACAGTCTTAGGGCGTTGACACCAGGCCCACTGTTGGGCAATCTTGGGGCCGCTGCTGAGCATTGGTGACCCTAGTTTTTGAGGTGTGTCCCGCAACATTTGAACTAGTTAGCCCTTGTTAGCAGCTTCTCTAACACACCTGATGGTGTGGAGAATTATTTCCTTCTTTGTGCAGGTGCAGAACATACAAGGTAGTTGGCTTTCAGCTGAGGTCTTTGCGGTTTGTTCAAGCGCGGCTTTTTGGCTGAGACACAGGTGACGCAACTCTAGGCCTTCACCTCCACTGGGCCTTTAGTCTTTTCAACTTTTCTGCTTGTCTAATGCACATATACTTTCAATTTTAAGAATGGGCTCAGCAATGTCCTAAAACATCTGGCTTGTCATTTGAATAGTGCATTTGATGGGAACTATTTTCAGCTGCAGATTAATTCACATTTGGTGTACTATTAAATATATTTATGGCAGCAGGACAATGTAAGTGGATTGACTCAATAAAGAGCGATGAAGAAAAATATCAACCAGAGCACATCCTGCACTGGATTATTAATGTGTTTTTAATGGTTTTTGGACAACAGACTTTTATGGCATGAAATGATATAGTATATCAGGCTTTTGGTACACTGGCAGTTTCCTGTGTGATTTGTTGACAAAGAAACTCTAGAAAATCACCAGACTAACTGGGATCTGGAGGATGACATTACTGTTCCCACTCTGAGACACAGGACTGGTCACTGCTTGAATCCAGGTGCTTTCCAGCAGAAGATTAAATACTTTATGAAAACTCTCTCCCAGCTGCCTCACCCAGTGTAAATATCAGTCTAGCATTCTGGTGATTCATAAATGGCTGAGAGCCATTCATTTGTGGGCAGGAGAAGACAGGTGCGCATTTTGATGTGGGTGTTCCTTTCATGTGCTTTTAGACCATTTTCTGGAAGTAATCTCATAATTTTCTCTGTGTTGATTCCCATTTTGACCCTCTGTCACAGTTATTTGAAAACATTATTAATCTACACCAGGGCCTTGCTGTGTTGTCCATCTTTTGATGGCACGATTTTAAAAGATTTTTAATACATAACGGGAAAGGAAGACAGTGGGGGAAATGTTGGTCTGGAATTTATTGACCTGGAATGTCGCAGCAGTATTAACTATGCAATGATAACACTGCTTGGCATGCGTCTGTCAGGAGGCCCACACCCCCCTTCTGTCGTCCAGATCTAAAGATCAGAGGGTTGGAAATTGCCCCGTTGCACTGGCTGCTAAATCAGTTCCAGTAGACTGGGATTGGCTTGACCCGGAGACATGAGGGAAGCTATGCAGGCATTTCAAACATCCAGTGGATCTATTGTCATATCACCAAAAGCACGTCTCCGGGTCTGGATTTGAGTGTTTTCTAGCTGCATTAAAGCACCCAGAGCTCTTACAGACACAGACTGCAGCATAAGAGCGCCAGTATCACAGAAAAGCCAAAGCTTCGTTATGCACAGTAAAACCGGTTTTGCTAGTTTCATCAAACTTAAATGGGTGTCAGCTGCACCTGCAGCTCTATTTCCCAGCCAGTCACAGTCATGCAGTGGGTCCATGCACATTGTTTCTCTTTATATCTATTTGAAAGCTGTGCTTGTTACTTGAAATACGTTTTCATCCAAGTAGTTTGTTTTACTGCCTCTTTGTGGAATATATGGTTAAAATCATGTTGCCATTTGCTGAGAAGCCTTCAAACTTTCTGCAAAGAATGACATGCTATAACTTGGTACAGACCTTCAGACACACAATGTATTTCTCATGAACCTGTGAGTGTCACATTGAGTGTTCATCCTGCGTCATATTCAGAGCAGTTGGATGACATGTTTTTGGTTTTTTACGTTGGTGTGAGCAAACTGTTCTTGTTTGTCTTTTTTAAATGTGGTTTTGGCTCATTTGTGACTCCCTGCAACAGCTGGAACGAGTGGGAGAGCTGTTCAGATTTATTTATTTTTACCTTTCCTCAGTTTTTCAGGATATTTGTTGTGCAACTGCATTCATTACAAGTAGACTAACCTCTTGCAATATTCTTTATTTATCCTGGTTTATCTCTGTTTATGTTAACAGGTAATTCATGCTGATATTCTGACATTTAACTCAACATGTCTGCCCAGGCAGCGATAGCGTGAATGCAAGCTCATCAAATTCCTCATATTGTGGGGAACAGTCTATGCTTCAGGGGGCAAGGGGGAGGGTTTGTTTGAGACAGGGTGAGGAAAAATACATGTTCACCGTGGAAATAAAAGACTGTTTTAAAAAGAGGTGTTCCTGAAAGTTGTACCGGAGCAGGGAATATGATACTGGGAGTTCAGAGTAGGGGGGTGTTGCCGCACACACGATACCACAAAGGTGTGAGGCTATAAATAGCCAGTAAACACAGGGGTGGGTGTCTAAAGCCCTGAAGCTTGACATGCTCTACTCTCCAGCTGTGAAAATAGAGTATCATGACCTGACTGTAAACACTGTTCAGCTAGGGACGTTTTACCATTCTCCTCTAAACCATATGCACCTGTTATGAAAGATTTATTTGTGTCATCGTTTTAGTTACATTGTTTTGGGGATTTTAGAACTGGTGTTTTCCAGATTTACTGTCAGTGTAAAAGTAAAAGTAGGACGTCTTAATTTCAGTTCTTTTCTCCTACTTTTGTCTGTTTGTAGAATGAATCTCCAGACTGGAGAAGCTTGCCTGATTCTCCTGCAGCGCAGTACCAAACAGAAGAGGAATTCTCATGGCCGAGACCTAAAACTGTGCTTTTGCGTCGAACCTCCCAAGGTTTTGGCTTCACCCTGCGCCACTTCATTGTGTACCCACCGGAGTCGACCATGCACTGCTTCCCGGTAAATTTCAGACTTTCGGTATTGAACTTGAACAGATGCTTTCATGAGTTTCATACTGTTGAGTATTATTACACTGAGTCAACAAAAAGCCTGATAACCTAAATTCTATGACCAAGAGCAACAAACTCACTTGAGTACTTTTGTGTTTTTACAGGAGGAAGATCATGGCCGCAGAGGTAAGCAGAAACACTCAACTGGTCCTCGTCATGCATGCCCTTCAGCACTGCTGAGTCAGAGCAGTGCCTCTGACTTCTAATGACTCTTAATCCATCCCCTCTTTGACTCTCTCTGCTTCCTTATGCGATGAGAACAATGTAGCTCCTGTGTGTCACTGACCTTTGTGGAGGCATGAAAGGTTTGGTCAGCACCACCTGTTTCTGTCCTGCAACGACCCACCTCTTCATATTGTTTCACTTTGTTGTTCTTGCTGCTTTTCTCCCCCACCATAGAAAGGCTGTCAGAAAGAGATGGCCTCAATTTTACTGGGTTGTGTGTGTTTGACCCTCTTTCCACATGTTATTCTCATACAGTTCTGTTTTTCCCTTTTCATAAGTGACAAACCTCTTACAGAAGTTAATGTTGATTTGGTCACCATTTTGGCATGGCCAATATATATATATAAAAAAACATTTTCTGATTCCTACTCCTTTTGTCATTTTTCACAAGAACACAAAATATGAATTAAAATATGAATTCTTTGCAACACCTATACTCCATCATCCATCAATAGTTATCAGGGTTTATATTGGTTATATCCCAAGTTTAATAATGGGTAAACATACCATTGACATTTGATGTTTTTATAGAAATGACAACTGCATTTATGATGACTCTACTTTAGCTGAACACATAGCTCACATTTTTTTACTTAAACTATATACATCCAGAGAATGTATAAATGTCATATGTTTCCCTTAGTATGTCTATTATGTTCTGTTTTGACCATTGTCAGGCTTCATGCAAGGGTTGGTCCTGCAGGCCTCGTCTCCTCCTTGATTTAGATGTTTCCCTGCCCCAACACAGCTGATCCATAAAGATATAAGTTGTTATCAGACTTCAGCGGCACTTGATTACCAGCTGATCATTTAAATCAGGTCTGTGTGTGTGTGCACTGCTTTATTATAATGCATCAGATTTTGGATTTTATCCAGAAAGACTTTGTAAGTCTGAATTCATTTCTGTCTGTGTGGTTGCCAAGAAGGGAAGCTTTAAACTATGAAATCTTGCGTGAAATTCCTCATGAAAGATGGAAAAAGATTCACTTTACTTAATTAGGCTTTCCCAACTAGAGTATGTTTTATTTAGATTTCCTGATACGGTTTCTTCTCTCTTCTCTTTTCATTGCCAATTGATATCCCAGTTGCTTGTTTGTGGGCTTAACACATTGTTTAGTCTGTTGCCATTTGTTCACCATGCAGAGGTTGCTGTAACTGGAATTCGTCCAGGTGGATGTCGGTAATTCTATCAGACATTTATTTTTCTTGGGGAGGAAAATTGTAAAGGAAAGCAAGACTGTAATTCTTTTTGCACATGTTGAGGAAGTGAATTGTTATTTGCACAAGTAATACTTTTGTTTTCATTACACGTTGGGAAACCCCATGAATCTGTTCCAGCTTTCCTCAGTACTCATGTACAGTTATGAAATGGAGAAGAACTGATACTAACAACATCACAGTGTGATTTACTTAACTGCACAATATGTATTGACTTATAACACAGTGCAGGTTTATTGGTGCTTCTGAGAAGATATTTCCACATAAACATTGATAAATGAAAATCATTAGCAATTAAATATGGCAACTCTTAACAAGTAAAAGTATTGACACGCACAGTCAAGCTAGATTTTAATGACATATGACTGTAAAGCAGTCTTTTAAAGTCAGATACAGGTACAGCCAAGTTGATTAACTTCATGGTTCAATGGATCATGTTGGCTTGTTGTGTAGTACGACATGAAGATACCCCTTGTTAGAGAGCAGACATTAGAGTCACGTGGCCATCTGCACACACTCACCGACACATGCTTGAATTTGTTCGCTGTCCAGTGCTAATGATAATTATAGCTCTCATCCAATTAAAATCCTGAATGGACTGTGTATGATGTATGTGCACATCGAGTTGGTAGCCGCACACATGCACTCTTATCCAGTGAGACACAAGCAGGCTGTTCAAAATCACAACATTAAGACTGCTGTAAAAATTATTTGTTTCTGCAACATCTGTCCATAACCACATGCTGAAATGGTCTTTTGTGGCGTCCCAGTTCCAAATTAGAGTTTTTGTTTGTGTGACCTCCTTTGTGATTTCTGTAACAACAGGGAAGTGCTGGAAAGAGAGCTTGCACACAGAGCTTGCTAATCCTACAGAAAAAAAAACTTTTTGATAGATTACAGGAGAGCTGGCTCCATTTTAAGCAGTGATGATTTATATTCCGACCCAAAACTAAAACACTGAAGAAGACCTAGACGTTTTACATTGGAGCTTTGCTGTTTCGGTCTCAGTAAGCCAGAGAATATTAAAGAATCCTGGCAGTTGCGTAATGGTGGACACAAGGCTTGTAGGCAGCAGGCCAGAATTGAAGAAGGAAAACAACAACCTGAGATGAATTTAAGTCCAGACTGGGCTAGACTGTTCACAGTATCACACCAAAGAAATAGACATGCTGGCCAGCAGTAAGCAGTGATCAGAAGGAATGAGGAGACAGCCTGTTTACATATCACTAATTCATGTAATGCATTGTCTTCTTTATATTAATTCCTCAAATACTGATATGAATATACTAATTAATAAGACTTTTTTTCTGAGAGTGGGTCTAATAATTTTACAAGGGCATTGTCATCAGGTCAAAAAGATAACACATGCTATGTCCATGTAACATATAAGAATTGTAAAGAAGATTTATAGCAGGATGTGGAAAACAAGAATTGGAGGATGTTAGTTTGCCCCCACATCAGTAATATGGGTTTCAAAATTATTTTAATATATCTCAGGAAAGGTTATCATTATGGCGTTTATAACATTTCCGGTATATATTCAGTGCTACTATGTGTGGGGGTTGTTCATGGACAAAACATTCCTATTATTATGTTCAGTATTGGACATTTGTGTGTAGAAAATTCCGTAGGTAACAATAGAATAGTAGAAATCCTTGTATCTGTTTAACAACAACCTTGAAATGCTCCGTACAGTCTCTATGCCATGGGCTCATCTCCTCCTTTGACTGTTGCTTGCTGGAAAGATTAATGACATCATTGTGATGATGGCCCCTGGACACAGCTGATCATTCAGATGAATTGTGGTTTTATTCTGAAGAGGGCAACATGTGTCAAAACATGGATTTATGAGTACAAGTATTGCATCAGAGTTACAAGCTTTATACTCTCATTCCTCCACAGTGCAGCAACACCATCAATTCTCTTATTGTATTAGAGTCTGCTGCTTCTATACAAAGCGCCTCTGTCACAACTCTGGGGTCAAGTTTGGGTGCACTTGTGATCTAATGTTTTCTTGTCAACTCTTCACTCCCTCACAGGGAGAAAGGCTGTCTTTTACCTCAATTACAGCTGACAAGTAGCCTGTCGTTGCTCTAAGTGCTCAGAAGTAGATGTTGGTGTAGATTTTTAAATGAGGTGATTTAATGAAGGCTTTAAAAAGATCTTTCACTCACAAATCAGTCTGCAATACTTTTTTTAATGGCCTTTATAGGCTTTATAGTGAACAAGGACAAACAGGAGCCAACTGTAGTCACTGCTTGCATATCATGTTCTTTACCAGGCCTAATCTCCCCGTGTTTGCCAAGTGATTCAAATAGTGCAAATGAAACCTGGCAGTGCTTTGATTTGCCTGGACAGGGTTTTCTCTGGTTTTAAAGAATTAGTTTTTGTGTCTTTGTCCTCCCCACAGAAAGATGAAAACAATATTGATCTCTGACCTTTGAGTAATTAAGCAAACAAAAAGCATTCCCAAAAATGTTGTGTTTTCAAAATAAATGGTAATGTGCCCAGACCCTAGTTAGATGATATGTTAATGTATGATATTTATTGTTGGGTGGTGCTGCATACTACAAAGAAGACATTTTTATTGCCTATCGCAGTCTTGTAGAGCAAAGATCTAGTCTGACTGCTTTAGAGAACTGTAAAAAAGTGCCATTGAACATATTGTACAGTTACTGCATATTAACTGTATGTTGAAGAATACACAATTTTAATGCATACATGTTTGGGTCTACATTTATTATCTCAAGTTGTGTAAGCCAGTGGAGGCAAAAACTGAGTTGCTGCCTGCCACTATACATTTAAATGCTCAAGGTGGCTCATATATGAAAGGCTCCACTGTCGAGATGGTGAGATGAGATGCAGCTTTACTGTATACCACCAGAGGGAGTGTGTCTTTTTACTGTAGTTATATGGAACTCCTGTTGCAGTATTACGTAATGTGAGTCCCCAGGATGTGATTCTGCATGAGTAATCTAGTGTGTGGAAGAGAGAGAAATGGAGTCCATTCGTCTTTATGAGGATGTCAAAGGTTGACACAATTTTTTCATCATTATTGATTAATTAAGCACAGATTAATATTAGGGCACCTGTTTGCTTGTTTCCCCCTCCAGTGCCTAAAACACAACATTCAAAAATATCTAGTGATATTGTGTCATTTCACAGGGACAAAAGTCTGGCTTCCTATTAATTTGTGTTTTAGTTGACATTAATAATGCTTTTCACTCTTTAAGTGATCGTGTAAGCAATTTTTGAACAACTTTTGGTACATTTGTTTATAAAACTCTCGCGCCTGTATTCATGCTGGCCTTCCCAGCCGCTGTAGTTTCTGAGCCATCATGCACTGACTCACTACCAGAATGTTAACTACTGGGGAAGGATTTTACCCACTCTTTGGCTGTGCCCAGAGCTATTTCTTAGTTTATAAGGAAAGAGTGGGAGTTGTGCAGCTGAGCACACTGTCACTCTACCTTCTCTCAGTCTCCCTTTCTCTCACCCCCTCCCTCTTTCTTTTATTTCCTTCTTTTTTTTCTGCAGCCACGCAGCTGCTAGGAGACAAGAGCAGCATGAGCAAACAGGTTTCCTCTCTTTAGCCGCTTTTATCCACCTCCCTAAAACCACATCATTTCCCCCTATTGAGATCTTTCTTTTCTCTGAACCTATTAATGATCACATCTTTTCAAAGCCGGTATAATGTTGGCACGCACTGGCCAAACCCCAGTGTGTTCTGCTGTCATAATGTTGATTCACATGCCTCCCAACCTTGTAACAAACCTCCCAATTTCTATCTTATTCTGAGACACAGCCCCTCTCTCTTCTCACCTAAATGTCATGGAACAATTTACTGCTCAGTCTGGTGCTCATTGGTAGGGTTTGTAGATGTTGTTTTTCACATTTCAGGCTCAGCCTTGGTGCAAGTGAGCGGTTGTAAATGAACTTTCAGTTTAGCGCTGCTTGTATTAGATATGAAGTCTTTATTTGTTTTTGTATCCTTCAGGTAAAACAGGCTGATGGTATATGCTTCTTTGTATACTTGTTGTGTAATGTTTACTGTCCCATTTCTTTCAGGGAGACAAAGGAATAGGCTAGAACCAATGGACACCATTTTCGTGAAGCAAGTGAAGGAAGGTGGCCCTGCTCACGGAGCTGGGCTTTGTACAGGTAATATAATTTTTCAAACTTTGGTCTCCTTCTTTAACCAAAATCGATAGATTTGCTGGGATTTTGTAAGTATTCAGTAGTCATTATATCAAACTATCCCAGGCGTGGTCCTGTAAATGATGCCATACAGAGCAGAAAACTTCCTCTAAGCGAGTACGCTGATGTTTCAGAGTTTTGCAAGCAGAAGAGAAAAAAGTGCAAGGAGTGCACTTTTCAGCAGTGGCCTGACAGTACTCCTGCTGTGAAGCAAAACATTAGGGGCCATGTAGTTGCAGGAAAGTGCTCTTTTTTAGTTCTCCTCTTTATCGAGTAGAATCCCCAGTGATTTTATGTCTTAGTGGATACAGAGAGCCATCCACACAGTAACTGTAAATATCAACATCAGGTGAGGTGACTGAACTTGTCTACAGAAAAAAACATCCTGCAGTCTTTTACTGCCTGTCTCTGTCTCTCTGTTACTGACGTTATTGCTGCTGTTTTAACGTCTTTCAGGTGATCGACTAGTGAAGGTGAATGGAGCGAGCATCATCGGGAAAGCCTATTGTGAGGTCATAGCCCTGATCCAAGAAAGGTTGGTTGGATATATATATCCATATGGATCACACTGGCCAGTTGGTGTATTTTGCCTACCGTAATCCTGTTTTCGTTCCCCAACAGTGGTGAATTCCTCGAACTTTGTGTGATGCCAAAAGATGAGGATATTCTGCAACTGGTAAGTTTCTCGTTGCCCCCCTTTTTAAAAGAGAAAAAGCTCAGTCTTAAATGTGTTTTTAAAACTGCACCATTTGCTCCAGTCCCACAATGAGCTCCACTGAATCTGATCTCACAGAGCTGCTCTAGTTTAAGGTGTTCATGTTGAGACAGTAGTCATGAGATGCAGGCAGCCCGCCTGGCTATTCCATCAGAGCTCTCTATGTAGGCCTCCTAATCAGGACAGAGCAGCATTTCTGTCCTCAACTAGCTCCTGACACTGCTGCTGAAATGGCCTAATTGGATTGTCAGAGTGGCCATCATCTAAAATACCTACACTGAGGTAATATCATCATATCTATGCGTATAGATCATATATTATGACCTGCATGTGGCATATAAGTTTGTGCTTTTTTTTGTTAAAAAGTTGTCCTCAAAGTCAGGTCTATATGGTGTAGACCTACATTAAATAGCAGAGTTGTAGTAAGGTTGATGGGTTCATTAAACTGACTGCATCTCAAATCCTAAATATTTTCATGTTTAGGACAGTGTTTCATTACCAGAGGCAGATTAACTACTGCTTCAAAAGAACCAACAAAACTAGAGGGCAGAAAATTTGGAAAATGGAAACCCAACCCAGGATATTATTATTACCGTGTAGTGATGTCCTTCTCATCATCGCTGTGCTATCTATGATGGCTTTCAAGGAAGCAGTTCTGTTCTTTTTCAATTCCACCATGAAAGCTTAAAAAATATCTTGGACTATCTACATAAGATACAGAATATTAAATTAGCAAACTTAAGGCTATAAAAATGTATTTTGTAAATTATAAAAAAAAGAGTGAAAATACATTTAAATAAAAGGAGATCCTCGTGTGGTCCTCACAAAAATGTTTTTATAAGTTGTAATTGTCTTATTTAAAACACAGTGTTCTTCTCTAAAAAATAGATATTCAGTTGTTTGACATTTATAACCCACCCCTAATCCAGTAAGACTTCACAAGATGTCATTGTCTTTCTACATCCAAGTCTTGCTCTGCCAAAAAATGTAGATTTTCTTTTTAAAAAATGAGAGTTGACTGTGGTTTTTATATCCCTAAATACCCCCTCCATTGCAGAGATGATCCTTCATACCTGTGAGCACTTTAGATCTCTTCATTAACCTTTAATGCATGCTGCAGGCAGCTGTTTGCAGCAACTGTACATCCTGCACATTCAGTGCAAGGTGAATGTGCACTCATCTGTTCCATATCTAAAGCAGGTCATACTAAGTGCTTTGTCAGGATGCCCATCCATCTTCTCCCAATAGCTTATTGTTATCTGATAGTCTGTTTATGAATTATATAATAATAGAGTCTGGCGGTTGCTTTGCATGAAATATTCCCTTGTGGGTGCTTTTATGTCCAGATTGAAACCTCATAATTAACTTTATAGGTAAATCAGTAAATTATTTAGGAGTATTGTATTATCAGTGTATATTGTTACAAACAGTCTTCTCTCTCTTTAAACACCACACCCACCCAAAATATGCATGTAGTTCTGAAACACTAAAAAGGTGTCAGCGATCTTTATTATTTAGGAATGATATTCAGTCACGAGTCAATTGAAATTAAACTTGTAATGTAGCAGAAAAATCAAACCTTTTTCATATGCTCATGAACCTCCACACACATTTATTATCAGTTAATTTTCTTCATTCTTATGACCAATGGACTGTTACTCCACCCTTCTTCTCTCTAAGGTCCTCCCCCCTCTCTTGCCATTTTTCCTCTCCACTCATTTGTACAGTCCTCCGTATCTTACACGTGTGTTGTGATAACACTGGCCTCAGTATTGCACAGTAAACAGCCAACAGCCACACAAAAAATATCTATTAATGTTGGCAGGCAAACTGACGACGGCTGTCGCTAAGAACAAGAGGATTAGTAGAGATGCAAGCAGGATGACAGTACACTGTAGGAGGCAGCACACACTGACTGCTAGGAGACAGGCAGCAGTTGCTTAGCAAAGAGAGGGAGAGAGTATATATCCAGGGAGTGAAAAGAAAAAAAAGGGAGGGAACTGCGCTAGGAAAGCAGAGGAAATACAGAGCAGGGAAAAAAAGAGGGAACAGCATGAATGATGAGCTGAAACCGAGCAGATAAAATCAGCTGACTGCCCTGTGTTTTGAACAGGTTGATGCTAAGGGAAAAGGAGGGAGGAGGAGGCAGTGGGAGGGGGAAGCTGTACCATCAGAGCTGAATGTATAATCAGCAGCTGCTGCTTCTGTCATGTGAGCAATAGCAGAGGGAGGGAGAGCGAGTCATAGACTGGAGGCACCTTGTTCAGTTAGCGTAATATTCTGGCTGAAGATGGATAGAATCATGGAGACTTAACAGCAGCATGAGAGGCGAGCTTCTGCTCCTGCCACCTCACCCAGGAAAGACTGGCACAGGCAGGTCGTAACGTGGCAACCCCTGCTTCATCTCTGCTTCTTCGTCCCTCTGTAATGCTGCTGCAGCTCTAGTATATTTTTAGCATGTCAAACCCAGGCATTGCTGTGGCTGTTTATTTTTTTTTACAGTGTGAGCATTTTGCTCTGCTGGCATCTTGTTCTATACCATCCTTCTCCCTTGATTTGTCATTTTCACATGCTGTAACGGCAGCCTTTTTCTCTGGAAACTACTAATCTGGTAAGCAAACAGCAGACTGGGTATCCACTTGACGGTGACATGTTGTGCTTGCTGTCTCGTTTTGCATGTGTCATGCATGTCAGCATCGTCATTTCAGGATGTGGTCTTCATGTTTTACATCATTGCTATTTAGTTGCCGTGGTTAACTGTTTAATGGTCAGCTCTGTGATGGTGATTCAAATGTGTAGACTGTAGAAATGGCCGATGGACTATGTCTGCAGTACCTGTTAGATTGAGCACTCGATTTGGCATCCAGCTGGCATCTCAGCGAAGCCTCGCCCCTTCTTCATCCCCCCTGCCAGATGTCATTAGTGTGATAAAGGCCATTGACCTCTGAACTCTCCTGCACACTCATGTTTACACAAAGGGAGGAACAACTGGCACTGATTTCACTCACAGCTTTATGTAAGATTGTAATTTGACACCAGGTAGAAGGATCAGAGTCCTCATACCTTTACATGTCTTTTGATTTGCTGTATGTGCAGTGTGGTATGAGTTAAATAGATAAATGTGGCAAGGCTTACAAGTCCATAGAAATATCCAGCATTGATTTTGAATTAATTGAAAAGGATTTTATTAGTATCTGCAGTGAAATAGTATAGGCTTCCAAACCTTGGCTGATAATCAGGCAGGCTAAATATAGCACTTTCTCTATGAGGGATGGGCAACCTCCTGTCTGTCCGAGGTTATAGTCTGTCAGTCTGACGTGGGAAAATGAAGTTACCAGCCACCTGTCAAAATCTTTGTAAATTTTTACAGCACATTTTTAATATTAACATGTTTGTACAAATATGTTCATTGCCTAATTGTAACATTATTGATTCATTACACAATCTTTGCTGAAAATGTCACAGTACAGGATAAATATTGGGTGCAGTGAAAATGAACAGCATTCCACATTTATCTCACAGAGTTTGCAGTTATAGTTATAGTTGTTCATTTCTCCCATATATTGGATATTGTAAATCACAGCAGCAACAACCCATTGTTGCAGAAAACACAGGTGGGAATGGTGGAAAAAGACAGCTGTACCATAAAAATATTGTTTGCAATTAGTGAAAGATGTGTTAGCGTATAGATTTCACCATCCAGTCAGGGAACAGTGAACATAACCATGAGAACTCTAAATAAGGAGCAGATGAAGACCACTGACACCCCTGAACTGCTAACGCCTCCGTTCACTCATACTGCAACATGCACTGCCCACACACATGCATCCGGTAGCGTTTGTAATATCACGCTTGACTTCTCTGCAAGCACCGAGTAGCACAATGTTGAATATTACACACACTTGGAGAATGCAGCTTCTACTGATCTATTGTAACACTGCTGTTCCTCTGTCTCTAGGCCTACTCCCAGGATGCCTACCTCCGTGGCCACAGCAACTACAGTGGAAATGCTCGTCACATTCCTGAACCACCCCCAGTATGCTACCCCAGAGTAGACTGTAAGCCTACGGGCATGGCCCAGGCGACAGACTCAGCAGAGCAGGTCTGCCGAGGGCCAACCGCACCCCCTGACCATGGGTACCGCAAGGAGATCACCGTGCCGCCATCTCCGCCGCCTCAATCATATCCAAAAAGTCAAATGGCAGTGTGCATGCGCAACGACAGTGTGAGGACAGTGGTGGTTCCTCCTGATAAAGCCCACATGGGGCGGATGGGTCCAGCACATAGGATAGATTACATGGACCCTGTCTTTGTCAGGGGGAGGCCTGGGTCACTGGCCCAGTATCCTCAGCCACGAAAGGCTGATGTTTATCCCAGTGGTCCAGGAATGCATCCATATGGAGGTCAGGCACCTCATTACCCAGCCAACCATCAAAACATTGATTGGCGCACTTACCAAACGTACCGGGAGTACATTGACAACAAAGGAATCCATTCCCATGGTAGCCGGACTATCCAGGAGAGGCTGGATAATTTGCGAGCTACTAATCAGACCGCCTTTGGCGCTGCTCATCACATTCCCCGGGGAGACTGGGGACCTAAGGGGATAAGACGGAGGAGTACATCACATGAACGATCATACCAAGGACCTCCACCCCACTTTCAGATAGCCCCGCGCAGTGCATCGCAGGACCGGATGCTCAGTGCGGAGAGAATGGGTCAAACCAGGAACTGGCCTCCTCGAAGTGTGTCCCAAGATGGCCTAATGCACAAAGCCCGGGCACATTCCACGGACTATGTTGACCCTGCAGAGTTGGCTCGGCCCAGTGAGAGGAGAGGAGGGTATGGAAGGGCAGACCAAGGTACGAGGCCCAGCAGACAGTCTGTCCCCAGACACGCCATGCTCCACAGGCCCTCTATTGGATACAGTGGTGGCATGAGGGGGCCACCCAACCCCTCTCTGTACTCTAAAGGACAAGATTCTCTTCAGACCCGCTCCTCACCCATGCTCTCAGACAGATCCTCACATTTTGGAAAGAGCACAAGTGCAGAACACTCTCTTACAGACCAAAGAGGGACAGTCAAAGGAAACCACGTGGCCCACACTTCCCAACAAGGCCTAAGCAGGGTGCGGGCTGAAACCATGCAGCCTGTTGAGGCAGGCAGAGAAGCAGCATTGGTAGGACACAGGTCTTGCTCTACCCCAAAGCTAATGCCTCAGCGACCAAGCATACTCAAACCACCTCCCCTAGACCCACATAGTCAGGTCAACGGGCGAAGCCCAACGGAGACTGGCGTTGTTCTTAGGGAAAAGCCCCCCTCTGGAAAGAACCCCAGCCCTCTGCGGCACCCCTCCTACATCCTGGCGGTAACTGACGATGGAGCAGACTCAACAGCAGATGTGGCGGCTTGCTGGCTTCCCAACGATGCACGTCGAGAGATACGCATACGTCGCCTTGGGGAACAATGTCACACCTCGTGTTCCAGCAACCTGGATGAGTCTTTGGACTCCATTCCATTTATTGGTAAGAGAATAATCAGTTGTAAACCTTCACGCCCCATGTTGTCATGGCAACGGCAGCAGGCAGTAGTAACGTGAGGGAGACAGGCCATGCTGATACTGTAGCTGGTTGAAAGGCTTCTACGATAGATGCTGATAGAAATCAATTCAAAAAAGATGCATAGGACTGTGGAGCATGTGGAACTATATAGTTTCATCATTAATCTAATTCTGTGTGTGTGTGTCTGTATATAGCATTTCAATAGCAATATTTTAGTCTACAGACCGCTCAAAGCGCTTTACAGCACTTGCCACATTCACCCCTTCAAACACACATTCATACACTGATGGCAGAGGCAAATGGCAAATAAATTAATCTTCCTGGGAAGATGTATTAATCAGGTTTTGTGGCATTCAGAGATGTTTTGTGGGATATTCGGCTTAACTTGGGCAGAGTGAAGGATGGCTTAAGCCTTTTGGAATATATTGAATTTTTCCTCTTACTTAATACATTGTTTTCTTAGAAGGTCTCGCTTCAGGCTGGATTGAATTGTGGTTCAGTAGTCCCATAATGCATTTGTGGTGATAAAATGGAAGTCAGCTCCGAAACAACTCTCCTACCATTCACATAAGAAGCGTTGGCAGTGCTTTAAGCGGCTGTTTCATAAAATGTTTGAACTCATACACTTGGAGAGATTATCAGAATGCTGTGTTTTGCCTCTTGAAAAACACATTTCTAAACCTAGTGTGAATTTCATTGCAAATATGTTTGGTGTATTCAGGCTTTTAAGGAGAATATGTTGTAATCAGTTCAACAGTGTGACTATATTCATAATTGATAAGAGCTCTCAGCATATTTTCTTGTGTGGTGTGATGAGAGCATCGCTATAGCTACATCGCTGGAGGCAAGACTGAATATGGAGATGGAGCTTTTATATTTCTTAAATGTCATCTTGAAATCTGCTGTCAGATTGAACATACATATGTTTTCATGTTTAGATCTAAATTGTCTGTCTTTATGTTTGTCTTTTCCCATCTGTCTCTTATATTTATTATGAATGTCCGAGTGTCTGTCTGTCCATCTGTTTCTCCACCAATCTTTCTGTGATGTAAAATGGAAATTGCAGGCTCTGGGAGGGTGGATATTCTGTTATTTACAGTTAATCTTCTCTGTATTGTCTTCGTTCTTAGTGTTCCTGTTGTATGATTAGGCTGGTTCATCATAAAACGGTTGGTCCCTGAGCAAAAAGAAACGCAGGACAGTTTTAGGATCGAAAGCCTTGAATCAGCATAACGTAACTTCTGATCTACTTATGCTTTGTAAGGTCGCGCAGTACAGGACACGTTTTATACTCTGCAGGTAGCATTTATGTAGGAACTAGGTCACAGGCAGAGGCAGTACTGGAAGGTTTTAGCTTGACCCGTGGAAGAAGAGTTAGTTTCTGAGTTTAATATGGGTCTTTTGAAGCAGTTTGGTGTAGGATAAATCGAAAATATGATTCAAAATGAATTCAAAAGACGTTTCTAATTCACAAAACTCAAAGGTGAACTTTCAAAGGCCTGCTCATTTCTGTAAATCTTTAATGATATACACACAGCTGTCATTATGTACACCACATAAAAGCGACGCACTCTAAAGCTTTATCAGCATGGGCCTAGTACTACCGGGTCACCTCATAGAAACAGCCACCTCATGTCTGTGTTTGTGTAGCACATTTAGACAGGATAAGCAATGTATGAAGTTTACATCTATTTTCTAACATAATTATGAGCCACGATCATATTTCTTGTTCCTTTTTCTGACAACAGACAACAGATGTTTACAAAGCAAAACGCCCACATGCAATTCATACAGGACTAATATAACTACATGACCACTGTTTTTGGCAAAGTATGGTTGATAATATGGAGTGGAATTTTTTCTTTATCAATGACGGACATGGCAGATTGACACGGGGTTAAAATCAGACGACTGCCGCAATTATGACAAATTACTAGAGATCTCCAGGTAATACTAGTCCCTTGCAAACAGGGCTTAGCCTAATACAGTTGCAATGCAAATACCTTCATGAAGATTGAAGTGATTTATCTGTAGGCTGCAGTTTGTGGTGCTGTTGAACTGTACTGCATTATACTTTTTTAGTTGTTTTTGGGGTTTTTTTGTCCACCTTATTAATATAGATAAGGATGGGCAGGAGCTTCAGTTGTTAACTTGTGTAAGCTCTTTTATGTGAACTTGTTGAGAAGTGTAAGTTTATTTGAGTTCATTTTTTCTTACTCGAAGTCATGTGGACCTACTTCTCTGTGCAGTGCTAAAATTAAAGTTATTGCTCTTGAATTAAGGGGAACATGTGACAGTTTTCAGTTGCATGTGAAGAGTATCTGAGGTCACTACACTTTTGGCTTACAGTGTTTCTGCCGCTCCTTCAGTGGTCCTTGTAATGTTTGTTGTAAAGGCGGCCTGACAGGCCAGGTGCAGACAAAGCAGGCAGTGACAGTGGTGATGCTGCAACACCACCATTCTGGGACTGGTGCCCCGGTCCAGGAGAACAGTGCCTTGATTGTGTAAGCCGCTCGGCCTCCATCAATAGCCTGTTTGAAAGCCCACTGGTCCAGGACTTAATCCAATCCACCGCTTTTTTTTAGCTAATCTACAGGCAGGTCATATCTTTTATTTTTTATCTTCATTAGATGGTCTCGTTGTGTTTTTCATTTTTCTTTTAGAAGTAATCTTGAGTTTGGCCATATATTTTTGTGGCATTGTAGTAGAAAATCACTGTGTGCATTGAGTTTTAGGTTTTTCATGGACTTAATTGTATGCAGAGTTTGGTGGAAGGGACTGGTCATCTCTGAATTAAGTGAAAATTGAAGTTGTTTCTACTAAATAAGGTTTATCAGTGATGGGCAGGACCTCAGTAAGGTAGCCTGATGGACCTTTTTGTGGAGATTGTGACATCCTTTTCCTTTGCCCCGTTTCAAAGTTGGGTACAGGCTAGAACTAGGACAGTTCCTTTTAAATTTAGCACCAAAAGCCCCTCGGCTGCAGAGAGCAGCTTTGTACTCAGAGCTGTTTTGGGCTTGAAGTGCCAGGAGTGGGCGGTACAGTACTCATGAGTTAAGAACTTCCTTCTCTCTCAGAAAGCATGTCAGAAGATGATCTATTATGAATCTCAGCTGTGGTGAGGCATGTTGGCCATGTGAGTCACAGGAAGGCTGTTTTTATTTTTTCCTAAATCCCACAGATGATTATAGTTGATGAAGTTCTCTTTGATATACAGATGGTAAAGATAAATGTTGAGCAGGCTTGCATTCTTCCAGTCAGAGACATAATGTGCAAGTAGAACAAAAGATGTATTTCATCTCTGTGCTGACACTGAACGTTGTCATCACAGATGAACCAATCAGTCCCAGTGTCGACCAAAACGCTGCTCCTATTCCACCCTCGGCTGTGATATCTGTTGCACCATCCGTAATGACTGGTCCCTCCACCCCTGGCTCACCATGCCCTCCCATTCGTCGTCAGCTGTCACATGACCAAGGTAAGCTGCATTTGGTTGGTTGGATGATGGATGCGACAGTCTGAGCTTTTCTTGAAATGATTATTTTATTTTTCCTTATTGATAACACACTTAGTTAAGTTATCATGGATTGATTTGTTTAAATGACAGCTGCAGCTCCATACCATCTCAGAGAGCTCAGCGTGACCCCTAACAAAACTCATAACTTGAGTTATAAGTAGCAAAAAAAGGATAATTTATTATTTGTTCATCCCTGTATAGAGTCACTCAGAAGTGCTTTGTTGGAGTCTGACACAGCCAGTAAAACAGAGCGGTCCAAATCCTATGATGAGGGTCTGGATAACTATCAGGAGGAGGGCAGAGGGTGAGTGCATATTAGGATTAGGTTATTCTTTTATTCTTTAACATTTGGATGGAGTTGTGAATTAGTCCGACCATGTCTCTGACTTGAAATGTATCTGTTGTTCTTCAATTTCCTTAGGAGATCTTCAAGTAGGCATATGCCGAGTTTCAGGGGCCTGAGAAAGGTGAGGAACTATGGAATTACGAATTTATGTTATAATTTTTTATTTATTTTTCATTTATGTTGTTTTCTATCTTTGCTTTTACCTTGTTACCCTGTTCTGTTTTCTTTGAAGTATTTAATGTAGTCATTTTGATCTATTTGACATGGTATGTGACATGTTTCCTGAAATAGTTTTGAATTATGGATATAGTCGGGCAGGTTTTGATGCTTTCTTCAAGTTAATTTCACTGGCTTCCTTAGGAAGTGTTTGGAGACATAGATGTTTTAGATATTGGGATGGCTTGGTGAACATGTAACTGTGAGATCCCCAGTTAGAATCTATTCAAAGATCCTTGTTGCATGTCATCTTCTTCTCTCGCTCTCCTCATGCATCATGTCACACTCCAGTGTCAGCTAATAATGCCAGACAATGTGTCATGTATTCACACTTGCAGGCTCTAGATGGTCATAAATCATCTGGGGATTCTGGATCTCGAAGGGATTCTTCTTCAGGTATCTTTGCGGATTCTTCCAAAGAAGGTTATCTCAATTTCAGGCAACTTACTACAGATAAAAACAAGGTAAGCCTGCACACTCATGTATTCATTTAACAGCCATATACATCACTAATGTTAAGACGTTTAAGTATGTCTCTTTCTCTCATCTCTTTGCCTCTGTAGCGTGTCGGTGGAGGAATGAGATCATGGAAGCAGATGTACGCTGTTCTACAAGGTCACACCCTCACGCTCTTCAAAGACAGGAAAGATGCACAGTCTCATGCCTCCACACAATCTGATGAGGAGCCACCGCAAATCAGCATCAAGGCCTGTCTGATTGACATCTCCTATAGCGACACGAGACGCAAGAACGTGCTGCGTCTTACCACCTCAGACTGCGAGTATTTATTCCAGGCAGAAGGGAGGGACGACATGCTGACCTGGATCCGAGTCATTCAGGAAAACAGTAACCCGGATGAAGAGGTGTGTTCTTGCAAGACTTGTGTAGTGTGGCCAAGTTGTCAGGATCTCTTGTAGCCTCACATGTAGCTTAAATGACGCCGGTATGGAAAATTGTAACAAAGCGTAGCACTGTTGTTTGCTTTTCCTGTAACCCTAAACAACCAAGTTTAGACCGGACTTCACTCGAGGTTTGAAAGAAATAAGGAGCACACCCGTTGGGTTAACAACAAAGCGAACCAAAGTTAGTCTTTGAATAAAACACAATAAAGGCATCGGTAAGAAGAAGAGGATTAGAGGCTTTATTTGTGAAATGCCAGAGAGGTTTGGCAGCACATAATTAGGTAAGATTAAAGATGTTGAGCAAAAAATTAGAGTTGAGATACTTGGAGTTAAAGTACTGAAACTGTCAATCAAGACTGCCGCTATTACCAACATGAACCAGTTTGATCACTGATCAGACATAAAATCCAATCTGTAATGAAGAAATATTCTTATTCTGTAATCTGGGCCCTTTTTAGATTTTATTTTGTCATTTCAACATGCTTTTAGTTAGACAGTATAGGCAGAGTTATCTTCCTTGAATAAATTTAATGAAGTTGAAGCTATTCTATTCTTTCTTGAGAGGATGAGGGACCCCGACTGCAAACTAGTTCACTTGTGACATTAGTACAGTTCTTGGCCTGTCTGCAGTTTACCTTCAGTTCCTTTAACCTGTATCCCAGTAAGTATGTCATCCAGTTTGACGGGTGAATGTTTGTATTAGATTATATCACAGGTTTATATGTGCAGCTGTTCATAACTGAGATATTTTAGATGTTATCATTCATGTATTATGCATGAGTTGTTATGTGTAACGACTGGGAAGGCCCTTTTAGTTATTTGATAATGCCTGTAAACCCAACAATGTAGTTTTCTAAACAATCATGCTCAATCTTATTAAATATAAAAACCTAAATCAACTTGCTTGTAGTGAAGAAGAAACTTTTAACTGTATTTAGTGACCATCCTTAATGTGTTTCTGCTGTCATCACAGAATGCTGCTGTAACAAGTCAGGACTTGATCAGTCGAAAGATCAAAGAGTACAACATGATCAGGTATGTAGGACTCCACATCGCCCCCTGGGGCCCTTCATAGTACCTGACCACTCATCTACCTATTTAGTGGTACGCAAACGTACTGTTAATACTGCTCTATATTGTATGTTTTGTTCTCTGTTTGGATCAGCGCCCCCAGCAGCAGGTCAGAACCATCCCCCAAAACCTCCCGCCAGTCTCTCAGCATCAAACAAGCCTTCCTGGGAGGTAAAACAGACGGCAGGGGCCACAGTCCTCACTCGCCTAAATCAGGAGATGAGCGGAGGGCGTTGAAAGGCAATGACAACAATTCCATTCTGTGATTGAAGGGCATTTCTGAAATTACATGGCTATTATAAATCATCTTGGGTGTGTTTACTCTTCCAGATGATTCCAGTCCACCACGAGACAGAGGTGCTTGGAAAATTGGCATCGCAGGGATCATGAGGAAGCCCTTTGAAAAAAAGACTCCAGCTGGGGTCACGTTTGGGGTGCGGCTTGATGACTGTCCAGCTGCACAGACAAACAGGGTGAGTCTCAGTCTTTTATCTGTATATTTCAGAGAAAATACATCCTTACACATAAAAAAGACTTTTGCATCAGCTTTTCAGCTAAAGTAATTCTAATTCTTGCTTGCGTCTCTCACTTTGGTTGGCTGTGGAAAACAGAAACATAGATGTATATGACACAACTGCATGCACGTCACATCTGTGCACGTCCAGTTGTAGGTTTTTAATATATATTTTATTAGTAAATCTGAATTCCAATTAGCCACTACGGAGATAAAGCTTTTCTTCCTGGGGTTCACACTAGTAGAAATCAAACCATAATATATATAATTTTAAATTTAGGGAAGGTGGGTCGATATTTGGCCCAAGCCATCAGTATTTGACAACCGCTAAGTGGTTCCATTAGATATTCTTTCAAACTCTTTGACGAGTAAAACGGTTTTACTTGGTAAAGGTGTAATGTCTGATGGTAAACTGCTCAGTATTTTGATTTCTCTGTACACAACCACATTACAGAAATGAATATCACGAGGCAGGCTGTGTGTTAAGATTATGACTGTTACGACCATTATAATGTCAAAGTTTAGATTCACCACAATCAGTGATAGGTCACATGTAACATCTTCCTGCTGGTTGCGTGTTGTGCAGTTTGTTCCTCTGATCGTGGAAGTTTGCTGTAATGTGGTGGAGGAGAGAGGTCTGGAGTACACAGGAATCTACAGAGTCCCTGGGAACAACGCTGCCATCTCCAGCATGCAGGAGGAGCTCAACAGTAAAGGCATGAATGACATCGACATCCAGGAAGACGTGAGTGACTGACAGTTTGGCTGCACAGTACAGTGTGCCACTTCGCTGACAACATCGTTTAACAGTGACAGATTTATGCTGTGAGGACTGCTTTAACGTAATGCTCCAACAATCTCTCGCTTCTCTGCAGAAATGGCGGGACCTAAATGTCATCAGTAGTTTACTGAAGTCCTTTTTCCGAAAACTTCCTGACCCTCTGTTTACAAATGGTGAGATCTTGTACCACCATTGACAAGCAACAAGGAAAAAAACTGAAACGTCGTTGGATTTTCTGTCAGCTTCCTCCTTGTTGCAGCTCATACTGAGGGTTTTCCTGCTCTATTCACAGAAAAGTATGCTGATTTTATTGAAGCCAACAGAACAGAAGACTCAGTGGAGAGATTAAAAGAGCTCAAGAGGCTGGTGAGTGAAAAAATCGAATATGAGCAGCATTTAATTGAACGACATTACATTAAGGAAACCATTAATCCTGAGACTCTCTCGCCTTTCTGTCATTTCTTGCAGATCCAGGAATTACCTGATCATCACTTTGAAACTCTGAAATTCCTTTGTGCTCACCTCAAGAAGGTTTCTGACAACTGTGAAAAGAACAAGGTACGACCATTAACAGGATCTGTCGGTGTTAATGTCATTAGTTTAACACCCTCCAGTCCTTCGGGATTATGTCATTAAAGCTGATTCTTCCTAACCTCATCTGTTTAGATGGAGCCTCGTAACCTGGCGATCGTGTTTGGTCCTACACTCGTCAGAACTTCTGAGGACAACATGGCCAACATGGTCAATCACATGCCAGACCAGTGCAAGATAGTTGAGAACCTTATCCAGCAGTACGACTGGTTCTTCACTGATGACTGTGATGACGACCCTGTTGTATGTGGCAATTAATTTATTTTATTTTTTATTTTGTTAGCGCACAATAAGATAACAACTCATCATAGATCACTTAATTTCATTTTTTATACGAGAGTGGATCATGATGCAGCTTAGTGTCTTAGAGTCAGGTATTTCTCTCATGAATTGGAGATAATCTCTTCAGGAATTCAATTAATGTAGTTTTTAATGAAATGTATCTCATTCATTTCTGGTGATTGTTTTATCTGTTTTAGCATTTTTGTTTTCTTATCTCCTCTTTGCTTCTCTTTTTTAATGTTCTTGTGTGTAATCTACTCCAGACCACAGCTGAGCAGGAAAGCACAGTGCAGTCTCAGCCTGTGCCCAATATCGACCACCTGCTCTCAAACATCGGGCGGACTGCACCGTCACCGGGCGAAGTCTCAGGTAAATCTGAGAAAGTTTTCTCTTAGAGGCAGCATCCAGCATTATCGCAGCAAATACATTGTCATGGCAGCAATGATAGATTTCATGTATTGCTGATAAAACTGTTAAATATTTGTTAAGTTAAAGGCTTATTGTAAGGTTGAATGTTAGCAGTATGTCAATTTTAATTGCTAAGATAATGAACATCATGCCTTTTTGCCATAACTTTAAATGCTTTGAGCAAAAACAAGCCTAATAAGTTTTATTTGTGTTTATGTTAATGAAGGCTTTTTCAACAATTATTCAATGAATATATTTCTTAGTCAAACAATTGGAAATTTGTTGAAAAATACCTTGCAGTATGTAGAGCTTCGTTTTTATTAATTTATTCATTTTGGATAAAAGTCTTGTTTTGTTTGAATGTTTACGTTTTTTTTGCCCAAAGAGATAAAATTGTCCTCAAGTTTTATTTCCGTTCATTTGTTTTGCTTTACTCTTTCTTTCTTCTGGCTCAAGTCATTTTTTTTCTCCCTGTGCTTTTACCTGTGTTGAGACGACGACTCCTTTTCTTTCAGTTCTTTTCTTCCCCTCCTCCTCGTCTCTCACACAATCCCGGCATGTTCTTTCCCAAAGAAAATCTTAACAGACAAAAAAGAAACGATGGAAGTTTTTTAACCCTTCTGACCTCTGCCCTTCTGTGTGTAGTGTGTTGTTTTTTCTCCCTTATCCCTGTCCAGCACTCACACATTACCCAATCTTGACACAGGCCAAGTGGGCGGCGTCTATCACTCGATGATGTCACTGATGGACTCTGTTTTGTCAGTGATGGACAGCTGGGACTGTAGGAAGAAGGACGAGTGTTGTGCCCAGTGTAGCTGCCTAGTCTGCAGAAACCCGCAGCTCTTTTAAATTTGGGCGAAAGGAGGAAAAAAGATAAAAAAGAAAGAAAGAGAAGTCGATGTTTGTCATTTTTCCTGTGGTGTGCACGTCTCATATATAAACCAATACCCTAAATTGAGGGGATACAGAGCGATGCTGCTGTACTTTCTCTGAAAGCCCTTCTGCTGTCTCTTGTTGTCTCTAAAGCTGATCGCAAGGACAAGTAGCATGGTACGGTCAACCTCTCCGGTCATGTGGCATAATCTGTCATGATGTCTGAGGGGTGGGTTCGTAGTGGTGGGACTGAGCTGGATGTTCTTCCAGGACACACGCGTTTACACTCAAATACAACCAACACACACAACTACGCGTTAATACTACGTATTGCTTCGAGACTTAATGACTTGTTGACAAGCAGTCAAAGAGCAGTGGATGGAACATGTAGATGTAGTGGTATTTGCCGTGACAGGAAGGTTTTTTTTTTTGTTGTTGTTGTTTCAGGTGCTTCCTCCTGTGTCTTTTTGTTTGATTTGTTGTCTGTGATGTCTTTATTACAAGATCTTTGTCCTCATTCAACATTAGAAACATCACATACTTCCACATCTCCCGCTATGACATGATGTAGAACACCTACATCCATCACTAACATGTTCCTCACACTGTCTCCCTACCCAGCCCTGCGCTACACACTGACACACACATTTTGAACCTATGTTAGATCTTTAATAGCCCGTTTCCACCACAGGAACTATTTCAGGTTTCCTTCAGGAACTTAAGAATGTTGTATTAATTTTTAAAGAGGATCTATTCGTTGGGGCAAGTGCAGTGCAGAATGTCGCTGATTTGTCAACCTTGCTGCTCATGAGACTTACTTGCAGCTTTATTCAAACAGTAAGCAGGCACTAGATCCCGCTGAAGAAGGTTAGGATGAGAGTCAGACTGTCATTTATAGTGAATGTTGTTGATCGTCTTGTTAAAATGCAATGTTCTGCAGAGAAAACCTTGGCCCTGACATTCATGTAGATGCCACTTGACATGCACCACTGACCCCCCCACTATTGTGGACCAAGAACTAGCTCTCGTGGCAGCGGCTCACCTTGGACAGTGGGCACTGTACATTTCCACACCACATAAACTGCTCAGATGGAAAAATGAAAGGGAATGTGACAAAGAGCTTGAGCCGTCGACTTGGCCCCCACATTTCCCAATCTGATCATGAATCAGTGGGATGTGCCGGATTGAAACAGATCATGTTCCTCAAGCCTTTCCTGAGCAGTTTTTAGGATGGTCAGGTCACACAGTCCTGCTTGGCAGGCCATAGCTATGTACAGGCTCTTTACTCTATTTGTATGGGTTGTATGTGTCCAGTGGCACCCAGGTGAATGCGAGGGCCCGCGGTTTGCCAGCAGAACATTGCATTGTAATGAGCTCATCAATGTTATCACTTAACATGCCAGTCCTTTTGATGTTGGGGCTGATTGCTGTATAACAGTTATAGTCTTCTTTCAGCCATTCATTATATCCATTAAAATACAAGCGCCAGAGTAGAGTAAAAACAAACAACATGAGGAATTGTATCTCAGTTATTATGGATTTTAATCCATTAATGAATGAATCTTGATGGGTTTTCCAGATGTGGTGGAAATGCATTAAAAGAGGACATTCAGTTCCTGAGATTAGTTCTTGCACTTCCTGTAACTATTTGGTCGAAATGGGCTATTGGTCTGCTTATCTTTGTTTGCTCCAGTTTGCGTGTCTCCTCTTTTTGTAAAGTGAGATAAGGAAGTTTATTATGAACTTTGTTTTGCCTTTTATTTTGTTTAGAACGACACATTAAAGAGCCCCCACAGGAGTTAATCTAGCTCGGAGTAAGAGAAACCTCTCCATTATACTAAGGCTTGCCTGCGCCAGCTGTATCGACCACGACACACACTCACTGATCTGTTCAGCTCAGGCCCCTTAAGTCTCTCAGTCAGAGCAAACCTCATCACTCCCTCTCCTCTGTGATGTCTTGAGTTGGGAAAGAATGCCTACAGCTGGTTGGTGGCTACATGTGATGCTCTGTGACTGACGTGTTTGTCCGTGATGTGCCGTCGTTTCCATCGATACATTAGCATGAGCCGCTTTCTGTGTCTTGGTTAACCGCTGGGTTTTCACTTCACTTCCTCTCCTCACATCCTTCATCTCAGGCCTCCTCTGATGCTTTCTACACTTTTCCATATAGAGCTTAATGTGGTTAGTTGTCCTGCTGTCTCTCTCTGAGCCGAAAATGTGTCATCTGCTTCCATTCAGCCGCTCTCATTATACTCGTCATGTGTGCCAGTTTCACTCTGAACAAACTTTTAATCTGCCTTTTCTCTTTTTTTTTCTTGTTGACTGTTTTTAGCGAGTCAGAAGGTCAGCAGATTTGTACTAATGATACTCTTCTTTTTAAAACAGATTCAGCATGTAGTGACTCCTCCAAATCAAAGGTAATGTCCTCCTCACTTCCTCATGTATCACACAAATCTCATTTCTTTTGTCTTTGCTGTTTTTATATTCATAACTTTTGTTTTGACAATGCTGTTTCTGATTTGTTTCCGCAGGGCTTGTGGGGGTCAGGGAAGGATCAGTGTAGCAAAGAGATGCTGCGCTCCTCCTTCTTCGCCAGCCGCAAGCGTAAGAAGCCCAAGGACAAAGCTCAACCCAGCAGTTCAGACGATGACCTGGACGCTGTGTACCCCAAGAAGGAGCTCCCGGAGGAGAGCCAGCAGCACCCTCTGTGGTCCCCAGACAGCCGGACCGAGGAGGAGGGGGAGACAGATGAAGCCAGTGAGAAAGAGAAGCACAGGAACAGCTCAGAGGAGCAGCTCGACATGCCCAGCAGGAAAGAGTCTCTCTCTTGCAGCCTGACATCGCAGCCCTCTCCCTCCCTACCTACAGAACACATTTCCTCTGCCCTTCAAGCCGGCTCCCCCTACGCCTCGCCCTCCCATTCCCCGAACCTCAGCTACCACATGCCGATGGCTCACCAGTCCTCTCTGTCAGACCCGCCTTCCAACTACGACGACACGGTGTCCGACCTTGGTACGATGAACAGCACCAGCTCTCAGGCGTCGGTGCCCAGAGTGAGGCGAGGCAGGATGGTGGCTCCAGAGGCAGGGCCGAGCGGGCTAGCGGCAGAGGTTTGCTCCATCACCTCCGATTACTCCACCACCTCCTCCATGACGTTCCTGACTGGAGCTGAGCTCAACACTCTCAGTCCTGAAGTGCAGAGTGTGGCAGAAAGCAGGGGTGGAGACGACGCTGATGATGAGAGGAGTGAGCTGATCAGCGAGGGAAGGCCCATGGAGACGGACAGTGAAAGCGACATGTCGGTGTTCACAGTTGGAAAAGCAGAACATCGTGACCCTCAGGAGGCTCCTCGTCCCCTCCCCTCACACAGACTCATTGAGTGTGATACGCTTTCCAGAAAGAAAGCCGCTCAACAGAAACACAACAGCGAGTCTTCACTGGAAGGAGCGTGGAGTGATAAAGATTCCAACAGGCTGTCACGAGTGATGGGGTCGGTCAAAGGACGCTCCACAGGCAGCCTCAGCTCCTCGTCTCGTAGCGAGTTAGATAAGGCCGAGCCAGCGTGGAAGCTGAAGATCACCGACAGACTGAAGGTGCGTCTGCGAATGTCTGTGGATGACATGTTTGGCGTGGGCAGCCAGAGGAGCCGGTCCCCGGAGGGCCGCAGCAAGAAGAAGAACATCAGACGCAGGCACACCATGGGCGGTCAGCGGGACTTCCCCGAGCTGTCCGTTTTGGGAGACTGGCAGGTCGGCATCGGTTCAGGCTCTCGCTCCGAGCTGTCGGCTGTGGACCAGCTGAAGCCCAAGTGCAGCTCTCAAGACTTCTCCATCGGGGACTGGATTGCACGTGAGCGCCACCGCACCAGCAATCCCGAGGTCAGCCTGGACTTCACTGATCAGCAGGGGGCGCTGTGCAGTGCCAGCTCCCAGAACCTCGGTGCCTCGTCCTCGTCTGAACTCCCACATCGTGCAGCGGAGGTGCTGAACGGAGACGTCCCCCAGAGCAAAAATCTGAGCCTTTCAGCCACCGCTCACCCACATAAACTCACAAGTTCCCAGGTGGTCCATTCACGCTTCTATCAGTACCTGTGAGAAGTGTTGGACGTGCGTGACTGTCTATGTTCCTGTCTGTGAGATGTTTACCTACTTGGGAGTCTGTCAGTGTAATGTTTGTTGTGTGACCAATGTTCGTGAATGGGCATGTTGTACAAAAAATTGTCTGGAGTGTGTGTGTCTGTAACTGTGTGCGTGTGCTTGTGAAAAGAGAATTACTGCACACAGGGATCGTTGATCTTGCTCATGTAGAAGCATGAAACAAAATCTTGTTTATACCTTTTAAATTTCTTTTCTTTTCTTTTTTTTAAATGACAAATGACTTTGGGATGGCTGAGCAGGAGGATTTCCTCCCTCCTTATACAAATCCCTGTTATGCTGAAGACTGAGAAGACCTGTGGCTCATGAAACGATGAGCTTGTGAAGACTGCGCAAGGAAGTGTGCACTGTGACACTCAAGTTAGGTTTTAGTAAAGTGGCTTTAAGGATGAACTGACTTTTAGAATGAATAGGAAGTAGTAAAATGAGATTTTTAGTATTGCAAAGGAACTATTTTTGTGTAAAGAGAGTTACGATCTTCAGAGTCAGCGAGTCTCTCAGTAACCAAATGAAGAATGTACAGACATGCTTGCTGTAATACTGACTAAAAGCTTTAGATGCTTGTGTTTCACTCTAAAGTGTACATATCCCTATTTTTCTGTGTACTTGAATTGTGTTTTTGGTACAGCCTGCACATGCGGACTGCCTACAAAGCTGTCTGCTGTCAAAGGGGCCTTTCCAAAGGTACAAAGGTGACGAGGAGACACTGGACTTATGCAAAATGGAAAAGTAGTTCTTATTCATCCCGGTTATGTGGTTTTAAAGAGCAGTGAACAACATCCCTCTGATGCAAGTGTTATGTTTTTAGTGTTTGTGGTTCACACATCTGTCAGGCAGCAGAGGAAGAATAAGTTGGAAGAAAAAAAAAAGAAAATGGGTAATCAGATCTGAATATCGTGTTTCTTCTCAATAGGAAGTGCCTCACAATGAAATGTTAAGGGTGCCATATTGTCTTTGTCGAGACACACGAAGATGTTACTGTGAATGACATTTTTATCGTCGATTCTCAGTCATTCTCCAGGTTTCTGTAACAAAAATGCCGAGCTTCCATTCCTTAGGCATTCCACTCTGGTCTTAACATATTTTATACGCATTTTTTGTTCTCTCCTGTTTTTTTTTCTTTATTTTTTTTTTTCATTTTTGATTTTAACAGAACTTGAATTTTAAATATTCCTTGTAAAATAAGTAACTTAAATGTACATATAAATGCCATGTTTTAGCTGCTTTACTTTTCATTTCCATCAGTTGGCAGGATTCAGTACAGTATTGTGAGTTGATGAAGATGATAATGATGATGATGATGATGCTCGTGGCCTGTGTGGGTGTTGTGTTTGGTACTTCTCTGTGTGGAGAGGTCCCTGCATGAGGAAACACTTCATTGAGCTGGAGCGTTTGTACCAATGCTGTGTTCCTCTGATTGTTAGAGGGGTGTGCACAGACTCCTGAAACACTGGAAATAAATTTTGTCAATGGCAGATGGTTGTTTTATTTCTTTTTTTACTGATTCACATGAGTATCTACATTAAACTTAGTGTTGAAATTTAAGCCTGGTCTCCTTCGGAAGTTTGTTGTCAATATTGAGTCAAATGTGATTTTAATGTGGCTTTTTTCTATTTAGATCAGTTTTCACTTTGATTTTAAAGAGTTTTCTCCATATCCAAAAATAAACATTAAAACTTTTTGTTCTGTGAAACATGGGTTGAAGTTTTTTCAGACACTTGAACCAGAGTTTCTCAGAACTTGACTTGCGGTGTCTGGCTCACCAATCCGATTTGAGCAACCTGATGTTTAAAAAAGCAGCAACTGAATTCATGTGACCCGAGTTCACACTTTTGAACATTGAAGACTTGAACCTCATTAAAAACAAAAATACAAACTCCTGATCAAGTTGTATTGAATTTACAAATCGAAAGAAGGAAATTGAAACCACACATTACTTAAAGTCAAACATTAATTATTCAGTATAAGATTTAAATTGTCAAGGCCTTTCTTCACATGTATAACACATATCAAATTAAGTTAAAGGTAATTGAATATGATTTTCCTATATGAAGTTTTTAAGTTTCTTAGATCATACGACTGACCGAACACAACCTGATCAGATGAATCTTCAGCAGTGTGGGTGATCAAGTTGGAATTGTTCACTTTGAATTCTGAAGTCTGAAGCAGCAGATTGATCTGAAAGTTAAGCTATGAAGTGACCTTAATTTGTGCACGTCTCCACAGTTTCCTCAGGAAATATGAAACGGGGGAACTTCAAATCACATTAATTCAGATGGATGATTTTCAAAGAAAAAAGTTGAAAGGTGGTCTTATATTTAGTGGTTGTGATTCAGCTGTAGTCACATCCAATAACAGAGGCTTTTTTTTCAAGACTCAGTAATAAAAGACAAATATGATTAAATTATTGATGGCCGAATATGATTATGTTGCGTCAGTTTCAGGGTTATGTCACTGGGCATGCTGGATCACTGCAATGAGTAACCGGGACACTTGAATAGAAATGATCCTTCGGTAATATAATCAGCAACACCTTCGCTTTTTCTGTGGTGGACTGAAACTCAATATCAAAAACAAAGTGGTCAAATTATTAAATTAACTCAAATTATTAAAAGTCTCAATGAATACATTATTTTTCCAGTAAATGCACAAGAGATAGTAAAACATAAATGTAGGGATTAATTATTTTGAAAAATAAATAAAATTGATGTTAGTTTGCTTTTGCAAAAAAGTTTCCTTCTTACTAATTCCCTATTAATTTACTTTCCCATTTATTTTTCAATTGTGTTCATTCATTGTTAAATGTACTTTTTTTAAAAAAAATCATTTTACCTCTGCATTTTATAGATTTTGTTCCCTGAATTTATTTAATTTTCATGCATTCAATAACATTATTTTATTCATTGAGTCATATATTTATTTTTGATTTTGGCAGTTTTGGTCCTCCATATTTTCTTGTTGCTGGGTATGAAGTCTTAACACAGGGACACAAATCTCAGCCCTCAGTGTCGCTGCAGTACTTCTCATGCACACTCGAGGGCAGTGACGCACTCATGAGTTACACACCACCGTGATGTAAAGTGACTGATGACGCTGACTTAAAGGTACATTTCAAAATGCTTTATATACAAGTTGCACATACAACATAAAGACTTAAACAATATAAGATTTATACACTTTGTACATCAGCTGACTAGAAACCACTGACAATACTAACAGAAGTGACGTGAGGAGAGAGTCGAGCCATTGAACACACAAAGAAATTCACAAAGTGATGAAAGTTCAGCAGAGTAACTCACCAGCGTGTCAGTTTGGAAGGTAAATATCAAGAACCGCATTTGCAAACTAAGTACTTTACATTATTCGTCAGTGTAATACCATCTTTCAAGCAGACGTACAATTATTTTGTGTTCAGTTCTGTCCAATGTTTTTCAGGTGAGATGTGATTTTTAAACTCCCCTCGCTAATAGGCAGCTTAATACTTGAGGGAAATAAAAATCATGATCTGGTTTTGTGGAGTTCTCAACAGAATGCACAGCTCAGACGAGGCCTATCCACATTCACTCACCTTCAGTGTCATGTGCGGGCTTCCTAACATGAACACTTCACCCACAGTAAGGCACAGTGACTAAAAGAACAAGAGTTCGATTCAGAAAACATGACGAGGGAAAGTATGATTTCATACCATTTTTGTATAGACACTGTTTTTTTTGTGGTTTTCTTTTCTTTTTTTTTTTTAAGTAACAACACACATTGTGCCCTCGTTTTGTCAAGCAACTAAAGACTGATGCAGCCGGACATCCACTCATAGACACGACACTGAACAGAGAAATTCTGAGAAACAAGTAGCAGTAATCATACTCGTGAACACAATTATCAGCAGGTTGGTCGGCAAAAGGCGATCAGAAAAAACGGGCAAACCTCTCAAAAAGATAAATCTTGATACGATAAACTGATCTTCACCGGAGGGATATTTTGTGCTGCGAAAGCGCTCGATGAAAGTGCCCGGGGTTGAGATGGAGACGGATTGCTCAGCGGACGTGATGTTGGTCCTCTATTTGTCCACCAGAGGGAGCGCTAGTCCGGATAATCCAACAGCAGAGAGAAGATATGGGCTGTTCACATCTGAGATTTGTTTTAGTCTTTCTGGCTGGTTTTTCCTTTTGAGGAGAGGATGGGAGGCGGAGGAGAGGGGGATGAAGGCCGAGGCCCCTTTTGCACATGCAGGCGCTGCGATGTCAGAGTGGAGCTAAAACCTGATTGGACAGCAGGTGGGGTGGGGTCGATGGGGTTAGAAACATCAGTTGCATATTGTGCTGTAGTAGCTGGCTGCGGTGGGCTGAGTGGGGGGAAGGTTTAACTGTCGTCCTCGTCCTCGTCCTGCTGGTCTTCCGTCAGCACCTCCGGCACCCGGAAACACTCCTCGAAGAAGTTGACGAGGGATTGGCTGAGGTGCTGCTGCGTCCCTTCGCTGTGCAGGAAGTGGCCCTCGTCTGGGTAGATCTGTAGATGGATACACAGAGCCACACCTTACTCACTCAAGTTTTTTTGTTCATTCGTTACTCATTTATGTGAGACAGTCAGTATTTTCCTAACACAACAATCCAGAACCCCAAAAATATTCCTGAGAAATGAAGCATATCCTCTGCAGCTTCAACAATAACAGGATAGGTTCTCAGTTTCTCAAGTTCTATCTTGAAACATTACTAGAATATTGATCTGCAACCATTTTTATAATGAACAGATTTTAAAGCAAAAGAAATGCTAACAAAGATTATCGGTCAGTGTTGAATTTGAGAATTTGCTGCTTTTTCTTTATTCTACATCATAGTGAGATTTATATTATGGGGGCGTTTAGGGTTGTTTTCACTGCTTGGACACTTTACAGATAAAACAATTAGTTGAAAAAATATGATTTTGCAGAATGTATGCAGACTGAAAGCCTTGGAAACAGAAGTCATGAGAACAGTCTCACCACCGGAGATCATTTTTGTGATTTTTTTCGACTGCACCACATGATCTTCCTGAGAACAAGTTCATCTGCTCCACTCAGACTTTCAGCCAACGTTATCAAGAAGTCCTTAAAGTGCTCAGAAAACTGGGATTTGGACATCTACGTTTCCATGGCAACTGGGCAAACCTCATCCGCTGAGAAACATCCAACAATGTGAATGAAAGCTCAGAAACAGCTCGGAGTGATGACGCCTTCAGTCGACACACTTCAGGCTTCTGTTGCTGTTTTTATTCTTCTTGCTTTATACATTTCTGATGTGATGCAGTTTTATTGCCGATTATATTTACATTTGTTGCCTTTTGCACAAAACAACAAATACACCCTTGTTGCCAGTGTACTTGACTTCTATTACGTTCTGTAATTACATTTGTGTAATGAAAAAATGTGATCTGCAGCCACAGTTAACACGAGGCTTCGACAGTCTGGATTACATAAAAAACCCAGTGGGTCTCTTCCTTATTAATGTTTGGGTAAAAATACATTAAAAAAAACTTCTGAGGAACACGTGAATGAGCGTCACAGTTATGGACTGTAGGAAGCTGCAGCTCACCTGTAGAGTGTAATTGGCCTTCTCGCTGATTAGATGATTGATGAATTTGGCCGTGTGCTGGAAGTGAACTTTTTCTGTGGTGGTGGAGGAGATGAGATTGGAGAGACACGTTAGGGTCTGGACACAGTTACGTAGTTGGCGTTTCATTCAGCACAGCACGGAGCTGTAATATAGAGTATGTTACCGTCAGCAGTCGGGTGAATTATCAAGTACTGCTTCTGCAGGAGCTGACCCGCTCTGTGTGCTAAATTTGCCATCTGAGAGAAGGAGAAGAAGGAAAAATCCAACGTTTATGTCACGAGCGTCCTCTTAATAATCACCCTGAGATCCACCAGGTTCCACATCAGCAACAACATGCTGGATAAAGAGATGAAATGCTGAAACTTTACCGTGTATACTCGGGAATCTGTCTTTGAGCCGAGGTACCGTTCTGAAAACGCAGACGCTGCCATTTTGAAAAGAGGATAAAAGGAGTTAGAAGGATCAGGCTTCTTTAGACAAAGAGCATGAAATCTGAAGAATGTGTGGGAAATTATACCATAGAGCTCAAAGTCTGTGATGGGGGAGACTGCTGTTCCACATTTAAGCTGGTTGAACTCCTCCGAGCTCAGGAGCATCGTGGCTAAATATCCTCCATAGGCCTGAAGAAAGAGAGAGGAGAGACAGAGACGCACTGAGAAGTCTAATTTTACTGCGAGGAAGTTGCCACGAGTCTCTTTGTTCTCCTTACCTTTCCATAAACTCCCATCCGAGTCTTATCGATGTAGGGCTCTTTGGATATGAACCTGAAAAATGAAAGAAAACAGATTAAACCTCCGCTGGTTTGTTTTGGGGACCCGGCGACTGTTAAGCCTGGGGATAAAGCCGAGGTCGTACCTGAGTGCCTCCAGCTGGTCCCGCTCCTCCAGTTTCCCCAGTTTCCTCTTGACTTTGTGGAGGAAGTTGGTGCCTTGGAAGCCGCTGCCGTGGCCGTCGAAGCGGATGACGATGGTGCTGAAGCTGCTGACCAGAACCGTGGCCCAGTCCACCCGGAACTGTTCCGACACCATCTGCCCGCCGGGCGTACCGTCCCTGCGGGAGAATACAGACAGAACGAGAATCAAAATGAAGAATCAGGTGAAATGTTTATTTACAAGACAGTGTCAAGGAGTGGAGACAGTTGAAGAAACAGCTCGCAATATGATACGATCCAATGAAGAATCACCATCTTCACATCTTCACAAATACTTTCACATGAATACTAAATGTTCTACTAATAGAGCACCTAGTGCAGGATATTCTATATAAGTTTTTGTTACATCATATTCAAGCCTTACAGTGTATTGTAGTGTTGAAATTACGTTTGATGAATTCATTGGCAAAAATCTAAAACATTTACGGGTTGTGGCTGCAGAATTGTGAGTATCTGCAGTTTTTCACTGTCTTTATAAGATGAAATGAATATCTTGGGGTTTTGGACATGAACAATTTCACAACTTCACGTTGAGCTTCTGGGAACTGTGACAGGCAATCTGTTTTGAATTTTTCATTACAGAAGCCCTGAGGCATTTTTGTCTACTGTTCCATTCTAAAAAGATTTTTTTTTTTTCATGTGTCAAACCAGGTGAAAAAAAAGAATGAAAATATTATTTTTCGCATTTTTTTTTTCCCACAAAGACAAAAACACATTTCCAAGGAGGAAATAAAGGCTCAAGTGTTTCTTTCTGCAATACACATTTTGGCCACAAGAGGCAGAAGTGCACCACTGCTCATGTCCTAAATAAGATGAAAAGCACCAATGTTCCTCCAGGAGAGTCTTACTTACTTTCTCTCTGCACTATCACAGTATATGTGAGCAGGTTATGTAACATGACCGTCATGTTTCTTTTGGTGCTAATCTGCCGTTAGTGTCACAGGTGGACGGACTACTGTGTCTTCTCATCAATGGGTGTCAACAAGTGAACGGCGCATCGGAACAACTGAGAGGAAGACGAAGAAGGTGCACATTTTCTGGCACAGAAAACGGGTTGTATGAGTCTGAGATGGAAGTTGGAGAACACGCAGTAATTGTTCCGTCCATGTTGTCCTTTAGCAGCGCGAGGACGGTGAAAGTCCACACATCCCATCAGCGTTACGCACGAGTGCCACCACAGTATTTCTATATTCTATGTTTATATTCATTCTTTAATGCCATTTGATTTAAGAAAGGACACTTTGATTTTAGCATTAGGGGAAATGTGAGGATCCAGTGTTTTGGATCTCTCAATCTAGGCAATAACAGTTAGGACACCAGAACCTTTTTTTTTAACTTTTGTTTTTAATACATCTCCTGTGAATCTCCTTTAAATCTGGAATGTGCAAAATTTAACCTCAATTGTTGTAAAACTGTAATTTTTCTGTCTCTTTCGGAAAGAAAACAGATGAATTCATACTCACACCAGCAGCAGTAAAGGGTAATGAGCTGTTTCTATGAATCCAGCTGGCTTCAGAATCTGCATCGTCAGAGCTGCAACACACAGGACGAGGTTACTGGAGATCTTACAACACAAGATGACCAGCTGTAATGTCATTAGCATGGACACACAAGTTAATTGTGTAACCGCTGACTCGATGTGAGCATGGGGGGGGGCGAACATACTGTAGTCGTCTATGATGATGGTCTTGTTCTCCACTTTGGGCATCTGCATGTTGTTGTACGTGTCGTTCACGCGTTCGTTCGTCTCCACGTCGAACACCTCTGCAGGATGAAAAAACAGGTTTTATGGCAAATCTATTTATTGGTGAAATTTCACTGTAGATATTTAAACACCGGAGGACAACACTCACTCTGTTTGTCCTTGGTGCTGTAGATCGCCACGCTGGGCACTTGTGGACCTACATAGAACAGTTCAGGGGGAGAAAACAGTAAACAGGAAAGCAAAAATAGAAACAGATACTTTAAATTTCATCTAACAAGGCACTGGCAATAGTCTCAAATGCTTCCACCGTATCAGCAATCAAGAAGCCCCTGAAATACAATCCTCCTCTGCAGCAGAAGCATCACCTTGTCTCATCTCAAACAGACTTCAGAAACAACCCTCCCAGCCAGCTCTGCAGTTAATAATCTACTTCCGTCCCATGAGGGAGCAGCTTATTATTTCACAATGGCTCCACTCTTCAAAGGTCCAATTAATGAAGAAAGCCACTGGCACTTTCCCTCTCTGGAGTGAGCCCCTTTAAGCAAATCGGCTTCTGAGGAGGACAAACAATACTCAAACACAATGCTAAACACCGGGCCCTGTGTTTCATTCAGATACTAAAAGAGACCACACAGTCTATCAGCTCAGCTGTGCTCAAATGACTGCCGGCGTGCAGTCAGACAAGACATTTATTCCTGTGGCTAATCAGAGGCATCCAGCAGCGGTTTGAGGTTATCTGCTCACGTCCAGTTCGATATAAGCTCTCAACCTGACATGGAGAACTAATTCAATTACACGCTCTCAGACCACTGTTGTAGAACAAATTAAAAATAAGAGCCTGGACTCGAGAGGTTCAAGGTCAAAGACACTCACCTTTACAGTAGAGTACGAAGTAATGCATGTTGTGGCTGAACGAAACGTCCACGTAGCCGCAGTTGAACTCACAAGACAGGCAGCAGCGGTTGAATGGAGGGATTGTGTCAGCGCTGTGGGACAGAGCGTAGGTCAGTATCATTGTGTGGTGTAAAAGGGATAGTCCGGGTTTTTATAGCGTGGTTGTTTGAGGCACCTATCCACAGTCAGTGTATCACCTACAGTGGATGGGGATAAGCACGTCCCAAGTTTACAGAGGCTTAGTGATGAACTGTTGTGGGTGCAGCAGTAAGAGAAGAGTGAGCTCAGGTAACATGGGACAGATATGCACTGTAATGGTTTAATGTGTGTAAAATCAACAGCCAATCACCAAAACTGACTTACCGCTCAGTTTTTAAACTACCATGTCGACGTCATGCTACCTCGAGAGAAGCCTGTCAAGAAGGGAGATTAATAACACTCCAAATTCCAGCTGACACTTGTAATTGCATGAACTGCATATAACTGGAAAGCTGAGACTCATCTGGATTCAATCGTATTCATGTGTGATGATGTTAGTAGCCATTTAATTGGAAAAGAACCCCAAAAAACTCTTGTCTTTAGGGAAAGAACTAGTGAAAAAAATGTTTGTCAGGATCATCTTCTTGATCAGGATAATATTCAGGATAAGTTAATCTTCCTGCATAAAATGTGCGCTCTGGTTATTCGGTATAATTGGTTGTTTCTCCGGCCCTGTCTATCTAATCGCATACAGCTTAGAATATTTTCCCCACTTCACCTTGCCATCAAACAGCTATTTCTGAAGCAGTTTTATCTCCGTCTATGCCAGACTTCTTTGACAAAAACAGCAATTTTACCTCTCAGAATACATCAGTTGCCACTCTGATCTGCTGGTTGGCCTGTTCGTGTTTGGTGTGACTTTGCTGAATCAGAATTAACCCTCTTAAACACCGGAGTCACACGAGAACACAAACAACCCAACCACTCGTGTCAGCGGTGGAACAGCAGCGTCCTTGTTCTGCGGGGTAAAATTGCTGTTTTTGTCAAAGGAGTCTGGAGGCTCTGAAGAGAGCTGATAACGGCTTCAACTCCCCATCGAAAAAGACCTGTCTGAGGGAAAGGTAGAGTGGTGAAAATGTTCTAAACATAGTGCACACTCGAGCTGATGTTGATGTTTTGAGGTTGGCCTTTTTACAGACGGCTAAAACACCCACAGCCTTCTACTTCTGATGATACACCAACTATGAAGTACCTCATACAACCCCATTTCAAAAAACAGGAACTATCCCTTTAAGTAGCACCTCTAAACAACACATTAGTATTCACAACTTCTGCTAAAAGCCCACCTGTACAAGTGCCGTCGTTTGGGGTCATCCTCCGTGCTCAGGAAGTATCTGGGAAAAATCCGAACTTTACTAACATAACAAAAAGATATCTGGCAGCACTGGTTTGTTGCATCAAAGTGTCTTACATGAGGTTTCTTTCGTGATTGTAGGCCAAGATTCTGGTGACGTCCCAGTCCCCAGACGTCAGGGACTGCAGTATGTCTGTGCTCGTGTTGGGCTGGAAGAAAACAAAAACACTGAACACACTGCACCAAACCCCTCATCACAAGGAGAAACGTGCAGCCGCTCACCATGGAGGTGGACATGGAGATGTGGAAGAACTTTCCTCTGCCACCCTGAGGAATCGCTCTGGTGAAAAAGAACTTGTGTCCGTCCTGGGAGAAGAGCGGCGGTTCGTTCTGCAGAGGGGAGAGACAAACATCTGCATGTAGCCCAGAACGTGTCCGCGGGGGCTTTTTGACTACCGCATAACAACAGGGACGCAGTGTTTTCATCACGCACCTGTCTGTGCAACCAGCTCTCACTCTCATCTTCATGTTTCTGGAAAAAAACAAATGAGAGAGAACGAATGTCTTCACGAATCAAAGAAAATGACATGAAAATTAACTTCAGTTCAGTTTACTCCGCTGTAGATCATAATTAGTACGTATTTGCTGCACCAGAGGAGTGTGTGTGGGATCGTCTCACATAAACTGCGGTGCCCATGTTCATTTTGATTAAGGAAGTGAGGCGTTTTAATCAATTTTGGACAACGAAAGCAGTCTAAGGCTCAGAGGAAATAAGCTGTGTCAGGCTTAAAGGTGCACTTGAAGAAATGTTTATCAGAAGAAAAAGATCTTAATTGACTGAACAAACTAAGTAAACAAACTCTTCCATTTTCATGACTGAATGAACAGATTAAACAAACTGAGCTTAAAAGACAACATGGTTTCATACTGTTTCACTTTGTTTATGTGTGGCGGACCCTGCCATCTCTCTAACTTCAAACAGTGTTCTGAGGACCTTATTTTCCTCTGAGAACAGCTTGTTTATTCAGTCACTGACACAAATAAATATTTCTTGTTTGTACTATTACCTCTTTAATACTCTAAGTATTAGAATAGTGAGTTTGACTCTCTTCTCTGAATCTATATAGCGCCCCTTTCTGTTTTTTGCTCTTTACAGGGGATTTGACGATGGTGTTAAAAACACACACTATCCCCACATTTATCTTTAAACAAACACAGACTGAACAGTGGCAGCAGACTTCATCATTTGTCCGGTAAAAGCTGCTGAATGTTTTTACCTTGATACAGACTCCAGTTGTGGCCTCACACAGTGTCAGGATGGAGTTGTTCTGAGCTCTGTTCAGCCAGTTGACAGCCAGTTTGGTGCTGGTGGCCCATTTCACCATGGTGATATAATATTCCCTCCTGAAACCACAAAGTGAGAGGGAACATCACAACCACTGACAACCTCTGTCTCAGCTACCTGGAGAAAAATGCCCCAGGGAGATTTTTAGTGTTTGTTACTTTATACTACTGTGGGTTTAAAGAAGCTTTCTTGCTGAAGACCTGCACGATTACATCTTGTGTTTTCATGCTGTCCTGTCAAACCAACTAACAGCCGCTGGGCTGTCACTCACCCTATTCGAGGGTCATCAGGTTTCTTCATCACCACTGTGTGCAGGGGACCGTTCAGGCTCACCACTGACAGGTGCACTACAGGGTTTTCCTCCCCAGCCTGCAGGGGCAAACAGGAAGTTACAGAGATTAGTCTGGATTTCAACTTAAGATAGAGAGGAAGCCCTGAGGGGTAAGTGTTTCTGTGAACTGCCATCTGGTTGCAAAAAAAAAAAAATGTTGCCAGGATAATCGTTCTAAGGTCCATTACTTCCATCTGTGAAAAAAAAAAATCCAGGAGAAAAAAAATTTCCAGGAAGAATAAAATAATTCTTCAATAGTGTAAAAAGTCGTATCTATCAAAATCCTGTAAAACATCAGCATGGCAAAATATTTGATTTTGTGGCCACACAGGTGAAGTCTAAACAAGCCATGAACACAACAATCATCTTTTCAGTGGATATTGTTTACAAGCGGTTGTTGTCTGACACATCCACCAGTTTGGGTTTTTAAGACATCGATGGTTGAAACTTATAGTTACCTCTGTAAAGGTAATTCAATAACTACATGAGAGATACGGTTGTTTAAAACGTTGTTCCGACATCATTTTCACAATCCTCCAAGGCTCCTCTAACCATCTGGATGAAAAAATATTATGACAGAAAACTTTCCCGAGTTATGAGTGTGTTTGCGAATCAAGTCAAAGACGGCAGTCCGCCAGCTACCTGAGTAGGAAACAGACTTGTAACTTTTGAATCTGATTGAATATCTTTTCTATTGTGCAGCAGATGGAATATGTGTTCATCCAGATGTCGACGAGAATCTCTGAGGGCTCTGATAATACTGTCAGAAAAGTGGTAAGTGTTTTCATACCACCCTTTGGTTTTGACTAACTTTGCCGGTTAATTATGTTTTTTGAACAACTGATGCGTCCCTCTGTGACCCGACTCTGAAAAATAACAACATGAGAAGCACAAACCGGAGCAACGTTTCTGGTGTTTCTGACCACCTGGTGAATTTAAGTCTATTATTCACTCTCTTTTACTTAAGAAAAAATGGCAAACTCTCCAGCTGCTAAATACTCCATTTTGTTCACCAGCTAGTCTCTAAATTTGTCTGTCACCAGCAGCAAATGCAAGACTTGGGAACAGACGCAAATGAGACACGAGTCAAACGCCAGGTACACAAAGGCAGGGAGAAAGCGTCAAAAAGACAAAGACAGGAAGTGTAAAGCAAAACAAGGCACACAACGGAGAAACTTTCAAAATAAACAGAAGACAGAAACCCCAACAACAGAGACTTGCCTTCGGGTAGTGGTACTCTTGGCTGGCGGGGTAAGGTGCTCCTGTGAAAAAGGGAACTTCCATCTTCGGCACCAGCGTGTCGTTGATGGTCATGTAGGCGAGACGCAGCCCGTCTGGAGACCACCAGTGGGCGACCTGGGTCTGCAGGATCTCCTCTGTGAAACAGACTTTACATCATTATATCTGTGTGCAGTTGTATCTCATAAGTCTGACACTGATAACACTGTTTCCAATATGTCACCACTTCAACAGCAGCTGGTTTAACCATTAGCATATGTGATTTATGGTGCCCAATACTGTGAAAGTTTATAATCCAAAAACATGAGCCAGAGGATGTCCAGGTGATGTCACACCCTCCCTCTATCTTTCTTGCTTCCTTTCTGTCTAAAAGTGCAGAATTACATCCTCCTGAAGAAAATGTGATAATTGTGACAGGTTCCCATTCTGTCTTTGTTTGTTTTCAGCACTGACTTTCCTCCAGCAGGGGGCAGAAGAGCTCTATGAAAATCACACAGTTCACACTCCACTGTTTTACACTCAGGGTTTTAAACACCAGCCTTTTCCTGACAAAAATGATGAGTTCAACCTTGATGTGATAATGTGTCAGGCTATGATTAATTTTTCTTCACGTTGCTGTGAATGAAAAGGGTGATGGTGGGTAAAGGACACTATTCAGTGCTGGCTTCTCAACATTTGATCGAGTTTTCGTTGCAAGGCCAACAAGTTTGTTGTAGTGCAGCAGGATTTTTCAAGGCCTGCGCCCACAGAACAGATCAGCCAGCACAATTTCTCTGAAGGCTGGAGCCTCTAATACAAACTCCTGGCATCATCCTTCATTCTGCAAATCACGGATATGTTCAGACTTAGTACATATTGTGTATCATATCATCATTCCTACACTACATGTCATATCGTGTTTACATAACATGCATATGAGCTGACTCTCATGTCATGAAAAGTGAAGTGAGCAAGATGGCTGCCAAGCAAAAGACCATTATTCAAGGGGCCGTTTCAACATTTGCAAGATGTCGGGACATTTTCCATCTGTGTTAATGCTACAAAACTGGACATTCTTAATGACGCGTTGGGATGTATTCAAGCTGTGTTCACGGCACAAAATCCAGATATTTTAAATGAGACGCTGGGACATTTTACAGCCATGTTAGTGGCAACAAAATTGGATATTTCTTATAAGACACTGAGACAATCTGCAGCGGTGTTTGTGGCGATAAAACCGGGTAAGCCAAAACATGATGTCTTCTAACGGAGTGGATTTTGTGCCTGATCCTAACCAGACCATAAGCACAGCTTTGTCACAACACAAGACTGAAAACTTGAACCTATAGAAACACAAAGTTACGACAAAGAGAAATATTAAGTTTCAACATATCTGTGGTTTGCAGAAAAAAAAAACACATCGCCAACATATTCTGGTGATTGGGTTGGCTTTTGTTCATATTTACACATCACTGTAGAGGCTGTTAGAGGCAAATGGTGGTCTAAGCCTCCATCCGCTGGAGAAAAGGCACATAAACCCACATTTATCTTGACAGATAAGTCTAAATACAGACACACAAACCCACAAACACAAACACACATGTTGCATTCTTGTTAAACCAATTGCTTTCATCTCCAACACCTCCCAGACGCACTGCTCCACAGGAAACATTCATCCCAACTTCAATCCCATGGCTTTCACCGATCTTTAATCTCTTGATCAAAGTCAGAGCACGTGTTTGTTGATGCATTATTATGACAAGTGAGGGAATAATTATCAGCTCTGATCAACATCAAAGACTTACAGATAATTGTCATTGTTCAATCCCACAGGACTTTATTTCAGATTTTTAGTTTGGATCCCAGTGAGTTTATTTGATGCACAGGTTCTTTAGCCCAACATCTAAAGTATTCCATTTGACGCGACGGCATGTTTGGTTTGAATAATCCAACAACAACAGCAGGATTTACTGTAACTAAAAAACAAGTTATATACAGCACCTTCATATTTGTGTAAAAACCTTATTCCCCAATATTCAAGGCATGTGAGTGGAGCTCTGGGAAATCCGCTCACTGCAGCAGAAAAAAACTAAACAAAAAATGACAATCAAGATACTACAATCCCCATGAGATCACCTGTTTTACTTCTTTATCACAGACCGCTCACAGCACTACGACGGAAACATTTGCTGCTTGCAAAGTAAACACTCTCTCGCTCAAGGTTGAGGTTGCCCAACTGCAGAACTTAAAAATACCTGAGAGATACGAGGCTGCCTCACCTTGAACCGTATTCATACAACTTTTTCTAAACCAAGTCCCCCGAACAATACAGCACAAATTGTGTGAGTGAGACGTACCATAAGTTACATGACAGACAGCGAGTCACCCACCGATAACTCCGTGAAACACAGGAAAACACAGCATGACAAACATTTCTCCAGCAGTGGAAATGGATTACTTCTTTCATGTCGTGCTCTGTGTCTGTTACAAAGAAATAATCCCATTTACAAAAGACTGATTACAGCCGACCCTGAAGCTCTTCATGCACTGTCACAGAATTCCTCTCTGAATAACTGGCATTTTGCAATTACACAACGTAATTACATGCCAATTACTATCCCAAACCTTCTGGATGAGTCCAAAATCAATAATCACTGCAGATATCCCCACTAACTAAACAAGAAACCTATAAACTTTTATTATGAATGATCGCACGGTGGATAAACATGGCGGTTGCATCCGTAAACAAAGCCATATCTAAGTGGGGTGTAATTGGAAGGTCTGTCTAACATATGCAGTAATCAGAAAATGTCTCATATTTAATTACAAGTATGCAAGGCTTTTTGAACATCTGCTGAGTGAGACTGCAGCGCTGCAGACATGAATTAATTAAAATTTGCCTGAACACAAAGATGAGCTATGGTGAAGTCTACGGGAGGAGGGGCACTGAATCGTATCCAGCTGTGCCCTTTCAAACGGAATCAGGCACACAAACACGCCTCCAGGTGGGGGCAGGTGTCACGAGATCGCATCTAAACGGTCGTCCTCTACACCGGGAGTGTTTTTCGTGGTTTGTTCGGGGCGCTGTGGCTCCAATTTGCAGAGGTTGTAATTAATGATCATACTTCTACAGCTGATCACGTGGCTACTTGTATATGAGAGGACTGACAAAAACACAAACGCATTTTAACGTGGCTCAGCTTATTGTTTTGGTTTTCAGACTAGCCAACTTTTCTGTTTCGTTTCAGTCTTTGTTCTCAAAACAAGATACAGATGAGAAAGTTAGCTGCTAGCTGAGGTGAACATGTACTGAAGACAGACCTAGCAGTCTGCACCTTATCTAGCTTCAAAGCAAGACATGCTAAGATTTAAAAGGAGAGTTTCCTTATTTACTGAAAATTAGAAGTATTAGTGTTTTCGACAAAAATGGCCTAAAAAAATCTACTGCAGCAATTTAGCAACTAGCTGGCAAACATAAGGCTTTTTAGATAGATTTAGCAGGTAGAGCAAAAGCATTACCTTAATAAGGATATTTGTTTACTTAATGGCAAGTAAAAATATACGTGTTTTCAACAAAAAATACCATAAAATTAAACTGAATACAGCCCAGCGCCAGCGACAGTAGCTAACAAACATAAGGCCTTCAGAAATACCTAGCAGTTAGCACATCAGCCAGCATTAAACACAACAGCCAGAGCAACGACCAGTTGAACTAAGTCTGAATGTTTGCTAACTTACTTGAAGGCGACCTGACCAGCACCAAACAGCAGAGAGAGAAAGTTAGCGACTAGCCGCTTAACATGTGGCCTTAAGATACACCCAGCAGTTAGCAAATTAGCCAGCTAACACGACATGACACAGCAAGAGCAGCATCTGACTGAATTCAGCATGAATGTTCGCAAACTTACTCACATTTTAAATTAACCTTCCTCGTGAGTTTGGGTCAAATACTCTTGAGCTGGGGAACAGAGGACATTTTATCATATTCCCTAACTAAACCATTTGCTAACATGTTTGCTAACTTTATTAAAAAGCGTGTATGAGTGTTTCACCTACAGTTTGTTACCACTGCCCTCAAGTTATGAAATATCAGTGAAGGTGGGCTTCAAGGTAAATCCTGGCGCTATTGCACACAACGATATGGCGAAGACCTTCAACTGTAACACCACATTGCCTCCGAGCACCGAGCAAGCTCTGTGAAGAAATGGTTGGCTGACTGTGCTTCAGAAGAAATCGACCAGCCTGCACATAACGCTGACCATGACCCCGTCTAATTAATTTTAAATGGAACAAGAATGACGACTGTGAGCCAGACTTCATCGCCTGCCATCACAGCCCGACCTCTAAACTATGTGTAGGCTCTTGTGGCTGAATGGTGGTAAGTTCTTGCAAGGCTCCAACATCTTTTTGAAAGCCTTTCAAAGAGGATTGAATTGGATTAATTGTATCAAGAATATGTACATGTAAGTGACTTTGTTTGTTGCCGTCATACATACCTTCATACAACCAGTCAGCAAGGCCGTTGAAGACGACTCTCTCTTTACCGGTGGAAACCAGGCGGATCGCTCGGCTCTCCACTGTTGCTCTGTAGTAGATGTTGTTTTCAAATATGAAGATCTGGACAGAGAAGGAGAGCAGGAGAGCCACCATTAATCTCTGTGTCTCCACTTTGTCGCCTGGAATCATTGTGTGCATCGCTTGGCTCACATCTGACTTTCCATTTTCTGCAGCGCAGTGCTGAGAGCACTTTTTCCTCACAGCCTCTCACATCACACACAGCACGCCAAAACCCACCTGTGGCTTCTCGTCACAGCCCCGACTCCATCTTAATCCAGACGGACACACATCTGCCCACTGAACGACACTCACGAGCTAACACAGTCCCAGTCAACACCTGCCTTAAGCACTGTATTAATGGATATTTGCCTAATTACAATTCTAGCTAGATTGTCCTCTCCAAAGCTGTGTGAAACCATTACTGTCGCTAATCAACGTGCTGGAGCTGGCTGAGGCCCTGCAGGCACACACACACACACACACACACACACACACACACACACACTCACATGTACAGACATCCTCGAAGTCATACACAAGCACTCCATTTCCTTCCCCGTCTGTTTATTAAGACATTCTGCTGCCTGCTGGGGGAGTGCGAGGACTGAGCTAAGCCGCGGGTTCGACTGTTGATTTAAGCCCCTCGGCGCCATCGATAGCATCGCCTGAGGGAATTAAGACACACCACTGGCAGATGAGTGTGTGACACTTTAAAAACCCTCCGTCAACCCACTCCAGCTTTTTTCGACGCTTTGCCTGGCGCCAGTACGAGGGAGATGAATGTGGGATTGATTTGTATCTGAAGCTCAGGCCGCGCTGGTGTGACCAGGCTGTCAGCTGAAACCTCCTTCAGCTGAACCTAAGCCTCTCGAATCTGAAAAAAAAAAGAAAAAAAGACAAGACTCCTTTTGCTCTCATCCAGGGCTGCTGTTGAGAAAATCAAAATTTGATATTGAAGGGGATCAACATCTGAGGAAAACAGATCAATGCACGGGCTGTGTAGAGCAAAGAAAGCCAGTTGGCGAATGTTGCAAGGCCCGCCACGGAACAGAAAGGAAAATCATCGGCAGCTTTCAAAGACTCGCATAAAAATTTAATTCTCAGCATTCTAATGATTGTGAATTAAACCTTGCGCCAAAGTAATACTAACACGAAAATGATTGGATGAGATACATAAAGCCTCCAGGTTCAAAGGGGGCTCACCGTCAGCAGAAAAACCCATTACGGCATTTAGCGGTAATTGATCCTAAACGGCCTCTGAAAACCGGAATAATCAAGCGGAGCAGGTGGCAATCTCTTGACTTCTGCTCACTCGTTCGGCGACTTTTTCCAAACTTCAAGGGAGTCAGATGAGAGAAAACAGAGAGAATAGGCGAAGAGGCGAGAGAATAGTCATTTCAAATGGGTGGAGGGATGAAAGTGGCGACATCAAAGATACCTGTGAAGCTCCATCAGCGGGGAGTCTCGCGTGTGTGTTTGTGTGTACATGTGTGTTTTTTACTTTCGTAAGTTTCACATATTCATTTCATTCTTCCATTTGCTTCTCCCCCTCCACCTCCTCCTCCTCCTCCTCTCTGTCAATATAACCTCTTTGTCAGGTGTGTGTGTTTGTGTGAGGGTGTGTGTGTCCCACTGATTGCTTTGTCACGGTAGAGTAATTGCTCGCTGTTTAATGAGGAGAGCGGTGCAGGATTCATCTCCCTTCTCCGCTTACTGTACGTATGACGCCTCACTGCACACAGCCACACCGACACAAACACTCACACACACACACACACACGCCTCTCATCTTTTCTCACATGCTGATGAAGTACTCGATGATGAATTGCCCCAATTCTGATCAACTTGGAAAATCATTACACTCAGAAACCATGAGGGGAGGGGAAAAAAAAGGAAAACAAGTCTGACATCGACGGGTCGGTCAGAGACAAAACACCGCAGCTTATCTCATTTTTTCTCGAATAACCTGAGCTGTTCATTAAACCAAACACGGAGCGACAGTAACAACAGTCAGGTATTACCATATGCAAATGAACCTGCTTTCTTTTTTTTTTCCTTTTTCCTCGGGCAGGCACATTTCTCAACACACACCCGAAATGTTAATATTTCCTCACAGCTATGTCTCTGTAATTTAAGCAAATGATACGATAAGAACAATTACGGAGGAAGAGAAAGCTTTGAAGTGATAGCTGATGAAACACGGCGCCGTCTGTTGTCTGAGCACCGCAATCCAAACGGAAACTAATTTAAAGTCAACATGGAGTGCCGCATTAGGGGAGATAACACAACAAAAAAAGATTACCAGTGCTTGGGTCAATTGCACTTTTAAGCTTATTACAGGGTATGGCGGCCATTATTCTTAGTGTCAACAAATCGCGTGAAAAGCCCAAAACTAACAGTGTTTGGTTTGCTTTCTTCCACTCAGCTCTAAACGCAATGGTTTTAATGCAGAAAGGGCAAAATACAGTGCTTGGCTCTGCAGCTATTAGCCAATGTTTCCAACACAGGAGTAGACAGTATGTTTGTTCGGGGACTATTTTCAGCGGTGGATGAATACACACTTGGTGCACTAGTGAGTTTTTACAGCAGCAGGAAGAGCCCATGTTCATGTTGATGGAGGAACATGTCCACCTGTAGAACTGTGTGGTGTTTTTAATTTGAGAAAACAGTGGAGGTCAACGGCACAGAGGAGGGAGCCGTATCAAGCTGTGGGGTCTTTCCATGGACCATAATAGAGCTGCAAACCTCATTCTTAGAAGAAATAAATAAATGTGTCTTCTTCCGCAGGCTAAGTGTTTGAGCTTCACTGTGCTGAATGATGCATGCACAGAGTTTGACACTAGAAGGCTGTTTTCATGTAAATCTACTGAAAGCGTAAATCTTCTTTGTGTTGACTGAACACCTTATTTCGAAAGAAGTGGTCCTATGAGCCTGTTTTGTGACATCACAAATAGTTTGGAAGCCAATCCTGGTTTGATATTTGGCGTACACAAGTGCGATGTGCAAACTTGACACTGAGAACGGTCTTTACAGTGAAGTAGGAGACATCTTGCGTCCAACAGTTAAAATTCTGAACGTTCATTTATTTACTTTTTGTTAGGGGGAGGATATTTTAACAAAATAGATGATTAAATTATTAAATGAACAAGATGAGTATTTGACATATATCTTCTGTTTTTTTTCATGCGGTTTCTGACCTGAGGCCTTGTTACAGATCACTGTTGCAGAAATAAACAGTTGTCTAATGTGACAACGTAATGATTAAGGTTTGGTTACAGGTTAAGACAGCCCAATTGCCAGAAACAATATTGTGTGTACATTTCTGAAAACCACGGATATGTTGTTTCTTTTTGATCAGTTTTCAATTTCATGTTGTGACAATGCTGTGTTTATAGTTTGTACAGGTTTAGGCACAAAAACCACTTGTTCAGGGTGAAGAAGAGATCTTGTTCTGTCTTTAAAAAAAAAAAAAAAACTGCTTTGGTTGCTACAAATACAGCATGAGATCACGACTTCTGTTAATAATATCCAGTGTCTTGACACTCGCATATGTTGAAACGCTGTCTCGAACCATGCTCAGGGGCTAGTGGCTCAACACCACCACTGTCCCCTCACACACTGTGAACATGTCCATATGTGTTATATGACATCTACAAATGTGAATGTATAAGCTGCAGAAATGTTTTCTACCAAACTCAGGAAAATGTTGTGGTTTTGGGTAAAAGCACTGCTTAATTCACCACCTTTGTCATAATAAGCTGCATTCTATTCCATTGTAATCCACTGCAGACTCTCCAACAACGTAACACCACTGAACCCGTTTGTTCCTGATGGATAAGTGTCATTATGCCTCTGGTGCACATGAGGTGTTTGTTAATGGGTATTTGCCAAAGGATTCTGACGTTTTTCTCGGAAGTTCATTTAAAATTTGAAATTATGTTTTACTGAGTCACTTTACTGCTACTGCTGCAAATATGATAGCTTGAACTATTCTGATTATTTTTCTCTCTTTAAGCTCGAAAAACTGCAAAGAAAATAAACTGAAATCAGCAATTTTGTTTGCATAATTGGACATCAACTGGTGCATTTTATAAAATCTGTTCACACACACACACACACACACACACACACACACTTTAGTCAGTGCCATGTGTTTTCTCCCCCCGAGCAACCCCAGACTGTCCAACCCTCGGGTTGTGCCACCGAGATGCCATCTGCCACTGTGGCTCTCACCAGCGCATGTGTTGTCACAAAGTTGTCAAACTGAAAATTATTTGACTTCACAGCGACGCTCATCCAGGTCAAATGAAGGAGAGCTTGCCCAGGAACCCCTTCAAGCGGCCATTACGCATAACATAAACCTCTTATTCCCACAACATCTATCTGTTCCACTTGAAATGGCTACTCCGCCTCGTCTGCGATGCCAGGCGGGTACTGACAGATCTCCACCGGTGTGACTAAGCTCCAGGGTTCGGCCTCCTTACCAGCTGCTGGCCTCGAGGTCCCCATCCGGCAAATTTCAGGACAGCTTCATGCACTTCAGGGGGATTCAGAGGCCAAGTTTCCCTGTGGAGACAACACATGAATGAAGAAGCAATGCGGTATTTGCCTCGACTGCATGTACAATGCACAGTCGGAGCAAGCAAGTCGTTTTGTATTCGTCGTTTTGTATTTTGGCTTGTTCCCTCGTTGTAGGCTTCATCAATCATCCACATCCTTTTTTTAGCACGAGCTGACTTTGCTTTGCTTCGCCACAAATACGGAACAGTGGGGACATAAGCAGACAAAGATGGATGAAAGGCTAAAAACAGGCCAGGTACAATGCACAAACTAAACTGAACTTAAATGCGTTCACACAATGGGGGGAGCAAAACCAGGTAAATGGGGTGCACATCAATGGGCTGTATCATGAGGATAGGCCAGGGGCATTGTATTGTCCGGTCACAGATCAGAGAGAGGAACAAGGGAGACACACAGATAATAGGAGAAAAACACAACAGAGGTGGTTCTTACTGTGTCACAAGGCTGTAAATAATGTACTTGGCCTCATAGGAGTGTTGGTAGATCTGCAGAGACAAACCACATCACAGTTAAAGAGGGACGACTTGAAAATGACACAACGCGAGGTAGCACTCGAGATCGTCTCTCACCAGTTTCACTTCAAAGGCAAACAGCACATGCTGCAGATCCGGAGACACTTGGTACTTGGCAGCTCTGGATCTGTCCTGGATGGGATCAAAAACAAACCAGCAGTCGTAACACACCCGGTTCAGCAGCAGTGGAGGGTGTACCTGCTGCTCTTGAAGTATTAATGCCGGAGCAAGATGATACTCACAAACAGCTGGCTCGGCACAATGACAGTCGTCTCCTTCGTGTCAACGTTGAGCTTGACAACATCTCCATCCCTGGTGCGGTACAGCAGCTCATTGTCTGTAGACGCCAAAAAAATCAGCCATCAGAGACAAAGATGACGGAAGCTGTATCAAGACAGAGTTTCTATTCTGACTGCACGGTGCCTCTGTAGACAGATTCACCATGATGTGCTTATAACAACCACTTCTGGCTTGAGGTGGCATTGCAGAGATATATGACATCAGCAAACTTGTTTATTTTTGTTGTCATTTTCATCGGTGACTGTAATATTAAAAGATCTGTGGTGCAATAGTCAACAACAGTGACATCTAACTGCTGGTTGCACAAATTGCTAGTTTAGGGTGAACTCATACTGTCATTTTCTTTATTCTGTGTCCTAACAGGTAAATCTGAGTTTTTCTTTTTGTTTGTTTTAATTTTTTAGATATAAAAGCATCAAACTGTCATAGTTTTGGGGTTTGGTATAGTTATTTCCTGTATTATGTTGAAAGACTCTCCTCATATGTGGTGTTTTGCTTTACACTTCCTGTTTTTGTCTTTTTCCCACCTGTTTTCTTGTGTTTCAGGAAACACTTTTTCCTCACTCTTTGTCAGTTTGTCTGCTTGTTCTACATCTGTTGCCTGGTCCTGCATTTGCTCCTGGCATATCCTCAACATTGCAGCTTTTGTGCAACGTGGTTTTCTGGTTTGAACTAAGCTTTTATATTCACCTTTCATTTTTCTTGGTTTCTCACCAGCCTGAATTTTGTTCAATGGATTTCAGCTTTATTTCACTAAAAGGTCAATTTCAGTTTCTTACTCTGCTCTGGCGTTGCGCACACACAAGCCTTGTGATGACTTCTGTATAGCTAGCTAGCTAATCACCATGCTGCATGTTTAAGAAATAGCTACAGTGGTGACAATTCAACAAGTGTGACTGGGATCAACACAAATTCAAGCAGTTAAAACTAACTCTTGCTGATCTGCCTAATGTTGGCTTATTTGCGTAGTGCTACATATATCATACATACAGTAAAAGACTTGTTTAATTTGTCCAGGCTGGTGGTCAGAACAGTGTGTCTGCCCAGTGGTATGCTGTTGTTCCTGTCATCCTGCTGTACAGGCAAACAAAACAGTCTCATCTTTTAATGGGAAGATTCCATTGAACGCCAGAGTTTCTCTCTCTGGTTATCGCAGCAATAAAAAAAAATCTGGTGTTTTGAAAGCTAAACTGTGGGACTTTTGGTTGTGCATCTTATGTAATCAACCCAAACTCTCTTTTCAGAGAGCAGATTGGGTTTTATAACTCAGAGATGTCCTCAGAGGCATGTCAAATCTGCTGTCTTGTGTTGAAACATAAACATTTTCTCTAATGGACTGTTACAGCCATGACACCCGAGCCAAATTAATTAGCACCTGTTGACAGTGCAGTGATAATGGCTGTTTTTGGTGTTTTGGTCAGGTTTTTTTTGTGTGTGTGTGGACACACACAAGAGTTGAAAATGTCAGTGCATACAGAGAGTGATGATTTTTTTTCTTGAAAAGATATTCGCACAGTGTTATAAAGAGAGGTGATGGTGACTCATTCACCAAGGATATGTGCTTTTGTTGTCTAGAACAAAGGTTGACTGAGCTACAGTTGTTGACACCTAATGTTCATTGTTAGACAAAATATTACCCCGTCGTACTTCACAAACACAAATGTTTCAGACAGACACCAGCAGCTCTTTGTTTCAGAGTTCGGTCTGAAGGTTGAATCATTTGTCTTTGGATGTGAGTCTACTGTGAGAAACTCAGAGGTGAGTCCAAAGACTACTGAGGCAAGCGGTGATCAAAGAGCAACAGGGATCAATTACGGACTCCTGTGAATGAAGCCCACAAAATATTGATGAGGACTACTGAAGTGTGAGGTTGTCCCATCGGCTTTCTTATCAGAAGGTCATTAGCACCAAATGGGACTTGATTGCATTAACTTAGCTGACAAGATGCAATGTCACACAATTGATTGCCCGGGTTTCATCAGGTGCTGAGGACGTTTTCATCATGGTCGTGAGCGAAGGGCACAGAAACTTAACTAATTATATGTTAATAAGGCTGTAATGTAAGTAATTAGGGGAGCAGTCTCCACAATAGAACAAAAGGACAGATGTAAGGTCGTAGCACGTCTGTCACACAAGCCAGAGACAGAAGTTTGCACGTGCACAGCTTGTAATGTGAATTTATTTATAGATGCTGCTGCATTCAGATGTACACAATACATCAGCAGGTGTATTCATGCATAGGCTGTCTGCGAATGTGTCAGTGAGGTTGTAGTGGGAGATGCTGAACAAGTTCAAACTGTTTTTCAAATTCAACTAAACGCTTCATAATGGAAACTAATATTGACGATTGAAATAACCAAACATACATGTGGCATCTTTCTTCGCAAAGTTGAAAAATGGTACAAAATGACAATTTCACATCACATATTTGATATTTCTGTTTGAACAGGGTTTATAAAGTTTAGTGCTTCAAGGGAAAATTGATTGGTATCACAAAAAAATCGCTTGTTGAGTGTTATTACCTTTCTCTTTTTAATAAGATTTCAAATGGCCAGCTGAGTATTTTGTGCATTAAAGTAGAATTGGATAAAAATAACAGATCTACAGTATGAATTTTTGCTGATAATGGATATACTGATGTTTTTCCAACTTATTAGGTCAGATTCCTGAGTTCAATATCGATGTACACACTGAGTTGTTTTCCACCTAAATGCAGGGAACATCAAGTCCCCCCAGTAGTGAAATAAACATATTAATATTCCTACTCTTTTTGTGACTGTCCGCTGGCAGATGCAGACAAACAATACTTTTCGATATGTATATTTATGTTAGTCGTCCTATGCCGCAGAGCTGTTGTTGTAGTAATTTCGATGTTGTTGGATGCATTATATACTATACTGTACCCTCAGGGGACTGGGGGTTCATGTCCTGAGTGCAACTAAAAGTCAGGATTGATTTGTTTTGAAGTTATGTAATGCAAGTAAGCACACAACGTCACTTCGGTAACTTTCGTTATGCAACTGGTCATAGTTATTTTAACCCTAAGTATGATATTTTCCTTTATGATTTTTTTCTTCAACTTGATCGAGTAGTTTTATTTGCAAGTTTTATTTTGAAACTCTAACCGACTGCATTATTTCCAAACTTGACTGTGTTGCGCTGAACTTGCAGAATAATATTTATTTAGAAACATACACACAAATAAACTCAGGATATACTTCAGTAGTTAAAGTTGAAAACTTCAACATCAGGTAAACACAGACTGTCAATCATCTCCAACTGTGTTTGTGCACCAAGCATCGATGATATCAACACCGAGTCCACCTCTTCTCGTCCTGCTCGGCTCATTGCTCATCCCTGTCTGACATTACTCCAAGTTCATTTCTGACTTCAGAAACTTTTAACTTCTCTGGCGCTTCAATTTGTTAAGCTTGCTCCAAGCAAGAGGAAGTTGGTGAGATGCAGTTAAAGGTCACCCCAAAAAAAGCCACAGACAAAAGTTACTGTGCTTGATTAAAGATGTCTGCTCTGTGTAGGTGAGCTCTGAGAACACTAAACCAGCCTCATGTCAAATGCAGTTGTTGAGGGGCTATCTATACACATGTTGTCATGGCAACAGTGGCGCCTGCAGCATTCTTTTGAGAAAAGAAGGGAAAAAAAACCAACAACATGAAAACTGCTATTTTAACCTCTGCTGCCGAAACAAGTATGGCCTATGGCAGAAATAAATAAATTTGCGGAGAAGTGGAGAAGAAAGAGACCGTTTTGGTTTAAGAGCAGCAGACACTGACAGGACCACTGCCCGCAGCATCGCTCATGCTTGGCGCTCACTTGATGTCCAACGTGAAATGTAAAGTTGCCGAGCATATCATCATCGCCATCCTGTTGTTAGTGTTCACATTCCCCCTGATGCAAAACATAATTTTTTCATTCTGTTCTCTAACACTGTGGTGTGCAACAACAAATAAATCACCTTGAACCTATAAAAACATGTATGTGTACATTTGGTTTCAGCATCTGTTTAGGAGTGATCCCATAACAACCAAACAGATTTAAGCCCGTCAGTTCACACCTGGCAGTAAATGCGTCTTCATAGCAGCCGCCGCCATCAGTGTATGAATGTATGAATGAATTACTGTGAGTTGCTTTGGACAAAAGCGTCTGCTAAATGCCCAAAACTTAAAATGTAAAAAATTGAAATGTCAAGCAACCTCTCTTGATCAGATCTCATTTTCCTGCTTCATATGCAAATACTCACCCACATCACTGCAACAAATCGATACAGCATTTTTTTTTACAGAATAAAAAAAACATCTTCACATATAATGTTTGCTGAATTAACAAGAAGGCCCAAATAGTTTACTATTTGTTTTAGACAGCATTTTGTAAAGTTTTGAAAGTTTCTCCTGATGCAACAAGTCTCAAATTTTTGCATTTTCCACAGATATCAAAGAAGTTGTATATATTTGTTTTGTTTACTGCACATTACCATCAATATGTTATAATATGTCCTCTATTTACAGGTGAAGTGCTCTTTAAACTTACTTTCCCAATTTAATAATTTAATAATCTATAAAACTGCTTAATGACAATCACATATTTAAAGGGGCTCCATGTAGTTTTGGAGAAGAAATTCAAACTCAGAATTGTAATATTTAGAATATTTATGAGGTAATAACACAAACTGATACATATTATAACAAGCTGTTCTCAGAGGGAAATAAGGCACTGTTTGAATCTAGAAAGGTGGCGGGGTCCACCACATGTAAACAAAGTAAACAAGGATGAAACTGCATTGAGAGTTTGGTTGTTTAGCTCATTACACACATGTTGAATGTAGCACACAGTAAGATGTGATTATTCTTTTAAAATAAAGTATCACTGATTAAGTTCATCATGCAGAAGCTCAAAGATATCCCCAGTACTTTGTCCTGTCGAACACCAGAGGGCACCGCGTCAGCTGATCCAACATTTATGAGCTCAGGTGGCAGCTTCCTACTCTCTACTTTGTCAAGGTTAGAGAGGCCACAGCGAACCCGCTCAATTGTACATCTGTTCAATTTAGACCATCTTACAGAACGGCTCGAAACACAGCATGCTGAATTTGTAATACGTACAAGATGAACTGAAAACTGTTGAATTTGTTTGCCATGGAGACAGAACAAAAAAAGGAAGAGAAAAAAAAAAATCACAGTCAGAGTGAGTTCACGTGCATCTACATGATGTTTTTAAACAGCTTTATCGAGAGGATAATCACAGGTATCATAAAAATAAACCCAACAGAGCTGTTTATGTAGAAACATTTCAATAAGATCTGCGTTAGGAGTTACATTCAGGTAAATTACCGCCAGATACGGAGACATGTAAGGGATAATGCCTGACGAAGTGTCTATAATTAGGAATTAATAGACAATGCGGAGGCCTAAGAACCGTCCAACGCGCAGCGGAGGACGGCTGCCTCCGCGAAGTCCATTAACTCCTGATTATGGACACCTCGAAGGGCATTATCCCGCTTATACCATGGTCACTTGCCAAAGAAAAGAAATTTAGACCATTAATTTATATTTTTATGCATTTTACAATCAAAATATAAAGTTTTTCACAAGCCATAACTTAGTTTCCCTGGTAACGCCTGAGGGTTTGACTAATACCTGGAACAATCATTACCCTCCCGTAAGGTTCTTATGCAATGGAAACGTTGTTCACTCCTCCAGTAAATAGGACGGACCTTAGATACGACTTGGCAACAGAAGATACTCTAGTCGCTATAGGTTGAGCCAGAAAGCTAACGCTATGCTAGCAAGATTCAAAGTCAATAACACTGCGTATGGTTGACAAACAGTAAATATAATTTGACAGTATGCTAGCTAACAAGACCAGCTAGCTAACAGATATTAGCTAATGGACACCCTGCAGCCAATCAGAATCGAGTATTCCCCCAGACCATGGTATAAGTAGGGTTAATGGTAGAGAAAAGTCCGCTCTCGATAATAACTGTTATAAACTGTTAGGCAAGACACATATGAACTTTGATTGCATTTCCATCCTTGAGCTGCAGAACTCTACTGCACTCGGTAATCGACTCGTCAGGGCTTCCCCACAACAAGCAAGCTGCTGCAGGAGAGTGGTGAGTTGTGTTCTCTTTTCAGTAGAGATCCGGCTAAGCTAGCAGATGTTTGATGCCTCGAACTATGTGCTAGGACCCTATTTATACTGTTGCTCAGGTTTGGTGCTGTTCTGAGTATTATTTCTGGCTATGAGTGGCGTTTTGACGGCGGTTTCTTGGTTGGAGGCGTAGACTGAAGTGTGTTGTTATTGTGCAGTCTCTACTTAGGTTGCTAAAACTCCATAAGCTAGCAGTCGGAAAACTTGATCTCTCAAGGGGGGTCTTACTTGTTGTGCTGGCGTGTTAGACCATGGATTAAACTTACGCCGGAGTATCCCTTTAAGTGATGTCAGTGGGATCGGAGAAGAGGAGAATTTTATATTTTATTGCACATTTTCATGAATAAAAATCTGCTGTTAAAGCCTCTTTTAGCTCACCGCTCTCCTTTTATTTTTACTCTCTATTTATTAACCTTCACAGAACTATAGTTTCAGGTATAATCAGTCACACAAATAGCAGAACTGGAACGTGACCTCAAGCTCGATTCTTACATTTCCCTCTGAAGGCTTAAATACTTTATGATCCAATATTGATGAAGGGTTTTAGTCATCCAGGTGACGGTATTTCTAAGTGCTGTATCGTAGGCAACCAGACAATTTTTCAGTTGCGATGTGATGCTATTTCATGACTTACTTGTTTTTATTGGAGATGTGCAAGATTGTGAAACCCTAGTAGTTAAAAGCCTTGTAACCAAAAGTCTGATCTTCTGTTTAGTTGTTGTTGTTTATTTTGTTGTTGTTTTTGTTTCCCCCTTTGGTGTCGGAGAAACAACGTAATCTGTTTTTGAGTCTTTCAGCCCTTCATTTCACTATCTTTAAAAGAGTACAAAGTAGATCTTACAAATGTATTGAAAGAACCGTATCCCTTACTTGAACCTTCTCACACATCATACAATTCAATTTCTGAAAAGTAATTCCTTCAAAAGCCTTTCAAGCCTGCTGTACAACTACCAAGTACTCAATGGGAACAGTTTTTCAGTTCTTGCATAGGCTTACAAAACTGATGGCAGGGACGTTAAGAGGCAGCAACTCACGAATGCGCCGGCGTGACTTCGATGCAACGCATCAGATGAACATGAGCCACTTCTATCAGTCTTCATTTTTATACGGGTCGACGAGGTGAATATCGGTGAATGCCTAGTTTATATGAGCTCTAGTTTGCGTTGATCAGTGGATGTCTGGCTTTAGACCTGATGCCCTCATATGAAGGTTGTGTGGTTCTCTGTCTATGAATGTGTTTTGTTCTGTCAATGAGACTAACCTGGTGAAATAAAGTGTCAGGAAGTTATACAGTGATTTAAAATGCCACACTTTTTTTGTAAAACGTCCTTTTCTGATTACATTTTCTTGTAATAATAATTCATAATAATAGGCACATTTTACTTCTTGAGCTGCAGAAAGGACTCCCGCATTTGAATATAATAATATATGTTCTGTAATAAGTTGTGTTCTTCCCTAACTTTCAGATTTGGATAATGTGCAATCCATATCTGTCACAATTACTATATGGACAATTTGAAACAGGACGTCAGATTTTAATACTGATGGTATATTCTGAGTCATGGGCAACGATGATACCTATCATAATGTGTCTGGATGTGTGCCGTGTTTTGACATGAGAGGCAGATGCTAAATGCCAAAGCGCTCACTCACCGCTGAGCCATTTGGCGTCTGGGTCATGGATCTGAAGGTCCGGTCCGAAAACATCGTCTATCGTCACTTTCTTCTTAAGGGCAAGGCTGTCATCTTCACCTGTCGAGTGCATCAAGAAAAGATAAACAAAACACACATGAATATGATGTGTAGGTCGACCTGAAAGCGATTCTTGAAGAAAACTTTTTATTAACACATTATTAGCATTTCAAGTGCAAGTTTTTCTAGTTTCAGAGATAAACTAAAGGAAAACTTTCTCCATGTGGCTTTGCTCAGGGGGCTGCAGCCTCATACCTCAGACTGCCATCAGTGCACTTTATTATACTCTTTTTCTATCTCTGGAGAGAGCACCTCCAAGCACTATTCAGCACTGTAGGTAGAGCAATTTAGCACGAGGTACAAACAAGAAAGAGGCCCCCCCCGGTATTGCACTATTGATCTGAGAGCATCGGTTCACATCTCGCTGCCTCATCTTTCGCTGCGGGAGGCCCGACCCCTTCCACCCCCAAAACTCAAAACGAGATCTGAAGCTGACAGCTGAACTGCAGTTGGAGCCGACAACAGGAGGAGACTTCTACCGCACATTTACTCGGGAAAGAACCGGCAGACACGAGTTGTCAGGATGGCTGACAGCCCCGTGTTACTGTACAAAACAGCGCGATGACAGATTCTTCGGCGGGGCTTCACGTTGTGACTGAGCGGCGCGATCTGAGTGGGTAAACACCGCGTCAGACATCGTAAAGTGTTTATCGACTTCGGAGAACACCCCCTGTCTGGCGAGAGGCTGCAGAGTCAGTAGAGGAAGCTAATTTCCAAAACGAGGTAAATGGTATCTCTGATGCTGTGCCAATTTGACAAATGGCTGAAGTTATTACTGTATAATAATCTCCATTAAACAGGCCTGAATGGCATTACACGTAAAAAGGCCCATTACCTAGAGAGAAGATGACCTCGCCTTTGTGTAAAACCTTGCCCCCCTGAAACAAGGTTATTGTTAATAGCTGCCTGTGCTGAAGGAAAAAGAAGAAGAGGAGAAAGAACGAGGCTGCAGCCTGACTGTAAACTGAGTTGTGTGTGTGTCTGTGTGTAGGTGTAGGTTGTTTGGCTTTAAGACTCTGTTATCCGGAAATCCAAAAGTCTTCACAATTTTCAATGGAGTTTGGTGTAAAATTAGGCCACAACTCATGAGGGACGCTGATCAGTTTTTAATGAGTTACAGAGAACTCCACTGCGAAATCTGGCGCTTTTTCAACATTCAGACATTTTCTCATGTATCCAATTTGCATCATCTGCGACATCTGGCACTTTGTATCCAATGATTTGCAGCACATGGAGATCCAGAGAAAGATCTCTAAACATCTTCCACTGTTAAAATAACCAAACGATTAGACTGAAATAGGCACATGCATACACGTGCGCATGTTTCTACCTCTATTCATTCTCCCATGTTTTATGCCCCGTAGTCTGCAAACTATGACAAAATTTGACAGATTTCAATAGAATTAGATCAAAGGTTTGGCTATGATCAAAGACTGGTCGCTTTATTGATGAGGATACGGACCTTTTAAAAAAATTAATTCTTGACATTGCAAAAAAGCTTCGCCGTTAATCAAAAATGGACCCAAATGCCGACACGTGCTTTAACGATGACAGCTGAAATCAGATGTCAAAAACCCCAAATCCCCCAAAAAACAAAATGGCAGGCAAAGAAAAGTCCAAGGGAAAAAAACTAAAGAGAAATACAGTTATAATACGAGTTTTGCCTGAGGCACGTTAGATACTTTAATTTTCTGAATTTAATGTCAAGGCTAAGTGTAGAATACATGTTTACTGAGAGGCATGTTTCTGTAAGTGTAGCGACTCAGGGGAAAAGACGTGGGAGAAATTAACCTTTTTAAACCCGTGTTTATTATTGAGAAAGGGCCTATTTTAATCCAAACCATGTTTTCTTAAACCTAACCAAAGAGAGACAGAAAATCAGAAAAGAAACAGAAAATAATAGATGAACTGCAGTCACTGTTTCATAAACTGAAATGATCATCCTGAAACAGCATTAATTATGAACACCGACCATACTGAGGCAGGGAACAGCCACACAGGTGTGTATGTAAGTGCAGTAAACAAGTTTAGGTGTATGACAGTTTTCATGGGTGTACGTGAAGATGTGTGTGTTCAGTGTACGTACGAGGGGTCAGCAGGATGACGGAGGTGACAATCAGGGAACAGATGATGAGGATCACCAGCAGGGCGATGGCTATTCCTTTCCAGTTCCTCTGTGGTGGAGCGCTACCCACCAGGTCCTGAAAAAACAATATTTCACATTACATTACATAGATGCAAACACACACACACACACACACACACACACACACACACACACACACAACAAAGCCAAAAATATCAACTTTCAAGCATTTGGGTAACAGATAAAATGATGATGACGAAGTACGATGACCTCCAGGTATCGAGTTTTATATCAAAATGGCTGCGTGGTGTTTGATGCGTTTTGTACTGACACAGCTGGAGCCCGAGATTGGCCAGAGGACAGCTCATTCTACTGCCGACAGCTCAGCCACTTGTGTGCAGTAGCTCTGCATCAGCCAGCTGCTCCCCGCTGCTCGCGCACGAAGAGTCCCTGCAGCTTTGCCTGATAGCTGGAGTGGTGCTACGACTTCAGCGCAAACACAACAGGCAGCATAATGAGCTGCTCTCCTCACACAGCCCAGCAGATGGTAGATGGCTAATCAGCGCTATACGGAACACGTGTACTGCAAAAAAATCCACAGGACATACAAAACATTTTAACTGCAGGAGAGCAGGAGGCGGCAATCAGGTGGCCCCCTGAAGACTGCCCAGCAGACACACCTTAAACGCTCCTAATCTGGAATCCCTCTTTTGAGGGAGTTTACTGTGTGATTTCACTGTTGGGCACACACACACGCCATCATTGAGTCCTTGCCACACTGTGTCCCTTACAAAGCGACAGGAACAGACCGATTTTCTAGAATAACTGTAGCTGCAGGTTACCCTCATGAACTCTCGCTCCATTCGGTGAAGGGTTGGTCAACAGGGTTTCTGTCCAGTATAATTCCTGTCTAATTACACACAGACACGCTCATGTGCACATCAATCTCTAGGAAAAAAACACGAGCATCTCCAGCCAGCCGCAGCAGTCCAGCTGTTGATATCCTTGTTGCCACTTAGACCTGGTCTCTGTCTGCCTACAGTGTGAGGCAGCGAGCCATCTGCAAGTTAATGAGCGGTTTGTGTACACGTGAGACGCCTCAACTCCTAGTCAAAGATGAGCCTTGTTTTCTGTCTTAAAATTTTTTGCTAAATTTTAAATGTTTGAGGTGCCCCTGTGTGTGTGTGTGTGTGTGTGTGTGTGTGCTTTTCGGCTGCCTGTGTGCCGACCGTCTCTGCACAGTTTGTCTTGCTGCGAAGCAAATCGATACTGAAGGCAGTGAGTACACGTGGAAGAACAGCAGGTGCATCAATAAGCTGATTTATTGCTGCAGAGGTGAGGATTTTCATGATAAGGTGAATGGACATGTATACTGGATTCATAAGATATTAATGTCCCTGTCCCATACTCTAATAGGGAAGACATGCTGTTGAGGCTGCCCCTGATATCAGCAGACCTCTGACCGAGGCTGGAGATAAAGCAGAGAGATGCTCTGACAGGCGAGCAGATAACAGCCTTGTTTCTGTTTGTTTTTCCGTCTATCTGCACTGAAAATGCCAAAGAATTTAGTACAGGCAGGTGATTTAAATGCAGCCCCGTCCGGCATCCGGTTCATCGCAGCCGGTACCTGATGGAGCGTAGAGAGGCACAGTTCTGCAAATGTGACAGCTGGATCGACGCCACTTAACGGAGGAAAAGTGTCTCACAGCAGAATATTTCCAGACACTCTGATGCCAGGCTGGGAGGCACGCGAGTAAATATTTAGTTCCAGTAATTTGCGTCCCACCCGTGACAAACGCATCGCGCTACCACAGCACAAGGTGAAATTATTTCAGACAGCCCGCTTTTCATACGTTAAATACATCTCCCACATGCCCTGTGGGCTAATTCAGGCTGCAGAAGTGTAGGATGGAGACGACTTTGACGAGCAGGAGCAGCTTGGCATTTCTGTAACCAGACACCCAATTATTCAATCGGAGGTCAGGGAGCTTTTCCACAATTCACATCAATAGACAGTCAAACGCTGTCCGACATTTGCCTTTTTTACAGCGAGGTCCTCAATAAAACAGCATCCAGCTGAAACAGATACAACCATCAACCATCACTGTCAATAATCCTGGATACATAACACCAGCCTGAGAACAGTGTGATCAATTTTTATCGTGCTGTCTGTGGTGGTCAACGGAGCCATCAGGTAAGCTGTTGCTGATGTACAAACCTCTCAGTTAACACAAGCCACTGCAGAGACAGAGAGAGAGCTTTGAGAAGAGCTTCTGACTGTGTGAAACCCACATTAATGGCAGACAGAGATGTCTGAGAGTCAGTCTGAGGTCAAACAGAGCTTATACAAAGTGCTTTCCGATCACATCGGAAACGTATTTATAGTTTTTCCAAACAGCCACACGGGAGGGTGAAATAAAAGAGAGGAGACTCGATTTTATAGGAATATGAGGATACTTTATGAGACATCGTGGGGGTGATGGCACACATTTTGAGACTGGACGACGTGTGCTCTCGGATGTACCCGGATGTAGTCACATGAACAGAGAGCCAGAGAGAGAAGTTTAAACCCTCACTCCTCTTAGTTCCAGAAGAGAGTATACTGGCACCTTAATAATGGAAATCTGCTTTGAGAGAAGGGGGTAATTTATGTATCATTTTATAAAACTCTCTTTAATGGGGAATCACACAAAATAATACATAACGATTTATATATCAAAAGTACCTCAAAATTGTGCTTTTTTTTTAGATTGTACGCGCAGATAGTGAAAGGAACAGGGGACTAGGTGCTCACTGACATGCTTCACACAAAGACTTATCGACCTGTAACAGACTGATGACAGAGACATCTCTGAGCTGGTTGAGAAGCTGCTGCAGAGCCGTCGGACACGGTCTGCTCTGATCATGTGTATTAATGATCTGCTTCATATTGTCGAAGATTGAAGATGAAAAAAATTACAACAATTATCAAATGAGTTTGGTTTGAAAATGAAGCAGGCATGTCAACACTCAGTCAGTCAGTTCTTCAAAACGTTCTCTGGTTAAACCTTAAAACTCTCAAATTCATTTCTTTCTTATTGAAATACGGAATGGCTGCTGCTCCCATGTGTAGTCCGTGTATTTAATACCTAGACTCGAAAAAGTAGCACCATATATTTTAAAATAGCGCCGACAATCCACTGTTATTACAGTGTCTTCGCTCTGTTTGCTTTGTCCCTGCAGACTGCTTTATCCCTGCAGACTGCTTTATCCCTGTGTGAAATGTGGAGCATTTCACCCACCTACTCAACCACATACGAACAGAGAGCTCCAAACTCAGGCTGAATTCACTCAAATAAACTATGTGAAAATCATCAACTCCTCCACTGTGTCTAGCAAATTAAAACCCTGAAGAGACGTACAGAGCCCGACTTTAGATGGATTGTTTGATTTCCCCGATGTTCAGCGCGTTTAAGTTCATAACAAACTCTGCAGCTGTAAACTTCACTGCTCCCCGGATGCTGACTTTTCAGAGGAGCTCTTAACGAGGACGAAAGTGCACCTATGTGCGAAAGCAAATGTTGACCTTTGGCTTTGGTTTTCAGACATGGCGAAATGGTGGTGTCTGCATTAAGCCATCTCCTTCTGTTAGCTGTGTGAGGGGCAGGCATGCATGCCCTACAGCTGATAACAATAAAAGCTGCATTAATAAATGAGAACCGGAGCCATTTTCACCCTCTTCTCTACAGATACCACATCTAAACAAACCCTGCACATCTGGTGCTGATGATTCTAAAGGGTAGAGAATCCCAAGAGAGGAAGCAACACATTTTTTTCGATCCATTTGTTTCTGGTTTTTATTCTATTTCTAGACAAAGGGGGTTATACGAATGAAGCATCTTTTAAGGTCAAGCTTCCTTTTATTCCCCCCACTCTCTCTCTTTCTTTAATCCTCTCTCCCTCCCACTTTCCCTCTGTCTAACCATCTCTTTGTCTCGCTGCTGAAGTGTGAAATGGATCTCTCCTGATCTGAGCACCTGGTTTCCAAGGGAACCAAGGGAGTCATTTGAGTCAGGTTTGCAGTGAAGTTGGTGCTGGCTGCTGTACAGACAGTGGGGACTAATGAGTGTCATGTGGGTGATGCGCCCGGGGGCAGCCGGAATTAACTCAGGAGTCGGAAAACAAGACACTCTCAAATGTGACACGTGGGGATCTGGACATCTGAAACGAAAAGCAAACATCAGCTGCGTAAAGAAATCCGACACTTGACACACGATATTTCACTCCACTGTAATGCAGTCGCCGTCAGACAACTGTCAAACTGGAGAGTGAAGCAGTAGCCTCTGGACAAGGGGGTAAACTTTTCCTCTGGAACAGCATCAATAAATTATGGGCATTCATGAGTAAGATTAAGAATTCATGCCAGCTGGCTTTTGGTTCATGGATAGTAGGGCACCAGCCTGCTCCTGTCGGTCCAGCCTGTCTTTGTCTGTTTGGGTAAATGTAGAGTGCTAGGGTAACGTTCAACCAAGGAGGACAAAGGACAGTTGTTAAATTTGTGGAATTGTGAATTGAAGCTGGGGTCAATAAATCAGTCAATAAATCAATGGCTTCGACACGTACAAGAAAAAAATAAAACAGTATGTGTGTCTGTTGCAGGCCTCCAATAAACACATCCAATCATCTGTCTGTCAACCTACAGTATGTACCTCCCTCTGCCCACGCACTCAACATGCATGATGGGAGTATGTATTAATACAGCCATTAGCAAGCAAGTTGCATAAGAATGAAAGAGGAAGTGGAGCCAAAATATACTAACATTGTAGCCTGACAGCTGTTCAGTGCAATCAATGGTTAAGTTGTTGTTTATGTTCATTATGATAACACTGAGTTTCCTTACATATGAGTGAGGCCGTTGGGAGTGGTTGGTGATGATGCTGATGTGCTGCACTCACGGTAGCTACTGCGCCTGCTCTTCAGCAGTGAACTCAGCTAACTCAGCAGCACCAAACACACAGCCCCCGAGCGAAAAAAGAAAGCTGCTCGGTCAGTGACTGACCGTCATTCAGCAGCGAACCTAGTTACGCTAAAGCACACAGCCCCCGAGCCAAAGAAAAGACCCGCTGTGGAGGGAAAAGACTTGCGCAGTGGCTAATGTTAGCACAAAGCACACAGCCCCTAAGCCAAGCTAATCCTGTTAGCACAAAACAAACACTGATAACAGTAAGGAGTAGCTATCATGCTGGGCAGTCTTTTCTGACAGAGTTAAGTTTGTCTCAGCTTTTTTGCTCGTGTTTATGTCATTGTGGCATTTTTCACATTTAACCGAGCAGTTTATTTATATATTCGTTAGACTCAAAATGCTAAGAGAGCTCAATGATTGCAGCTATCATCTGGAGGAAAGCATGAAGGATTATTTTAGGTTACACTTTTAAATTCTTACAAACCCTATCTTTAAGGACATGGAAGAATCAAGCCATGTCTTCAGACCTTGCGTCAGGACTATATATATTTTGAAACACTGCACATTATAATTGAATGTCAGGAAATCAAAAGCTTTTCAGTATAAAATTCTTTAAAGCAGCATTAAATGCTATTACCTCCTTTAACATAGAACAAGCTGAAAACACAACCAATACATTATGACTCTACCCAATTGTTATGATGGATGTCCTCACCCTAACCCGACCCCTGAGGAAAGTATTTGGCTCGTAAGCTGCTAAATGCTAAATTATGTTCAGCAGCTCAACTGTTTGACGCTGAGCAGTTAATGTACAGTGTGTTTATCAGACCATTTTTCTCCAAAAACAGCTGCTTGCTGCAGGAAAAAAATGTGGATGAGAGCAGTGACAGTGAACAGTAAAGGCTGTAAAACCAAAACAACGACCCGAAAGACACTAAAACTCTCCACAAAGCTAAAGAGATCTGGATGAATAATTCTCTATGGGTTCATCATTACGAGCAACTCCTTTCAATTTACACATTTGGCCAACTTTAAATATTAAAAAAAAAAGATTTGTGCAGCTTTTAACATATTAAACCTTAATGTTTATTTACTTGTTTGAATGTATAATAGTATATGTGGTAGTGATAGTGGTTATGGTGATGGTTTTGGTAGCAGGGCAACATTGAAACTGGTGGGTTAGACGAGGGGGGAGGCAAGTGCATTGTGTTGTTCTTTCACAACAAGTCAAAATAATATTAAATGATTCAGACCCCTGCCTTTTATGCCATTATCTGATTTCACCTGGGAATAAATTATTCAATATCGGATGAGATGCTTCTTCTCTTCCATGGCTCGGATGCTTAAATTCTTCCAGTCAGCCACAGTCTTCTGTATGTTGACAGTCTTAAATTAAATTACACTCAGTCAGCGTGTCTCATTTGAAAATACCATAAGTGCCGCACTCGTCTTATTGTCTGAACGGATACATTACCAGACAGGAGCTGGAGGAGCTCACAGGGATCTATTCTATATCATCTTAGTGTGTGTGTGTGTGTGTGTGTGTGTGTGTGTGTGTGTGTGTGTGTGTGTGTGTGTGTGTGTTTGACTGTGGTACCTCAAAATCCCTTTGCATATACCTCAATGTCTTTTAGTAAGTACTTGAAACCAGATAGTAAAAACGGTACAACAATATGTCTTGTGTGTATAATAATGTATTATGAAACATAAATAAGGATGCAGGCATTCCAGGCTCCTCTAACATTAAAAATAACATCCACTCTTAAATTGAATAATTCCGCAATTACAGCAGAGAGACAACAAAAACAATTAGTTGTGTAATCACAAGGCACTGTGCAAACCATAATCAGTAATAACAACACTGTCCTGCCATTTTAAACTCTGGCATGAGAACAAAATGTTTTCCAAATCCTGTTGCTCATTTGTGCAGCAGTGCTGTCCTCCAGCATTTAGCAGCAGCTGGGGGTGAGGAGTTTCTCTTCCAAAAACAGACAGAAGAGACTGAGTGTCGGGACGCAATCCCCAGAGTCAGTGTTGGCAACGCAAACCACAGTTATCCTTGGCTGGGCCTGTGGTGTGGTTTGGTTTAGACACAGAAAACAACTTGGTTAGGTTCGGAAAAGATCGTGATCCAGCTTAAAATACCTGCTTTGGTCAAAACAAACATGGAAATCCAGTATTTCACACTTATGTAAGTGTGTAACTCCACCACCATCCCCTCCACCTCACGAAATGACAGTCAGGTCATAAACAAGTAATGGAAACGGTATCAGTGGTTCAGACCAAAGATTCATGGTGTAAAAGAAACCGTTTGCAGGGGGAAAGTTTTAGCAGTGTGAACCGAATCGCTGCAGCTCGACTGCTCGGCCAGCTGATGGTGCCGCCTGCGACTCAGCCCGTCACCTCACCGGTGGCTGGTTTTAGAATGTAAGGTTTGTAATCACTGTTATCAGCGTCGGCTGCTTAATTGACAACTTCGCTGCGCGTCCTCCACTCTGCTCACATCCACAGCCACTTTCCACCACTCGCCCTCCAACACTCAACCACGCCTCTCCGCCGCTCTTTTCTCTACCGCCATTTCATTATTACGCGGAATGCAAATGTATGTAGCAGCTGGCTCACTATCACTGTGCTCATTCATATTTTAAGGCGCTCCAAATGATATCAGGCTATGAAAAAAAAGCCTGAGAAGCCGACAGTGGACACTGAAGAGCAGAGTCTTTGCAAAATGAGATGATACCCCGTCTCGTCCAGTTTTGAAGAAAGTTTTGAAGTCTTTTGTCTGAACAATAATGTTGCAGTAGACTTGGCTGTATTGATACATGATATATATATCTCGACGTTTTAAAATCTCCTTCAAAAAGCCCTTCATAAGTGCTAGGACAGGGCATTAAAAATCTAATCTCCAATTGTTTTTTGACCAAATACATCATTTAATATTGCAGGGATGACAACTGTTGCTTTGACAATGTATTAAAACTGAGAGTTTTGATAAATAACAGCATTAATGTGAATACAAAGCATGTAGAAGAGTCTGGTTTGTTCAGAAAAGTACATTTAAAAAACACTTTAAAACCAGGGAATGACGACACTCAAGCCATATCAGGATATAATCATATCCAAAAATCCAAGGTGACATATCGTATCAGTTCACGACGAGGAAAACTGAATTTGTTTGACATTTGCAGCCTGGTTGATTAGACACACACACACACACACACACAAACACACAAACACACATTCATAAGCCTGTGATCTGGCTACTCCAAACTTTCATCTGTCCTTTTCATCCCAACAAAGGGAACCATAGCAAAGGGGCTTAGTGTATACGCTATGTTGTGCTGCCATATTTGAAAGTGTGTTGATACCCTGGGCCCTGGGTGTCCGTTCCTGAAGTCGATCATTTGAAATAAACCACAGAAACAGACGGGGAGGGAATCCGTCTCAATCCGCATGGAATAAATAAATATTTGAACGTGGAGCTTCAGAGATCAAGAGTCTGCAGGGGAAGAGATTCATAAAATGGAGGAATGTGCGTTGCTGTGGAAAAAAAGGAGCAAAACGTGAAGTTATCAGTAGATATTTTCTGGGCTTTGTGAGTCTTTTAACTGGCCTTTGTGAGAATTAATAACATGCTGTACTGAGTGTGTGCGAAAGGGGGAGGGAGATGAGAGAAGTAGATATGAGGTGGCGTTAACTCGTGCTGACACTCTCAAGAGGAAAAAAAAAAGGGCAAGAGGAAGCAAAAAGAAATGTGATTTACCGGACACACTACAGCATCTTCTAATCATCAGAGGAACTGTGGAGCACACAACAACATTACCGAAGTTGACTCATTTGAGAAGGGCTCGACTCAAAGTAACCCTCGCTTCGTTTAAAAAAAGAAAGAAAGAAAAGAAACATCTTTCCCTCAAAATGTCCCTGAAAATTAAATCCATTCCAAGCTTAAAAGGAAAGATAAGAGACCTATTATCCTTTCAGAGTAATTATGTGCAGTCCAAATGGATAGAGCAAGATGGAGTTTTAAAGGAGGGTGGGAAAAAACAGCAAAAACATTCAAATTAAGACGTAATAACGTACTGCAGATTTTTTTTTTTTTTCCCAAGGCGGATGTGCTGCAGGTCTAAAAATCTCTCCCATTTCGTAACGGTTCTTTTTATACCGCGTGAGTCACCTTTGATCCCCTCGGTCTGGATGAGTACCCTGCTGCTACCTACCCCCGGTACAGTAACAAAGAAGATGCAATGATGAGTGTTAATGTGAGTATTAAGGTGACAAAACATTTTTTCCGTGTCCGCCGTCGAAGCATCACAACCGGCAACAATGTGGGGGGGCCCGTCTGCATCGTTGGCTCAACAAAAGAGGCTGACAGTGATGGCACATCGGATAAAGAGTGCTCTTCCCAGGCCTGTAATGATTGTCCTAATGAAGACAGCAGCGTGTCTTAATGGAGAAGACGATGAGATAGCCTCAATTTATTCACTTATATCTTTGGATTCGAGCTGGATAAAGAGGAGAGGAGTGCAACGCATCGCTCAACTCCATTAAAGATCCTCCACTCCACGGGGCTGGAGTTCAGATCTCAGATGAGCTCCTCCAGCCGCGTGGCGCTTCCTGTGCTTCGATGTCTTCGTCTCTCTCCCCCCCATGTCTCCACATCATTAAAAGAGTAGACGCACGGGCTGGAGTTCTCATTTGAAACTGATATTACCAGCGAAGCAAGGTCACTACCGAGGTTGTGGTGCGGGAGTGTGTTTTTTTTCCTGAGCTCATCCATCCAACAGGAAACCTTTTTTTGTTTCAAAGTGTGCCTGCCAGAAATCAAGGCTGTATGAAAATCAGTATTGTGTTGCGTTCTGCACACGTGTGCGTTCGCTTCGTTTTCAAGTCTGACATCCAATTTCCTCTCAGTGATCAAAAGAGAGCTCGTACTCCCCCTCTTTTTGTCTGATGTGAACATGGTTAAGGATCTGCTGTGGAGCTGCTGTCGACGCTGCACTCCTGCTTTCATAAATGTATGAACAGGGTGCGAAAAAATAAACACTTTAGAGTTGAAATATTAAAATGTACTGACTGCATCGAGACACAAGAAAGAGACCTTCACACAGTGGGTAAAAAGGAAACTGGAAAACAGTAAAAAAAAAACAAAAAAAAAACACAGGTGAGGTTCTGAAGGCGACTTTTCCACTTTGGCAAATATCAAACTTAATTTCATCCGGCCCATGCAACAATTATGTTGAGTGAAGTCTGACACACTCAGCGCGGAGCCACACACTCAACAATCAACAGCACTTACGCAACTCGCTTTATTGTCAAGCTGTTCTCGCCCCTTACCGGCAAACATGAGTTTATTTCTGTGGAGCACATTTCAACATAAATTGTGGCATGACTGCCAGGAGCTCCGTTACGTAAACCCTGAAGTGGATCGTGTGTCTGCACGCCATTACATCACTTCACAGTGTTCCCTGTGGCCTCATACTGAGCACAGTTTAAACTCAGCGAGTTGACAGAGGCAATTAACACCCACCCTCTGCCTTTCTTCTCTCTTTTTTTGGCTGCCAAAACTTTTATCTTTGGCTCAGAACTAAAAAAAAAAAACCAACAAAAAAAAACAAAAAACGATGATTTCATCCCTGAAACAAAAAGCAGAAGTTGTTTTCACAGACCGCTCAGTGACAACAGGACACCACCCTCAGGGGCTTGTTATGGTATAGATGCTACACCTGTGGGCTGAGGTTACAATAGGCGTTCATTAAATATGTAGGAAGAAGTTTAGAAGTTGTTGCATACATTCAAACTGCAGCACTGAAACATTTATAGTCAACACACCCATTCGAAGACAAACAAAAACTGATGAACGCTCCCAAGAAATCTTTTCTTTATCTTGTTAAAATCAGCTGCTTCCACTGCTGCTGCTGCTGCTGCTCCTCCTGCATTAGCTCGCACACAAACACAATGATGATCTGAGTACAGCTCGCCTCAAGTCCTACCTGGTCCGGCTGCTGCTGCTGCTGCTGCTGCTGAGTCGCTTTCACCGGCCCATTCGCATCTTTTCCAGAAGTCATGACGGTAAAAAATAAAAGAGCGGAGAAGGAGGGAGGAGAGAGGAGAGAGGAGTGCACCGGCGTCCGCCGCTGACAGGTGCAGAAAAATGAAGCTGAGAGAGACGCAGAGAGAGGGCGACACAGAGAGAGAGGGAGGGAGAGAGAGAGAGAGAGAGAGAGAGAGAGAGAGAGAGGAGAGAGAGGAGAGAGTGAGAGAGAGGAGAGAGAGGAGAGAGTGAGAGAGAGAGAGAGAGGAGAGAGTGAGGGTGAAAGAGAGGGAGAGAAGAGGGAGACAGTGAGGGAGGGAGGGAGGGAGAGAGAGAGAGAGAGGGAGAGAGAGAGAGAGAGAGAGAGAGAGGCGTATGAATTGTTCAAGGGTATCCAGTGATTTGCTGAAACAATGGAGAGACCGTGTGGGTGCAGACAGCGCAGGGTTCAGCTGATGTGCAGGAAACCGTGGACCGGCTCGAGCATGTGGGAGGTTCAGTTTGTCTCTCAGAGCGCCGCTGTCACCACAACACAGCTCGATGGATCCGGAGACTCTCACCTACACCTGAGTTCTACCCCAATTCCTAATATTTATGTGGCAGGTTTGGAAACAGGTTGAGCACAAACTGGAGGCTGAGACATCCTTTCACCAGTAAAAACAAGCGTCAAAGTAATTTTTTTTTCCCCAACATCAAAAACTGTTGGGCAATATATCGATTCAATATCACTATATGGGACTATATAACATCTTAAACTCTAGCTAAATGGGCATATGGCATACGTTGGTCTTGTCCTGGTTTGACACCTGTAATACAGTAAAGTGATGTAACGTCCTTGTACTGTTCTACCTCTTCTAATCATCCATATTGGCCTATCACAGATCTATCAGATCACAGAACCAGCGGAGTGTTGGTCTTGTTTAGACAGCTTGCAGAGGAGTTTTAGCTTTAGCTTGCTAGAGTAGAGAATGGAGTATCATTATTAAATCACGGCTGGAAATTTTAAGCAGGAATTTCAAATATGTTGCTTGGGAATTATCACTGACTTACATTGACATTTCATTACCGGCAAAATGAAGTGTTACACAAATCTTTGTCACTAGTGAATATAAAAACAGTCATCCCTACAATAATGTTATCGAGGCATTTAGTCAAAAATATTGTGTGATTTTGTCGACCCAGTCCTCGCATCACTGAAGTGCCTTTGAGGAGATTTCGAGATCTAAATCTAAATATTATGTGTAGCGATCTGGTGGATATTGGGAGATGAAATAATACAGGAATTTTCATCTGATAACATTTGTAGGGGAGTTTGTTCTGTGGAGCCGGCCCTGCTTCATTTGATGAACTGATCAAAAATGATTCACTGTGCACGCAGAGCCTGCATTGCCAATGACAAGAGACAAACCCCCATGCATCCAAGCACCCTCGGACTAAATTATGTAATATTAGACAGCCTTGTCTTGTGGTATTAGTCATGGAAAATGAGAGAATGAGTGTGGGTTTCCCTTTTTGTATCACGCAGCATAAAAAAAGTTGATGTTTTTTGAGTATTTGAGATTTGCCTTACTTGACATCGCACATCCTGTGATGATATTGTCCATGTGCACGTTGTGATGTTGTTGCTGAATCTGTATATAGTGACAGGCCTAACAGCAATACAGCCTAAAAATACTGCGTTATGATTTTAAGGCCATTTCTCCAGGCCCTCACCTAAAACCTATAAAGAAACTAGACCTGAATCAGAGAATGAAGCCAAAAAGGAAGCAAACATTGAAGTAAAGTGACATCATTAACCAAACTGCAGCTCCACGTGGTGCAGACGTCTTCTCTGAATTCCTTTAAAAACTGCGGAGCTTCACCTGGTTCCATTTCCATTTTCCCCATCCTCCGTGATATAAAGGAGAGCTCAAGGTTTCGTCCTTCCACCTGGACCTATATTTAGTCGTACCAGGCTCCACTTCCCCGCCGCTCAGCTCCCGAGCTCACAGCCACTGATAATACGGAGACCTGTCAGTTTGGATCAGATCACGGTGGGCACTCATTACTGGCAAGTCCATTACACAGGAAATGGAAACAGGAATCAATGCAAGTGGAGCAAAATACTTTCGGGTATCAGTGCAGTTCTGATTTTTGGTCATGTATTACTTAAGTTGGAGTTAACATACTCCATGCACAGCAGTTTGGGGGGAGGGGCTGGGAAGATTTGCATATGTGTCTATATCCATAAAAATCATATTGACTCTACTATATTGTGCCAGCGCTGCTGTATTGTCTGCCAATAAAACAAAGGGGTTGCTGCTGGCCCGGCTCTCGAGAAGCAGTGCTACCGTCCTCCCACATACAGCAGAAATAGTTCCAGTTCGTAACAAAAACATTGTTTGTGCTGCATCTCTCTCACCGTGTGTCACATCTCTGCGCACACACGATCCACACTCTTGTTAGCACAGCTTGTCTGCCTATTTGTGTTGCACGCACACACGCACGCACACACACAGAGCGCTGTGTTTCTGGAGAGAGCGTTTCTTCAGAAGTCATGCACAGTCTCTGCAGAGCTCCTGGCCTTTTGAACCAGTCATCTGTTGGAAGGGAAAGGAACTGAACAATCGCGGATAAGGCAGAAAGAAAGAAGGGAAGAAAGGAAGAAAGAAAGAGAGAAAGTCCGGGATGTGAGTCACCGCCGGCGGAGAGGAGGATGTGTTTGGCATCAGCACGAGGGAAACGATCCCTTGTTACCTTAATGTATTCCTTGTAATGCGTGGCTGTACCTTTATTGCCATATGAAGGGGGAATTATTGTTTCGGTGATGATGCATTCTCTCTGAGGCGTTTGTGGATCTATAAATTAACAGGAAAGTAGAGAGAAGAAATCTCATCTTCAGGCTAAAATTGTCCATTTAGCTTGAAATGAGAGATGATTATAATAAACGATGCAGTAAATCAGGCACTGTTTTGATTGCTCCAGGAAATTAAACACCAATGAATCTCATTCTCAGATTACATCTTTGTTTATTACACTCCTGCAAAAATTATGAACATGACGATATAAGATCACACAGTCAGATTAGGAACGTAGTAATTATTATCAGTCTAGGTTACACTCAGAAAAAGGCTAATTATAATTACATTTTGAGGGCTTTAGCACCTCCATTTTTGAAAGATTTCTTCAGATTATAAAATCTTTGAGCAACCTTTTTGCTCTCATCATAATCATCATCATCATCATCAACTTAGGGTCAAGTGCACATCATAAAATAGTTTAATAAATCCTCCAAGAATTAACTCTTGCAGGTCCCCTTAAATCCTCCTGTGTGTCAAAAAGTCTGTTTTTTTAGATGTTAGGAACTACATTATGTTTCCAGCCAATGTTTGAATCAAATTAGAACGTTGTGCCATTGAAAGAAATCCTGAATCACAGGAGCGGAAGTACACATGCAGCAACCTGCCGAGTTGGTATCTGCCATTGTTGCAGCAGCACAATCTCTTTTTCGGTAATGTCACAGCTTCATAACTGAGAGGGAAAGACCAGCAAGCTCCACACACTGGAGAAGTTATCCTTTCAAACACATATTCAACGATGTGAAAAAATCTATTTTTTAACGCAATCCAAGTGTTTTCGTTGCCTAGATTTAACCAAACACTGACAGAAAGCAGAAAATACATGGAAAATAATAAGTGAACACAATAAAAACAGCCCATATTCCAAACAGGACAAAAGAAACAGTCTTCTAAATGAGTGTCCCACACCTACAACCCACTCCACAGCAACCACTACAGCTGACCTCACACATCAGATCTGCTGGCAGCAATAACTTATTAACAGTCCACTGTTCAGGATTTAGTAGCATCTAGCTGTGAGGTTGCAAATTACAACCAACTAAACACCCCTCGTCTAGAAGCAGCATTTGGTTTGTTAATATCAAACTCCATTACTACCAACAGATCTGACTTTCATGCAACATCTACTGCTTGTCTGTCCGTCCTGGCAGAGAGATTCCTCCTCTGTGGCTTCTAGTCTAAGGACAGAGGACGCTGTTCACTGCTGCAATGTGCTGGTAATTTTGGGCCATATAAATAAAATTGACTTGATTTGATTCAATGCACCTAGTTTCTACACACTGGACCTTTAAGCAAAAAGCATCTGCTAATTGCCCTAAAATGAAAATGTAAGACACACATATAGAAACACACGCATGTCAGTGGCAGGATGAGTGGACTTTCACACACACTCCAACCACCACATTTTGCAGCGCTGTCACCGTGCAGCTCCTCTCATGGCCTGAGGGAGCTGCACGACCCGCTCACTGCCTGGACTCATTCAGCACCACCACTGTGGACAGCTCCTCTGACTCATGAGACTGTTTACCTCTCACCAGAACACATCCAAATCATCCGACTCGCGCATAAAACAAGTGTAAATGGGCCTGTGTCGCACAGATAGCACAATAAAACAAGAAAAAAACAGCTCTGAAATAAGTGAATTTCCCGCAATTCAAGATTACAGTTTAATCCTCCAAATGTGTGACAGTCTCTCCTACTCTCCCTATTGTCTGTTCACACTCGCGCTAATGTGCTTTTCTCCAGTTGCTCGGTGGCAGATTAAAACTCACCTCGCTCCCGATAATTAGCTGCATGGAAACGTGAACAAAGTTTTTGAGAGGAGCAAAAGGCAACAAGACAGCGTTTTTTACAAGATAAATGCCGCATTAAACAAAAAAAGCAAACACGGGGAGAGCTTAAGAGACAAGCCGAGCATTAACAAACACGAGGAGAAAAACTTAAACGCAGCAAGGGGGTGCGAAGATTGATCATCACGACACGATGCATGTGGCCTCCTGCCGACAATTACCTTCCTCAGCAAACAGCAGACGATCAGGCTTAACTGGAGAAGCAAAAAAAAAACCAACAAAAAAAAAAAAAACGCAGGCATGTGGGGTCAGAGCGTGGCGGCAGAGCCTCTGTTTTTACAACACATGCTCTCCTGTAAAGCACATTTTTATCAGCTAATTGACATCATTTTCATTTATACTCCGTTTCATCATCTGGCGGGTTTTTATGTGCTGTCTGAGGCGGCCTCTCTAGGCAGCACCTGTCAAATAAATCCTGCCTTCCAAGGCCCTTAAACAAGCAGTGAAAGTGCTGTGATGTTGGAGTTGTCTTCTTTTCTTCTTCGCTCTTTCCAGGGGACCAACAAACAGTCATTTATTCAACTGTCAATAAAAAGAATGTCTTCGTCTGCATGCTAGCTCCCCCCAGTGATCACTCGCTGTCTGACATCTTAACACCGGTCAGAGAGAAATCAATTTTCCATAAACCTCGCTTTCTCTTTTAATTGTTTGTTCTTGGGGGCTTGTGTTTATTTTATTAGGAAAAACCCAGATGCAAATTACACTTTATTATGAAGACATTAACTGCAGCTCGGTGCGGCTGTGCGGTTATTGATGGAAAAAAAAACAAAACAAATAATTTCCCCTGGAAAAACAGCAGGAAATCGTTTTTGTTGGATGGAGAATATGAAAAACTGAAACCACCAAGGATCCCCACCTACAGCCATGGCCATCAGTCCCCTGTCGGAAAAGAAAGAGGGAGAAAAGCGAGAGTGACAGAGGGACGAGGACGCCTAACAAAGGCCGGGGGCAGTTTTGTTTGATAACTGATCATTATCAGCTTCTCTCTCTCCACAGTCCAAACAGCAGAGCAGAAAGCCTCACACAGCCGCAGCCACTTAAAGCCTACAATGCCAGGCAGCACACCATTATCCGCCATGTTTTTGTATGAATGCATCCATGGGTTTTTTTTTTTTCCCTGTGTGATAACGCCACTGCGATGAGCAAGGGATGCACAAAATGTCATCAACCATCAACACCAGTGCAAATCTAATGCAAAGCTTTACAACAGATTTGCTACGAACTCGACAATTGCGATGCCAATAATTTCCCCCATTTAGACCAAACTGTCAGAGAGGAGTGAAGTCAACTGCACGGTGCTTTTTATTATTGTAGTGCCGCTGTTAATGCTTCATCCATTATTAATCTGCAGCCCACGTATTTGGACTTGACTTCTAATGGTCAATAGCAGGTACAAACGGTCAGCATGTTAAAATTTGACCTTTTCACATGCAGAATTTTGTGTGTTTATACTTGGCAGGGAAAAGACTTCTTGGCATAGATTCAGCAACCACTGAGGACACTGAGGTCGCTCAGGCTTCAGTACTTCTCCTGGGAATTTAAAGGATTTTCCCAACCTAAGACAATCACACTTGGATTAAAATAACACCAACATGGCAGGCACAGTATATAATCGGCTGGTTCCAGTGTTTTTATCCTCCATTTTTATGGACTATTTTCTTTAAAAGGTGCAACGTGTAAGATTTTAGTTGAAAAGACTAAAGACATCTCAGTTCTGACGACATGATGATACACATATCTCTACTGAATTTAGTATGCTAACAAGCTAGCTCTGGCCAAAGGACCCATGCTAGCTTTGTAAACACTAACACTTGGTCTCCGAGCTGCAAGTCGCCTGCTAGCTGCACAGCTAACTGAGCTTGTTAAGCCACTTTACCCTCAGATTAACCTGGTCTCTACTGACTATACCAAATTTACAAAGGTTTTAAAAACTGTAATTATATTATTGATAATCCTGTTAGAAACATGTTCCATTACTCCTAATGATCGAAACCTGTTTCAGTCAGCATTTTTCTGCAAAAGCAATGCAACATTTTAACATCCGGTAATTATCTCTCTACAGTGAACAGTCACTTTTGTCGGCAGTGGCAGACTCCAGCCTTCCTGACCTGGATTCAGATTACCCACCTAAACACGAAGGATTCACACGAAAACAATGCGTGCATAAAACAGCCTCAGCATTTACTGTTCCCTCTCCTAATAGCCGTATCAGAGCGACAGTATAATTGAATTACTGCTAATGCAAAAAGAGAACCTCACTGCTGCTCCTTCACATTAAAAGCATTTAACCGGCTGAGTGTGGGATGGCTTTTATTGTTAAAGCAGTCACAAGAAATGTGTATTTCTTGCGTATGTATTTGTCCCTGTGATGACTGTAAACCTGATTACTATATATTCTTTTGGGTGAGGGAAGAAGAGTCTCAGACTTCCCAACTCCTCAGCAAGACAACCAGCTTTACTGTGACCCGCTATTTGGAAAGATACTTCCAGCGTTCATGGCATGAAATCAGATCAAGGCTGTGATCAGTATTGATTAACTTATTATTTAAAGTCAGTTTGTTGGGTTGCACTGTAAACAGATACACTGGTTGTCATTTTGTTGTACCCGTGTCTGACAGAGTGGCTGCACAGTGACTGTTTGATTGAGATTTTTCTTTCCAGAGTCTGGTCAACACTTTGAGGGTTGGAGTATGTAGGCTATGTGTTGGGGGATTTGTGCCTCTGCATTTCTAATCTTTTGGCTGCAGCCCCGCTTCTCAGAACTGAACCGACGCCGGCGAAACTCAAAATAAGTTAATAAAACCTGCAAAACACAATAAATTAAACAGTCTGCACGTAATTTTAACTTGTCCTCGTGCACAATGCCGATAAAATCCTATCAATCAACGATGGCTGCTGATTTAAACAGGCTGTTTCCGTTCAGCTGCGGTACCAGCTGTCAGCCCGGCCAACTCAATCATCAGTCACGTCGCCATCGCCCTCTGGCCTGCCATGACTCCTTCAGCGGTCCGACTGTCAGCACACCTGCCTCGCTTAGTGTAAATACTGCTGTTTGCATCCCCACTCCCGTCTGCCGTGCCACAGCTGTAAATCACAGGTTAAGGATGGAGGCCCGGCATGTGGGCAGTGCTGCACAGTTTATCTCGGATCATTACTGCACTTAAAGGTCATGAATTCGCACCCTGTTGAAAACACGCCTACGTGTGTCGCGGAGTGATAAAAAGGCGAGAGAAGTTTTCAGACTGCAGGCGGAGGCGGTTTTTCACTGTCTGGACATTGCAGAGGGGTAATTAACAAGTCCACAAGTCTTTAATCAGACTCATTATTGGGCTTCTACCGAGAGACGACTTTCAGGGGGGAAACAATTAATCTACCATTGTCTTGTCTGGGATTGTTTAGGCACACACATATACACACACACCCCCACAAACACACACACACACACACACACACACACTCACACACACGTACGGACGCACATTAACTTTGCAGCATTCCCTCGCCTGTGAACCTCACTTCTTGACCCTCTTCTATATTTAAGTGTTTTTCTGGGAGAAGGCTGCCCAGCTGGTCGGCTTACTCGCTATAATAAACAGAAGCAGTTGGTTTTACATTATTCAGCGACACTAAGCCCGAAGGGGGTTCATATCGCATAGTGTGCATACAGATATTAAAGTTCATAAGCATCAAATCAATATTGTTTTACAGCTTGTACCACCGTGCAGTTAGTTGCTGCGTAGCATTTGAAGCCACAGATGCCGTATTCCTTACGCACAGTGGAGTGACTGTATAAATATTACCATTTTTCTACACTTGTTTATTGCCTCCAACCTATAATTACTCTTTTTCTACTGACATTTACATTATATCCAAACATATGAGGCAATGACATCCTCCCCACCACTGACCTGAAGCCCATCCGATGATTAAAGGCAGTCAGGTTTTCAAAACTTAAAACGAGGTGCCGCATTTCTACTCAGTCAAGGCGAATATGACCTCCAGCCAGCTTAAAGGTAAAGTTCACCCCCAAATCGAAAAAAATTTAAGAATAAAAGAATTAATAAAGACTGACACCTCAGATGGATAAATCGCACTGAAGAGGAAGAATTCGCGGGTGAAATGTCCCATTAAGTGTAATCTTTTGCAAGTTTGCACTGACTGTAATTTCCTTTTATGATGGATATTTAAATGGAGTCAGTGTTACCACAGTGTTTGAGCAGCATTCTAAAAAGGGCCCTCTGCACAGAACATCTTTATTATTATTTTAACAGCGTTGTTTAATGTCTGTAGTGAAATAAGACCACAGAGTATGAAATTGGTTGATTTTATGTGCTGCTTTTTCCCTCCCCAGTTTCATTATTCACTTTGCATTATAGCAGTTTCACATAACCTCCTCTGACTGACTCAGGCTTTCCTGTGCCCTCAAAGACGACTGTGTTGCTGTTTGCCCCAATTTCGGAAAAAAAAAAAAACGAAATATTTTCTCCCGCGGACGCCAAGCGACAACATGAAAACCAAAAGCTCTCTGCTGCCTTTCAGAGCTTTCAACCAGAGGCTCTCTCCTGAGGAAAAAAGAGTACCCCACAGAGCAGCACCGAACACACTTCTTTCAGCAAATGCCTCCCAACTCAAACGGTAATAAAAGATCCATACAGATCATTGTCTGACAGCCTCAGGGACCAAAGTGGGAACTCTTCTGAGAGAAAACTGCACCGCTGGAGAAAATAAGTATGAGGGAAGCAGTTTTTGCAGGTCGCCAGTAATGGAGGCTCACGGTGTGGTCCCAGTTTGGCCTTCGCTGAAGATATCAGTCCATTTACAGGAAGTCCAAACCCCAAACCCCTCATTTATTACTAGTGTGAGATTATGCTGACCGTGAACACTCGACCTCCTCCTGCAAGGAAAGTTGAAACGTCGGACACTGATGTGCAATATCACTTCTTATTCTACTCTAGTCTTATTTTTGCTCACTTATTTTACTGATTCAATGTTACTTTGTTGTTGCTCTTATCAGGCGTTAATGTCATCATCACATCACTGTCGGGGCGGGGAACTTAAATGCAGGGGTAATGTCCTGTTGCTGCGTTCCAGGTTACAAGGAGTATAAATGTAGAGAATCTGACAAACTGTGATCATTTCACTTCACTTCACAGCATCCCGACTGGTCAGCAGCTGAAAAGATGATGAATAGCAAAAGTCTGAAGGTAAAACAACTTCAGCGACTTCCTAATTACCACAACCGTTTGATTACATCCAGGGTGATTCTCCTTGAGGTGGGGGAGGTGGTTGTGTGCTAAAGTCAGCTGTGGTCTAACAGAAGGTATCCGGTTATCAGGTACTGTTTAACCTCAATGTGCGGCCCGATGTCCCTCCCTCTGCATTGTCTTTTCAGTTGATGATCAAATCAGGAGGCGGCGAAATGACAGCAACTTGTCAGATTCAAACGTTTATACGACTTTGAACACAGCTGTAAGAGGAAAATGGCCGCCATGCATCACGCACACACTTCCTTCAGGATTAAACTAAAGTGTCACACCTTGCAGAATGTAATATATGAAGGATAACGATGATGCTTAGGAAGGTCAAACATAAACATATATATCATCCGTTATTGATTTTATTCTTTTCTATTTTAGCATTACTGTTCTGCCTTCCTGTTAGACTTGGCTTCCTTGTGTTTGAACTCGACCGTTTGTTCTGTGAATCTGTCTTCTTGCTTTTGCTTGTTTGTCAGAGCACTTTGTAAAATTCTGCTTTTAAAAAAGGTGCTGTATAAATCATTTATTGTTATAATATCATGATATTATTATATATAAAGTGAGAGAGACACGATAGAACAGAGTCTCAGTGCTGACAGGATGAGACCTTTATGGGATGCTGCTAAGCAATGACGATGGTTTTATGTCCACCGAGAGGTCTGAGACAACCCGAGGGACGATCATGATAAATCATTCATCGATTAATTGGCGTTTAGGAACATAACCGATTCAAAATGTTCCTGCCGACCATCAGCAAGGTGGTCATGGTCGACTTGGTCAAAGCAGTACACAACTTGCTTCAATATATTACAATGATGAGTGGCCTCCACATGGGTCTGCAATTTATAAAAAGTCATTATTTTGGCATCCTGTAGCTGCTCTGGTTTGCATCGAACATAAATCAAGTCAGTGGTTAAAACAATGGCGGGTAATAAAAAAGTATCCAATGTAACTCAAGTATTATTAATGATTGACTGCTAATACATTGTTAGGGCAGCCGACTATCAATTGAATGCATTGTTTATAACTGACACCAGTAATTGGGGTTTAACTGCGATTGGTTTATCCTCTGTTCAGGCTTTTAGTGCAAACAGTTTTTCATCGCGCTCGCACCTCATCACTGATTTCACACGTCGCGTCAGGCTTATTTAAAATGATCCCTAAACATCCCCTCCAGACATCTCTTAAAAAATGCAAAAACAGACTTGAGCTTGAATAATAATTTGTGTCTGATGTGTGTTTTCCCACAAAAAAGTTAAACTATCCCATTAAATATTATCATATCTGCTCCTTCTCCCAGAGTATGAATAAGCAAATATTTTCATTTATATATAACATTTAGACTGATCCCCCCCCCACACACACACACACACACACACACACAAACACACACACACACTACAGACTGCACACTGTTTATACGTCCTGAAGGACACTACATATTGCACTAAAAATAAAATATTGAATGGATGCTGTGCATTTGTATTCATGCCGTGTGCTGCAGACATCCAGGATTTTCACTGCAGATTAATCTGTTTGATTATCTGCTAGATTAGTGGAGTAGATGTTTAATCTATAAAATGTCAGAAAATTGGGAAAAATGCCTCCTCAAGTGTCTTGTTTCATCCACAACTCAAAGGACATTCAGTTTACTGTCACAGAGGAGCAAAGAAACAAAAAAAATATTAAGGTTTATCAAGCAGGAAGCAGGGAACTGAGATTACTCAAAGCGCTAATGCGCTAATGAAAATAGCCGGTGAGGAATTCACTCGCGCTGACAACTTTAGTCATTTGGACGACTCGTTTGTCGTTGCAGCGATACTCAGCACAGTAGTCATACGAAGCAAACCACATTTTACTGAGACTGAAGGGTGAGCTGATCAGTGTGATAAACAAATGATTGTTCAAAACTGTGAAAAGAACATCTCAGCTGCCCCCCCCGATGAGCTCATTCCACCAAAGTGATGATGGCAGACATTTTTTTTAAAAAAAAACACCCGACAGCTACTTAATCCAACCACGGTGAAAAACAAATCAAGCAAACAGAAGTTCTACTGAGTGGATAAGAGTAATAAAACACAACCGTGAGAAAAAAGGAAGTCAACAAGGAAAACAGTAAAGTTGCCCGTTCAGTAGCACACGGGCAGCTGGCGTGTATGCAGACAGGGCCGAGCAGGATGAGTCAGCACGCATCTACAGAGCATTAACCCATCTGCTGATCTAGTTCTCGTAAAACAGACTTACGGGCCTCATGAACTTTATGTGTGCTCATCAATGGCTTACGAGAGGGTCGTAAAGTGAAAAGTTTGAAGATGGCGCTGCAATTTTGGCAAGTTGTTATGGAAATTAGCTGGAGATGAGGCACAGCCATGGGGCGATAAACAAGGAATTAGCAGCATCGTGCGCCGTGTGTTCGGATCTGGGAGTTACAAATCACCAGATAAACAAAAGTCACAGGTGCAAAACAAAAAAAAAAAAAAACTAACTGTGATTTAGTGGGCAGAAAAAGGAAACGATAACGAATCACACGCAGGGACAGGATAACTAATCCATCCGTGTTGTTCTATCCTTCATAAGAATGGAGTGGTGGAGATGTCGAGGGGAGTGATTAAAGGCAAGTTAGAGACATCCGATTCACTAGTGCCTCATCGTTACATATTCACTGAGGGGTTTCATCACAGACGACGCTCAACATCTCAGAGGAACACCCGCCAACTCACCATAAAAAAAAAAAAAAAGAATTCCAATCTAGTTTATGTTTAATCATTCTCTCTATCTCTATCTTTTCTGCAGACCCAAATGAGGAAATTTACACACACACACACACACACACACACACACACACACACACACAAAAGACATCTCTCTCAGAAACACAGAGATAGAGACAGCCGTCCACTCAGACTAACTACAAAGATATTCTGGTGTCATTAAGGACCAATTCATCCAAATAACCGTAAATGTTTTATTCTCCTACCTCGTTTTGGTCTTATCCTCTCATGTTTAAAATCTATGTATCTGCAATTTCTGCCTCCAACCCCAGTTAGATGGAGGTGAAAGAAATTTTATTTGTGGAGCGAAAGTGCTCAGAAATAAAAACAATAAAACTAAGATACGTTCTCCCTTCACATGCCTAAAGAAAGTTCTGTAGTCCACTAAGCATTCATTTATTAATTCTCACACATCTTCAACGTAGCTGCCCAGCTAAAAAGTGTCTGAAGTGGCTGCAGGAGCTGGACTGCATGTCAAGGTTGTAAACATCTTTTAACATCAATATGGGGCCTCTAGAGACTCTTAACATGCCGAACAAGCCTTATGGAGCCATTTCGTCCTTTTTTTTCTTTTTAGGTTGTTTTCTTTTTTGACTTTCAGAATGTTGCATCGCAGTTTTGCAGTGAAGCTCCCGAAATGTTTTGCAGACCCTTCTTTCCATCGGCACCAAGCCAAATAGATAGTGAGTGCATTTTCATTTAAGGGTGAAGTTATCTTCAAATGTAATTTTTAAAAATTTGAATAGAAAAAAATCCATGCAAAACTACTTTCACTTCCATTGTGCCAGGACGAATACAGACTCCAGAAACCTCTAAACTTGGACGTTTTAAACCAAAACTACCTTCACAGTTGGACAGCATTGGCAGGAGGAGAACAAATGTCTTACTCTGGGATTTAAAAGAAACATCGCTTTAATTTGACATTTTACAATGTTGGAACATCAGTCCACAGCGGTGCTAGCAGCTCTAGGCACACAGTGATGCAGGCTAATTTAGCTCATACTAAGGTTCAGTGTTTACCGTGTTCTAGACTTATATAATCAAACCTTTCTCCAGCGCTGTGTCAGCGAGAAGTTGCACCAATTCTCGTTCTGGGACAAGGGAAATAAAGAAAAGCTCTGGCTTGTTTGTATTCATTTTAAACCAATCACAATCACCTTGGGCGACACTGAAATCAGAATGCGGGATGGGTGTCCCTGTCTGCAAAATGGTGCTGTGCTGAGGTGGTTCTGCACACAGGGAGGTGAGCCCTGCATCAAAATGTCTAAACTCCCACAGAAGAAAAGGCAAGAGCTGGTCCCCTCTTACGTCCGTACTGTACTATTGGCAACAAGGTTAATGTTAGAGGAACAGTACAAGGAAACAAACATAGTCTGAAATTTGCAGGCAGGCAAATATCAATAGTCTATACCAGCGAAGTCAGGGTTTCTATGATCACCATCCTAAGTATGTCGTATGATTAGAATGATAACATTTGATACTTAGCTCTTAATGTGAAGTGCAGCAAAGGATGATGGGAACGTCATTTATTTTGACAGTAGTGGACCAATTACATTTTGACCTGAAGAGATAAAACTTTAAATGATCACCAAGTGATATAAAATTCTTATACGGACATGAATGTTTGTGATCTTCAAGGCTTACTGAAAACAACACAGGACTGTCACGCATGTGCACGAGGGGATGGAGATGTGTTAAGACGCGCTCAGTTTCACAATCGGGGTCTCTTTTTTTTTGTTGAAAATCTGTTAAGCCGTCGCCAGAATTCTGCGAGCGCAGATTCCTCAGGAGTGGCAGCAGCAGCATCACTGAAACGCCAAAGATATAAAAATATTGTGACAGCTTGCGCACCGCCAGCCTCCTGCCAGAGCTCAGCGTCTCTGGAGATTTGGATGCAGTTTTGAAAACGCTTGTGTCGAACTCATATCCTGTCAAAACGAATGCATATTTCAGGCATCAAGGTGGCCGCAAGGACGGAACGCCAGGGTGCACAGCTAGATCTGTATCAGCTGAGGCTGTCAGAGGCAGAAAGTGTCTCGTGGATGTCTGCCGCTCCCTGCGTGATGCTGATAGCATCAAGTGAAAACATCTTGCCCCACTGAGCTCCAGAGTGTTTACCAACTCCAAGATATGTGTATTACTGTCTTTAATGAAATATAAACGCGTAAATGCACAAGTGCACCTCTGCTGGAGGAACCTTTTCCATCTGTAGACAAAAGTCTGTTGACATTTGCTTTAAATTTGACTTTGACTGAAGTCACAGTCAGACGGCATCTTTAGCTTCTGCAATGTGACGGATTTGTGAGGTAAACGAAAGTGGCTCAGCAAACATCCGTGTTGTAGAGTTTTGCAGGGATGTGTTGATGTGGGATCATTCAACCTCCCCATTTCACCTCCATCACCCCGTAATGAGCTCAGGACGAGGACAATTACATGATGGGTGAGGTTAATTAGACGCCCTTAATCACATTTGATTGGATACAGTTTTGTAACCGCCCCTGAGTTCAAGAGGAGTCATTAGAAGTTTTTTCTTGTCTTACAAGAAGAGAAAGGACAGGGGTTTGTTAAAGAATGTAAGTAGTAAGTGTGCAGTAACAGAGAACTGAACACGTAGAGAACAGGATCCTCGTGTCTGCTGCCATGTCGGGCGATTACTGCTGCGTGTTTGTGTGGTGACAAACTGTAAAACGAACAAGAAGTGAGCTAAAACAACAACAACACTTACACTTACTTGCACTTACATCAGCTCTGACACAGGGGCACTGGATTGGAATATTGTATTTTCCAGTTAACTGTATTTTCAAGTATTTTTATTCTTTATTAGAAGACAGTCTGGTCAAGACGACCTAAACCAAGGCCAAGACCGAGACCGAGGCAGGGCGAGACTGGTTTCCTGAAATTGATCTCTTTTATTGCCATTTATATATACAGCCTGTGTACATGTGTAAGTGTACAATAAGGAATGTTTCAATAAAACAACCACAAAGCATTGCTGGGCTGAGGAAATAATATGTTTGATCCATGGCCATTTAGGGATTCCATAGAGACCTTCAAAAAGTGATTGCGAGAACCAAAATCAATCTTGAGTCTAGAGTCAGGAATGTTCTGATTGCATCGTCAGGCAACTCGGATGGCCCCAAAAGAGACTACACCAAAGAAATAAAAACAGAATTCGGCCAGTATCAAGAAACTAGGTTCAGTGTATAATTGTAAATAAACAGATGCTTTAAGATCCAATATAAGTTTGAGTCATTTTCACCAAACGAGAAAACAAACCAAGGCGCCTCTTCACATCGACCGCAGCTTCATACTAAATGTTTGTGCGGTTGAGGTCCAATATTGTCAGTGGGGTTTACCGTATATTAAATATGTATCTTGGTGCAAAAAAAAAGCTGATGATGCACGACGGCAGTGGGGAAGCACTCTGCATTAAACTGCAGCCTTTCCTTAACCACAATTAATGCCCATGAGGAAAATGCATTAAGGTATATCTGTGCTGGAACCTGTGTGTCTGGTTTCAGTCTCCACGTCTCACTGCAGCAGTCGAGTCAGCAGTGACAAAGACTGCGAATCAAACCCATAAATCTATTTAGCTCCACAATACTTTATACTAAGAGCTTTCCAGAACCATTTAACACATGTTGTTAACACAAAAGTTTCCCGGCAGCATCTCCTTAGAGGAGACCTGGTGTCGAAATTTACCAGCTGACAAGTTTTTAGATATAATGACTGTGATTGTGGAGCGAATTCTGACAACGGCAACTTACAGCGCGGCTGTCATCCGAAGTGCTCATTATATCATCAGACAGTTTGAAAGCTTAATAAATAAATAAACAGCTCTGACACTTCCTCAAGCGAAGAAACAGCTTGTAATTTCTTTTGAAAATGTCCTTCAAGTGCTCAATAACAGATTGATTAAAAGGCATAATTAGGAAGAAGAAAGACGCTTAAATGCTTCACATGGCAAACGCTTTAACAAATTGCAATCACGCGTGTCCCCTGAAAAGATTGAACGCACTCACCTTCCACAGTCTCTCCACGCGGGACAACTTGCGTGTTTTCATTGTGATGGAGTGGCTGCATATGGAGTGTCAGAGGAGTTGAGGAGGAGGAGGAGGAGGAGGAAGAGGGGGAGGCGGAGGAGGGATGTAGATGAAGGGAGAGGGCCGGTGAATAATGGCCAGGTCATAAACGAGACGCACCTCAGCCCTCAGAGAGAATAATCCCACAGTCAGCATCTCTAAGTTCCACACATCACGTCAAAGGGAAGTGCCCAAGTGGTGCAGAACTGAAACACTGCCCTGCTCTCCCAAGTGAACTCAGCGAGGGGACCCCGGAGAAATGCCAACGAGAACTCAACACCGCCGCCGTCATGCCGGAGGAGGTCGTGCCAGAGCCCGCGAGGGAGGATCAGACGGAACAGGGTGTCCGACGGCCGCTGACAGCCGCACTAATCCCTGAAACACAACCCAAGAAGGGAGCGAGGCGGAGGATAAAGCCAAAGCGCTCGACCCCTTCACAACAATCAGCACTGAACCACTTACCTGGGCCATTAGCTGCATCTTGCCATTCAGCACAGATCAGCATTACACACCACACGCAGAGCTGGGCCACTTTATGGCGCTTTTTACCCAGGGTTGTTTATCCTGCCTCCCCTCTGCTTTTCTCCCAGGAGCAATTTACCCACAATACCGCCCTTCTGGACTGATAAAAGCGCTGCTAATTCGGCTACAGGCTGACGCAGGACCGAGGTATGAGAGGGCAAAAAGACGAAGACTCAGTGGAGCCTGTGGATACCTGTAAAATATCAATAAAGGCACATATACTATCTCTGCCTGACAGGACCGCAAAAGCAGAGTTGCTGTTGTGAATGATTACAAAATGACAGCGGTAGAAAATGCTGGTTCATGTAAGCTAATTATACTCAGAAACCACTAATATTCTGTTCACACTGGACATAAAAACCTGCAAACATCCGGCTCTTGTCTTCAGCAGAAAAGGGCACAAACAAATATTCATATCCTAGTCAAATGCCTGTAGTCATGGGTCTGATCATCAGTGAAGGAAGGATGGTTGCTAATTTTTGCCTCTTTTCTTTTTGTTGTTAAATGGTACATATGACCTGACAACACCCACAGTAATTTCTATAACTGGAAGTGCTAATCATAGCATCTTTTATATAAATATTAAAAAATGATGCTGTGTAACTTCAATGTGCCATACCAAGAGGTCATTTTCGATCGACTCCATAGTTCCCTTAAGCGTTTTCGAAAGGTTTTAGCTTTTTTTCTCACCAATCTGTTTTTACAGCTCAAAAGTATAATGATTCGTTGTAGCTTCAACATTCTCTAAAACCCACCGTGCACTACTGGCCCAACACCAATCGACAGACAAACAAAGTTAACAAGTAGCAGGTGGAACATAAGCTGCCGAAGAACAACACATTTCCCACCTGCCCAATTATTGTGCTAAAAGAGAATAAATATTAGGCTTACGTTCATCATCAGGTAAATGGTGATTTCGCTCAAAATCTGCTTGTAACACATCCTGATACCTTAAACAACTGAAAAGGTTGATTGCCAGTCACTCACAAAACGATATACATCACCGCTCCCCAAAACAACAAAACCGTTGCAGCATAGCAACAACAGGTGCACTCGACCTCTGTTGTATGTACCAAACACTACTTGGTTAAGTTTAGGAAAACTTGGGTTGAAACAATGTTGTTACTACGGCTAATATTACATGATTAAACTTTACTCCCTTAGTAAGTTAAAACAACTCACTGTTGACTTTTGGTTTCACTCCAAGGAGGAACTGCGGTCTCCTGTCCTGTGCTTGTTTGACATGACCATCCTTCCCTGACCTCCTCCCTATCTGGACTTTGTAACTCTTAATACTTCTTCCTGACTTCCTCCTTCACTTCTTTAACAATCTCTACAGCCACTAGAGGTCGCCACCAAACAAGAAACATCAATATGGGCTCCAATGAGCTGCTTTCAAAGTCAACCTATGTGGTCATTTTCTGATGAGACTGGGCTTTTATAAAGGATGATATATATATAATATGCTGCATGTTAAGATTCTTGTGCAGATCCCAAGTGTCAAAAAATGTGAGTAATTCAAATTTAAACAATCTTGGCTACTTAAAATATAAGAGGCTAGACAAAAGGACTCAATATACATTCATTTTGTTCAAAGATCCAGTCAGCTGTTATGCACATTGAGGTCCATCTAGCAATAAAACATCGTGGGTATCGAGTCATAAGCTGACAGGCAGACAGAGTGACGGAAAGACAAACAGCTGATAAGGTGAGCATGTTTGTCTCAAAACACGAGCCATAATGCCGGTGCAGCAGTGAGATGTCCTCCTAAACACACTCAGCAATAAAAGTCTCTGTGTTCCCATGATGCAACAGCCAATCTGGCGAGGGGAGGAACATCAATCAACGGGGTTCGGCTTTCCTGTTCTTTGGTGGGTTACGATTTGACAGGCTGCCAGCTCCAGAATAGCGACTCACTCAGTAGCTCTCCCCGTTCTCTCCTCCTCCGCTACACCAAACAATCATTATCTCCCCCCCCCCCCATCTCTGTTCTGCTCCATGTGAGCACCACACCAAACATCATCACAGAAGTCGGCGCTTCACTCCCAGCTCGGGGAAAAGCAATCTTCTTCCCCTCGTCCCCGGAGCTCCATGGCTCATTCAGACTCCTGACTCCTGGCTTAGGGAGAATTATTGACTGGAGGTGATGATGTGCATGCAGGGAAAAGCTCCTCCGTAAAAAACAAAAAAAAAAAGGGGGGGCTCTCTACAACAACAGCGACCTACACAAGAGGTAAGTTAGCAGATATACACACTCGCACACTCACAACACACAACCAATTTGGAGCAAATGGCATCTATCTCTGCGCTGAGACCAACTGGCCACCTTCACGCCGAGCTTTCTGACAAAAGTAACAAAATACAAACCCACCTTCATGGCTGGAGGGGCAACACTTTTACTCTCCTGACGCTCCACGCAAGACGAGAACGCACACGGAAAGGCTCTGGCGAGGATGCGACATGAAAACCTATCTCATGTGTTATTCAGAAGATTAAACCAGAGCCTGAAGGCAGGACAGAGTCCACGGTGGCATCGTTCTGTGAGTGAACCAACACCAGCAGACTGGTGTCACAGCAGCAGACACAGACAGACGCAGGTGTAACAAGCTGCAATCATAATGGCTGCCTGTGGCTCCAGGCCCCTGGCATGGCATGCTCATTTAATGACATGGATTAAACAGAACAAAGCCATCAATAATGTTAATTATCTGTTACGACTGTGCTTTATCTGCAGCGAGGAGACAAAGTGGCTCACGATGATGACCAAAACTCATTATTACCCTACAGTAGTGGAGGAATTACTATTACTAAAGATCCTTATGTGATAAGGACTACAACTACATTTGTCTCACAGTTTTACTTACTTGTTCCTCTCCAGATATCACATATATTTCCGGTCTACTGAAAGTCATGTATAAATTTTATGATTTTGAATTTTTTTCTGGTCAACTAAAAGAGCACATGACCCTCTATGGATGAAGAAATTCTCAAATTTCTTAGGCCTATTTTAAAGGAAGGATATTACGCTCAATATTACGCTCATTTTCAGCTTCATACTTTTATTTTAGGTTACGACTAGAGTCGGTTTACATGCTTTAATGCTCAAAAGACTCATTAGTTTTCTGTCCACTGTTGCAGCGCTGTTTTCCCCCTCTGACTGAGACGCTCTGCTTCTGTCTCTTTAAGGCCCCTCCTTCTGAATACCCAGAATCCTCTGATAGGTTAGCACACACACGTCTGAGCCAGCGCAGGTAACAACACCAGAGCAGCTTCACTAAATCCATTCTTATGTGACAAACTAGCCGCTGGGCATGAACTGCGCAAATAATTTGACATGGTGGCATAGTGTGATCTACTGTTGGTGCTGATTTTGACCTTTTTAACTTCTGAGATTGTTTACATGCACAATAACATACATACTATCACTTGTTTCTGCACTATGTAACTTCAGTGAGAAGGCCGAATCACTGCCTTATATACATGTTTACTTCAACATACCAGTTTTCAACACATAACACTGTTATGACGTAATGAGATTTGTTTGTAGTCAGCACCTATATTACGTCTGACAGATTGTTACAGACTTTACAGACTTGTATTAACGACAGCAGTGGTCCACTCTGAAGCTGTGGGGGGGTGCCAAATCGCACAAAATGCCAATTTCTACATGATGTTGCCTTAAGTAAAGGATCTGGGTACTTCGCTCACTGCCACATAGTATCAACTAGAGTCACACCACAGGTGTAACCATGTTCGACCAGAGCCTTACTGGTTTTAGTTAGTTAAAGGTTTAAATGTATTATTTCTGTTGATGGAGCTTGCCTGCTGACATTTAATCATTCAGAGAGCTGTGCTTTAGTCTGACATTTTGAGAAATACATTTATTCTCTCCCTTTATTTTTTGCCTAGAGGTATTTCAAGAAAATCAATACCGTTCTCGCGTCTGTAAGGTAAATATGAAGATATCACACACAGTCAGATAGCTTGGTGGTGAGTTTAGTTGATAAGCTCACTACTGCTTGGCTCTGTTTAATATAAACATCATATACATTTTTTAAAAAATGCCTCCATCTTCAAAGCTAACTAATTCACACATGGCATGTTTCATTTGTTTAATGCATACAGAAGATGGCCGATTTTGCTACCTTCAGACAGAGGCCAGCTAGCCGTTTCCCCCTCTTTCTAGTCTTTGTGCTAAGCTAAGCTAACCTGCTACTGGCTGTAGCTTCATCATTAATGGACAAACATTCTGTCTATCTTCGCATCTAAAATAAAACAAATCAGGGTATTCCTTAGAACAAAAAAACTACTCCTGTAAATATCATCTCAGTTTTGTCAGCTGAGTTGTCGCAGCATCTGCTTCTGTCTCTCCAGCTCGTTCACTCAGACAGAGATGTAAACACCAACACGAGCTGGTGTCTTTTCCCCCCGCAGTGACCCTGCTGCTACTACTGTACAACAGCAACTCCTGCTTGTTGCCTCTGATGTTGTCTCCCTCAAGGATTTACAGTACTACGCTGTAATATGACCCCGTTGACTCTGCAGCGCTGCCTTCTTCCTTCACGATCCTGTGTGTTTATGTACTAGTTACAAATGATGCCGTTGTGTGTGTGTGTGTGTGCTTGTGTCTCCCAGGGGCGTGTCGCTGCTGTATCATAGCGTGGTCGATAAGGGAATCTGCCCGTGTGACACAACGGATTACTGCTGCCTGGTCTCAGCCCAGAAAAAGACTGCGAGAGGGACCCCGGCAGAAATGGCAGCTCCGCTCTGCCGCTCTAATTCTGGCTGACAGAAACGTTCTAGGAGAAATTTCCTGCGCTCGCTCTAAAGTTCTGTCTTCATTACCAGTGTTCCACTTCGGATTTGTTTCTTTCTTCTGATGAGAAAGGGCGAACATTTGTAAACATGAAGCGCTGCTGCACGGCGCACGGAGAAGATGAGAGTCTCAGCAGAGAGGGGAGGGAGGATCTAACGGCTCGTCCAAAAACAAGACATAACGCCACTGAAATAAACCCTCTGCAACCAATATGATAATCTGATCTTTCCCCCCTCTTGAATTACCACTGATGATGCCACCATCTGCAGGTCAGAAATCCCTCAATGTGGCTGATTTTGCGAGGTGGCAGTATGACCTTTTCAATCCTAATGAGAGGTGACATTTCATTCCTCTCCTTGGAGCCGGATGAGACACTTTATCTGTGCCAGCTGGTTGGTTTTAGATACAGAAGCAGCTTGAGTCTTTTTGTGGCTTTATTGCTGCAGATATCTTGTCTGCGTTCGGCACAGGCAGCGAGCCTTCTGTACTGTACGTTCACGTCTACAGTACAGCGTAGGGCTGCTGCATTGATTGGATCACAACAGTCTCTAGTGGCAAAACAGACACAGTGCATGGAGAGGCAAAGACAGTGTTTTGTTTTTGCTGCCTGCATGTTCTTGGCATTTTGAGCATCAATGAACTGAGACAGTCTGTTTATAAAAAAAACCCTGTTATTTAGACAAACAGCAGACAAAGGAGCAGACTAACACTTGAGCTACAACACTTGCTCTTTCCTCCCTCTAAAAGAGCATCCTGCTGATTATCAGCCATGCGACTAATAAAGCTGATCCTCAAAAGAAAAAGAAAAACATTGAAAAGAGCCTCGACTTGTCCTATAAATAAAAAACAGAGACATGAACAATGGGGAGAAAGGGAAAATGGGAACGAGCCAGGTTAAGAAGACAGTTATATTTAGCCGCACACTCGCATAGAGTTCAAATAGAGCTGCAGAAATCTTTAAGATCCACGGTGAAGTGAAGTTTTCATCTGTGGAGTGAGCTAATCTCCTGTGAGAAGCAGAGCGGCAATGTGACTGTCATCAGGAAGCAGAAGATCAAAAAACGAAGGCTGACAAAAGGATTTCTTCTTCTTCTTTTTGCCGCATGAATATTTCATCGGCTAAAATTTTCAACCCGCGCAGCTACTGTTGTTAAAATGAATGAATATCTGTGGAAAGGGAAGGGGATTTAAAACATGATAGGAGTGAAAAAAACTTGGTGCCTTGATGACAGCCGATGATGTGTTTGTTACTCTGCGTGATCTTTAGAGCGGAAAATCTACCACAGGAGACCGAAGCTCAGCGTCAGACCTCTCTGCAAGATCCTCGTCTCATCAGGGAGCAATAAGGCTCCACTGTATTTAAACACTGACGAATGCTCACTGTCAGCTTGTATAATAATACAGTAAATCACCAAGAGGAAGAGGGACAGTCTCCCAGCGAGGCAGCGGCCTGCTGACGTGCTGTTGACAGGTCCGTGGAGGTGGTGGTGGGGGAGGGAGGACGACGTGATCGATGGCGTGTCGACAGAGCGTCGAAGGTGCTGGGCGGGGGGGGATGGACGACCTGTTGAGACACCCTGTGGTAGCAGAGGAGCAGGTCGATAGCGAATAAGTCTGTCAGAAGCTACCACGAAACAGGAGTAAAGGCTGATACTCGTTAGGAGCCAAAGGGGGAACGCTTGTTTTTAGAGTGAAGGGGGAGGAGGAAAAAACAAAACAAAAACACGTCTGGCTCGTTACAGTGGTCGTTACATGTTGCATGACGCGAGCTCAGTGTGCAGCGTGAGGGCTGTGTCATCTCCAGATGGCAGCCAGAGCCATCAGCGAGCAGCAGTGTGTGTGTGTGTGTGTGTGTGTGTGTGTGTGTGTGTGTGTGTGTGTGTGTGTGTGCGCTGTGTGTGTGCGCTGTGTGTGTGTGTGTATTCCCAGAGCTTACAGCCTCACCCTCTCCACCTTTGCAACCATGGCAACGCCGAGCAAGAGGTCCTGCTGAGGATGCTGTGCTGTCCTGAGGGGAGGCGCTGCGCTGGGCGACAGCACATTTGCTTTGTGCGTATCCTTTCCTACGTGAACGTTTGGATAGTCAGCGACAATAAATTGTTTTATTATTTATTCTTTCATTTGATTTTGTTGTACCTCATTTTATGATTCATTGCACAAATAACGTTTTATATTTGGGTTTGTATCTCAGCGTTTTCTAAAAAGATTGTGACTCCAACGACTTTAGTTCAGATTTGATTAGCCTCATGTTCCAGCCAAGACCTTTGGAGCTGCTACAATCAATATTTTTACACTGACGAAGCATCAAATGTCAGCACTCAATGTAAAAAGGGGTCATCAGAGATACTGGATCATTAACATTGTGTTTCAGCATTTCTCCCTTCACTGCTTTGCCTTCTGAAGCTTTATTGCAGCTTTATTTTCATAGCTTTGGTTTGAGCAAGAAAAGCTCTAAAAGCGCTCTTCACACTACCTGCTCAGCACCTGACAGCAGACGGACAAAATTAGTGACTGAGTGGTGAGCATAGTGAAGCATTTATATGATAAGAGTTGACTGGGGCAGAAGGCAAAACAGAGCTAAAAGCAGTGTTAATATTAGAGATGAGATCATGATGATGGGAAACTTGTCTGTAAACACGTTTGGATACTGCAATTAGCCACCTTGTGATTTCAATAACATTTTGATTAATTGGGCAGCAACACTGCTTCATGACAGCTGGGTTCAAGCCACTATTTGGTAGTTGACTGTATCACATTAAAAGGTGACGGTATGTCAGTGTTCACACCTTGTTTTCGCTGTCCCCCAGGCAGCCAAAAATATCTGTTAGGGCAGGTTGTAGCACATGTAGTATGAGGTCATGCATGATTTCCCATAGTCGTGTCACACTTTCATTTCTGTGTACTAGATCTATTTCTTTACGACAGAATATTGGAGCCAAATTGAGAAAATAGTCTGAATATTACAAGAATGAAGTTGTAACCTTAAGAGAAAAAAGGCTTAGGTTATTATTATGAGAATTTTGTCATAGTTATACAAGAAAAAAGTCACATTATGACAAAAAAAGTTACAGTATTTCAAGAAAAATGTCTAAGGTTAATATTATTAATATTATTATAAGATATTACGAGACTAAATTTGTATTTTAACGAGAGACATAGTCATACAAGTCATAATGAAGCATCTTGAATTATTCTTGTAACGCTATCACTGTTACAAGAATAAAGTCAGAATTTTAAAAAAGAGAAAATTACATCACATTATGTAAATAAAATCGTAAGTCTTTTGAAAAAAAAGAAGCAATTTTTAGGAAAATATATTACCAGTGATCTGTGAACGGGTGAGAGCACCGTCTAATGGCAGCCTCCATAATGTCTACATGCAAATAGCTTCCCTCTTGGTCTGAGTCTTTAAAGGAACGTAAAAAGCAAAGCTCCTGATTTGATTCCAGCCGAGGACCTTTGTTTCATCTCTCCCTGCTCATTTCCTGTCATCTCCCAACTGTTGACTCTGAGCACAGCTTTAACCGCACATCTGTTTTTTTTTTTCTTCCCTCTTTGCACTGAGCTCTGTCGTAAGAAGGAGGTCGTCACAGGATAGACCCTCATTTCAGATGGCAGTGCGGCAGGTAACAAAGCCAGTGGCAGTCTTCAGTCAGCAGTCGTCAACCTGAAGCACACAGTTAGCCCGGGCTGCCGATAATAAGGGACAACCCATCACATCCCGCCGCTCTCCCTTTCTTTTATCGGGCTGCTGTTGTTGAGCTCAGTCTGGCTGATTTATCTGAGCTCTGGACGTCAAAGGAAGCACAGAGGAGCTAAACTAAGGCTTGGGAACCCGGCCAGACTGTCTTACTCAGATCTGGAGTATCTCTAACTAGAAGGCACAGTTCAGTGCATATGAGGACAGGCAGGAAGTGTGTGTGTGTGTGTGTGTGTGTGTGTGTCTGTGTGTGAGCCCTGGGCTGTATTACCCAACGGGAATTAGATCACAGTCAAGATGATTTATGATTCACTCCTTCTGAACTCCAATTTCCTGCGATCCAAAACAGGATAACACAATTATGTAGACAGGGAATTCACCTTTGATAAAGCACAATTTTTCCCAACATGAAACTTAAGCAAATTAATTTAAAGATAACGGCCGTGCGAGGTGTAATGACGCCTCACAGGATGAAGGATACCCAGCCGAGAATACACCCCGAGACACAATGGCTACACTCCAGTAATCTCTACAGAGGAATCAGGGCGCTCATAGCTCTTTGTGCTCTTCCCAGCAGATGCAGTCTGAGTAACCTTGATGTTTCCAAACCACCATATTTGCCACCAGCCTCCTCTGGGAACATTATTGCACTTTCTCTCTATCATAAGGGCGCTGTTGGAGGCTAAGTAAATTTCACACAGAGGCAGCCCATTAAACGTGATATAAAAACACACTTCCAGTGTATTTCTAATCGAAAATCTATAGCCTAGGCAGAGGTAAAAAAGAAATGACTAATGCATTATAGAGCAGCATGCCAATCTCAGATTAAGGTAGCCCGCTGGGAAATGAGCTTTTCACTAATGACTAGTGCTCAGAATTAAACGTGAATTCACAGCCGCTGTTAGAAAATTCACTGTAAGCAGCCAGCAGGGTTCATGTGTTGTGAGTAAAAAATGTTATGTGAGCCTATAAAATAACATTTCTGTGATGATTAACAGTACAATAATGAGTATGTATTAAAAAAAGAAAGAAAATCTGTGTAATTATGACACAAACCCAGTGGCTTAAATCAAGCAATTAACACTCAGTCGGTGTTATAATCTCTGAGATCTCATCGTAGACAGGAACATCTAATATACCTTAATTATAATCAGATATGATAAACTCATTTGGGAAACTAATGGGTAATTAATCCAAAAAACGACCTAAAAAAATGGGGCTCAGAAAGCAAAACTATTTTTATAGGTACTTTGAGGATGATTTGTTATTTGAATTACTTTTTTCACATATGTGATTGCAGGAGCTAATCATTTTCAAGGGAATTTCTTTTAATTTCATTCTCATATCCTAAACGTTCTCCATGAAGCGTTTAACTAGTGTTAAACTGAGACTGAAACAGTCTCACTGATCCCTCTATATGAACCATATTTAGAGAACAGCTAAATTATAAGCTATTTCAACCTTATATGTTCATGAGTAAAGCTGCTGTAAGTGAAACAGACAGGAAGGTAGCTAAAACGACAACATCGCTTAGAGCAGATAATATAAGTTATTACTGATTACTGAGTGCTGAGGATGAACTCAGGGGACTCACAGTCTGAGGACAGAAGCTGCTCTTTAGTCTGGTGTTACGGCACTAAATCAAAACTAATACTAAGAACAGGTGGCTGCTTTCTTTCACTCGCTTCCAAAGCAAATTCACGCACTAGCCACACCAAAACCTTGAGTAACAAAGGTGGTGCTCGTACCACTTTTACAAGTTCTCTGTATCTGCCAAATCATCGCCGACTATTAAGGATGCTAAAAAGGCGACAGCCACTCCAGCCACAGTCTGTTCACCCTGCTGCCATCTGGAAAAAGACACAGAGGTATCTGCTGCCGCACCACCAGATTACCGAGCAGCTTCACTCCCCAGACTGCAGACTCAGCACACCATAAAATAGTAATTCAGTGTTTCTACTGTGAAAATGTATCAACCAAATTTAGTTGTACTGTATTTCTATGGTTTTATCTGCACATATTTTTTTTAGTGTTTTTATCTGTTATTGGATGACTTCCAGTAAGATTCTGTCTTTATCGTCTATTTGTCAAAACATTTTTTACAGGAACACTTACAGCTACTTCAAGGTAGTTTTTATTTTTACAAAAGTAGCCTTAACTTTGTCTCAGTGCCTTGGCGTACAACTAGAACGCGGATTGGATCATTTGGTTTCGGACACTGTGACAGGCATTAAGAATATCAACTGTACAGAAATAGCCAGTCCTCTCTGTAATGGTCTCATTTGCATATATAGGTCAAACAGAGGTGTCAGTTTTAAAGTAAGACTGTTTGATAACCAGGTAAGGCTCCCTGTAGCGCGTTTAAATCACAAAACTAAGTCAAACTTTTGAGGTGAGAACTTGGCCGATCCCCTTGAGGAACAGGTGAGCCTTCATGTCCCACGTCTGAGAAACCCTCATAATCGCTCCAACTTTTCATATACATGTGCAGACAGAGACCACTGCATGTTCACATGTCAGCTGTAATTATCGTAGTGGAGAAATGTTTCCATTTTCTCTGCTGTGCATAAAGAAAAAAAAAAAAAAAAAGCACAATACAGGCATGAAAGTGTCCCCGGGCTCCAGTCTGAAGGTGAAATGTCAGCGTACTTCACCTTTATGTACAACAACAATCAATTAAGAACACTCTGTGGTTTCCATTTGCAGTTAAGGGTAGAGATGAGGATAAAAGAACAACCGCTGATGTCTCCCCAGGTGACTCAAACTCTGCAACAAAACACTGATGCTTACACACTGAGCTCAGCAACAATTAATCAATCCCACACACACACACACACACACACACACTTCCTACAAACTATGCAGTTGCAGCGCCTGCACTTTGTGAGAGCTCATAAGAAGCAAGCAAATCAGGCCAGTGTTTACAAAAAGTCCTAATTACTGTAATTCCATTCCTTTTACCAGCTTTGGCAACCGCGCAGGTAAATATCAGGATGATTTAAAGGCTCTGAAGACATCTCCAAATCAATTTTTCTGCCCTTTCTCCTTCTGGAAAATAAATGAAAACAACAATAGCGCATTCAGACTTTTACTGAGCGGGGCGAGGGGTTGGAAATGGCACCTCCTTGAAATGGTCTCCCCATCTCCTGAGGCTAAAGGCAATTTCATGCTCCAGCACGACTCAGGGGGACATCAGGACGAAAGGTGACCTCAAGGTTAACAGTGCAAACCTAATAAATATATTGGCAACCCGGCGGTACAATAACAGCTCCTGGTCACACTCCTAAAATGCAATTCCGTGGTATAATTGCCGGAGAAAAATTGTGATTTCTAATTTTCCGGCAATGAAGTACTTCATAAAATGTACATCAAGGCTTTCAAATGGAATGAGGGAGACATGGCGAGCGCTGAGTCCACCCCGGGTGTTGTTGTTGATGGCCAGAGCAGTGTCGGCGTTCAGCCTGTTGCCAACCTTATCACTTGATTCTGGATGTGACAGACATCAATAATTCAGGGGAACATCGCAGTGTTGGCAGCTATTTAAAGATAAAAGGCCAGTCAAGTGTGCTCATGTTTGCTCTAGGTTTCAACTGCTGTCATCTGGAGACAAGCAGCACACTTATTAACAAGCCACTTCATCAGGCCTTTCGTGGAGGTGAAGAGTTTACAGGCCAACCGAAAGGCTAAAGCAGCTGCGTTCGCTTGTTGGGCTAAGGAGGGCTAATCAGGGACTATCTGCTTCCAGCTCCAGTCATTGAGGTAGAGTGTGGTCGATTAACGTTTCTGATACGTTCACATTACGTGATATCAACTGACTTTCATATCAGGAGAAGGAGGAGACGACAGTGGTGTTACAGGAAACCAGGCTGCCTGGGCCAGTGATTGTAGTTTGAGACAGACATTTCAACTTTTGTAAGCGTGACACAACTAGATACCTTTCTCATGACGTCTCCAGCCATGTTTGTGGAGACAAAGCCGGGTGTTCTCGGGACATCTCAGGCTGTGTCAGTGGTGACTAACGCAGGTATTTTTGGCCAAAACATGATCCTTTCCTGACGCTTACCAAGCTGTTTTTGTGCCTTAACCTCACCAGAGCGTAGGCACAGCACTGTCACGACATGAGATAGAAAACTGTTTCAAGTTCCAACATATCTGTGGTTTGCAGTTTCATACATATCATATCAGTATTTTCTAAAATACAGGTAAAGTGACGTAGTTCCAGTAACACCTTCATTAGTTTTTCACTGGGGGGAGGGTGGAGTAGCTGGACAAATGGAGAGGCTGCCTTTCTTTTGGCAACAAAACCAGGCAGCAGGCGCGACGATGAGACACGTTGTCAGCTGCTACATGTCTCATCACTGCATCGCCTGTCAATAAGTGGTGCTGCTGGTCAAAACCGAGGATTTTAAACCCAGACCACCATCTGTTCCGAAACCTAACCAAGTGTTTTTTTGCGCGTAAAACCAAATCAAACTTTCATCACAGTGTTGTCACGCCATAAAAACTGAGGCATAGAGAATCAACACGTGTGATTTGCAGAAACAACTGATGGGGTTGATTGCCAGCGCCTCCAAAAAATGAATCCCAAAATCACCGCTCTCAACACAATATGACCATTGCAGTGTCGCAGCAACCACAGGTGCAACTGACCTCCATTCTACAGTCACGGTTGGGTTAGATTTAGGAAAATAATGAGGTAGTACATCACGTAATGTGCGTCCCTGTGCAACTTCCATCGTGGAGGTAAAAAAGCCAAAAACGTGTGGATATTAAAGCATTAGATGCTGGAGAAGAGTGTCGCTTGATTCATCTTCATGACCTTATAACTGTTCAACTTGTATTCGCTGTTCTGCGTGCTGCTGCGTGTGTATTGCCAGCGAAAGAAACAGCTGGAAAGACAAGCTGGACACTGTCAACTCAAAGCGGAGCAGCGTTCTACAAAAATCAGTCAATAGCGGGCCACATACTGTCTCACATGAGGGGACACTGGATTCAATTGTGTGTCGCAAAACCAGCAAAAGCCACCATCGGTCATCAAAGCACAAGCGTTTGGAGCTACAGATCTTTTTCGTCCTTGCTCGACTGCTTTCCAAAAAAGTGCAACTTGTCTTTCAAAATACGAGCTGTCGGGAGCTGCCGTTCCCCACGGACATCTTTCCCCCTCTTGATTAAATTCAGATTTTTCTGGCTCTGGTACATTAACTGCCAAGATGGTGAGCAGCATACAAAACCCAAGAATCAGAGCTTTTCAAATCATCACAGACTGCAGCCGTGTCTTCGCAACAGTCTATGACCGAAGCCTTGTGAAGATCTTGGCAATCAGCACCACGGACAGCGCCAGGAGGAGGAACACAGAGTCACATCAGACAGGGATGATTTTCACATCACCATCATCACCATCACCATCATCATCACACCTGCCTATAATGAGGATCACACCAGCTCCCACAGACTCTTTTGAGTGCTCATCTGACCAGATGCAAGAGCTTGAGGAGGACAAAAAAAAAACACCGTAATTCATCGAAACACAAACCCACAAAGCTTCCAGCTGCTTAGAATAAAAAGGCAACCTTTTAAAACTTTCTGTGACCCAATCAGAGAGCTTCTATACCTCCAGGGATGGACTCTGCGGGCCCTGTGAGGGCTGTCTGTGTATACATGCATGTGTCTGAGAGTGTCAGTGGGAATCATCTAAAACTATACATCTGGAGATTTGTAATTTAAATTAAGTGAAAGTGTTCTTACGTCCTCGTCCTCCTGGAGGCATTTCTTGCGGTACTGGACGTGCGGTTTGCCGTCGACGAGTTGCTGAGGGGTCTTCGTGGCGTTTTCCTCGTCTGCGACCTGTCCACCGAGAAGGTGGCTGGCCTCAGGTGGGTGCGGGAAGGAATTGGTCGTATTGATCTTCCCGGTGAATCTCTGATACAGCGAAGCCATAATATAGGTCCAGTTCAGCTAAAAAGCAACTTACAGCATGTCACACGAGCCACAGACGGGTGTGTTTTCGGGGCAGATCTATTGGTTTTTATGCGCGCATCGCGGTGAACCGATGGCAGGCAGCCAGATTTCCACCTCCGGGATGGAGCCAAAAAAAAAAAAAAAAAAAAAAAAGATAAGGTGCTGAGCTAGTAAATAAACATCTACGGTTTGGTGGATGACTCACGGGCTTGAACTGATAGACCGATAGTGAGCGGGATCCTTCGCAGCGATGTCCTTTTAGCTGTGTCCAGGCGCGCAGCAGACTGGTGGGCTGAAGGTGTCAATAGTTGCTCTCATCTGTATTCACAACACGTTGTCTCCCCCTCTCCAGTTCCCCGATGCCTCCTCGCAGAGAGATAGCAGGCGGATGCGCTGAGTTTACGATCAGATATTCGATCCCACACCACGCTCCGGGAACGATTGTCCGCGAAATAAGAACAAAAAAAAAAAAAAAAAAGCGCGAAAGAGATACTGTTTCGACACTTTCTGCCGTGTTTCTCTTGGCGGACTGTCCTCACGCGTGGAGAGCGGTGAAGGACGCAGAGAGCCCGGCGGTGCTCTCCGCAGACGCGCTCTGCATGAGAAGTGACCGGCAGCTCTGACAGAGCAGCTTTCTACTGTCACCGCGCTCCTGCTGGGTGCTGCTTTTACGCACAGACACGCACCCGGCGATGCACGAGTTCCACCGGCGCTCAGCTCAACCTGAAACCTCGGATGAGCGAGTGGCGCTCATTTATGATTTCATGGACAGGGCCGTGTGTTTTTCTTTTTTTCTTCTTCGTCTTTTTTTTTTTTTTTCTTTAATTCCCCAAATGGTTGCAGACGGTCCCAGGGCGGAGCTCGAGTGCCTCTCTGTGGCGCACAGAATTAGGGCAGGCTGGGCAAACACCTTTCAAAGAGGTCGACTTCAGGTGCGAGACAGCGACTCATGTTGCTTTCGCTGAGATGACAGAGCTCTTGCAAAGTGAGGGACTCTTTTTTCATTTCGCATTTTCCTTAAAAAGAAAAAAACAACAACCAGAAAATGCAGCAAAAACGTGCTGAAATGCAAGGAAACTATTTTTATTTATTTATTTATTTATTTATTTATTGCTGTTACATGAAACTCTCTCCTTCAGGTCTCATAAATACTTCCCTTCATGTCACATCTTACAGAAATAACTCAAACATGAAAGAGTCTCTTCCTCCACATAATCATTTTCTCTTTTTTTTTTTTTTTTGCCTTTTCCTCCCATCACACATTTTAAGTCAGTCCACATCCACAAGTGTTCAGCTCATACTACACAGCAAGTGATTTCATGCTTGAAACGCTCACAGAGGCCGAAGCGAACGCAGCTCTCTGGTAAATGCTGAATATTGGCTTATACTCTGGGTTGGAGGGGGCAGTGGAGGGAAGGCTCTGGAGTGGAAGTGTTAAAATCTCTGCCATCCCCTGTCATGAATGCCAACGGCGAACACCCCTCAGCCTCTTGCTGTGAGGGCCCGAGCTGTATTTTTCTGGGAAATAGGTCATCTTCACAGGGGTACGGCTTCAAAAGCAGCACTGAAAGCATGGCTCCGACTACCACACACACACACACACACACACACACACACACACACACACACACACACACACACATTCTGTTGCTGTTTTGCATCTCCCATTAATTCAAATCAAGTTTATTCTGTAGTCGTTTGCAAAGAGTACTCAGGGCTGACTGACTACAACAGCAGAAATGAAAATATTCCACATATTGGACGTTGAACAAAGAGCGAGAGGGTTTCAATTAAATTATTTTTTTTCTCTTTACAAATGGTGAGTCATCTCTTTAGCTCTGAACGAACTGCTGGAGGCTCATTGATTCACAGCTTGAATTATGAATGTAACCTCTATAATAGGATGTGTATCTTGAATGCAGAGTATTGATTTCAAAAGGTTTGGACATTCATTCAAAAACAAGGACGTGGGACATTATTGCCTTTGCCTGATTAAAGCTGAGTCCCTATCCCCTCCCTCTCTCTCTTCGGTTTGAATCAATTCCCCTTTTGAATCTGAAAATGATTCACAAATCCATTCGACCACAACTTTGCCCGGTGCTTTTGCACGCTTTTTAATTGCGGCAGAGATTTATGTCGTGGGCTCAGCATCTGGGCTCCACTTAACACGCTGGCTCGCCTCGGTCCCTGTCATCATTTGTTTCTCTAGTTCATAAATGCCTTCGCTGGCTCTGCTCACCCCGGGGGAAATAGGTCCGAGTCACTTGACATCCATCCCAGCCTCCCTGATAGATGCCTTCCAATCTCCCCTCACCTTGTTGGGGAGCTATTGTGATCCGCCTGGCTGCTTTAACGCTCCCCTCAGGACCGTGCCGGGGAGTCTGGGCTCAGCTTGACTCCCCTATCGCCTCCCAGCAGATACAGCAGCTCTCACAAACATCACTGCAGTCATGCTCTTTCTTCTGAGAGGCAGAAAAATTGGAGAGGCATGTAATAACAGCTATAATGATAATGATAGCTGCAGCATGCCTAATACCTCTGCAGGCAGCTAATGGTGCTGTTGTAGCCGGTACAAGTTACTTCAGCCCTGATAGGGGACCTTGTCATTATATTTCAAGCTTATGAGAGACACATTTTGTCAGTTCTGCCTCTCTGGGGCTCCGCTGTGCAATAAGCTCTCCTGGGTGAGTTCACTTTTGATCCCAGTGAGAGTTTTCAAACAAAAGTTACCAAAGAATTTAACTGATAAAAGGCACAGATGTAATGTTATTATGACTCAGAAGGAAGTCATTTGTTTGTGTTCACACGCTCCGCAGAGTTCTGAGTAGTCCGAGACAGCCTGCAGGTCAAACGCCACCACGGTGTAAAAGATCAGTCTGCAACCAGGACGTCTGAGAAACAAAGTGGTGACCAAACTGTTCTCCAGCATAGGCTAATAAATAATGAATAGTAGTATATTGAAAGCAAATGAAGCTTTGTGATGTTTCTCCATTTCATCTTCAACCCAGCCTCACATCGGAATGTGTAATAGCTACGATGGTCCACAGCACAAAATGTAGGCGTTTGGCAATAATCGCTCTAAAATTGCATCATACTTACATTTTCTTCTGTCCTGCATCCAAAACCCATTCAAGAAACTCATGGAGCCCATGTCAAGGGAATCGTAAGATCAGAAAATGGATCTGGGAATCATGCCTACACAACTCTATCATCAGTGGAAAACACAGTATCTTAAAATTTCAGAAAATCAAAAAAATCCGGAAAAAGACTTCCGCAGTATTTTCCCAGATTTTTTTTGATTTTCCACTTTCGGCTACACACCTACACACCTGTTGATCCTAAGGTGTGCAAAAGCTGCGCTCTGTAAGATTTCTGCATTCAAATTCCTAGTGCAGTGCATGTTTTATTTTCAGTTCAAGTTTGTTATCATTCGTTACCGAAGATTTATCTGGGTTTACAAGAAAATTGTTGTAATGCAACATTTTCTGCTGTTACTATGCTGGTTGCTATGGACTCTCTCTAAAACAGCCTAGTCTCCACATTTTAAATCTTTGTATGAATTTCTATGTTATTTCTTTTAAGATTGGCTTAAAAGTTGATTGGACTTCCTGGACCCAGTGATGATGTATTCCTTCTTATTCTTTGGTTTTCCATCAGTTTACATTATTTCTGCTTCAGCTCTGATGAATAAAAATATCAGGAGGCTAAAATTTCCCAGGATTCTCAACCCCTGTTGCCCTCACCAGTCCTTTTTGCCTTTTTCTGTTACAAAACCAAAAAGAGTATGTTTAAGCCCATTTATAGTATTGTAATAGCTCTAGGTGTAGCTCAGTGTCTCAACGCAGTCATACCTGTTATTATCCATAATACCATCTATAATGTTCAGCACACATAAATGTGCTCACATTAACTCAAATGCCACCAGAGGCTCGTGGCTCCATCCGCATTCAGCACACAACGACAAAACGACACACAAATTAATTGGATGGAAGAGCAAACAGATCAATCAATCAACGTCTGTGGGAAGCGCAGTAATATCTAATTTCCTGTGAACATCAGTCAGCTGAGGAAGGAAATTACTGTGCCCCTCTACACGCATGTAACAGAATGGATTTAGTCACAGCCCACTGTAATCACATAATTTTCCACCATTTTCCATTTGGCATTAGCTGGACGCTAATGATTTCCCTTGATGCTGCACTGAGCCAACCGAAGCAACAAGTTTTTTTAATCATCCTGCTGCTTGTGTCGGATTACATGCCCCAGCTTTGATGTGGACAGAACACATATATTTTACAGCCTCAGCAGAGTCCATTGCTGTGGCATAAACAGTTTGCTCTCACATTAATTAGAAATCATAGACTCACTTAAACTCAGCAGTGTACATCAAATTTTCCCAATTATCAGAACCAGATGTCAAACAGGAAATGCGACATAAATCATCATGATGATCCCTCTGGATCAGAGGTTTTTAAAGTGTGAAGGGAGAGGGAAGAGGTGTGAGGTGAAGATACTGCATGAAGTGTAAGGAGCAATTTGGAGTCACTTATAGTAATTTGGCCCACTGACCATTGTGGCCCATAGCAGCAGCAGCAGTGGAAGCTGTGACACAGTTGGTACTTTAAAGCAACATTATGTTAGCCTGACATCAGCAGACCAATTCCCAAATGTGAATTAGTCTGAAACCTCTCAGTTCATTTTCACTTTCCAAGGGCCGTTATTATCAGGCGCAGGCCAAAGAGGCTCTCGACCAGGGATATATAATGAAACTGGATACAGGATTGAAGGCGGGGCTCTGTTCAGTCCTATGAAAGCTGCTCTGTGGTGCATGAAGCCATAAAAGTTGGATATGTGGGCAGAAAATTACCCCCAGCCCCTCGAGGTGTCCACTAAACTTCTTCCAGCTGAGCCAGCTAACTTCCACTATAGCCTCCAACTAACTTAATTCAAAATGTTATAGGACCTACTGGATCGAGTTCTGACAGTGAAATGAGGGTTTTGGCACTCAAAAAAATGTACTGACCATTTTACAGCCATTTCTTTTACAATGTCAGCTTATGGCAAAAAGCATTTTTGGGTGCATCAAGTGAGAGTCGCTTCAGGCCCTGTGCTTCAGGGAGCTTGCTCTTGAGGCAACTGGATGTAGCAACAAAACGTGTGTCGAAGTGCTAAACCAGTGTGCAGCTAAGAGCTTAGAGAAAATATAAGTTGGTTGGCTCCCACTAAATTGTGCGAGGTAACTATTACTAACATTAATACAAAGAGCAAGAGTTTCACAATCATTCTGACGGTGCCGACTTGTGATAGGAAGAGTGGTGCCTCAGTCTGCACCATGAATGCCTATTTTTAGCCATGTTATCAGGGTGAGCAGGTGTTGTGTACTGCAAGAAGGCAGTTTTACAGCACTTTACGTCACAACCGGATCCCATCTTATGCTGAAAAAAGTTTTCTAGTTTTTCCTCTGATGTCCTCCAGCTGCTCTGCGCCTAAAGTAAGCGCCAACTGCTAATAATTACTGTTAGCGCAGTTAGCCGTGCAGCTAGCTGAGTCAGCCCAAACTGGGAACGTCTTTTTGTAGCTCTGGTTCGTTGGCACCTTGTTCCAATACAAGGCTGCTAAACAGACGTCAAGCTGGTCTGGTTGGTTCTGTTGGACTCGTAAATAATGTTGTTTCACTTGCTATACTTACTGCCAGATTCCTGCACTTTGCATCAAAAACCACACTCCTTCTTAGAGCCATAACTCAGTCACATTTGAACCCGTTAACGTAATACACACATTTTCAGAATCAAGACTTACTCTTAACTTCCACTAAAGATCCATAAACCCAACTAGAAATCCCTGAGCAGAGCCACTGCTGTCGACAACCGAACTCCTCTGAGAATCGCTATGTTTTCAAGTTTTCTCGAGTATCAAAGTTATCCAGTGATAGTTGTCTGTACTTTAGCTAACTCCCTGATTCCATGGCAAAGATGTACAGATAGAGGGATAGAGGGGTGGACTGGCAAACCTACAGACGAATAGATGGAGAGATAACTAATCTCCATATTCCTCTTTCAAATTAAAGTGAACCAATGTCAGGGTGAAACAAAACGTCAGGGTGTGTGTCTCATGACTCATCTGTATCACGGAGTTATATTAAACATGTCTAGATATAACACTCATTGCTCCCGGGGCAGAAACATCTTCCTCTGTCAGTGTTTATCAAAATTTAATTACGCCTCACTGAAGCCCAAAGTCAATGAGTCTGTGCGGAGGAATACGTTCCTTATCACCGAAGTACACCTTAACACTACATTACAGCACGTGGCTCATTTTGGGCTGTGTAACGACGGCAAATTCAATTACCTGCGATGCGTGCCGTGACACTTAATTACAATTGTGGCCTGCTTTACACAAAAGCAGAAGGCCTCCACAAATCGCTGAGCCAGTCGCTGACTTCAGTTCAGGTCATATTTACCTGATAACATGCTAATAAAACCACCAGAAACACACACGGAGACTCTTAGATTACACATGTCATGCAGCGTTTTTTATGAATATCACACCAGAAATTCACATTATGCTAAATATTCCCGTGGGTTCTCATTTTCTAACTCGCCCCTAAACTAATTTCGAAACTGAGCCGTGTGCAAAATTCAACTTTGTTAACTGCTTTTCTGAGCGTGTTGCCTGTCGGAACTGGCACGTTATTATTCCTCCACAGATGATAAGTGCTGAATCTTCCAGCACATTACAGATGAGGGGGGGGGGAAGCTGTGCGGTGAGCCCAAATTGAAATGGTAGCAGATAAGTCAGTGAGGAAAATGGAGTTTAATGTCGGCTGATGTGGTCGAATAGAGCGTGGCCACGTTTGAGCTGTGGCAGCAAGCAGATGATGAGGAGGAGAAGCAGGGAGGAAGGAGGAGGGAGGGGGTGGATAGGGAGCGGGGAAACCGAACAAGAGAGCGTGTCACTAAGAATTTATTGTCACATGTGTGTTTGTGCGGGAATAGATAGCCGGAGTGTGTAGCGGGAGAAAGAAATGAAGGAGCTTATCGCATGAGAAGTGTGAACCGCCCTGCTTCTCCCACTCTTTTTTCATTCCGTTACTGGCTGCGTGATATAACATAAAATGCATCTCAAGTCCTCTGAGCCATTGATTATTTGTGTTGACTTAGGTGCCATTCATGTGTCCAACAATGACAAGAAACCTGTGACAAATACCTTCAGATTGTGTATTAAGTTAAATATTTCATAACTAAAAAAAGCTCTCAAACATCAAAAGTTGTCCTAAACTTCTAACTTCTCATCCCTCTCCCCTTGCAGCACGTTTGCATGCGAGAATGAGAGCAGCATTAACGTCGGCATTTATCCAAAAATGAGCCATTAGCAGATCTCAGAGCCGTCTGAATGATTTCCACGTGAGCAAAGAGTAAACAAAATGTTTAAATTCAGGACATTCCAGCCAGAATCGCAATCATTTAAGAGATGCAAAATATCCCACACACATACTTCCATCCAACTCCCACCCCCCCTCCCCACGGTGGCCACTTCCCACCGAAGTCATTAACTGGCAACACATCACAAAGAATAACAATGAGGCACTCTGCAGCATATGTAACCAACCGTTCATTAGAGAAGTCGGCGATTTCAAATTGAAAAGGGGAAACGTTTGTCCATCAAGATCCTCAGCAGGGACGTCAGGACCCACCGCTCACTCCCTCCCCCCCCCCATCACCGCCACCACCACCACCACCACCACCACCACCCCCGCGCCTGTCCGGTTTCTAATCACCAACAGCCAGCAGCCTTTTCTGTCAGGAGCAGGAGACTCACCCATAAACACAGACATTCCCCCACAGCGTGCCGTGCATGCTAAAAGGGCCCCCCCTTACCCTTCTGGAAGCAGTGCTGGTGTCTATCTTCAGCTGGGTGGCTATGAGGACAGACATGCTGAAAAGTGCCACTTGTCTTCCCTCCTCGCTGTGCTCACACCTTTTGTGCTGTGAAGTTGGAGCTGCTGGAGGTGTCTGAGAAGTCCCCCCCTCACTATCCCTTAACCACCATCACTACACCCAATCCTCCTCCTCCTCCCCCTTCTCCTCCTCCTCCTCCTCCTCCTCCTCCTCCTCCTCTCCCTCCCTCCCTCCCCTACGGCTCAGAGGAGAGAGGGAGAAGATGACCCGGGGGTCCAGAAGCCCCGACCACGACACCTCTCTCTCTCTCTCTCTCTCTCTCTCTCTCTCTCTCTCTCTCTCTCTCTCTCCCCTCGCAGGGTGAATCAATCACACGGACGCTGGCATCGCCTCCACATCGGGCGGGAGAGGAGAGGAGGAGGTGCGGGGTTAGCTCAGGCTCCTCCAAATGCTACTTATCTCTCCCGTCCTTACACCATCCCTCCCTCATTCTCTCTCTCTCACACACACACACACACACACACACACACACACACACACACACACACACACACACACACACACACACACTTAAAACTCTCTCAAGAAGACTTTCATCAGTGCAGAGTTCAACAGTGTAAGAAAAATAAGACATGCACAGACACACTTCTTACACATACTGTATATATATATAAACAATAAATGCAAGTTGTTTTTCAGTACCGATACTGCCTGCGAGGCATTTTCCTCTTCCAGTGTGTGTGTGTGTGTGTGTGTTTCTAATCAGAGTGTGAGCACATATTACCAAGAAATGGATCAATTTCAGTCGTCTTTGCAGCTGGGTTGTGATTAAGCGCGAGTAATATTTATGCCGCCCGTCTTCCCATGTCATAAAATACAACCCCTCCACCACCACCACACATACACACACACACACACACACACACACACACACACACACCCATCAAGCCATGCTAACAGGACAGGAGCCTGGCACGCGCCACCCTGCTGCTTTATTTATGTAGTGTTTGTGCCTCGTGTATTGAATCTCTGGGCTGAGGCTGAGCAACCAGTTTGTACAAGCAAACCACGGCATGGGAGCAGTGAGGAAACAGAGGATGAAATGGATTTATAAAGCCAGAACTAGTCATATTTCTCAATGGATTCTTGTCTAAAGGTGCACTGTGTAGTTCTGGGGATAAAACTGACTTTTTTATGCCTAAATAAACAAACTGACCTTAAAGGAAACACAATTTCCCACTGTTTTACTCTGTTTATATGTGGCGGACACTGCCACCTGTCTAGCTTCAAAACAGTGTTCTGCAGACCTTATTTCCCTTCTGAGAACAGCTTGTTTATTCACTTACAGAAGTGAGAGAGATTGCATTATTACCTCATTAATGTTGTACAAAAAATTCAGAGTTTGAATTTCTTTTCCAAAACCACGTAGTGCCCCTTTAATCTAAGCCGCTCAAGTGAATGTGACAAAAGCCAGAGGCAACATACACAGAGCCTTGAGAAGACCGGCGCAGACAGCAAAGCATTCATAACTCATTCACTGAAACGGCTACAGGGAAGGCTCCAAGAGCAGTGAATCTCAAGGCTATCCCAGACTCCAGTGCGGGTCAGGCAGGGAGTAGTATTTCACAGTCTTCCTCTGGTGCGTGGATCAAGATGCTACAGCAGTGTGAGCAGTGAAGATCTAAACTATGTGCTGCAAAGTCATTAAAGCACCGTCACGTTTCAGATCGGTGCTTTGCGTTTTTCACACTTCACAGCTGTATAGGCTTGCTTTCTAATTTAACATTCATGGAGAGGAGGAAAAAAAAAAAATGTGTGCACTATCTTAAAATGACCTTGCCAATTATTCATTGGAAATGTGAATAAAGTAAAGTCGAAATGCCTATGTTCTCATTTCACGGACAGCGGTATGTTTTATACCCTGTGGCAAGAGCTGGTTTGAGGTTTCACGGCGCTTCATAAATACTTATATTTAAAGTCAGCCGAATTTCTCTTTTGACCGTGACTCATGGACCCGTTTAAAGCAAGAGTCTTCCCCCTGCAGCTGCGGCGGTTTATCACTAATGACTGCCGAGTTCTCCACGGCTCGTATTTTCACATGTCGGCGATGGACCTGAGATGGCAGCAGCAGGTGATAAAAAGCTGCACTTCTGTAAAGGTGAGGCCGCGTGATAAAATGACATGAGACGTGGGAAGATGAAAAAAAAAAAACAAAAAAAAAACCACGAGAACAAAAGAGCAACTAGTGCTGTTTTTCGTGTTCATTAGGGGCCAACATGTAAAGTCACACTCTACAGGAAGGACAAAGATGATCTAAAGTTCATATCTGCATGCACACCACAGGAGATCCATCGGAGAGAATAATTGCTCTGGTGACTGTGCCGGCGACGAAGAAAGTCCTTTGAGTTAATACGAGACATGGCGGTTTTAGTCGTGGCCGCTGCTGTTAACAAGCTGATTTTGTGCCGTGACATTTTCCCAAGGTCCTTTTAAACAAGCCCCTGATTGGTCGTTTCCCGCGTTCGCGTTTTTTGTCACATTTACAGCCCTGACATACACTCCCATGATTATGAGCCTTGCGGGCTCACAGTAAGTCACCGTAATTGCAATTAGTGCAAAAGGTCAGCGGCGTTATTGCTGCGAAGTGCGGAGGTGATGTGGTGTTTCATCACGCTGACAGAAGATGAACAGCGCACGTCTTGAATTTCTTTACTTGTTTACTTTTACTACGCGGCGCCATTTTACACTCATTGACTAATTTCCCTCCGTCTGTCACCTCCTGCTGATTTGGCAGAACGTGGGCCGCCATTAAAGCACTTTAAAAGCCAGTGTCAAAACAACGCCATTAATAAAGCCGGTGATCGATGGTGCAGACAAACCGGAGAAGATGCGTTACTTTATATCCCAATGACAGTGTGCGTTTTTAAATCACGCATATCAGCATGTTCAAGGGAAACGCCTCGAGCGCATATGGCTCTGGAGATCGAGAGAGAAAGCGGGATTTATCACCAGATGCCACAGGGATAATGAAATCATCAGTTTGGGTTTTGGCTTATCTAAGGGTGTCTGCCTAACTGGTGTCTACAGCTGCTGAATTAAACTGATAAATCATAAAACTGATCAATAAATAAGGCTGGTAAACACCAAACAGCCGTATGTGGATTGGAAGAAGCAAATCATCCCCAGTGGCGTGTTCCTTTTTCTTTTCTTGGGAGCAGCGAGAGATTAAAGGAGACATATTGTGCTTATTATCGGCCTCATCGCTTTATTTAGGGTTACTACCTGTACAGGTTTACATGCTTCAATGCTCTAAAACACATCACTTTTCTTGTACTGTCCAGTGCTGCAGCTCTTTATTCCCCCTCTGTCTTAAACGCTCCTGTCTCTTTAAGGCCTCCCCCCTTACAAATAGCCAGTCTCTGATTGGTCAGCTCACACATGCCTGAGCCAGTACCACTAACAGCAACAGAGAGCTGTGCTAACTCAATTCTTACATGCCAAACTAACTGCTGTGCATAAAATATGTAAAAGTGTGACATGGTGACATAGTGTGATGTCACAAAGTTACAGAATTGAAGGCGGGACCAGGCGTTTCAAGAGCAGTGTAACTTTTAACTAACTTTTGTAACTTTTAAGGTCTCCTTTAAAGCAACACTACGTAGAGATTCTAGAGAGTTTCTGAGTGCAACACCACTGTCATAAATGCAAATGCCACATTTGTAACAGTTTGTCAGGCGTAATGTAGGTGATAGGTACAAACAAAACTGCCTACATCACAACAATCCTCTGCCTGAAAACTTGTATTTTGAAGTACGGATGTATGTAACGCTGTGATCCTACCCTCTGGAAACAAGTGATAGGGAGCAGAGTGACTGAGACAGACTGGGACCAGTCACCCTATAACAAGATACTGTGCCATTGAAATGATTTTGAAGCTGTCATTTTAAGGTAGAAGCGTTACAGAATGTTTCTTGAAGCAAACTTGCAGCGCTACGGTCCAAACCCAAATGAACATTCAAAGAGTTTCTGTGGAGAATTGTGAATTAGTTTCTGTCTGTGTGCTCCAGTGCAGCATCAAAGTGTAATCTAAACTCATTTCAGAAATGTATGTCCCATGATGCCTCCATGTCCTCAGCCCGGCTCTGATCTTGACCTTCAGCCACGCCGCAGCACCTATCCCCGGCTAATCGCCTCAAAGGCCCCGAACATCTTCCACCAGTGCTCCTCCCTGTGGATCCCACGGATTCACCCTGCTGTACTTGGTATTCTTCTCAGACCTGCACCTCTTTGAGCTCAGGGAAGGGCAGCGGTGCAAAGATATGAATAGAGAACACAACGCTGTTTGTCAGAATTGGAATGAGTCCAGGAATGTGTGCATATCGGGCTTCAGTATGTCTTTATCAGCGAGATGCAAGCGGCCTCGCTCCAGACGGAGCTCTATCTGGTCATCTGTTACAGGTGACAGGCACGGATGAAACCTGCACCCCAGGGGAGCAATGCAAGAGCGTGATTGTGTCCAGGATGAAGAACTCTGGGTGCTCGAGGGTGGCCAGGGACCCAGACAGCTTTCATAAACATGGCTCTCATCTACAGCAAACCTTCCCCGGAGAGCCAAACCCTCCGCTCAGCAGTTAGCGGTGACAAATGAGTGCTGCTGAATGGTGTTGTCCCTCGCTGCCATGCGTCCCCTGGTTGTTTCTCTGTCTCCAAATTTCATTTCATTGAACAAAGTGCTATTGTTTGCCACCAGATTATCGCTCTCAATACGGTCATTGCCGGGAATAAACAGACGGTATTGAGATGTGCGCGTCGTATACGTACATATGCGCACATCAGGAAAGCGAAAGTCATTTTCAAACGGCTAATAGCGGCTGTGGGCAGCAATACAAACATTTAAAGCAGGCAATTCAAAGTGCAATGGTTCAGTGCAGAAACACAGAGGCTCACTGGATGAATACAGAATGTTTTTGAAAGGCATTTCATCTGAACATATTCCTGCTGCATACAAATCATCTCAGTGAAAGTTTTGTCTGTACAATCCCACTCCAGGGAGCCTTAGAATTCAGCTCAGGGTGCCAGAATATCTTTGAGACTTCCTTCCAAACAGCTCTGATACAGGTTCGCCTCCGAACAAACCTGATCACACAGATTAGCGCGCCGATCTTCGCATGGAAAATACTTGAATACGAACATGCATCATGACCCCCTGCGGACGCCTCTGCGAAAGTTTTGACCGAGCCGAACATTCGAGACAGTTAACAGCAGCGCGGGAGATTTCCGCAGAGAGCGAGACAATAGCGTTCGTATCTTGGAAACAGAGAGCACCATCAGCCTCTCAGTCTCTCAGCAAATGCAAATGATGGAAGTCTAGACTCAGGAGAAACACACTGGCCTTGAAAGTGTCAGGCAACGGGCAACACCAGAGGCAGCCACCACAACAGATGAGACAAGTCACCGTAAGGCAAAATACAAAGTGTGTTTTCTGCTCCGCGGTGTAGGAGGTACAAATGATTGCCACCGTTTCAATCTGGGCCACGTCTTTCCATCTGACTCACTTTTAATCGGGGGATCTGAGATGCACTTTGCATGCTGAATAAAAATGATGAATGAGAGGCTTGCTTACGATTCTCTGTGACTTCACAGCAACAACGCCCTGAAACGCTACACGATACAAGAGACAGCAAACACACAGGTCCATGTAGCAGCCGAGTTTCTACAGAGGACCGTTGGATGTTGGGATTTGTTTATGCTCTTGGGTGAGAATTTCATTATAAAAGCAGTTGCGAACATAATCTTTTGATGGAAAACATCAAAAACTCCTCAGCACAGCGGCAGAAGCATTGGCAGCTTATGATCCGACAACAAACACAGCGAACAGCTTAAAGCGCCATAACTGTCATCAACACAGTAATCAATAAAAATGTAATTGTAGGAACACTTTGCATGTAAAACACCTGAATTTCAGTCCAGAGTGTTAAGTTCTAGCAACCACTAACCGAGCAGTGAGTAAGACAAAACAAACTTTAAAGGGCAACTCCATCAATTTCACACAGTAAAATGTGTTTACAGGTCTTGGGGAGTACAAATGCATTCGAGAACAAAGTGGTGTCAAGCCATCTGTAGCTCCAGAGGCAGCTGACTGTAATCTGATTAACTGCCTCCAGTGATGGAACTCAGTGGTTGTGTTGCATTGTGGGTAATGTAGGCGCTAGGGGATTTAAATATTAAGAGGAATATGTGGAAGAAATAAGGGGAAGAAATAATGGAATAAATAAATGAATACGGTCATCAGCATCACGGCGCTGCGTGGAGATGTGGATATCCTTTTCCTACTCGACTAGTAACTGGTTTGCTGATCTATGACATCACGGCGCTTGATTGGCCAGCCAACTCACCTGATCTGAACCCCGTTGAGAATCTATGGGAGTACTGTCAAGTGAATTAATTTACAGAAAAGAAATGATAATTTATCCATGATATTCTCATGTTTTGCCCTGCACCTGTAGAAAAGAGCTGCAGGTATCTCTTTCCTCTCTTTCCTTACAGACCTCTCTCTCTCTCTCTCTCTCTCTCTCTCTCTCTCTCTCTCTCTCTCTCTCTCTCTCTCTCTCTCTCTTCCCCCAGCTGTTGTTGCCTAATTCCAGATGTTTAGATCTGGATCTTCATCCTCTGGGACATCCTCTCTCCTCATCTGTCTGTCTGTCTGTCTGTCTGTCTGTCTGTCTGTCTGTCTGTCTGTGTAAATTATTAGCTTGGATTTTGCTCTTATGTCTGTCCTCTTTCCAGGTCTCCACGGTGGAGAGGAAGCTCCGCTCTGTTTGCCGACACCTGCAGCTGCTCAACATCCTCACAGATGTATTCCTCACACATGTTTACAATCTCTCTGTCATCTGTTACATGTGTGTCCATCCAGGGAGATGGACGCCTCCCCTGTTACTCTTCCAGAGTTCTCATCTATTTCTTGCCCTGTTAATGGAAGAGCTTTTGAGGAGTTTTTTTCCTCATCCGGACTGAGGCTTTAAAAAGACAGTTTGTTCAGAGTAAATTTCCTGTGTAATTTCGATGACTGCCGCATTAGATTTATCAAAGCAAAGAAAAGAGAAGAAAAAGGGGAATTAAGAAAATGATAATTATGAAAGAATACATGCATATTCAGCTTCTCAGTGTCAGTAAGTCAGAGCTCTCTCTCTTTCTCAGGGCAGGATCATAACAACCACATCAGCCTTAATGAGTTTTAGCGAAGACATGTCTGCATTTTCTCCAAATTCGCTCAATCCTCCGAGAAGGGAGGGCAGCTCGGATATCCACGGCCAGACTTAATGATTTCTTTTCTATGCAAATTGAACACAGATTATGTGAGAATTTAATAGGCTGTGCCTGGGAGTCGTTTAAGAGTCAAACTTCTGGTCACAGAAACTTCTGTGTTGAGGGTTTTTGAGGGGGGGGGGGCCTTTCATTTCACAGAGCAAGTGGAGTCAGCATTAATCTGGGATGTATAGAGGTATCCTTCTCATCGCAGTCGTGGAAATCTGTGTGAGAGAAAGTGACTGGAGGCTTTCCAAAGCCCGAGTAATGAGAGAAAAAAATCTGTCAAGATGCCGACAAATAGGAAAAGACTGTGGTGGATGCTTGATCAGGAGCCGGTTGTGCGTCTTTGTGCCTCCAGCAGAGGGCAAACTAGCTCCAGCATGGGATGTTATCAAGAGTCAAAGTGTAATCCGTGACGAAATGAGTGAGCGCCCACAGAGAGCAGCCACCCATCCACATTTTGACAAGACTGAGTTATATCAAACAAAACACGCAGAGCTGTGAAATCTGCATGTGATTAAATGAATCCAGTGGAGCAAAATACTGAATTTCCACCTTGTTCTTGGTGCGTTCATGATGAATGAGACCTCTCTCCTTTAATCTGCAAACCAGAAGAATTAGAATCCATCTCTAAAAGACTGAACTTGAGTGAGGCATAGGTCTAATTCAGCTCACAGAAAAAGATATAAAGCCTGTGATCTGATTTTTTTTTTTTTTTTTTCTGATGGGGGGGTGACATGCCCCCTAGAGGCAGAGAGATTTGTCGCAAATTAAATATTTCACAGCTCCTCCTCAGAGTGACACACGGAGGGAGACTGATTCCACATATTTTTGGTCCCTTATTAAAACAGCAACCGATGCCTCTGCCTGTGTGAGTCGAGTTAACTTCGGATCTCTCGCCTGAGTGTTGCTAAGAAAAGGCTTTATGGGAGTGTTATTGCGGGGGCATCACTTGGCAGACGAGATGTTTTCTTTCTCTTCTCTCTTGTACTCCCTTTGGGTTGATTTGAGACGTTTCCTCGCCTTGTGAGAACGCAGGGAAAGAAAAGCGCGCCCCATTCAGCCGAAGTAAGTAGGTAATCTGGCAGATGCACAGAGCGAAAGTTGGTAGAAAACATCAAGTCGGAGCTGAGAGGGAATAGAACATTACACGCAGACTTTTATCGGGACAGCCTAATTGGCTTGACTGCACAAGCCGCAGACGGATGCCCGATTTGGCCCGTGAAGTCTGCAAACAAGTTATCAAACGAGTCGAGTGAGGATTTGGAGAGACCTCCAGCAGAGGGAACAGTGGCACTCGCTGTCTCCACGTTTACGCACGCGAAACGCTGAACATGTAGCCGGAGTGACATTTGTGACAAATGCAGGGGGAAAAAAAAAAAGTTTCAAAATCGAGATGAACGGACCCAAAAAGGCAGCAACAGCCAAGCAACTCAACAACATGCAACCCGACTCTGATCGTCTTCTGTTTCAGTCCACAGCAGAAAGAAATAAAAACCGTCTCCCGTACTCCAACAACGCTGCGCCAAACAGACCGAGGTGGATTTTATTTTGCTTTCTCTTTCTTTTCTGTTTTCTTTTCTGTTTTTTTTTTATTTTTTTTTTATGCGTAATGGTTCCAGGAGAGAAGTGTGAGCAACAGAGGAGGCTTCACATATAAATTACCTTGTCTCCTTTGGCGGATGCTTTGCGGTAGTTCCCTGCACCCGCTGATGAGTTCATGGTCCCACGTAGAAAAGAGCCTGCAACACAAAGAACGATCTGCTTTGATCTCTCTCTGACTCTCAGCAACCACGAGAATATCTGATTTTTTTTTTCTTTTTTTTTTCTTTTCGCCAGATGAACCTCGCTCTGATAATTGCATGCGCCCGAGCCCCGGTTATTCCAGATGAAACGCCACCCACCTGTAGTAGTGACGCCTTCTCACAGTGTGGTCCGGTGCTAAATCAAAGCGCTATAGGCGCTGGCTCTCTGGAAACGGGCTGTGCAAAGTGCGCGCATTCAGAGGATGAGCAGAAAGTTTCCGGTCAAGACGATTTCTCAGCCTGCGGGGGAACTTTCTTTTTTAGCTACGTGCAGAAGTGTTGCTCGAAACAAGAAAAAAAATGAGCTGATCCGCCAGCCAGAAAGTGGAAAAAAGGGGAGACGTTTTATCGGTAGGTTGGATACGCGTCCCCGTCAAGTAGCGAACTCAATCCACTTAGTTGAATAACAGACCGTATTGGCGCTCTCATCTGCGCCTTTTGGAGACGTTCACGCCCCATCCAGCGTGTCAGAACATATCGAGGAGGGGTTGTGACAAGTTAGGAGCGCCTCTGTGGCGCAGCATCAGCTCAGACTTCTGTGTCCTCTGCTCATCGGGAGAGGTTTAGACATCTGACTCCGCTGGAGTGTTTGCGCGCACAGCCTCTAACCTGCGCGGTGCCTTTTCTCCGTCTGAGGGCACTGAACTTCCGCGTCGAGTCGGCAATTAGACGCTTTTGGCGGTGGGTGGTGATCAAAGTGGGAGCCGTGTCACCCTCTGGCCCCCTCAGCGGTTAATATGTTTCCATAGGCCTAATGAGGTAGGGATGCAAAAGACTTCATTAGGGAGAGTAAAGTGTGAATTTAGTGAAACCACAGGGAGCAAAGCGGCGGCGCACTCTGCAAATACTAATGATCTGGGGCTGGGGACTTTTTCTCCAACTTTCAGCTGCAGCTAATTAGAGGGAACAAAAGGGCCGACTTTTCTTTTGTTAACAAGAACAATATGACTGATATTTAGCTGAGGATATGTGTGTGAATCCCCTAGCAAAGGGGGGAGTGATTGTTTCATCCACCTCCTCTTCTTCTGCAGACTTGTGTGATGTTGAAATCAGAAATAACAACAAGGAACATGACTGATGACCAGTGAAGGCAACCTCAGTACTTCTCTCTGGAGAGTTTGAGGAGGTGTGGAGAGAAAAAGTCTATTCTGTGATCCCCAACTTTCTTTCTAACCCTTACTCTTGTTTTTTTTTTTTTGCCGCATTGCACTGGTGTAGGATCATAAATAATTGAGCAGCAGAAATGTGGTATATAATACCCACAGACACGCAGTTTTAGTATGACAATTCCCTGTTGGGATAAAGTAACAAGGCAACACAAAAATCCACATATCTCCTCCTCTTGGCGGATAATCAAGCAACAGAACCAGCCACAGTTGCTGCTCTTTGGTGGCAGATCCAAGTACTAATCACAAATTCATTTAAATACAACATTTATATCAGTGTTTTCCTCCGGTGTGAGAACTTCTTGCTGTCGGTGCATCACCTCCCAGGCGAATCTCGCTTCCTACCGTTTCACAGTTTCAAAAAGAAGAAGATTTCATGATGCTTTTGTGTTTTCCAGAAAGGCAATCATGCATGAGACAGGAGAAAGTATGAAGCATTGTCTTCTCTGTGTGTCTGTGTGGCAGAGGGCTGAGCAGCATGGAGGCATCCTCCATCACAAAGCCATCATTTACAGATCAACACCATGGACAGCAGCCAGGCAGCTCTGTGGTGGTGTTAATGGAAGAACAGGCAAGGGGCTCTAAAGCCACAGGAGACCAATTACAGTTGTTACACTGTTGTGGGAATGCTCAAGTGAAGTATAGGGGGTTTGTTAGACCAGGAGCTGAGCTACACCGAGCCCGGATGAATTGGAAATCGGCCAGATGAAATGGATTCAGGGGTGGACGGACAAGGGGGAATCTGCATAACAGATGTGCATCATGATGCTCCTCTGTTTTTGTCTTTTTCTCTGTCTGTGTTTTAAGAGCTTTATACTTTCATCACAACAGAGAGGCAACCTCGGAAGCGTGGACGACCAAAGTCTGGTACGACTTGAATCACCTGCAGCTGTTTAAGAACACAACAAGCGTTTATGATGCAAATTTGGAGCGAAAGTTAATCCAAAAACTGAAGACCAACTTACTAAAATCACTAACTTAACCTTCCCTGCATCGCTTCATTGTTCGTTTCTATTCTTTCTCTGCAGAACTGCGTTGCAACAAAGGTGAAGCCCTCAGCTGACTGATTGTCTGTACTGAATTACATCTTTATAGCAAGAAATCAGCTGACCACTGCAAGTATCTGTGTTCACAAGATCCTTTTATCAATAAAGCATATCCTGTCAGATGGTATGCGAGAGCACTGCTGTAATTTCCAGATATTGTTTCAGCTCCTCTGGTCTATAAGCACTTTATTTAGGTGAAGCCAAATCGCTTGGGACATTTAAAAAATAGACATACTGCATGGCAGCATATGGGTCAGCCAGTGGTTGCTTTTTATATGTGCTCAAGATCACAATCTTTGACATCTTGATGTAGCAGGATTTGGAATATTTTTTGGCCTTGGGAGGAAGAATCCAAAGTTCCTACAGTTTTAATACTGACAAGGCTCGAACCAAACATGCCTGCTAAGGCAAATTTATTTCCAAAATGGGCTTCAAAGATTTGCATATGACTTATTTATTCCATCACCACCTCTGAAACAGCAATCTAGACGCAGAATAAATCATAGACTTCTCGCTGAAAATCCAATTTTTCTCCCAGTTGGCCTTCCCTTTCCCACATTAGATTATCACAAAGTTGACCACATGGGCTGTGAAGCGATAAATAAATCTCTGTTCCGAGCGCCACTGATTTAATGGACCTGAGGATCTCTGGGGTTGGTATTGTGCGTTTTGGGGAACCCCGGCTGCATGTGGAACGCCAAGCCCTGTAGTGATAATGACCTGAATGACCAGAGGAAGCAACGCCATGAGCTCAAAAAGACCCCACTCTTAATGATGTGTGGGCTGCTGAAGGGCTCACATGAAGTTGGTGTGACATAAGACTGAAGGCAGACAGCAGCAGGAGGCCACTGACATTCATTTCCACTCCCCCCATCCACTGGAATTACTGAACGCAGTTTCCAGAAGAAACATGAGTTATAATACACCTCTAAAATACATTTGTAGTGCCCGACTTGCTGAGTAGCACTTTGGAGGGCCGAGTCACTTTCCACAAACCTTTTTGTAAGAGAGAGGGGGAACAAGTATAAAGCCTGAAGAGATGTTTGAAGTGCTCGTGATCAAATAAGATATATTTGAAGCAAAAAAAATACCACGCTAATAAGAAGAAAGAACTTCCATCAAAAAGATTAAACTATAAAGGCAGCAATATTTTATATTTTATGTTAATCTCAATTAATCTCTCATGTCAACAAATCCCCAAAATAGAAATGCATCTCTGACACAAGACCACTTTTTTTCTTTTGGAAGACTAACATCTACAAAAAGTTTTAAATATTCTACATTTTTACCTTACAAAGGGTAAGGTAGGCAAAAATGATATCCTAAAACAGCTCTATAGTTTTAAGGACTGAAACACTAAACTGCATTTGTTGTGGACTGAGATTGCGATTAAGGTAGATTTAAATACACAATGTTTATTGTAAGAAAGGAACATTTCAGCTGCTGCAGTAGTGAAACAGACAATATTTGACTGAATTTCTATGTTTTTTTGACTCAGTGACAATTAAAAAGCTTGCCTAATTGGCTCAGGCTCAGTTAGCCATGGAGCCTGGACCAGGACCTCGGATGATGGTTTCACCAAGGGCCTGTCACTCTGTCAGGCTCCTAAACTCAGTTCAGCTCAACAGGGTTTAGGATTCTGACAGTGGACATGGATTCAGGATTGAACACAGCCTCAGAGACCATCATAGGTCAGTTTGAAGACAGGGGAAACAGTATGGAGGCGATTTACAACAGCTCTGACAGGGAATATGACTAAGGGATGAGAAGAGGAAGGGAGGCGCGCAGCAGGAGAGGAACGAGACAGAGTCACGCATCAGCACAGGTGAAAATGGCATGTAGAGCTGGAAATATCTTCACATCTTACTTTGTAAATTGTGGATTTATTTCAACCCAGCGGAAAGATAAATCAAGACTGTTTCGGTGAGGTTTATTTTGTTTTCTGTTGTTTGTTTTCGATTGTTTGTTTGTTGTTGTTTGTTTTTGATGAGTAAATGAGTTGATTTAGCTCGTCTACGTTCCATAAAAGAGAGGAACTTGAACTGAGAAGGTGTGTGGTTGAATTTTTGTGGCCATATCTTACAAATTGTCCCTTTAACCCTTCAACGGTTAAGTATAAACCAAAATGCCACCACTTTGCAACAATGTCCTTGAGTTTTTGCATAGTCTTGAACTCAACCTGCTTCTCACAAAGATTGACATACAAGAGCGCTCACACACACACACACACACACACACACACACACACACAGACCCACAGCACTGCATCAGCTTTCAGGGCCCGGTCTCAAACTTCCAGCCTCTTTATCTCAGGTTGTGGTGAAGAGCGACTTCCTGTCGGATTGCCTTTCAGCTGTGCAGGTCCACACAGCTCCTGTTTAGCCACACTGCTGACATCTATACAGTAATTACACTGGACCGCAACTGGACTACGTTTTCTGAATTTACATAGAAATAGTGTCCACGGACTTCCTGCAGGAGGTACATCGGTATCTGTATATTACATTTGGATTGTGCATCCTCATCTCTCTCTGGCGCCTGTTGGAAAGTGGGACCTCTTCTCCTCATTTCTCTGAGCCATTTGTCTCCAGTAGATAGGAAGATTGGCTGTTGGGAGGATACAAAGTGTGACCGTGTGTATCGAAACTGTGTCAGAAAACAGTTTAGAGTGAGAAAAAGCTCCAAAATAACTCACATGAGGGAATGTGTTTTGTGGAATCTGCGTTAGCATTAGGGACGCTCAATTAAATGCAATGTGGCCATTTGTTTGTCAGAGCTTCCACTCGTGCCCCGCATGGTAAACACTCATCGCACGGTGTGCAATATGACAATTTCATGTTGGTGTGAGGAAATCTCGACCCAGAGCCGGTGACGTGGCCGTATTAGGGGGATAAATCATGCCATTAGGGGCTATGCTCTTTCAAAACGCCACAAGGAATTTGTTGGCCCAGATTAATCTTCAGTACGAGCCAACAATTCAATAACATCCCCGGTCTATGTGCTAACTGTCATGTTTTATTATAGAATTTGTCAACAGGAGGATGAGCGGAGACAAGATAGTACACAGAATAAGCCTGCGAGAGATTTGATTTGGACAGATTTGAGTGGGCTCGCAACATTGTGTTTTTGTTCTGAGGAGCTAAGCAAACAACATTACGTGCGTACACTCTGAGTAAACGCCTGTCATGTCAGGTACATGCAGCACAGATTAATCTCTCTGTTTTCTCATCCCGGCTGGATTCTGCAATGCACGTAAAACGCTGTCAATTATAGACGACAAGAGGTCAAGATGCTCCATCAACACTCCCATCAGATCCAGGCAGAAAGGAGACGACCACTCGGAGATACTGTTGCTCCGTCGCATTATTCTGGGGACGGCCGGCATCGTGCATCACCTTGGCAGCGCATTAAGCCTTATGTACTTTATGAAGAGGGATTATAAAGGGAAAAGTGAGCAAAATATCTCACGTTGACAGAAATACTCTGAACACACAAAGGTCTACATATTCCAGCTCAAAAACAATTACTCATCATCAGAGCCTTTTGTCTGCGCGTGCTTTGTTGTTTTGACAAAGAGAAAGGGACCATTCATCACCATGAATGGAGGGAGACACTGTGAATCTTCACCGTACTGTACATGGGCACATTCAGCCACAGTCAGGGCTGCTGAATCTTCGGCTCAGAGACGGTGGTGATTTGCGGTTCATGATTTATGATTCTGTAGGCTCAGAAAACAAACCTGTCCTGCATGTGTAAATATTTCACGGCAGAGAAAGAAAAGTTGCTGCTCGTGGCGCCATTCATCGAGGTCGGTTACAAAGGTCAGCGGCCCTGTGCCACATTTTACTTTCTAACACATCAGCCACGATCACAATCAATACAGAGGTTCCCGACCTGGTGGTCACAAGGGGTTGCAAGATAAATCTGAGTGGTTAGCATTGTTTCAAACGCGTGTTCCCACCAGACAAAGACTTCTCTAAGATATCTTTAGTCTCTTGTGATTATTGGATCATTTTTACTTCCCAACAGTGTTTAGAATTGTTCTTAGAATTGCCATGACGTGGATGACTGAGAACCTTCGTCAATAAGGCAATAAAGACCGTTTCTGACAATTTGCGAGGACAAATTGCTCTCTAAAACATATAATACAAGAACTGTCTTTTTCATGATATGCTCCAACAAATACAATTGTTCATTTTATTGCATAAAAAAGATCAAATATTAGTTTTCAATAGAAAATTCTGCTTTGAAACTTAATTTAGATCTTCCATTTACTAAAAAGTCAATCTGCAGTTCATCCTATCTCATTAATCCCCGAACCAAATCTCAAGCTGTTCTTTGAGAACAAATACAGTACATTACAGGGTTCCCAACCAACGGGCCCTGGACCGGTATCGGGCCTCGGGTTGCTCAGTACCAGACCACGAAAACCAGAGATGATGTCATTGTCACTTATGTGCTGCATTGTGTTTTATTTATTTTCCTGGAAAAGCAAGCTTTTCTTTTACACAGGGCAAATCATTTTAATTCAACAATAGAATGTTCAAAAAAATATATTGTATTCACATTTTCATACATATTAAGCTCTTAATATTATATAATTCATATATCTCAACACGACCCACCGACCCATGTCAGGTCCGTGTTAGGTATTGTGGACTATAAACACGGTTAGAAGTCTGATTTAAAGCAACATTATGGAACTATTTCAACTTAAAATTACACCACCAACTGTCACTGAATTTGGTGAAACTGGATCATTTGTATGGAGAAAATGTCTTCTGGCTTTCTCCTCCAGACACCTCAGCTCTGTGATTTATGGAGTTTCCTGAGAAGTGAAAGTTTAGTTGCGAGTTAACTTCACTAGCTGACTCTGCTCGGAGCGCTGCCAGGGAGTCGCTCTCACAGCAGCTCTGAGAAGCAGGGGAAGGAAGGCTTTTCAGGTCCGCTGTTGCACTCGCTCAATGTTTGTGTCAGCAAAGTTGTCAACTGACTCAGTCTCAGCTCAGTCAAGCCGTTAGCATGTCACAGCCAGGCGCCACTGTCTCTGGTTGAGGTTGCGTTAGCTTTGCAGGCTATTGCTGTCTGAGTTGTCATATAATGTCAGAATACAATTGACAAATTGTTGCAGAACTGTGATTTGTATTTACAACAGTTGTGTTGCAATCATAAACATCGGGGGGGCACCAAATTGCACAATATGAATTTCTACATGATGCTGCTTTAAACCTCATCAGTAAATCCCAGAACGCCTCCCTCCAAATCTCCCTGTCTTTGACAACCATCCCCTCCCTGGGAACCCTCAAAATAGAAAACAATGAAAATGATCACTTGTTGAATTTTTTAACACTTCCCAACAATTTGACAATGGCTGCAAGTAGACATAGACTCAAGGTCAGCTGTAGTTTTGAATATGTCGCAGACTGTTTACTCCCCACACTGTTGGAACACTATTTTTGGCCTGATAACCACCCTGTTTGACTGAGGATGAGAGGAGATCTTTGCTGTTTTATGTCTGAGATTATATTAACATTTCAAACAGCATGTGATCTCCCAAGCTACAGGGAGTTTTTTTTTTCCTTTTCTGCCTTTTTAATTTTCAGATTCTGAGAGGCCCCGTCTCTTCCACTCCTTCTGCCTGTGTGCTACAGCTGCCCACGCAGGTGCCGCTTATTTGTTTACGGCAACTCGCTTCAGCTGTGCCATTCAACAAAAAGGTGTAAATGAGTCACTAAAAAACAGAACAGGCAGCGAACGCTACACCTTGTTTTGCTATCTGAGATAACTTTGCTCACAAAAGCTGGAAGGACCGTTGTCAGGTTTGTGTGACGCCTGCAGTCTCATCGTCTGCCTCATGAAACTTTGAAGTGATCCCTCGGTGGCCAGCAAAGAGAATTCTGTCAATTCCCTAATGGACGCAGATGCCATGACTTATTCAGCAGCCTCACATTCAGCCCAGCAGCTGAATTTGGGATAGATTTCACCTATTTTTCATTTCATGTTGGTTCACTGCATCTTTCCCCAGACTGTCAAAGACCCTGTTCTAAAATACATGATTACATGAAGGTCTGCTCTCTGGTCCTCTGGCTGTATTTTTTGGAAGAGCAGTGCAAATACCCAAAGTGGCGTCATTCAGACAGCTTGTATATTATCCTAATTAGTCTCTCTGATAATTCCAGTTACCTTCAAGGATGCACGCAGCTTTTCATTTTAGACCAAATAGACAGACACTGATTTATGATTCATATTTTGTGAAAGGCAGTAAGAATGTTAAATCTGCTTCTGTTCATCTTTAGAGGGATTTCTGAGTTGGTCTGCTGAACTCAGCACCTTCTTCCTTATTTTGGGTTCCCCTTAGAATAGGTTCACATCGGTTTCCTCATACAGTCCAGCGCTGCAGGACTGTAGCTCCTGTCTCTTTATGCCCCCCGAATACCCAGTCGGCTCTGATTGGTCAGCTCACACACGCCTTAGTCAGCACCACTAACAACACCAGAGCTGTGCTAGATCAATTCTTACGCGCCAAATTAGCCACTAGGTCTAAATTACACGTGACACTGTGATGTCACGAAGTCACCGAGTAAAAGGCAGGACTGCTGACATAGTGTTTCAGGAGCTGTGTTTTCTATGGGAGAGAGGAGCCTCTGTTGGTTGGTGAACTATTTAACTTTCAAGTTCTTTCACATCCACAAGGACCTTTATAAAACACTTAAAGGTCCTATTTGTGAGAAGAGTAGATTTTTGAGTATCATTCTCAACTCATCAATGTTTTGTGGTAGCGACCCTTGCCCAATTTTTATTACAAATAGGAACTTCAAAGAGTGATAAAAAAAGCATTAAAGCTGTCTTGTAACCTACAGTGTATACGGACATACATCCAGAGAACTAACAGAAGGGCAGGACTGAGAGAAATAAGGTGTAGTAACAAATCTTACTTCAACACCACAGGAAGCATCATAGATTTATCAGTACACAACACAGTTGTATTTCAGAGCCACAGTCGGGGTCATCGATTTATACTTTCACAAACCTCAGCCATATAAAGGATCAATGAGTCAGCCAGACTAGACTAACATATTCAGCTAAACAAACCTCTCTGCCCCTGCACTCTCTCTGCTAAAAGGGGATGGTGAGCAGGTTAGCAAGCGGGACGGCATCCCCCCTCAGTCCTCCTCAAACATGTAGGAATGTTGCAGGATTGTTGTCAATAGATAAATTGATTGCATGCATAAATGAACAGTAAAGAAGGTGATGTAGAATATTGTCAACACTTGAGTAACCTAAATACTACCTGCGCACTTCCTTTCCTGTGAGTACTCACTTAATTATTGACAGATGGACTCCTCCTCCTCACTCTCTTGCCCAGCTGAAAGATTTAGGACGGATGCGTCTAGTGGTTCATGAAACTGGCCTATTTAAAAAGGTGGCCTTGTTCTCCCTGGAAACAAACAATCCATCTGGACTTATCACATCTGACTGTAAAGGAGATGTAAAGTTAAGACTGACAGAAACATGAGCCAACACTCACGATGATTATGCACCTGTCAACCTACAATTGAAAGGTTGGCTGATTTATGCACTCTGACCCACAGAGCAACAGCATTTAAACTAATGAAGCTCCCTGGACATCTTCTGCCTCGCTTCGGTTTCCTACGTCACAAAGAGAAACATTTCAACAGCCTGCAGGAAGGACGGGGGCCCAGCCATGGACGACTGAAAAAAAAATGTTTTACTTGTTTGACTGACACGCCTTTGATAAAAATAACTGAGCACTGACCTTGCTGAAGTGTCTAAAATGACTAAGTCCACAGCCACACTATAGTGGCTCTGCAAGGCAATGCCACAGTAGTGCTTTTAGTTGAATGCTAACTTCAACGTGCTAATTTTTACAAAAACAACGCTAACACACAGAATATAAGCAGGTTATGTTCACACAAGCCACTCTCTTAATTAAGCAGGTGAGCATGCTAACGTTTGCTTATTGGCAAATTATTGGCTTATTTGAACAAAAGAAAACTTTGACCTGATTGTCAGTCAACAGATCACCAATCTGAAAGATGCAATATGTGAGAGTTGGCATCTTCTCAAAATTCATAAGAGCAGGGCCCAGCATATGAGCAGAGTAACCACTTACCACGGCTATCTGTAGATGCTGTTTGCTGGTTAGCTCAGTTAGCCGTGCAGCTAGCTGTCCACACTGGGAGTGGTATCCAGACAAAGCTCAGGAACTTCACAAGATGTTTCCAAATTACCAACACATGGTAAAATGTCAAAGCTGTTATTTGTTCACATTCTGTTGAGGATTGTATCCACTTTTTAAATGTTTTACACATAAATGTCTGTACTAAATTTAATGACAATTTGTCACTTGAAACAAAATATTTCAATATTCATCACCCTAGCTTAAAAAGTCGGGGATCACCAAAGTCAAACACAATTCATCTTCTGGGGATCATCCAGTAGTTGTTGAGATATTTCAGTCTGGATCAAAGTGGTAAAAGACAGACAGACAGGCAGACAGACAGACAGACAGGCAGACAGACATGCAGACAGGCAGACAGACAGACAGACAGACAGACAGACAGACAGACAGATATTGCCGTCCCATGAGCCATGCTGTTGGCATATCCTGGGCTGCTGAGCATGGTATGTTTCCTCACATCCCTCCAAGCTGTTGTTACATGATTCACATCTTTAGTAACATGTCTTTGGGGTCATTCTATTGCTGGTTTCGTTTATCTGACCGAAACATGAACTGTTTTATTGAATACATTCTTTATTTCTAGCTGAATGCAGAGTGTGCAGAGTGAATCAGCGAGAGTCTGATATTTTCATCACTTGGAACATTTAGTCCATTACAAACTTTAATCAGAGTGTTCTGTCGCAGACTTCGTCAAATAACAGAGTGAAACCAGAGCTTTGTGGACAGTTACTAATTATTCAAATGTAAAAAGGCCGTCTTTAAAAGTGTGGCTACAGCTCTCAGCAGAGGCCTGATGAACTACGGAAAACACACAGTTTAATTGGCTCTACTGAGGTCTGTGTGTGCCCTGTGGTGGACTGGCAACCTGCCCAGGATGAACCCCATCTCTCACCCAATGTGTGCTAACATTGCCTCCATAAGCAGATGGATGGATGGACACTGAGCTCTTCCCATTTGACTGATTGTCCTTCCCACAAAATACTGACCCACAGCTTTTCCATATTCTCTACACATGACCTAAAACAGAAGGCAGGCTTTAAATCTAAATATACTGTGTATCATACACAAAAAACACTCTCCACATAATGAATTTCTAATGTGCAAGCCAACCACATATCAACACATGTAATCGATGCATGAAAATGTAATTTGTTTACACGTGGCATCATCTTCTTTTCACATTTTAAAAATGAAGATGTGATATTCGCACATTAAGAAGCACATGATTTCAAGTACCATGTTCTGTCTGAAATCTAATCCAATCACATGACTGTGTGAAATTCAGAGGTAAAAAGGTAAGTTTCAATAATATGTTAAAAAACAAAAAGAATCCAACCACTTTTTATATGTGAAAATTGCCAGTGACATTTTGTGCATTTTCCCACATTTGGAGATTTTAATGAACATGAGGTTATAATGCACACTGCACACGTGACATTTTTTAAATTTAGAATACCAACATTTTTTTTGGCATGAAAAATGTGCAATACACAAGTGAAGAAGGACATTTCCACTGACTTGATGTGCCGTGTTTTGTTTCCCACATGGAGGACATTCTACTCCACATGTGAAAAAAGGCCAATCATATACACAGATCAGCCACAACATTAAAACCACTGACAGGCGACATGAATAACATCGATCATGTCATCATAATGCAATGTTCTGCTGGGAAACCTTGGGTGCTGGCATTCATGTGAATGCCACTTGACACTCACCGCCACCCATCCAAACACTGATGTGGACCAAGTGTACCCTCCTCATCACAACAACACTACCTGATGGCAGTGGCCCCCCAGCAGGACAATGTGCCCTGACACACGGCAAACACTGCTCAGGAGCCGCTCGGGGAACACAGTCAAGGGCCCAAGGTGTCAACCTCCAAATTCCCCAGATCAGATTCCCCCAATCAGATTGAGCATCTGTAAGACGTGCTGAAGCAGGTCGGATCCATGGAGTCCCCAACCCCCAACATACAGGACCCAGAGGATCCCCTAAAAAACGCCCTGGTGCCAGATACCACAGGACTTCCTCAGAGGTCTTAAGTCCATGTCTTGGTAGGTCAGAAGCTGTTTAAGCTGCACAAGAGGAACCTTCACAATATTTGGCAGGTGGTCATGGAAAAGGTGGAAATGATTTGAAATGTTACAATTTTAGTTAACATGTGACAATAACCTGTCACATGAAGATGTGTGTCATTTTTTCCCTATGTGCTCCGTATCAACTGGTTTATGTATCATTCATATGTTTCTTCTGGGGTGCTAATGATAGTTGAATTAGGCCAAAGCGCGCAGCACTGAGTCAATTTTTGACACCTTTATTTTTTCTCTCCCCTCTCTTCTTATGCCCAGTGCAGAGCAGCAATGAGGACAAATATGAGTGCCTGTAAATCACTTCCACAACACGACCCACACTTCATCATAGCTCTTTGCGATGTAAACAAACAATATGACAGCTTGATAACACAAAGCATGAGTAGCTGTATTACCTGTCTGCTATTCAGTATCACACTTGCGACAAACTGTCACAGATTTCTCCCTTATTACCAGGATTCATATTTCTGTGGAGAAAAAAACAAAAACAAAACAGAAATAAACTGAAGGATGATTTGACATTTTTGACACAGGGATATAATAATGTTATAGCCTCCTTCCAATAGCTTTGACAAGCATCCATGCAGTGAATACGCAATGCATCTGGAGTCTCTTTGTCACAGAAAGAACGACATTGAAAACACAAATATGTCTAATTTTCCTTTGATGCCCTGTTCATAAAAAATCTCAGGTGACTGTTACACAGAGATAGGCTAAGTTGAGTTAAAGTATTTCAACTTTCCCAAAGAAAGAAAGAAAGAACAAGAAAGCAGCGAGCATGAATCATACATCCAAGGTTCCAAATTCATGAAGCTTGGGTCTGTAAATGTCCATAATTTTGTCAAATGAGAAGAATCATAGAAACTTAAATTAACTTTTTTTTTATAACTTGCTTGGATATTCTGTAATTTATTTTTTTCCAGAGTGAGGATCATTGTCTCATTTTGGAATGAGTCTTCTTTTATCAAGCGTGATAGAAAAAAATACACCCAACAAGGAATGGCTTCAAGAAAGATACATTCAGTTCAAGGCAGTTTGATTATTATAATTTTCAGATGTATTACTTATCTGTAATGCTCACCTGATTTTGTATGCACTATGTTTAATTTTTTACCTTGAAAGGAATAGCTTATCAATAATTCTAATTTCATACAAACAAAAATGGCATAGTATCAATATGAATCAAACATGAAGTTTTGAAAACAAATGATACAACTCACTACTCAAAAAAACAACAAACAACAGAACCCATAATAGAAACAGTAACAAACACAAAGCTCTCACAAACATACCGTCACACTGAGAGCAGTAAAAGAGGAACCCAAATGCTGAAGACAGCAGGCCGATCGATAGATGCAAGTTTATTCAAAATAACAGCAGGAGAGGGCGAACACAACCAGACAACTAGACACAAACCGAACTAATGACTGGACTAAGATACAAAGAGAGCCGACGAGGGGAGGGAGGCATACGGTAGGTTGAAGAGAGGCGGAGAAGCACAGATGAGGAGGGAATCATGAAGAAACGAAAGAGCAAGGAAAGCAGCTGCTGGGCTGAGAAGAACACGGGGAACAGGGCAGGTGTGGAGGGAAGAGAAGGCTGGTGAAGAGCAAGGAACCTTAAAAAAGAAGGAAGGGTCGCTACATCCTTGAATCTTGCTTTGGTGCTAGCTTGTGGTGACAGCTGTGTTGACGTCCATGGGAGATGCATGGAGAAACACGCTGAAACCCAACATGTCTACGTTGTGCGACTAACTCCACGAAATAAAAGAACACGCTTCAGATAGTAGGTCAACTTCTGCACATTGTCCGTACCTGGATCTAGTTTTGTAAAGGGTCCTGTTCGCATGTGTGACTGCAGTGTCATCAGCGATATTTGGGTCAGACCTGCTCTGAGTGGTCACAGTATGATCAGCCCTGTCAATCATTTGGGAATAATCAGTTGGTAACCTCCTCTCTGAAGCGTGCGCTTTCATTTTCTGGAGGCCGTACTTTCTAGTAGAGTAGATATGTTGAGTTTTAGTGTGTTTCTCTGAGCATTTCCCATTGACTTCAATACATCCAAAGTGAGATTCAGTGACATAGTGACCCTTACTTCCTTAGGGAGACAGAAAAGACAGGAACAGAAGACCAAGCCACACAATCACATGCCCAAATAGCACGTAAACTACACTATATATAAAAATGGACTGAACAACAAGCTAATAGGCTAGGCTAGCTCATTTCCTGTCTTTAGGCTAACCTTGGCTAACTGCCTTCCATTTGAAGTTCTCAAACGTGAAACTAATGTTTTAATGTTGGTCACCGCTCAGCTTGAGGGAGCGTGAGCGTGCCTGTGCCAGGGATTTAATCCATCCAACAGGGCATTAAAAGGGTTTTGTCACACACACATATGATGATTACTGCCAATGCCTGAAACTCCTCCACATAAAGTAGACTTCAAAGGGAATTCTTGGTGACTGAATCGCCTGCTCCCATCGCCTCTACTCTTCCCTGCAAGAAGTGAGAGTCCACTATGTCAACAGGCCTGGGATCTCTGAAGCTAAACCCACCTCAATCCTCTCTGTCACATTCACTTCACTCCCCGATATGGCTTGAGGACAGAGCATCAGTTCTGGTGTCTCACAGCCCACTACCCTTTTCCCCCCGGGTTTATATGGGAACTTGAATTCATCTCCTCTATTGCTGCTGCAAGCTTGAGAGATTCCACGAGGCATTATCTGAGTCAGGCAACTGATTTATGCGGCAAAAAAGCGGCCGCTTCATGGCTCCATACGCCCAAATGGTGGGTTTTTTTGGTCGGAGATGCGGGAGATAGCGCTGAAACAAAAGCATCCGACGTGGAAGATTTTCTGTTGCAGTTCTTCACGAGCGAGCGAATCGCCGCAGGAGGGGTGTGCTGAAGGTTCACGTGGGATTGCAACAACAATTGTTTGCCTCCTTCAATTGAAAAAGCAGCTGCGTGGAATAGAACAACAGCTCCTAATAACACATAATGAGGTGAAATAATCTCTGACCCGAGCCAGACGAGCCTTAGGTGGCCTGCTGTTCTTCCCTCCTCGGGGTATTCAGAGCAAAAGCAGAGAAGCATCACACCTTGGCTCGTTGTAGCACTACAGGGATTGCTGTACCTCTACAGTTGCTGTGAGATGGTGTCTCTGAGGAGTTCGAGTGCTGCAGAGAATCCAGGATATTAAAGAAACTCTCAGAGTGGATACAAGTATGAAGTGTAGGACCAAGCAGAGTGGGATTTAACCTAGGCTTTAATAAGGCCTCTTGGGTGTGCCGGTGAGGGAGCCCACTGTAGCGCTTTGCTTTTCCAAAAGCAGGAGCGGGGAGGCACAGACGACAACACGGGGATGATGTGACAGAGGGGAGCAGTGAAGGGTGTCCAATGCGTAATAAATAAGAACGTCACATTTCCTATGCTGGTCAGATGTTTTCATCCTGTCACATCAATCAATAGCGGCTCATTATAGAGCAGCTCAGGTTGTTTTAAGTGGATCAGAGGCTGTTTCAGTTTTGTACTATTTTTGTATCCCTCGCCCTTTAAATAAACACCAGCCGAGAGAATGCGTTTCCTCATCCGAGCCAAAAAGACTAATATGATGGCGACTAAAGCACAGTGCATCGACCTGTCTGCCCATGCTTGTGTCCCATTTTGTCAGCGAGCATCTGACCGGGTGCGTCAGGCGCTTCGCAGCTCCGGTCAGACTGGCACTGTTAATGCCTTCCTTTAAGTGGGATGATGGGTGGTCCACATTGAGCTCGCTGCTTTGCGTCTGCTCCGGTTCATATCACTGCATAAACATAAGTGGCTGCCTGCGGAGAGCTGCCAGCGTGGTCATGGGTTGGTTTTTTTGTTTGTTTTTTTTCCGTTTTGCACATAGTGGTGAAGCAGAGCCAGCTGCTGGTTAGACATTTTTGATGACGCAACCGCTGGGTGCAAATGGAGGTCAGCCTGAGAGCAGAATTACAATCTCCTCTGTTTTAATATGAAAAGTGTCTTAATAATATTTTGACAAATGAGTTGTGATAGTGAGGTTAAAGCATTTTGCTTTCCTCGCTCTCTGTTCCTCTCGTCCTCATAAGAGGGCTCTCTGAACTGGCCCCTGAGAGCTTTACATAAGACTTGACTACTGAGAGCTGCCATGAGAAGTTTTCTGAAACTTATAACTTGAAGATCAAGTGATTCCTCTTCATCACATCGCTTATGCCCTTGTGTTACTCAAGGCTTCTTGTAAGTCACAAATGTGCTGTAAACTGCTGATCCTCTTCAGACTGAAGGAAAAGAAGGCAACTCTATCTTTGCTGTGGAAACCTGTTAATTTGGTTTTGTCTGGCTCTTTGGTTTCAGATATCACAGCATGCCGGGTGGTTTTTATGACGCCCCCCCCCCCCCCCCCCCCCCACCTCTCTCTCTCTCTCTCTCTCTCTCTCTCTCTCTCTCTCTCTCTCTCTCTCTCTCTCTCTCTCTCATTTAGCCCCCTCTCTCTTTCACTATCCTCCTCACACTCGTAGCTCTTTGGATATATTCCCCTATGATTATAAATAGATTCTAATTAGCTCCTCCAGCCATGGGCAATATAATTGTTCATCAAGTAGGGACTGCACACAGAGGCCTTTATACATTAAAGCTTGCACAAAAGTCAGAAGAATAGCAAATCCCTCCACTGCCTCAATTCAATTTTTCGCCCCCTTTTTTTTCGTCTTCGCAAAAGCAGGGATTAATTTTCCTTTATTATATCAGTTCAAAAATAATTCTGGGACGCAATCGATGTTCCTTCATGGTAGAAAGGACCAGCAAAGGTCAACCCAACCTCATGAAGAAAGGGTTCAAAAGTAGAGGACACTGGTGTGGTTCAAAGTGATAAAATAAACTAGTCACAGCCTCCTCTTTCTTTAAATGCAGTCAATTATTAAGATATACGTAGTGATTTTTTTTGTTGTAAAAAGTAGTCATGTATCATGCTCAAATATTACTCTGGAAAAGTCACTCATACAAAACATACTTTAGTAAAAGTCTAAGTCTTTAAGTATCTAGTATCAAATATGCTTAAGTATCAAAAGTTTTTTTTTTCTGGCAATAACATATATAAAGGGTCACTGCACCATTTTTACACATTGAAGTGTGTTTACAGGTCTTGGGGTGTACTATTGCATACATGAAAAAAAGTAGCATAAAGCGTTTTGTGGCTCCAGTGATGTAACTTAATGGCTAAGTTGCATTGTTGGTAATGTAGGCACCAGGTTTTGCAAAGGAATCAGAACGCGTGGAATAAAAAAGGTGATTTCTCATTCGGCTGTAATGACTTTGTCCTACAGTATTGTAAGAGCACATTGCTAGACAAGTGGACTGTCTTTTCATACACCTGGCGCCTACATTACCCACAATGCTGTGTAACTTTATTGGATTAGGCTGAAATTCACTGCGAAATCTGAAATCGATATTTCCGAGCTGGTATTCAGGACTTTCAATCTAAAAGCATCCCGGTGCATTTGCTTGTGAAAAATGTGGACGCCCTCAGCAAAATGATTGTGCAGAAAGTCTGTGAAGTTCACAAACAACTACAGCTGATTTAACAAATTAGGGTACTTAAAAGGACACAGGAAATGTAGACTCCTATCAAGCTCAGTGGAAATGAAAATGGCAATGATGTGAAAATACCTTTCATAACACAAACTCCACATGAAGTAAAAAGTGATAAAGAGATAAAAGATGATTGTTCACGGTGTGCATACTTCTGTGATGTCATCTGCATATGTAACAAAAAAAAGCCCTTTTGTGGCTCCAGATGATACTGCATTCAATCTGATGGATTTCCTCCAGTGATGTCACTCAGTGGTTCAATTGAACTGTGGGTAATGTAGGTGCCACGTTTTGAAAAGGCAATCCACTGGTCGAGCACTGAACTCCAAATCTGGTGTTGTTATTGACAGTTTAAAAAACAAATGATCAAAATCAATAAAGCAGAACCTGAGAGAGCGTTCTTCTTCCTTCTCAAAACCTGATGCCTATATTACCCACAATGCAACTTAGACATTGAGTATCCTCACTGGATGGAATGTATCAGATTACATGCAGCTTCCTCTAGAGCCACAACAGGTTTATATTATTTTGTCACATTTTAGTCACACTCTAAAGAGTAAGACCCTTAATGTGCAAATTTGATGAAGTTATCCTTTAAGTATTGAAAGTCAGTGTCATTTTTAATCCGATTAATTTGAAAATGTGCTTTCTTTGATGCAACATGCTATCCTCACAGTAACTGTCAAAGATATGAGATAAAAGCTGTAGAAGTACAATATTTACCTCCAAAATGTAATGCCATAGAGAAGTAGTAGATAATGTGAATACTCAAGTAAAGTAAAAATACCTCAAAACTGTCCTTATGTGCAGTACAAGACTACATGTACCGAGTTACGTAACATCAGTGAAATGAGGGTCATTACCTGACTGTCAGTCCTCCGCGTGTCTCTTCATCTGTGATCTGATAATTACTGTTACTGATTGATTTTGACTCCTTTTCGCAGCTTTCCGGCGTCTTCAGAGTTTGATAAGATCCCAGCTCGTTTGGTGCACTTTCTAATTTAACTCAAGGCCTAAAAAGAAAAAAACGCACAATCCACTTTATTCAAAGCTTGTCAAGACCAAAGACTTGATTTCTGAGATGTGGCCAGGAAAAAAGGAGACAGATTCCTTCTTTCTGTCTCTCTCTCTCTCACGTCCACTTATCCAGTTTTGCCTGTTTAATGTGCCACAATCAAACAAAGTCCTTTCTGCAAGTTTTGTTCTTGAAAGTTCACATTTTGGTTCTTTAATTAGACCGTGATGAAAAACCCCTCTCTAAAAAAAGGTAAGTAACAGTCATTCCACACCGAGTTTAAACTCCCAGTTGTCAGAGGAAATTATGATGCAAATTTGTCCCTGAAATATTTAAACATTTTATCTCTTTGAAAATTAAAGATTAAAACAGACTCCCTTTCCTGGAGCCTTTTGAAGTTTGTGTACTCTCTGCGGTTCTTTCAGCGCTCACACTGAGCCTAATTTTTACAACATACTCAAATTTGGAGATGGGCTTCTGCATGCAACTATGGAAAGATAATAATCATCTGGCTGTGCAGTGAATCGTTATGAGCTGAATCCTATAATACCTGTTCGTCGGGCAGACAAAGAGCCCATCCAGCCAGCAGCTGGTTTCATGTTTCTTGTCTCCTCTATTATACTAATAAGTTCCATCTGCTCACCTGGCAGCTGTCTGTCCTGCTCTTCTGAAAGTGTCTATGCAGCTGCCTCTTGCCCTGCCCTGAGCAGTATCAGTACTCTGTCTTTAAAAGCCTCTGATAGATGATATACAGGGAAACTGAAAAGGAAGGTCGTTGTCATCCTGAAACTCGTTATCAGCAGTTTGTTGTTGTTGTTGTTGTTGTTGTTTTTCCCCTTGTTTTCAAGCAAAATAATGATCTGATGTGTGAGTCAGACCACAGCTTTTATACATGCGGACGTGCTCGTCAGGTATTCCTTGCTTCATGAATGCACGACCTAACGACCAATGTCAGCGTTTGAGTATAATGATCAGTAAACTGCATGTATAGCATGAATTCAAATTTACCGCAAGGATGCCAACGTAAACAGAAGGCAATTATTTTGTGGGAATGCAAGAGCAGATTCCCTGTATTTTCAAGACTTAACACCCACATGATGGCTCGCATGGCTGGCAAAGTGCAGGTCATTAGCCTGGAAAAAGCCTGTTTTATCTCCTCAGTCACAGTGCTTCAGTATTCTGTCGAAAATTAGTCCTTAATGCTGATAGCCGAAGGGGATCAATTAAATCCAGCAACCAGAAAAAAAAGAGAGCTCCTTGAGCATTTATCCACTCAGCATGTAATTGTGTTTTATTTTGCTGAAATGACTTATTGTATTAAAACACATTTATCTGCGAATAATTATACAAACCTACATCATTAATTAACACTGTAAAGACATGCAGAGGAGTGTAAAAACTTGGGGATAGTCTCGAACAGGAATGTAGACAGAATGTGCTCAGAAGGGTTTACCACAGGCTGTTCGTCGCTCGGACAATTTGATGAAGAGATAGAAAAGAGAGATGTTGGACAGGCAGACTGCATTTTTCATGTTGAGTTGTAATGGGCAATTTGATCCTATCTCATCGCCCAGCACTGTATAAAAAATAGAGCCATGCTGCCCTCTGTCTGTAATATATCAAAAGTGTTCTTTATTCAGGTTTATTAGCCATTTATGTGTAACACATGCAAGCAATAGGACTCTGTGCCCACTGTAAACACAGAATGGTTTATAAGAAGACACATAAAGTTAAAAATAAGGACAAACAGTGCAAACAACTAACAGTAACTGTAAAAACTGATAAGGCGGGTGGTCAGGTATACTCGTCTTTATTACAGTACAGACAGCTTTTTAAAAATGCCTGTAAACTGTAGATACTGTAGACAATTTATCATTGTAAGTAAGTACGTAAGAAGTAAAGTATGATATCGATACACACATTTTTCATAATGTTCCCTTAAATGTGATTTTAAAATACTATAATGTGCTATATACTGAAAAAATATGTAACAGTGACAGGATATTTTACAGTTTAACCGTATATCTTATCGTCCAAAATGACATCAATTTACTGAAACAATAAACTTCACTGGGAATTCAATAATAATACATTCCCACAGGCATCTTTCGTATCGGACAAATAATACCGATGTCTACCTACACCTGTGATATCAACCGATAATATCAGCCAACCGATATATTGGATGGGCTCTACATGTGTTAAATAAATATGTTGATAAAAATGATGGCCTGTGAAAAAGAAACTGGTCTTTTGTCGTCCAGCAGGGAGCCGGTCGTCCAGTTCCTTGCTGCTGCAGTCAAAATGTTGACGTGTTGGGCAAGATGCTGAGTCACAATGAGAATGAGCTCGTATGAATGGCTATCGCTCCTGATGAGCGGGTCGTATGAGTGTGTGTGTGAATGGGTGAATGCTGTAAAGTGTGTTGAATGGTTGCTAGGACAAGAAATGTGATACATACCTTACGTTTACCATTTTTGTCTGTTTTGACACAAATGAACATTTTTGTATTTCAGTAAAAAACTTCAGGATGAGTTGCCATGTATTATTTTTTCATGTGAAACTAAGATTATAAATATAATAGTGGTAAAATAGATCCCATATTATACATGCAAGGACAGCACTTAAAAGCAGCAGCAACCCGCAAATACAAAATGGGAACTTCTTGTAGCGTGAAAAAAGCCCAGTTATTCTCTTGTTTTTCATGTGGTTCTGAAAATTGAAAATGAAAATGAAAATTTGACCTAGGTCATGGATCAATTAGATGTAACAAGTGATAAGATGAAAATAATATGAGTGTGAAAGTCTGAATTCTATTCAGCTGCTTCAGTTTCAGGTTCCTGGTATCATGGATCCTGGCTCACTATCACGCTGTCACGAGTTATTGAGACAATTAAATAGCTTAGCACCATCTTTCGTGTGACCATGACGATTTTAAAAATGGCATCTATAAAAATGGCATACAATGATTTTGAACAGGAAGTGAAAACAAATATGTCAAACTGAAGAAAATCCACACATAGAGAAGCAAATTATTTGCAGCAACCACAAATGTTTTGTGGACTACAAACCAAACTATCACTATAGTGGTGAGCAGAAAATGGGTGAATGTACCCTTTAAGTATTGAGTCATCACTGATGGTAATCAAAGCCTTGAGTCTAGGTCAGCAGGTCTGCATCAACCACAAGCGCAGGAATCAGGACGACGAGAGTGTCACGACAACAGTAAACAGCAGCTTTGTGTGGTTTGAGGTAATTAGGTCAATGGTGGTTGGACGTGTAAACATACACCAACTCAAAGGTCATAATTAAGAAAGTGACACCCGTACGTACGGTGACTCATGCTTAACATCAGGCAGCACAACTGACCTCACTTAGACTTTTGATAATGTGCAGCGCTACGTTTAACTGCAACGGATGATCAAGATGAATCTATTGGTCTGAATAATTACTGAGGATGCTCTTTCCATGTCATGAAATAAAGCTGATGATCGATTCTGTGATGAATGACGATCTAAACTCGACTCAAACAAACCTTCTTTGTGTACTGATTTTTGAAGCGGAATTGCTGAAATTGCCTCTGAAATGACCCAATTCTATACTAACAAAGGGTCATACAGCAAAAAAAGGACCATCCTGCTCACCAACAAACGGCTTAATGTGTACTTTACTTGTTGTTTATTTGAGAAATTAAGAGATGCTAAGATTATTTATTAAACTTGAAAAGTGCAAGCAAGAGTTACTCTCTTTAAATGGGGCAACATGCTTGATTTAGTTCATTTTTACTCTGTTTGCACCTGACATCGACTGATTCAGTGTGAAATTATACATAGTAATCATTTCACTTCCCATTCTTCTCCTTTTTTGTATTTTTTGTGAATGCACAACATCCAATGTTGATGCTTATTAAAATATAATGAAAAAAAGGGAAACATGTTGGTGAGCTTCTCCTGACAATAACTACTCTGTACTTGCAGTGCTTGTTTTCTCTTAAACAACACACTTCGGTGTTATCCTTGTTTTTCCCTTTTCTCTCCTACATTTTTGTTGTTTTGTTGACTTCAGTTTACTCCCCTTGCCTTTTAATCTCAGGGCATTTGCTTGTTTTATTGCTATTTTAATATTGTAGATTGTTTTGTGAAACTGTCTCATCCATGTGTCATGACATGTGTAATACATGACACATGTACAAAACTGGAGACAAATTAACAAAGTGCTTTGTAAGGTGTTGTCCTATCTTGAAATGGACACGTAGCATCTGTTCGTGCTGACCACTGTATGTAAAGAAAAGCTGAGGATGAGTGACAAATTAAAGTAAAAACCAACATTAAAGTGACACTGTGGAGTTCTGAAAATAAACAAGGCTTCTTCAGAGGTTTTCCTCACTGTTTGAAGCTAGAAAGGTGGCAGGGTCCGCCACATGTAAACAAAGTAAAACAATTTGAAAATGCCCTTTAAGGGTTTGTTTATTCCATTTATTCAGTCATGAAAACAAAGAGTTTGCTTATTTACAATACAAAACAAAACTTTCACTTCTGATTAAAATGTCTTTCCCAAAACTACGTAATGCACCTTTTTTTTTTTTTTTTTTTTTTTTTTTTATCACTGCACAGCTAACACCAAGAAGATCTTAAGTGCTGCATGGATTTGCAAGCTCCTGTGCTAGCGCCTTCTGGAGGATGGATGAACATCACTGTTTCAAAAGATATTCCCAAATGTGATGTTCTGATGCTGATCCTCGATGACTGTGAAGGCCCCGGCTTAAGAGTCAAGTCATTTTTATTCTAAAGACCACTGCATCTCTTATATTTCTGCACTAATTCGTTCATGTTTTCCTTTGTATTCTGCCACTCATCTGGCATTTGATTTGTTTGAATCTCCAAATGACTATAATTAACTAAAAAAAAAATGTAAACACTTGTGTGCGTGTGTGTGTGTGTGTGTGTGTGTGTGTGTGTGTGTGTGTGTGTGTTTTCTGTTGTGTCAGCCAGCAGGGGGAGCTCTTGCTCTAGCAAAGAGGAACCCAAGCGTTCCCAATTAAAAGGGCTGTGTTTGTGTTTATTCCCAGTTTATTTTCTTGGGGAGGGGGGCTTCACTCGGAGAAACTCAGCAGGCATTAAGTTGTCATTAAAAGCACCGACCCTCCACCCTCCCCCCCAAAAACAAACAAACAAAAAAACATAATGCTCGTATATACGTAACAGCCACCGGCTTTATTACGTATTATGTGTAGATGCTGGAAGCCGACCCCTGGGGGCTTTTCCGAAATTTAACCCCTGCGTGTACAGTATGTCTGCCAGTTTTCAGGCTACCTCCACCAAAACACCCAGTGTGAAGCCTGCAGCAGTGTGTGTGTGTGTGTGTGTGTGTTTGTATTGTGTGTGTGTGTGTGTGAGAGAGAGAAAGAAAGCAGGAAATGGGATGTAGTCATGAGCTAGCCGCTGGAGATCCATCTTTTTCGTGGGCTGCCTGAACGGATGCTAGCTGGACGAGCCGTGAACCACCACCACCACCCACCAGCAGCACCAGCAGCACCACACTCGTGTATTAAAAGTTAATCCCTTTTCCTCTGGAGAAAGGCTGATGACTGCTGGAGTCACCACAGCTGCTGCCGCTGCCGCTGCTGCTGCTGGAGAAGATTTGCATGAGCTGGAGCACCAAAGGTTTCTCTGAGCATTTCCCATTGACTTCAATACATCCAAAGTGAGATTCAGTGACATAGTGACCCTTACTTCCTTAGGGAGACAGAAAAGACAGGAACAGAAGACCAAGCCACACAATCACATGCCCAAATAGCACGTAAACTACACTATATATAAAAATGGACTGAACAACAAGCTAATAGGCTAGGCTAGCTCATTTCCTGTCTTTAGGCTAACCTTGGCTAACTGCCTTCCATTTGAAGTTCTCAAACGTGAAACTAATGTTTTAATGTTGGTCACCGCTCAGCTTGAGGGAGCGTGAGCGTGCCTGTGCCAGGGATTTAATCCATCCAACAGGGCATTAAAAGGGTTTTGTCACACACACATATGATGATTACTGCCAATGCCTGAAACTCCTCCACATAAAGTAGACTTCAAAGGGAATTCTTGGTGACTGAATCGCCTGCTCCCATCGCCTCTACTCTTCCCTGCAAGAAGTGAGAGTCCACTATGTCAACAGGCCTGGGATCTCTGAAGCTAAACCCACCTCAATCCTCTCTGTCACATTCACTTCACTCCCCGATATGGCTTGAGGACAGAGCATCAGTTCTGGTGTCTCACAGCCCACTACCCTTTTCCCCCCGGGTTTATATGGGAACTTGAATTCATCTCCTCTATTGCTGCTGCAAGCTTGAGAGATTCCACGAGGCATTATCTGAGTCAGGCAACTGATTTATGCGGCAAAAAAGCGGCCGCTTCATGGCTCCATACGCCCAAATGGTGGGTTTTTTTGGTCGGAGATGCGGGAGATAGCGCTGAAACAAAAGCATCCGACGTGGAAGATTTTCTGTTGCAGTTCTTCACGAGCGAGCGAATCGCCGCAGGAGGGGTGTGCTGAAGGTTCACGTGGGATTGCAACAACAATTGTTTGCCTCCTTCAATTGAAAAAGCAGCTGCGTGGAATAGAACAACAGCTCCTAATAACACATAATGAGGTGAAATAATCTCTGACCCGAGCCAGACGAGCCTTAGGTGGCCTGCTGTTCTTCCCTCCTCGGGGTATTCAGAGCAAAAGCAGAGAAGCATCACACCTTGGCTCGTTGTAGCACTACAGGGATTGCTGTACCTCTACAGTTGCTGTGAGATGGTGTCTCTGAGGAGTTCGAGTGCTGCAGAGAATCCAGGATATTAAAGAAACTCTCAGAGTGGATACAAGTATGAAGTGTAGGACCAAGCAGAGTGGGATTTAACCTAGGCTTTAATAAGGCCTCTTGGGTGTGCCGGTGAGGGAGCCCACTGTAGCGCTTTGCTTTTCCAAAAGCAGGAGCGGGGAGGCACAGACGACAACACGGGGATGATGTGACAGAGGGGAGCAGTGAAGGGTGTCCAATGCGTAATAAATAAGAACGTCACATTTCCTATGCTGGTCAGATGTTTTCATCCTGTCACATCAATCAATAGCGGCTCATTATAGAGCAGCTCAGGTTGTTTTAAGTGGATCAGAGGCTGTTTCAGTTTTGTACTATTTTCGTATCCCTCACCCTTTAAATAAACACCAGCCGAGAGAATGCGTTTCCTCATCCGAGCCAAAAAGACTAATATGATGGCGACTAAAGCACAGTGCATCGACCTGTCTGCCCATGCTTGTGTCCCATTTTGTCAGCGAGCATCTGACCGGGTGCGTCAGGCGCTTCGCAGCTCCGGTCAGACTGGCACTGTTAATGCCTTCCTTTAAGTGGGATGATGGGTGGTCCACATTGAGCTCGCTGCTTTGCGTCTGCTCTGGTTCATATCACTGCATAAACATAAGTGGCTGCCTGCGGAGAGCTGCCAGCGTGGTCATGGGTTGGTTTTTTTGTTTGTTTTTTTTCCGTTTTGCACATAGTGGTGAAGCAGAGCCAGCTGCTGGTTAGACATTTTTGATGACGCAACCGCTGGGTGCAAATGGAGGTTAGCCTGAGAGCAGAATTACAATCTCCTCTGTTTTAATATGAAAAGTGTCTTAATAATATTTTGACAAATGAGTTGTGATAGTGAGGTTAAAGCATTTTGCTTTCCTCGCTCTCTGTTCCTCTCGTCCTCATAAGAGGGCTCTCTGAACTGGCCCCTGAGAGCTTTACATAAGACTTGACTACTGAGAGCTGCCATGAGAAGTTTTCTGAAACTTATAACTTGAAGATCAAGTGATTCCTCTTCATCACATCGCTTATGCCCTTGTGTTACTCAAGGCTTCTTGTAAGTCACAAATGTGCTGTAAACTGCTGATCCTCTTCAGACTGAAGGAAAAGAAGGCAACTCTATCTTTGCTGTGGAAACCTGTTAATTTGGTTTTGTCTGGCTCTTTGGTTTCAGATATCACAGCATGCCGGGTGGTTTTTATGACGCCCCCCCCCCCCCCCCCCCCCCACTCTCTCTCTCTCTCTCTCTCTCTCTCTCTCTCTCTCTCTCTCTCTCTCTCTCTCTCTCTCTCTCTCTCTCTCTCCTTTAGCCCCCTCTCTCTTTCACTATCCTCCTCACACTCGTAGCTCTTTGGATATATTCCCCTATGATTATAAATAGATTCTAATTAGCTCCTCCAGCCATGGGCAATATAATTGTTCATCAAGTAGGGACTGCACACAGAGGCCTTTATACATTAAAGCTTGCACAAAAGTCAGAAGAATAGCAAATCCCTCCACTGCCTCAATTCAATTTTTCGCCCCCTTTTTTTTCGTCTTCGCAAAAGCAGGGATTAATTTTCCTTTATTATATCAGTTCAAAAATAATTCTGGGACGCAATCGATTTTCCTTCATGGTAGAAAGGACCAGCAAAGGTCAACCCAACCTCATGAAGAAAGGGTTCAAAAGTAGAGGACACTGGTGTGGTTCAAAGTGATAAAATAAACTAGTCACAGCCTCCTCTTTCTTTAAATGCAGTCAATTATTAAGATATACGTAGTGATTTTTTTTGTTGTAAAAAGTAGTCATCTATCATGCTCAAATATTACTCTGGAAAAGTCACTCATACAAAACATACTTTAGTAAAAGTCTAAGTCTTTAAGTATCTAGTATCAAATATGCTTAAGTATCAAAAGTTTTTTTTCTGGCAATAATATATATAAAGGGTCACTGCACCATTTTTACACATTGAAGTGTGTTTACAGGTCTTGGGGTGTACTATTGCATACATGAAAAAAGTAGCATAAAGCGTTTTGTGGCTCCAGTGATGTAACTTAATGGCTAAGTTGCATTGTTGGTAATGTAGGCACCAGGTTTTGCAAAGGAATCAGAACGCGTGGAATAAAAAAGGTGATTTCTCATTCGGCTGTAATGACTTTGTCCTACAGCATTGTAAGAGCACATTGCTAGACAAGTGGACTGTCTTTTCATACACCTGGCGCCTACATTACCCACAATGCTGTGTAACTTTATTGGATTAGGCTGAAATTCACTGCGAAATCTGAAATCGATATTTCCGAGCTGGTATTCAGGACTTTCAATCTAAAAGCATCCCGGTGCATTTGCTTGTGAAAGATGTGGACGCCCTCAGCAAAATGATTGTGCAGAAAGTCTGTGAAGTTCACAAACAACTACAGCTGATTTAACAAATTAGGGTACTTAAAAGGACACAGGAAATGTAGACTCCTATCAAGCTCAGTGGAAATGAAAATGGCAATGATGTGAAAATACCTTTCATAACACAAACTCCACATGAAGTAAAAAGTGATAAAGAGATAAAAGATGATTGTTCACGGTGTGCATACTTCTGTGATGTCATCTGCATATGTAACAAAAAAAAGCCCTTTTGTGGCTCCAGATGATACTGCATTCAATCTGATGGATTTCCTCCAGTGATGTCACTCAGTGGTTCAATTGAACTGTGGGTAATGTAGGTGCCACGTTTTGAAAAGGCAATCCACTGGTCGAGCACTGAACTCCAAATCTGGTGTTGTTATTGACAGTTTAAAAAACAAATGATCAAAATCAATAAAGCAGAACCTGAGAGAGCGTTCTTCTTCCTTCTCAAAACCTGATGCCTATATTACCCACAATGCAACTTAGACATTGAGTATCCTCACTGGATGGAATGTATCAGATTACATGCAGCTTCCTCTAGAGCCACAACAGGTTTATATTATTTTGTCACATTTTAGTCACACTCTAAAGAGTAAGACCCTTAATGTGCAAATTTGATGAAGTTATCCTTTAAGTATTGAAAGTCAGTGTCATTTTTAATCCGATTAATTTGAAAATGTGCTTTCTTTGATGCAACATGCTATCCTCACAGTAACTGTCAAAGATATGAGATAAAAGCTGTAGAAGTACAATATTTACCTCCAAAATGTAATGCCATAGAGAAGTAGTAGATAATGTGAATACTCAAGTAAAGTAAAAATACCTCAAAACTGTCCTTATGTGCAGTACAAGACTACATGTACCGAGTTACGTAACATCAGTGAAATGAGGGTCATTACCTGACTGTCAGTCCTCCGCGTGTCTCTTCATCTGTGATCTGATAATTACTGTTACTGATTGATTTTGACTCCTTTTCGCAGCTTTCCGGCGTCTTCAGAGTTTGATAAGATCCCAGCTCGTTTGGTGCACTTTCTAATTTAACTCAAGGCCTAAAAAGAAAAAAACGCACAATCCACTTTATTCAAAGCTTGTCAAGACCAAAGACTTGATTTCTGAGATGTGGCCAGGAAAAAAGGAGACAGATTCCTTCTTTCTGTCTCTCTCTCTCTCACGTCCACTTATCCAGTTTTGCCTGTTTAATGTGCCACAATCAAACAAAGTCCTTTCTGCAAGTTTTGTTCTTGAAAGTTCACATTTTGGTTCTTTAATTAGACCGTGATGAAAAACCCCTCTCTAAAAAAAGGTAAGTAACAGTCATTCCACACCGAGTTTAAACTCCCAGTTGTCAGAGGAAATTATGATGCAAATTTGTCCCTGAAATATTTAAACATTTTATCTCTTTGAAAATTAAAGATTAAAACAGACTCCCTTTCCTGGAGCCTTTTGAAGTTTGTGTACTCTCTGCGGTTCTTTCAGCGCTCACACTGAGCCTAATTTTTACAACATACTCAAATTTGGAGATGGGCTTCTGCATGCAACTATGGAAAGATAATAATCATCTGGCTGTGCAGTGAATCGTTATGAGCTGAATCCTATAATACCCTGTTCGTCGGGCAGACAAAGAGCCCATCCAGCCAGCAGCTGGTTTCATGTTTCTTGTCTCCTCTATTATACTAATAAGTTCCATCTGCTCACCTGGCAGCTGTCTGTCCTGCTCTTCTGAAAGTGTCTATGCAGCTGCCTCTTGCCCTGCCCTGAGCAGTATCAGTACTCTGTCTTTAAAAGCCTCTGATAGATGATATACAGGGAAACTGAAAAGGAAGGTCGTTGTCATCCTGAAACTCGTTATCAGCAGTTTGTTGTTGTTGTTGTTGTTGTTGTTTTTCCCCTTGTTTTCAAGCAAAATAATGATCTGATGTGTGAGTCAGACCACAGCTTTTATACATGCGGACGTGCTCGTCAGGTATTCCTTGCTTCATGAATGCACGACCTAACGACCAATGTCAGCGTTTGAGTATAATGATCAGTAAACTGCATGTATAGCATGAATTCAAATTTACCGCAAGGATGCCAACGTAAACAGAAGGCAATTATTTTGTGGGAATGCAAGAGCAGATTCCCTGTATTTTCAAGACTTAACACCCACATGATGGCTCGCATGGCTGGCAAAGTGCAGGTCATTAGCCTGGAAAAAGCCTGTTTTATCTCCTCAGTCACAGTGCTTCAGTATTCTGTCGAAAATTAGTCCTTAATGCTGATAGCCGAAGGGGATCAATTAAATCCAGCAACCAGAAAAAAAAGAGAGCTCCTTGAGCATTTATCCACTCAGCATGTAATTGTGTTTTATTTTGCTGAAATGACTTATTGTATTAAAACACATTTATCTGCGAATAATTATACAAACCTACATCATTAATTAACACTGTAAAGACATGCAGAGGAGTGTAAAAACTTGGGGATAGTCTCGAACAGGAATGTAGACAGAATGTGCTCAGAAGGGTTTACCACAGGCTGTTCGTCGCTCGGACAATTTGATGAAGAGATAGAAAAGAGAGATGTTGGACAGGCAGACTGCATTTTTCATGTTGAGTTGTAATGGGCAATTTGATCCTATCTCATCGCCCAGCACTGTATAAAAAATAGAGCCATGCTGCCCTCTGTCTGTAATATATCAAAAGTGTTCTTTATTCAGGTTTATTAGCCATTTATGTGTAACACATGCAAGCAATAGGACTCTGTGCCCACTGTAAACACAGAATGGTTTATAAGAAGACACATAAAGTTAAAAATAAGGACAAACAGTGCAAACAACTAACAGTAACTGTAAAAACTGATAAGGCGGGTGGTCAGGTATACTCGTCTTTATTACAGTACAGACAGCTTTTTAAAAATGCCTGTAAACTGTAGATACTGTAGACAATTTATCATTGTAAGTAAGTACGTAAGAAGTAAAGTATGATATCGATACACACATTTTTCATAATGTTCCCTTAAATGTGATTTTAAAATACTATAATGTGCTATATACTGAAAAAATATGTAACAGTGACAGGATATTTTACAGTTTAACCGTATATCTTATCGTCCAAAATGACATCAATTTACTGAAACAATAAACTTCACTGGGAATTCAATAATAATACATTCCCACAGGCATCTTTCGTATCGGACAAATAATACCGATGTCTACCTACACCTGTGATATCAACCGATAATATCAGCCAACCGATATATTGGATGGGCTCTACATGTGTTAAATAAATATGTTGATAAAAATGATGGCCTGTGAAAAAGAAACTGGTCTTTTGTCGTCCAGCAGGGAGCCGGTCGTCCAGTTCCTTGCTGCTGCAGTCAAAATGTTGACGTGTTGGGCAAGATGCTGAGTCACAATGAGAATGAGCTCGTATGAATGGCTATCGCTCCTGATGAGCGGGTCGTATGAGTGTGTGTGTGAATGGTGTGAATGCTGTAAAGTGTGTTGAATGGTTGCTAGGACAAGAAATGTGATACATACCTTACGTTTACCATTTTTGTCTGTTTTGACACAAATGAACATTTTTGTATTTCAGTAAAAAACTTCAGGATGAGTTGCCATGTTATTATTTTTTCATGTGAAACTAAGATTATAAATATAATAGTGGTAAAATAGATCCCATATTATACATGCAAGGACAGCACTTAAAAGCAGCAGCAACCCGCAAATACAAAATGGGGAACTTCTTGTAGCGTGAAAAAAGCCCAGTTATTCTCTCTTGTTTTTCATGTGGTTCTGAAAATTGAAAATGAAAATGAAAATTTGACCTAGGTCATGGATCAATTAGATGTAACAAGTGATAAGATGAAAATAATATGAGTGTGAAAGTCTGAATTCTATTCAGCTGCTTCAGTTTCAGGTTCCTGGTATCATGGATCCTGGCTCACTATCACGCTGTCACGATGTTATTGAGACAATTAAATAGCTTAGCACCATCTTTCGTGTGACCATGACGATTTTAAAAATGGCATCTATAAAAAATGGCATACAATGATTTTGAACAGGAAGTGAAAACAAATATGTCAAACTGAAGAAAATCCACACATAGAGAAGCAAATTATTTGCAGCAACCACAAATGTTTTGTGGACTACAAACCAAACTATCACTATAGTGGTGAGCAGAAAATGGGTGAATGTACCCTTTAAGTATTGAGTCATCACTGATGGTAATCAAAGCCTTGAGTCTAGGTCAGCAGGTCTGCATCAACCACAAGCGCAGGAATCAGGACGACCGAGAGTGTCACGACAACAGTAAACAGCAGCTTTGTGTGGTTGAGGTAATTAGGTCAATGGTGGTTGGACGTGTAAACATACACCAACTCAAAGGTCATAATTAAGAAAGTGACACCCGTACGTACGGTGACTCATGCTTAACATCAGGCAGCACAACTGACCTCACTTAGACTTTTGATAATGTGCAGCGCTACGTTTAACTGCAACGGATGATCAAGATGAATCTATTGGTCTGAATAATTACTGAGGATGCTCTTTCATGTCATGAAATAAAGCTGATGATCGATTCTGTGATGAATGACGATCTAAACTCGACTCAAACAAACCTTCTTTGTGTACTGATTTTTGAAGCGGAATTGCTGAAATTGCCTCTGAAATGACCCAATTCTATACTAACAAAGGGTCATACAGCAAAAAAAGGACCATCCTGCTCACCAACAAACGGCTTAATGTGTACTTTACTTGTTGTTTATTTGAGAAATTAAGAGATGCTAAGATTATTTATTAAACTTGAAAAGTGCAAGCAAGAGTTACTCTCTTTAAATGGGGCAACATGCTTGATTTAGTTCATTTTTACTCTGTTTGCACCTGACATCGACTGATTCAGTGTGAAATGTATACATAGTAATCATTTCACTTCCCATTCTTCTCCTTTTTTGTATTTTTTGTGAAATGCACAACATCCAATGTTGATGCTTATTAAAATATAATGAAAAAAAGGGAAACATGTTGGTGAGCTTCTCCTGACAATAACTACTCTGTACTTGCAGTGCTTGTTTTCTCTTAAACAACACACTTCGGTGTTATCCTTGTTTTTCCCTTTTCTCTCCTACATTTTTGTTGTTTTGTTGACTTCAGTTTACTCCCCTTGCCTTTTAATCTCAGGGCATTTGCTTGTTTTATTGCTATTTTAATATTGTAGATTGTTTTGTGAAACTGTCTCATCCATGTGTCATGACATGTGTAATACATGACACATGTACAAAAACTGGAGACAAATTAACAAAGTGCTTTGTAAGGTGTTGTCCTATCTTGAAATGGACACGTAGCATCTGTTCGTGCTGACCACTGTATGTAAAGAAAAGCTGAGGATGAGTGACAAATTAAAGTAAAAACCAACATTAAAGTGACACTGTGGAGTTCTGAAAATAAACAAGGCTTCTTCAGAGGTTTTCCTCACTGTTTGAAGCTAGAAAGGTGGCAGGGTCCGCCACATGTAAACAAAGTAAAACAATTTGAAAATGCCCTTTAAGGGTTTGTTTATTCCATTTATTCAGTCATGAAAACAAAGAGTTTGCTTATTTACAATACAAGAACAAAACTTTCACTTCTGATTAAAATGTCTTTCCCAAAACTACGTAATGCACCTTTTTTTTTTTTTTTTTTTTTTTTTTTTTTTTTATCACTGCACAGCTAACACCAAGAAGATCTTAAGTGCTGCATGGATTTGCAAGCTCCTGTGCTAGCGGCCTTCTGGAGGATGGATGAACATCACTGTTTCAAAAGATATTCCCAAATGTGATGTTCTGATGCTGATCCTCGGATGACTGTGAAGGCCCCGGCTTAAGAGTCAAGTCATTTTTATTCTAAAGACCACTGCATCTCTTATATTTCTGCACTAGATTCGTTCATGTTTTCCTTGTATTCTGCCAACTCATCTGGCATTTGATTTGTTTGAATCTCCAAATGACTATAATTAACTAAAAAAAAAAATGTAAACACTTGTGTGGCGTGTGTGTGTGTGTGTGTGTGTGTGTGTGTGTGTGTGTGTGTGTGTTTTCTGTTGTGTCAGCCAGCAGGGGGAGCTCTTGCTCTAGCAAAGAGGAACCCAAGCGTTCCCAATTAAAGGGCTGTGTTTGTGTTATATTCCCAGTTTTATTTTCTTGGGGAGGGGGGCTTCACTCGGAGAAACTCAGCAGGCATTAAGTTGTCATTAAAAGCACCGACCCTCCACCCTCCCCCCCAAAAACAAACAAACAAAAAAACATAATGCTCGTATATACCGTAACAGCCACCGGCTTTATTACGTATTATGTGTAGATGCTGGAAGCCGACCCCTGGGGGCTTTTCGAAATTTAACCCCTGCGTGTACAGTATGTCTGCCAGTTTTCAGGCTACCTCCACCAAAACACCCAGTGTGAAGCTCTGCAGCAGTGTGTGTGTGTGTGTGTGTGTTTGTATTGTGTGTGTGTGTGTGTGAGAGAGAGAAAGAAAGCAGGAAATGGGATGTAGTCATGAGCCTAGCCGCTGGAGATCCATCTTTTTCGTGGGCTGCCTGAACGGATGCTAGCTGGACGAGCCGTGAACCACCACCACCACCCACCAGCAGCACCAGCAGCACCACACTCGTGTATTAAAAGTTAATCCCTTTTCCTCTGGAGAAAGGCTGATGACTGCTGGAGTCACCACAGCTGCCTGCCAGCTGCCGCTGCTGCTGCTGGAGAGATTTGCAATGAGCTGGAGCACCAAAGGTTTCTCTGAGCATTTCCCATTGACTTCAATACATCCAAAGTGAGATTCAGTGACATAGTGACCCTTACTTCCTTAGGGAGACAGAAAAGACAGGAACAGAAGACCAAGCCACACAATCACATGCCCAAATAGCACGTAAACTACACTATATATAAAAATGGACTGAACAACAAGCTAATAGGCTAGGCTAGCTCATTTCCTGTCTTTAGGCTAACCTTGGCTAACTGCCTTCCATTTGAAGTTCTCAAACGTGAAACTAATGTTTTAATGTTGGTCACCGCTCAGCTTGAGGGAGCGTGAGCGTGCCTGTGCCAGGGATTTAATCCATCCAACAGGGCATTAAAAGGGTTTTGTCACACACACATATGATGATTACTGCCAATGCCTGAAACTCCTCCACATAAAGTAGACTTCAAAGGGAATTCTTGGTGACTGAATCGCCTGCTCCCATCGCCTCTACTCTTCCCTGCAAGAAGTGAGAGTCCACTATGTCAACAGGCCTGGGATCTCTGAAGCTAAACCCACCTCAATCCTCTCTGTCACATTCACTTCACTCCCCGATATGGCTTGAGGACAGAGCATCAGTTCTGGTGTCTCACAGCCCACTACCCTTTTCCCCCCGGGTTTATATGGGAACTTGAATTCATCTCCTCTATTGCTGCTGCAAGCTTGAGAGATTCCACGAGGCATTATCTGAGTCAGGCAACTGATTTATGCGGCAAAAAAGCGGCCGCTTCATGGCTCCATACGCCCAAATGGGGGTTTTTTTGGTCGGAGATGCGGGAGATAGCGCTGAAACAAAAGCATCCGACGTGGAAGATTTTCTGTTGCAGTTCTTCACGAGCGAGCGAATCGCCGCAGGAGGGGTGTGCTGAAGGTTCACGTGGGATTGCAACAACAATTGTTTGCCTCCTTCAATTGAAAAAGCAGCTGCGTGGAATAGAACAACAGCTCCTAATAACACATAATGAGGTGAAATAATCTCTGACCCGAGCCAGACGAGCCTTAGGTGGCCTGCTGTTCTTCCCTCCTCGGGGTATTCAGAGCAAAAGCAGAGAAGCATCACACCTTGGCTCGTTGTAGCACTACAGGGATTGCTGTACCTCTACAGTTGCTGTGAGATGGTGTCTCTGAGGAGTTCGAGTGCTGCAGAGAATCCAGGATATTAAAGAAACTCTCAGAGTGGATACAAGTATGAAGTGTAGGACCAAGCAGAGTGGGATTTAACCTAGGCTTTAATAAGGCCTCTTGGGTGTGCCGGTGAGGGAGCCCACTGTAGCGCTTTGCTTTTCCAAAAGCAGGAGCGGGGAGGCACAGACGACAACACGGGGATGATGTGACAGAGGGGAGCAGTGAAGGGTGTCCAATGCGTAATAAATAAGAACGTCACATTTCCTATGCTGGTCAGATGTTTTCATCCTGTCACATCAATCAATAGCGGCTCATTATAGAGCAGCTCAGGTTGTTTTAAGTGGATCAGAGGCTGTTTCAGTTTTGTACTATTTTGTATCCCTCACCTTTAAATAAACACCAGCCGAGAGAATGCGTTTCCTCATCCGAGCCAAAAAGACTAATATGATGGCGACTAAAGCACAGTGCATCGACCTGTCTGCCCATGCTTGTGTCCCATTTTGTCAGCGAGCATCTGACCGGGTGCGTCAGGCGCTTCGCAGCTCCGGTCAGACTGGCACTGTTAATGCCTTCCTTTAAGTGGGATGATGGGTGGTCCACATTGAGCTCGCTGCTTTGCGTCTGCTCTCTGGTTCATATCACTGCATAAACATAAGTGGCTGCCTGCGGAGAGCTGCCAGCGTGGTCATGGGTTGGTTTTTTTGTTTGTTTTTTTTCCGTTTTGCACATAGTGGTGAAGCAGAGCCAGCTGCTGGTTAGACATTTTTGATGACGCAACCGCTGGGTGCAAATGGAGGTAGCCTGAGAGCAGAATTACAATCTCCTCTGTTTTAATATGAAAAGTGTCTTAATAATATTTTGACAAATGAGTTGTGATAGTGAGGTTAAAGCATTTTGCTTTCCTCGCTCTCTGTTCCTCTCGTCCTCATAAGAGGGCTCTCTGAACTGGCCCCTGAGAGCTTTACATAAGACTTGACTACTGAGAGCTGCCATGAGAAGTTTTCTGAAACTTATAACTTGAAGATCAAGTGATTCCTCTTCATCACATCGCTTATGCCCTTGTGTTACTCAAGGCTTCTTGTAAGTCACAAATGTGCTGTAAACTGCTGATCCTCTTCAGACTGAAGGAAAAGAAGGCAACTCTATCTTTGCTGTGGAAACCTGTTAATTTGGTTTTGTCTGGCTCTTTGGTTTCAGATATCACAGCATGCCGGGTGGTTTTTATGTGACCCCCCCCCCACCCCCCCCCCCCCCCCCCCCCCCCCCCCCCCCCCCCCCCCCCCCCCACCCCCACCCCCCCCCCCCCCCCCCCCCCCCCCCCGCCCCCCCCCCCCCCCCCCCCACCTCTCTCTCTCTCTCTCTCTCTCTCCTCTCTCTCTCTCTCTTCCTCTCTCTTCTCTCTTCTCTCTCTCTCTCCTTTAGCCCCCTCTCTCTTTCACTATCCTCCTCACACTCGTAGCTCTTGGATATATTCCCCTATGATTATAAATAGATTCTAATTAGCTCCTCCAGCCATGGGCAATATAATTGTTCATCAAGTAGGGACTGCACACAGAGGCCTTTATACATTAAAGCTTGCACAAAAAGTCAGAAGAATAGCAAATCCCTCCACTGCCTCAATTCAATTTTTCGCCCCCTTTTTTTCGTTTCTTCGCAAAAGCAGGGATTAATTTTCCTTTATTATATCAGTTCAAAAATAATTCTGGGACGCAATCGATTGTTCCTTCATGGTAGAAAGACCAGCAAAGGTCAACCCAACCTCATGAAGAAAGGGTTCAAAAGTAGAGGACACTGGTGTGGTTCAAAGTGATAAAATAAACTAGTCACAGCCTCCTCTTTCTTTAAATGCAGTCAATTATTAAGATATACGTAGTGATTTTTTTTGTTGTAAAAAGTAGTCATGTATCATGCTCAAATATTACTCTGGAAAAGTCACTCATACAAAACATACTTTAGTAAAAGTCTAAGTCTTTAAGTATCTAGTATCAAATATGCTTAAGTATCAAAAGTTTTTTTTTTCTGGCAATAACATATATAAAGGGTCACTGCACCATTTTTACACATTGAAGTGTGTTTACAGGTCTTGGGGTGTACTATTGCATACATGAAAAAAAGTAGCATAAAGCGTTTTGTGGCTCCAGTGATGTAACTTAATGGCTAAGTTGCATTGTTGGTAATGTAGGCACCATGGTTTTGCAAAGGAATCAGAACGCGTGGAATAAAAAAGGGTGATTTCTCATTTCGGCTGTAATATGACTTTGTCCTACAGCATTGTAAGAGCACATTGCTAGACAGATGGACTGTCTTTTTCATACACCTGGCGCCTACATTACCCACAATGCTGTGTAACTTTATTGGATTAGGCTGAAATTCACTGCGAAATCTGAAATCGATATTTCCGAGCTGGTATTCAGGACCTTTCAATCTAAAAGCATCCCGGTGCATTTGCTTGTGAAAGATGTGGACGCCCTCAGCAAAATGATTGTGCAGAAAGTCTGTGAAGTTCACAAACAACTACAGCTGATATTAACCAAATTAGGGTACTTAAAAGGACACAGGAAATGTAGACTCCTATCAAGCTCAGTGGAAATGAAAATGGCTAATGATGTGAAAATACCTTTCATAACACAAACTCCACATGAAGTAAAAGTGATAACGAGATAAAGATGATTGTTCACGGTGTGCATACTTCTGTGATGTTCATCTGCATATGTAACCAAAAAAAGCCCTTTTGTGGCTCCAGATGATACTGCATTCAATCTGATGGATTTCTCCAGTGATGTCACTCAGTGGTTCAATTGAACTGTGGGTAATGTAGGGTGCCACGTTTTGAAAAGGCAATCCACTGGTCGAGCACTGAACTCCAAATCTGGTGTTGTTATTGACAGTTTAAAAAACAAATGATCAAAATCAATAAAGCAGAACCTGAGAGAGCGTTCTTCTTCCTTCTCAAAACCTGATGCCTATATTACCCACAATGCAACTTAGACATTGAGTATCCTCACTGGATGGAATGTATCAGATTACATGCAGCTTCCTCTAGAGCCACAACAGGTTTATATTATTTTGTCACATTTTAGTCACACTCTAAGAGTAAGACCTTAATGTGCAAATTTGATGAAGTTATCCTTTAAGTATTGAAAGTCAGTGTCATTTTTAATCCGATTAATTTGAAAATGTGCTTTTCTTTGATGCAACATGCTATCCTCACAGTAACTGTCAAAGATATGAGATAAAAGCTGTAGAAGTACAATATTTACCTCCAAAATGTAATGCCATAGAGAAGTAGTAGATAATGTGAATACTCAAGTAAAGTAAAATACCTCAAAACTGTCCTTATGTGCAGTACAAGACTACATGTACCGAGTTACGTAACATCAGTGAAATGAGGGTCTATTACCTGACTGTCAGTCCTCCGCGTGTCTCTTCATCTGTGATCTGATAATTACTGTTACTGATTGATTTTGACTTCCTTTTCGCAGCTTTCCGGCGTCTTCAGAGTTTGATAAGATCCCAGCTCGTTTGGTGCACTTTCTAATTTAAAACTCAAGGCCTAAAAAGAAAAAAAACGCACAATCCACTTTATTCAAGCTTGTCAAGACCAAAGACTTGATTTCTGAGATGTGGCCAGGAAAAAAAGGAGACAGATTCCTTCTTTCTGTCTCTCTCTCTCTCACGTCCACTTATCCAAGTTTTGCCTGTTTAATGTGCCACAATCAAACAAAGTCCTTTCTGCAAGTTTTGTTCTTGAAAGTTTCACATTTTGGTTCTTTAATTAGACCGTGATGAAAAAACCCTCTCTAAAAAAGGTAAGTAACAGTCATTCCACACGAGTTTAAACTCCAGTTGTCAGAGGAAAATTATGATGCAAAATTTGTCCCTGAAATATTTAAACATTTATCTCTTTGAAAATTAAAGATTAAAACAGACTCCCTTTCTGGAGCCTTTTGAAGGTTTGTGTACTCTCCTGCGGTTCTTTCAGCGCTCACACTGAGCCCTAATTTTTCAAAATACTCAAATATGGAGATGGGCTTCTGCATGCAACTATGGAAAGATAATAATCATCTGGCTGTGCAGTGAATCGTTATGAGCCTGAATCCTATAATACCTGTTCGTCGGGCAGGACAAAGAGCCCATCCCAGCCAGCAGTGGTTTCATGTTTCTTGTTCCTCTATTATACTAATAAGTTCCATCTGCTCACCTGGCAGCTGTCTGTCCTGCTCCTTCTGAAAGTGTCTATGCAGCTGCCTCTTGCCTGCCCTGAGCAGTATCAGTACTCTGTCTTTAAAAGCCTCTGATAGATGATATACAGGGAAACTGAAAAAGGAAGGTCGTTGTCATCCTGAAACTCGTTATCAGCAGTTTGTTGTTGTTGTTGTTGTTGTTGTTTTTCCCCTTGTTTTCAAGCAAAATAATGATCTGATGTGTGAGTCAGACCACAGCTTTTATACATGCGGACGTGCTCGTCAGGTATTCCTTGCTTCATGAATGCTACGACCTAACGACCAATGTCAGCGTTTGAGTATAATGATCAGTAAAACAGCATGTATAGCATGAATTCAAATTTACCGCAAGGATGCCAACGTAAACAGAAGGCAATTATTTTGTGGGAATGCAAGAGCAGATTCCCTGTATTTTCAAGACTTAACACCCAACATGATGGCTCGCATGGCTGCGCAAAGTGCAGGTCATTAGCCTGGAAAAAAGCCTGTTTTATCTCCTCAGTCACAGTGCTTCAGTATTCTGTCGAAAATTAGTCCTTAATGCTGATAGCCGAAGGGGATCAATTAATCCAGCAACCAGAAAAAAAAGAGAGCTCCTTGAGCATTTATCCACTCAGCATGTAATTGTGTTTTATTTTGCTGAAATGACTTATTGTATTAAAACACATTTATCTGCGAATAATTATTAAAACCTACATCATTAATTAACACTGTAAGACATGCAGAGGAGTGTAAAAACTTGGGGATAGTCTCGAACAGGAATGTAGACAGAATGTGCTCAGAAGGGTTTACCACAGGCTGTTCGTCGCTCGGACAATTTGATGAAGAGATAGAAAAGAGAGATGTTGGACAGGCAGACTGCATTTTTCATGTTGAGTTGTATATGGGCAATTTGATCCTATCTCATCGCCCAGCACTGTATAAAAAATAGAGCCATGCTGCCCTCTGTCTGTAATATATCAAAAGTGTTCTTTATTCAGGTTTATTAGCCATTTATGTGTAACACATGCAAGCAATAGGACTCTGTGCCCACTGTAAACACAGAATGGTTTATAAGAAGACACATAAAGTTAAAATAAGGACAAACAGTGCAAACAACTAACAGTAACTGTAAAAACTGATTAGGCGGGTGGTCAGGTATACTCGTCTTTATTACAGTACAGACAGCTTTTTAAAAATGCCTGTAAACTGTAGATACTGTAGACAATTTATCATTGTAAGTAAGTACGTAAGAAGTAAAGTATGATATCGATACACACATTTTTCATAATGTTCCCTTAAATGTGATTTTAAAATACTATAATGTGCTATATACTGAAAAAATATGTAACAGTGACAGGATATTTTTACAGTTTAAACCGTATATCTTATCGTCCAAAATGACATCAATTTACTGAAACAATAAACTTCACTGGGATTCAATAATAATACATTCCCACAGGCATCTTTCGTATCGGACAAATAATACCGATGTCTACCTACACCTGTGATATCAACCGATAATATCAGCCAACCGATATATTGGATGGCTCTACATGTGTTAAATAAATATGTTGATAAAATGATGGCCTGTGAAAAAGAAACTGGTCTTTTGTCGTCCAGCAGGGAGCCGGTCGTCCAGTTCCTTTGCTGCTGCAGTCAAAATGTTGACGTGTTGGGCAAGATGCTGAGTCACAATGAGAATGAGCTCGTATGAATGGCTATCGCTCCTGATGAGCGGGTCGTATGAGTGTGTGTGTGAATGGGTGAATGCTGTAAAGTGTGTTTGAATGGTTGCTAGGACAAGAAATGTGATACATACCTTACGTTTACCATTTTTGTCTGTTTTGACACAAATGAACATTTTTGTATTTCAGTAAAAAACTTCAGGATGAGTTGCCATGTATTATTTTTTCATGTGAAACTAAGATTATAAATATAATAGTGGTAAAATAGATCCCATATTATACATGCAAGGACAGCACTTAAAAGCAGCAGCAACCCGCAAATACAAAATGGGAACTTCTTGTAGCGTGAAAAAAGCCCAGTTATTCTCTTGTTTTTCATGTGGTTCTGAAAATTGAAAATGAAAATGAAAATTTGACCTAGGTCATGGATCAATTAGATGTAACAAGTGATAAGATGAAAATAATATGAGTGTGAAAGTCTGAATTCTATTCAGCTGCTTCAGTTTCAGGTTCCTGGTATCATGGATCCTGGCTCACTATCACGCTGTCACGAGTTATTGAGACAATTAAATAGCTTAGCACCATCTTTCGTGTGACCATGACGATTTTAAAAATGGCATCTATAAAAATGGCATACAATGATTTTGAACAGGAAGTGAAAACAAATATGTCAAACTGAAGAAAATCCACACATAGAGAAGCAAATTATTTGCAGCAACCACAAATGTTTTGTGGACTACAAACCAAACTATCACTATAGTGGTGAGCAGAAAATGGGTGAATGTACCCTTTAAGTATTGAGTCATCACTGATGGTAATCAAAGCCTTGAGTCTAGGTCAGCAGGTCTGCATCAACCACAAGCGCAGGAATCAGGACGACGAGAGTGTCACGACAACAGTAAACAGCAGCTTTGTGTGGTTTGAGGTAATTAGGTCAATGGTGGTTGGACGTGTAAACATACACCAACTCAAAGGTCATAATTAAGAAAGTGACACCCGTACGTACGGTGACTCATGCTTAACATCAGGCAGCACAACTGACCTCACTTAGACTTTTGATAATGTGCAGCGCTACGTTTAACTGCAACGGATGATCAAGATGAATCTATTGGTCTGAATAATTACTGAGGATGCTCTTTCCATGTCATGAAATAAAGCTGATGATCGATTCTGTGATGAATGACGATCTAAACTCGACTCAAACAAACCTTCTTTGTGTACTGATTTTTGAAGCGGAATTGCTGAAATTGCCTCTGAAATGACCCAATTCTATACTAACAAAGGGTCATACAGCAAAAAAAGGACCATCCTGCTCACCAACAAACGGCTTAATGTGTACTTTACTTGTTGTTTATTTGAGAAATTAAGAGATGCTAAGATTATTTATTAAACTTGAAAAGTGCAAGCAAGAGTTACTCTCTTTAAATGGGGCAACATGCTTGATTTAGTTCATTTTTACTCTGTTTGCACCTGACATCGACTGATTCAGTGTGAAATTATACATAGTAATCATTTCACTTCCCATTCTTCTCCTTTTTTGTATTTTTTGTGAATGCACAACATCCAATGTTGATGCTTATTAAAATATAATGAAAAAAAGGGAAACATGTTGGTGAGCTTCTCCTGACAATAACTACTCTGTACTTGCAGTGCTTGTTTTCTCTTAAACAACACACTTCGGTGTTATCCTTGTTTTTCCCTTTTCTCTCCTACATTTTTGTTGTTTTGTTGACTTCAGTTTACTCCCCTTGCCTTTTAATCTCAGGGCATTTGCTTGTTTTATTGCTATTTTAATATTGTAGATTGTTTTGTGAAACTGTCTCATCCATGTGTCATGACATGTGTAATACATGACACATGTACAAAACTGGAGACAAATTAACAAAGTGCTTTGTAAGGTGTTGTCCTATCTTGAAATGGACACGTAGCATCTGTTCGTGCTGACCACTGTATGTAAAGAAAAGCTGAGGATGAGTGACAAATTAAAGTAAAAACCAACATTAAAGTGACACTGTGGAGTTCTGAAAATAAACAAGGCTTCTTCAGAGGTTTTCCTCACTGTTTGAAGCTAGAAAGGTGGCAGGGTCCGCCACATGTAAACAAAGTAAAACAATTTGAAAATGCCCTTTAAGGGTTTGTTTATTCCATTTATTCAGTCATGAAAACAAAGAGTTTGCTTATTTACAATACAAAACAAAACTTTCACTTCTGATTAAAATGTCTTTCCCAAAACTACGTAATGCACCTTTTTTTTTTTTTTTTTTTTTTTTTTTTTTATCACTGCACAGCTAACACCAAGAAGATCTTAAGTGCTGCATGGATTTGCAAGCTCCTGTGCTAGCGCCTTCTGGAGGATGGATGAACATCACTGTTTCAAAAGATATTCCCAAATGTGATGTTCTGATGCTGATCCTCGATGACTGTGAAGGCCCCGGCTTAAGAGTCAAGTCATTTTTATTCTAAAGACCACTGCATCTCTTATATTTCTGCACTAATTCGTTCATGTTTTCCTTTGTATTCTGCCACTCATCTGGCATTTGATTTGTTTGAATCTCCAAATGACTATAATTAACTAAAAAAAAAATGTAAACACTTGTGTGCGTGTGTGTGTGTGTGTGTGTGTGTGTGTGTGTGTGTGTGTGTGTTTTCTGTTGTGTCAGCCAGCAGGGGGAGCTCTTGCTCTAGCAAAGAGGAACCCAAGCGTTCCCAATTAAAAGGGCTGTGTTTGTGTTTATTCCCAGTTTATTTTCTTGGGGAGGGGGGCTTCACTCGGAGAAACTCAGCAGGCATTAAGTTGTCATTAAAAGCACCGACCCTCCACCCTCCCCCCCAAAAACAAACAAACAAAAAAACATAATGCTCGTATATACGTAACAGCCACCGGCTTTATTACGTATTATGTGTAGATGCTGGAAGCCGACCCCTGGGGGCTTTTCCGAAATTTAACCCCTGCGTGTACAGTATGTCTGCCAGTTTTCAGGCTACCTCCACCAAAACACCCAGTGTGAAGCCTGCAGCAGTGTGTGTGTGTGTGTGTGTGTTTGTATTGTGTGTGTGTGTGTGTGAGAGAGAGAAAGAAAGCAGGAAATGGGATGTAGTCATGAGCTAGCCGCTGGAGATCCATCTTTTTCGTGGGCTGCCTGAACGGATGCTAGCTGGACGAGCCGTGAACCACCACCACCACCCACCAGCAGCACCAGCAGCACCACACTCGTGTATTAAAAGTTAATCCCTTTTCCTCTGGAGAAAGGCTGATGACTGCTGGAGTCACCACAGCTGCTGCCGCTGCCGCTGCTGCTGCTGGAGAAGATTTGCATGAGCTGGAGCACCAAAGGTTTCTCTGAGCATTTCCCATTGACTTCAATACATCCAAAGTGAGATTCAGTGACATAGTGACCCTTACTTCCTTAGGGAGACAGAAAAGACAGGAACAGAAGACCAAGCCACACAATCACATGCCCAAATAGCACGTAAACTACACTATATATAAAAATGGACTGAACAACAAGCTAATAGGCTAGGCTAGCTCATTTCCTGTCTTTAGGCTAACCTTGGCTAACTGCCTTCCATTTGAAGTTCTCAAACGTGAAACTAATGTTTTAATGTTGGTCACCGCTCAGCTTGAGGGAGCGTGAGCGTGCCTGTGCCAGGGATTTAATCCATCCAACAGGGCATTAAAAGGGTTTTGTCACACACACATATGATGATTACTGCCAATGCCTGAAACTCCTCCACATAAAGTAGACTTCAAAGGGAATTCTTGGTGACTGAATCGCCTGCTCCCATCGCCTCTACTCTTCCCTGCAAGAAGTGAGAGTCCACTATGTCAACAGGCCTGGGATCTCTGAAGCTAAACCCACCTCAATCCTCTCTGTCACATTCACTTCACTCCCCGATATGGCTTGAGGACAGAGCATCAGTTCTGGTGTCTCACAGCCCACTACCCTTTTCCCCCCGGGTTTATATGGGAACTTGAATTCATCTCCTCTATTGCTGCTGCAAGCTTGAGAGATTCCACGAGGCATTATCTGAGTCAGGCAACTGATTTATGCGGCAAAAAAGCGGCCGCTTCATGGCTCCATACGCCCAAATGGTGGGTTTTTTTGGTCGGAGATGCGGGAGATAGCGCTGAAACAAAAGCATCCGACGTGGAAGATTTTCTGTTGCAGTTCTTCACGAGCGAGCGAATCGCCGCAGGAGGGGTGTGCTGAAGGTTCACGTGGGATTGCAACAACAATTGTTTGCCTCCTTCAATTGAAAAAGCAGCTGCGTGGAATAGAACAACAGCTCCTAATAACACATAATGAGGTGAAATAATCTCTGACCCGAGCCAGACGAGCCTTAGGTGGCCTGCTGTTCTTCCCTCCTCGGGGTATTCAGAGCAAAAGCAGAGAAGCATCACACCTTGGCTCGTTGTAGCACTACAGGGATTGCTGTACCTCTACAGTTGCTGTGAGATGGTGTCTCTGAGGAGTTCGAGTGCTGCAGAGAATCCAGGATATTAAAGAAACTCTCAGAGTGGATACAAGTATGAAGTGTAGGACCAAGCAGAGTGGGATTTAACCTAGGCTTTAATAAGGCCTCTTGGGTGTGCCGGTGAGGGAGCCCACTGTAGCGCTTTGCTTTTCCAAAAGCAGGAGCGGGGAGGCACAGACGACAACACGGGGATGATGTGACAGAGGGGAGCAGTGAAGGGTGTCCAATGCGTAATAAATAAGAACGTCACATTTCCTATGCTGGTCAGATGTTTTCATCCTGTCACATCAATCAATAGCGGCTCATTATAGAGCAGCTCAGGTTGTTTTAAGTGGATCAGAGGCTGTTTCAGTTTTGTACTATTTTCGTATCCCTCACCCTTTAAATAAACACCAGCCGAGAGAATGCGTTTCCTCATCCGAGCCAAAAAGACTAATATGATGGCGACTAAAGCACAGTGCATCGACCTGTCTGCCCATGCTTGTGTCCCATTTTGTCAGCGAGCATCTGACCGGGTGCGTCAGGCGCTTCGCAGCTCCGGTCAGACTGGCACTGTTAATGCCTTCCTTTAAGTGGGATGATGGGTGGTCCACATTGAGCTCGCTGCTTTGCGTCTGCTCTGGTTCATATCACTGCATAAACATAAGTGGCTGCCTGCGGAGAGCTGCCAGCGTGGTCATGGGTTGGTTTTTTTGTTTGTTTTTTTTCCGTTTTGCACATAGTGGTGAAGCAGAGCCAGCTGCTGGTTAGACATTTTTGATGACGCAACCGCTGGGTGCAAATGGAGGTTAGCCTGAGAGCAGAATTACAATCTCCTCTGTTTTAATATGAAAAGTGTCTTAATAATATTTTGACAAATGAGTTGTGATAGTGAGGTTAAAGCATTTTGCTTTCCTCGCTCTCTGTTCCTCTCGTCCTCATAAGAGGGCTCTCTGAACTGGCCCCTGAGAGCTTTACATAAGACTTGACTACTGAGAGCTGCCATGAGAAGTTTTCTGAAACTTATAACTTGAAGATCAAGTGATTCCTCTTCATCACATCGCTTATGCCCTTGTGTTACTCAAGGCTTCTTGTAAGTCACAAATGTGCTGTAAACTGCTGATCCTCTTCAGACTGAAGGAAAAGAAGGCAACTCTATCTTTGCTGTGGAAACCTGTTAATTTGGTTTTGTCTGGCTCTTTGGTTTCAGATATCACAGCATGCCGGGTGGTTTTATGATGCCCCCCCCCCACCTCTCTCTCTCTCTCTCTCTCTCTCTCTCTCTCTCTCACTCTCTCTCTCTCACTCTCTCTCTCTCCTTAGCCCCCTCTCTCTTTCACTATCCTCCTCACACTCGTAGCTCTTTGGATATATTCCCCTATGATTATAAATAGATTCTAATTAGCTCCTCCAGCCATGGGCAATATAATTGTTCATCAAGTAGGGACTGCACACAGAGGCCTTTATACATTAAAGCTTGCACAAAAGTCAGAAGAATAGCAAATCCCTCCACTGCCTCAATTCAATTTTTCGCCCCCTTTTTTTTCGTCTTCGCAAAAGCAGGGATTAATTTTCCTTTATTATATCAGTTCAAAAATAATTCTGGGACGCAATCGATTTTCCTTCATGGTAGAAAGGACCAGCAAAGGTCAACCCAACCTCATGAAGAAAGGGTTCAAAAGTAGAGGACACTGGTGTGGTTCAAAGTGATAAAATAAACTAGTCACAGCCTCCTCTTTCTTTAAATGCAGTCAATTATTAAGATATACGTAGTGATTTTTTTTGTTGTAAAAAGTAGTCATCTATCATGCTCAAATATTACTCTGGAAAAGTCACTCATACAAAACATACTTTAGTAAAAGTCTAAGTCTTTAAGTATCTAGTATCAAATATGCTTAAGTATCAAAAGTTTTTTTTTCTGGCAATAATATATATAAAGGGTCACTGCACCATTTTTACACATTGAAGTGTGTTTACAGGTCTTGGGGTGTACTATTGCATACATGAAAAAAGTAGCATAAAGCGTTTTGTGGCTCCAGTGATGTAACTTAATGGCTAAGTTGCATTGTTGGTAATGTAGGCACCAGGTTTTGCAAAGGAATCAGAACGCGTGGAATAAAAAAGGTGATTTCTCATTCGGCTGTAATGACTTTGTCCTACAGCATTGTAAGAGCACATTGCTAGACAAGTGGACTGTCTTTTCATACACCTGGCGCCTACATTACCCACAATGCTGTGTAACTTTATTGGATTAGGCTGAAATTCACTGCGAAATCTGAAATCGATATTTCCGAGCTGGTATTCAGGACTTTCAATCTAAAAGCATCCCGGTGCATTTGCTTGTGAAAGATGTGGACGCCCTCAGCAAAATGATTGTGCAGAAAGTCTGTGAAGTTCACAAACAACTACAGCTGATTTAACAAATTAGGGTACTTAAAAGGACACAGGAAATGTAGACTCCTATCAAGCTCAGTGGAAATGAAAATGGCAATGATGTGAAAATACCTTTCATAACACAAACTCCACATGAAGTAAAAAGTGATAACGAGATAAAAGATGATTGTTCACGGTGTGCATACTTCTGTGATGTCATCTGCATATGTAACAAAAAAAAGCCCTTTTGTGGCTCCAGATGATACTGCATTCAATCTGATGGATTTCCTCCAGTGATGTCACTCAGTGGTTCAATTGAACTGTGGGTAATGTAGGTGCCACGTTTTGAAAAGGCAATCCACTGGTCGAGCACTGAACTCCAAATCTGGTGTTGTTATTGACAGTTTAAAAAACAAATGATCAAAATCAATAAAGCAGAACCTGAGAGAGCGTTCTTCTTCCTTCTCAAAACCTGATGCCTATATTACCCACAATGCAACTTAGACATTGAGTATCCTCACTGGATGGAATGTATCAGATTACATGCAGCTTCCTCTAGAGCCACAACAGGTTTATATTATTTTGTCACATTTTAGTCACACTCTAAAGAGTAAGACCCTTAATGTGCAAATTTGATGAAGTTATCCTTTAAGTATTGAAAGTCAGTGTCATTTTTAATCCGATTAATTTGAAAATGTGCTTTCTTTGATGCAACATGCTATCCTCACAGTAACTGTCAAAGATATGAGATAAAAGCTGTAGAAGTACAATATTTACCTCCAAAATGTAATGCCATAGAGAAGTAGTAGATAATGTGAATACTCAAGTAAAGTAAAAATACCTCAAAACTGTACTTATGTGCAGTACAAGACTACATGTACCGAGTTACGTAACATCAGTGAAATGAGGGTCATTACCTGACTGTCAGTCCTCCGCGTGTCTCTTCATCTGTGATCTGATAATTACTGTTACTGATTGATTTTGACTCCTTTTCGCAGCTTTCCGGCGTCTTCAGAGTTTGATAAGATCCCAGCTCGTTTGGTGCACTTTCTAATTTAACTCAAGGCCTAAAAAGAAAAAAACGCACAATCCACTTTATTCAAAGCTTGTCAAGACCAAAGACTTGATTTCTGAGATGTGGCCAGGAAAAAAGGAGACAGATTCCTTCTTTCTGTCTCTCTCTCTCTCACGTCCACTTATCCAGTTTTGCCTGTTTAATGTGCCACAATCAAACAAAGTCCTTTCTGCAAGTTTTGTTCTTGAAAGTTCACATTTCGGTTCTTTAATTAGACCGTGATGAAAAACCCCTCTCTAAAAAAAGGTAAGTAACAGTCATTCCACACCGAGTTTAAACTCCCAGTTGTCAGAGGAAATTATGATGCAAATTTGTCCCTGAAATATTTAAACATTTTATCTCTTTGAAAATTAAAGATTAAAACAGACTCCCTTTCCTGGAGCCTTTTGAAGTTTGTGTACTCTCTGCGGTTCTTTCAGCGCTCACACTGAGCCTAATTTTTACAACATACTCAAATTTGGAGATGGGCTTCTGCATGCAACTATGGAAAGATAATAATCATCTGGCTGTGCAGTGAATCGTTATGAGCTGAATCCTATAATACCTGTTCGTCGGGCAGACAAAGAGCCCATCCAGCCAGCAGCTGGTTTCATGTTTCTTGTCTCCTCTATTATACTAATAAGTTCCATCTGCTCACCTGGCAGCTGTCTGTCCTGCTCTTCTGAAAGTGTCTATGCAGCTGCCTCTTGCCCTGCCCTGAGCAGTATCAGTACTCTGTCTTTAAAAGCCTCTGATAGATGATATACAGGGAAACTGAAAAGGAAGGTCGTTGTCATCCTGAAACTCGTTATCAGCAGTTTGTTGTTGTTGTTGTTGTTGTTGTTTTTCCCCTTGTTTTCAAGCAAAATAATGATCTGATGTGTGAGTCAGACCACAGCTTTTATACATGCGGACGTGCTCGTCAGGTATTCCTTGCTTCATGAATGCACGACCTAACGACCAATGTCAGCGTTTGAGTATAATGATCAGTAAACTGCATGTATAGCATGAATTCAAATTTACCGCAAGGATGCCAACGTAAACAGAAACCAATTATTTTGTGGGAATGCAAGAGCAGATTCCCTGTATTTTCAAGACTTAACACCCACATGATGGCTCGCATGGCTGGCAAAGTGCAGGTCATTAGCCTGGAAAAAGCCTGTTTTATCTCCTCAGTCACAGTGCTTCAGTATTCTGTCGAAAATTAGTCCTTAATGCTGATAGCCGAAGGGGATCAATTAAATCCAGCAACCAGAAAAAAAAGAGAGCTCCTTGAGCATTTATCCACTCAGCATGTAATTGTGTTTTATTTTGCTGAAATGACTTATTGTATTAAAACACATTTATCTGCGAATAATTATACAAACCTACATCATTAATTAACACTGTAAAGACATGCAGAGGAGTGTGAAAACTTGGGGATAGTCTCGAACAGGAATGTAGACAGAATGTGCTCAGAAGGGTTTACCACAGGCTGTTCGTCGCTCGGACAATTTGATGAAGAGATAGAAAAGAGAGATGTTGGACAGGCAGACTGCATTTTTCATGTTGAGTTGTAATGGGCAATTTGATCTGATCTCATCGCCCAGTGCTGTATAAAAAATAGAGCCATGCTGCCCTCTGTCTGTAATATATCAAAAGTGTTCTTTATTCAGGTTTATTAGCCATTTATGTGTAACACATGCAAGCAATAGGACTCTGTGCCCACTGTAAACACAGAATGGTTTATAAGAAGACACATAAAGTTAAAAATAAGGACAAACAGTGCAAACAACTAACAGTAACTGTAAAAACTGAAGGCGGGTGGTCAGGTATACTCGTCTTTATTACAGTACAGACAGCTTTTTAAAAATGCCTGTAAACTGTAGATACTGTAGACAATTTATCATTGTAAGTAAGTACGTAAGAAGTAAAGTATGATATCGATACACACATTTTTCATAATGCTCCCTTAAATGTGATTTTAAAATACTATAATGTGCTATATACTGAAAAAATATGTAACAGTGACAGGATATTTTACAGTTTAACCGTATATCTTATCGTCCAAAATGACATCAATTTACTGAAACAATAAACTTCACTGGGAATTCAATAATAATACATTCCCACAGGCATCTTTCGTATCGGACAAATAATACCGATGTCTACCTACACCTGTGATATCAACCGATAATATCAGCCAACCGATATATTGGATGGGCTCTACATGTGTTAAATAAATATGTTGATAAAAATGATGGCCTGTGAAAAAGAAACTGGTCTTTTGTCGTCCAGCAGGGAGCCGGTCGTCCAGTTCCTTGCTGCTGCAGTCAAAATGTTGACGTGTTGGGCAAGATGCTGAGTCACAATGAGAATGAGCTCGTATGAATGGCTATCGCTCCTGATGAGCGGGTCGTATGAGTGTGTGTGTGAATGGGTGAATGCTGTAAAGTGTGTTGAATGGTTGCTAGGACAAGAAATGTGATACATACCTTACGTTTACCATTTTTGTCTGTTTTGACACAAATGAACATTTTTGTATTTCAGTAAAAAACTTCAGGATGAGTTGCCATGTATTATTTTTTCATGTGAAACTAAGATTATAAATATAATAGTGGTAAAATAGATCCCATATTATACATGCAAGGACAGCACTTAAAAGCAGCAGCAACCCGCAAATACAAAATGGGAACTTCTTGTAGCGTGAAAAAAGCCCAGTTATTCTCTTGTTTTTCATGTGGTTCTGAAAATTGAAAATGAAAATGAAAATTTGACCTAGGTCATGGATCAATTAGATGTAACAAGTGATAAGATGAAAATAATATGAGTGTGAAAGTCTGAATTCTATTCAGCTGCTTCAGTTTCAGGTTCCTGGTATCATGGATCCTGGCTCACTATCACGCTGTCACGAGTTATTGAGACAATTAAATAGCTTAGCACCATCTTTCGTGTGACCATGACGATTTTAAAAATGGCATCTATAAAAATGGCATACAATGATTTTGAACAGGAAGTGAAAACAAATATGTCAAACTGAAGAAAATCCACACATAGAGAAGCAAATTATTTGCAGCAACCACAAATGTTTTGTGGACTACAAACCAAACTATCACTATAGTGGTGAGCAGAAAATGGGTGAATGTACCCTTTAAGTATGGAGTCATCACTGATGGTAATCAAAGCCTTGAGTCTAGGTCAGCAGGTCTGCATCAACCACAAGCGCAGGAATCAGGACGACGAGAGTGTCACGACAACAGTAAACAGCAGCTTTGTGTGGTTTGAGGTAATTAGGTCAATGGTGGTTGGACGTGTAAACATACACCAACTCAAAGGTCATAATTAAGAAAGTGACACCCGTACGTACGGTGACTCATGCTTAACATCAGGCAGCACAACTGACCTCACTTAGACTTTTGATAATGTGCAGCGCTACGTTTAACTGCAACGGATGATCAAGATGAATCGATTGGTCTGAATAATTACTGAGGATGCTCTTTCCATGTCATGAAATAAAGCTGATGATCGATTCTGTGATGAATGACGATCTAAACTCGACTCAAACAAACCTTCTTTGTGTACTGATTTTTGAAGCGGAATTGCTGAAATTGCCTCTGAAATTACCCAATTCTATACTAACAAAGGGTCATACAGCAAAAAAAGGACCATCCTGCTCACCAACAAACGGCTTAATGTGTACTTTACTTGTTGTTTATTTGAGAAATTAAGAGATGCTAAGATTATTTATTAAACTTGAAAAGTGCAAGCAAGAGTTACTCTCTTTAAATGGGGCAACATGCTTGATTTAGTTCATTTTTACTCTGTTTGCACCTGACATCGACTGATTCAGTGTGAAATTATACATAGTAATCATTTCACTTCCCATTCTTCTCCTTTTTTGTATTTTTTGTGAATGCACAACATCCAATGTTGATGCTTATTAAAATATAATGAAAAAAAGGGAAACATGTTGGTGAGCTTCTCCTGACAATAACTACTCTGTACTTGCAGTGCTTGTTTTCTCTTAAACAACACACTTCGGTGTTATCCTTGTTTTTCCCTTTTCTCTCCTACATTTTTGTTGTTTTGTTGACTTCAGTTTACTCCCCTTGCCTTTTAATCTCAGGGCATTTGCTTGTTTTATTGCTATTTTAATATTGTAGATTGTTTTGTGAAACTGTCTCATCCATGTGTCATGACATGTGTAATACATGACACATGTACAAAACTGGAGACAAATTAACAAAGTGCTTTGTAAGGTGTTGTCCTATCTTGAAATGGACACGTAGCATCTGTTCGTGCTGACCACTGTATGTAAAGAAAAGCTGAGGATGAGTGACAAATTAAAGTAAAAACCAACATTAAAGTGACACTGTGGAGTTCTGAAAATAAACAAGGCTTCTTCAGAGGTTTTCCTCACTGTTTGAAGCTAGAAAGGTGGCAGGGTCCGCCACATGTAAACAAAGTAAAACAATTTGAAAATGCTCTTTAAGGGTTTGTTTATTCCATTTATTCAGTCATGAAAACAAAGAGTTTGCTTATTTACAATACAAAACAAAACTTTCACTTCTGATTAAAATGTCTTTCCCAAAACTACGTAATGCACCTTTTTTTTTTTTTTTTTTTTTTTTTTTATCACTGCACGGCTAACTCCAAGAAGATCTTAAGTGCTGCATGGATTTGCAAGCTCCTGTGCTAGCGCCTTCTGGAGGATGGATGAACATCACTGTTTCAAAAGATATTCCCAAATGTGATGTTCTGATGCTGATCCTCGATGACTGTGAAGGCCCCGGCTTAAGAGTCAAGTCATTTTTATTCTAAAGACCACTGCATCTCTTATATTTCTGCACTAATTCGTTCATGTTTTCCTTTGTATTCTGCCACTCATCTGGCATTTGATTTGTTTGAATCTCCAAATGACTATAATTAACAAAAAAAAATGTAAACACCGTGTGTGTGTGTGTGTGTGTGTGTGTGTGTGTGTGTGTTTGTGTGTGTGTGTGTGTGTGTGTTTTCTGTTGTGTCAGCCAGCAGGGGGAGCTCTTGCTCTAGCAAAGAGGAACCCAAGCGTTCCCAATTAAAAGGGCTGTGTTTGTGTTTATTCCCAGTTTATTTTCTTGGGGAGGGGGGCTTCACTCGGAGAAACTCAGCAGGCATTAAGTTGTCATTAAAAGCACCGACCCTCCACCCTCCCCCCCAAAAACAAACAAACAAAAAAACATAATGCTCGTATATACGTAACAGCCACCGGCTTTATTACGTATTATGTGTAGATGCTGGAAGCCGACCCCTGGGGGCTTTTCCGAAATTTAACCCCTGCGTGTACAGTATGTCTGCCAGTTTTCAGGCTACCTCCACCAAAACACCCAGTGTGAAGCCTGCAGCAGTGTGTGTGTGTGTGTGTGTGTGTGTGTGTGTGTGTTTGTATTGTGTGTGTGTGTGTGTGAGAGAGAGAAAGAAAGCAGGAAATGGGATGTAGTCATGAGCTAGCCGCTGGAGATCCATCTTTTTCGTGGGCTGCCTGAACGGATGCTAGCTGGACGAGCCGTGAACCACCACCACCACCCACCAGCAGCACCAGCAGCACCACACTCGTGTATTAAAAGTTAATCCCTTTTCCTCTGGAGAAAGGCTGATGACTGCTGGAGTCACCACAGCTGCTGCCGCTGCCGCTGCTGCTGCTGGAGAAGATTTGCATGAGCTGGAGCACCAAAGGTTGGTAATCCACATCCAGTCCGGCTCCGATCCACTTCTCCATCTTTTCCTTGCCTCCCTAGCCATTATTTTATTTACCAAATGCCCATATCCCTCCGCAGGGTCAGAGAGTATTTTGAAGAAATTGTCAAACGGTTTGCGTGGTATTTTTCACCGTGTCTTCTCGTCGATGCCATCAAACGTTGGCGTCGCTCGCGAAATATCGCTTTCCCGACGGGCCACGCCGATCTGGAGAGATTTGCGCGCCGTAGTTGTGGGAGGGGGAGGCGGGTCTAGTTTTCGAGGAGCCTAGAGGGGCTGTGCTTCGGTGCCACTTATCATTAGATATGGCCACCGTTACAGAGTACACCGAAGCGTCATCTTCCAACTTAATTTAGTGATATTTCACAGTAATTTCGCAGCTCGGCCACCGTGGCAGGCGGAATGCGATTCTTGGCATGCTAGTGTTTGTTTTCACCTGTCTTCGGAGGCGGTTGCTGCTGCGTGGCAGGCTGGCTGCGAGAGTCTCCTAACTGGCCGCTTGGTCCCGCAGCTTGTCGATGCTGAAGAAAATAGAACCAGTTGCCAACCAAGCGGTCGGCACCCAACATTTGCATTGCGCGTCGCTGTTCATTCGCCGAGGATTCGCATTTGAAGTTTCGTTGACGGAGTGTTGACTTTCGCATCCGCTTGGACTCCTGCTTTGATTTGTTTTACACGTTAATGGTAAAAAAAAAAAAAAATTGTTGGCCGTAGTCTTGGGTGGCTAACACCAACTAGCTATATAAGCCGAACTCGTGCGACGACAGCTGTCATTGGAGAAAGGAAAGTGATCCCCCCTCCTCCTCCTTCAAATGCGTGAGCCAGTGAAGCGGTTTTCTGTTGGATTTACATCATCTGCCTTTCCATCAAATGGGCAAAGTTGGGAATAACATTGCAACGTTGGAATATAATGCTATGCGTTATGCATTTTTGAGAATTGTGGTGTTGCTTCATTGGAGAGAGGCTAGCTAGCTCAATTAGCTTGCTAGCTAGCTGGGTGATAAAAGTGCGACGTTTCATCCCCCAGTATTTTGGACATGAAGAGGATAATTCGCTATTCATAGGGCTGGAAGGTAAGACACGGTGTGATGTTTGACTGTTTTTCATGCGAGCTGGGTGTGTTTGGCGTTCACCTTGTGAAGTAAAGCTGAGCCAACATTATCCACCTCCAGTCTGATGTTGGGGGTTTGTCGCCGCCTTGGCTCTCATGACTCAGACTATTCAATGGAACAGAACATTCAGCTGAACGGTTCATGGGTGCTACACAATCATAAATTGAAGGGGTAACGTTGTATTTCCACTGCCTACCATAGCACACACAATCAAATATCACACACTGCTAACGCTAGCTTTTAGTGAAAAGCAGAAATAAAAGCTTACGTCATTGGATAAGGTATCATTTTCACTTTTTGTGCAGCATTGTAGTTCCCCAGAACAGTTCCGTTCCATTGAATAGACCCAGCCTTTGTGTATGTGTTGGGGCACGAATGCTCATCCCTGCCTTGTACCCTGTTGTAAAAACGGCTAAGGGATAGCGTAGTCAAGTTTGCCATCAACCCCAGGCTGTCCTCTCTAACATTAGCTGTGGGACAACAAAAGAATGAAGCATCAGTGTAAATGCAAAGCTAGTACGACGAGTTGGCCAACTAACTGCAGCCATAGGTAACCTGTTTGATATGTGAACCCCCTTTTTCAAAGTTGGATCAACGATATCGCTCAAAGACGAATCTTAATCTGCCGTGGCTTGGTAAAATAAAAGATGGATTCGTTTATTATTGTCAATTTAATGGTTACATGTAGAGGACGCGAATGTTACTTTTGTGTGTGGACGCCAAAGAAAAAGGCGACAGAGTTCAACACAACAGGCTAGCTATCGTTAGCTGTGTGCAACTGCTTTGTGCCCGAGCTTGAGTTAACAAAAGCTAACGCTAGCATGTCTCCAATTGTGCCTGTGGTGGTCGTGACTGCCATAGTAGTCACCGGATCCTAACCTCAGATGCCCCAACAATCAACCTTATTCTCACCACTTTCAGTCGAGGCTTACCTGGATGTAAATCTGGTTATAAAAAGGTCCTTATCCAACTAATTTAATGTTACATCACCGCTTACAGTGTTTAGGGGAACACTGTAAGCCCCTGTTTCTTGTCCAAGTATTTAAGCTTAGATTCATAATTTCTGGGTAATTGTACTGACAATATAACCATTGTAATTACTGATATTTCTCGTGGAGTTTGGTGTTATTGGACCACCATCTGTCCACAGAGCCTGGAGGCTGGTGGAGGCCAATATAGATGTAAGAGAAGTAGAGAAATAACACAGATCGGCAGGGAGAGGTGGTGTGACTTCCACAATATCCAACATCACAAATTGAGACCCTCCCCCCCACCCCAGTTAAATATATATATAAAAAAAAAGATATTTCTATATGTCAATATCCTTGGTGCTTAGGACAGCAACATGTGCTAAAAAACAAATTTATGCAAACGTGTCCCATCAATATCTGGTGTATTTGATACCATTGTAGTATTACACATGTGCAATAAAGCTGTAGCAAAGGAAACAGTCTTATTTGTCACATCAGCCTGCCTTGGTTTATAAACTGATTTACTGAAAATAAAAACTAGCAACTTGACTCTCTCATGACTAATCCTAAAGATTAGTCAAAATGTAGTCTGATGTAATTTCATGGTGGATCAGAAAAACAAGCTAGCAAGAGTCTTGTACAGATTATTGCTTCCATCTTTCTGAAGAGGAATAATCAATTATTATGACTGATGGGCCAAAAAACATGATACTGTTGGAGAATGTGTGGAAATAGTTTGCTTTTGAAGATGGTGAAATAGATAATAAAGGGAACTATTTTTCTTTCTTTCCAGGTTAATTCCGGGAACATCAAGGGGTTGTTTGTAAATTAAAAATAATAGTGACCGGGTTAGTATAATCATTTACTTAAATCAGCCTAGATATGAACCTAGGTTTTAACCACCAAGTGAAGAATATACATATATAAAAACAAACAGCTAGACTCTAAGACTCTAATGGTTTAATGCTGTTTTCACATCTGTCAGACTGCGTCACTGCCCATTCAGAAGACACAATTAACTAACATTTTTCATAATATTGTTCAATCAGGCATAAAATGTCATGGCTTCCAAGTGGTTAAATTTGCCATCATCAGGATCTTTTAATGTGAATGTTAAATCCACATTCAGCAGCATTTGAGAGCGTAATTGTGTGTGTGTGTGTGTGTGTGTGTGTGTGTGTATGTTCTCTTACCACATTTACTTCACCAGTTACTAAGTCAAAGGTCTAGTCATTTGCTCGCTAAATGCTTTGTTTTCACCAACCACTTGTTAACTTTGTCCTTGAATCCATTGGTTATGTAGCCAAAGAAGCACAACAGCAGAAGCTGCAGTCAGCCATCACTGTCTAAACTAGATGCATTCATCCACAGCGCTGCTGTCAGATTTACATTTCGACAATACTTGCAGTCCCAAAAACATTCAGCAAATTATTGATCATGCAACAGTTAAGCCCTCTGTTATTACCAGAACATCTGCTGCAGGTAACTGATGCAGCACAGAATAAGTGTTACTGCACTGGCTTGTTGAGAAAGGCCTGACATTCACAAGATTCACATGTGCTAGCCAGGCAGACCGCCTGTCAGAGCAGCTTGTGCAACAGATGAGCAGACAACATACTAAGGTTTTATGATTAAGTAACTCCTAAATTAAGATCAAGTGCCAGTAGTCAAATTGCAGGAGCTGCTTTGTCACTATTTACCATAATATATATATGAATTAATGTTGTGCTCAAAACCTTATTCAGACATTGTTTTTTGTTTTTTTGTAACTGGCATTGATGAGTTTTTGAGAATGGAATTGCATAAAAGCTGTTTTACATCATATAGTTGACGAACAACCATGTGAGGAGAACTGTGTGTGGTCAAATGCAAAAACCACTGCCAGTTGCATCAAAATATCCATGCTAACAGTAATTCAATCAATTCACCTAATTTTATATGTGCTATACAATTTGTTTATTTCTTGTTTCAGTTGGTACCAACCTGCTACAAATGCATTACCCTAGAAAAGTAGCTAATTTAGACTGCTTGTTTGACCCGACTTCAAGGTTGGCAATAGAGCTAACCCCCTTGAAATAATGCATCATCATTCCCAAGTTGATAAGGGGTGTTCTTCCTGTACTTCCCATTCTGATGACATTGTGTGAATAGAAGATTAGTTGGAAAAAATGAAAAAGGAAGGTGACCTTTTTAAAGAGATTTTCTAAAGTTACAGGGTAATATCCATTGTGTTAAAGAAAGCAAGCAAGCACGTTTCCCTGCCAGCTATAGATTCAGTGGCTGAGAATGCATTGTAAGACAGACATTTTAGAAAGGGATGTGACTTTTTTTCAAGAACATACTCATTTGGTCAACAACACTTCATCTCAGATTGACTTGTGTAACATAGAGCATACCTATTTCTGAATTTGCCTTTTTCCAACAGTAGAGTGAATCTAGCTGATTTAACCAGAGAATGGGAGAGACGAAGAGCTAATTTCTTCAAAAACTAGTTGACAAACGAGTTGAAAACATCTCAACCCAGTCAAACATAAAGTGCAACAAAACAAGACATAGAAAGCCAGGCATTATTACTCACCAGCCTAACAGGGATAAGACCAACTTGGTATCTGTTTACCAGCTTTTTATTTTGCGAAGCTCTAAACAACGAAAAGCCAGTTTGAGATTCTCTCTTGTGCCTGGTCCCTTTTTTTTCTCTTTTGTTCACTCATTCCATCAGTGTTCTCTTTAGTGTCCTTGCCTCAGCCATGTTGCCCATAGTTGCTGCTGAGCCCATTTCTGTTGCCCGCTAGCCTGGTTCCAGTGCCCATTCAATGGCGGCTATCCGTCAGAATTCCTCGGTAGCAGTCATTCCTCTTGGCCTGAAAACCCACTCATCTGGGCAGTCCAATACTGTGGTGCTAGCTTTCTAGACAACAACATTTCCCCAGTGCAGTACAGCTACCGAGAAGACTAGTTTAAGGCAGACAAGCTTAAGAACATCACAAGGAATACAAGAAAATGTATGCCTAGATATGGTTCAGTTTGGCGGCGTGTACGGTTCACTTTTATGCTTCCGTTGAGCAGGAAGGTGGGGAGTATATACGCAGTCGTCCATGGTTGAGCTTTCAGTGGCTGTTGGGTAAAATTTTAAACATTATATCCACCCTTAATAAACAGCTTATGGATATTTTTAACCTGAATGTACAGCCATTCAGACTGGTTTCGAAGCTTATCAGCAACTTTCTTTTTTCCTTTTTTCCTCAATAATTAGCTGAAGGTATGGAGCACAAGACAACCTTGAATCTTTCACTGAAGTTCAAATGCTTCCAGTTCAAGTGTACTTGGACTGCTTTTTTCTTCAGTTGGTGCTAGGGGCGGGCAATGTGACGTTAATCCTCTTTCACATTATATTACTTTTTTATAGTCTGATATCAATGCAAAATGTCTTACAGTGCATTAAAAAATGTTTTTGGGAGAAATGGGATGGAAATCTTCCATCTACTGCAGAGTATCAAATACCTTTTTTCAGAGACTGAGGCATTTTATCACATTGATGCAAAATCCTGAAAATCCAGTATTGCCAAAAAGCATTCCTTTTCACAGATTTTGCAATATTTCTGACACCCGAGGGATAGATACTTAAGAAAAAATGTATAGAACAATCTTAGACTATTGTCGACGTAACCCTGGTGCCGGCAAACCTAAAGCAAATCTTTGCTGTTTGCCTTTGTTTCTCCAGTGCAGTCATGCCACCTCATCTCTCTTCACATTGTAAAATGCAACTAAAGGGCAGCATTCACCATATTTACCATTGAGCGGTTTGTAGTGGGTTTTCTTTCAGTGGGTGGGTTGCAGCAAATAGAAAACCTGGAACGGCTGTCTGTGGAGCGATCCCAGAATCCTATGAGTAAGAAATGGAAATTGCTGCCGTTCCACTCTGTTCACATTGGGCAGAAGATGAGTTGATTAACATTTCTCTGCTCATGGTTGGACTCTTTTCAACTTTAGGTGCAGAGAGGTCCAAGTAAAGCATGGATTATGGGGTGGTTATAGGTAAGACACCCCTAAAATTGCAGCCAAGGTGCTATAGTCCCATTTACCATGATGAGAGCTAGGTGTCTTTCTTTGCTAAGAGGATGTCCTTATGTGTTTTAGTTTGGTCTCACTCTTTATGTAAGCACTCAGCTTATCTGAATTGTTTCAAAACATGAGATTTCAGTGAACAAAGCTGCAAGCCATTTTCTTCACCCATCCAGGGTTTCAATTTGCTCATGATGCCGTGTCATCCTCCTTTTCCTACCCACTCTTTGACAATATCCATTCTGTAAACAAAATTTGAAAACAATAGAGGCTTCCCACTCCGAATCTAAGAAGTTAGAGATCAATTTCGATTCTTACTTGTTAACACCTAACATTATCTCATCTTTTTTTTTGTTTTTTTCATTTTTCAGAATGTCATCAGAGGATAAGACTGTGGAACCCTCTGACCAGGGACCCTCACCACCCTCCAGCAGTGTAGGGGCCACGTCCACAGGAAGTCCTGCCCACGCAGACAAGCGACCACGTGGCAGGCCGCGCAAGGATGCTGCTGCTGCCACTGCCGCTGTCATCCTACCCCAGGCGCCACCCGCATCTACGTCTAAGAACAGGAAAAAGTAGGTTTTCACCTCTGATATTGAAAGTAATCACTTTACATTTTAATTACGGAGTGAATTTTCCCAGTCTTCGAATTAGATGCCAGTTAAAACAGGATTTAAAGAAGATAAAGCAAGACTTGTTTTTTTGAGCAATATTCCTGTGGCCAGGTGCCATTGCTCCTTTTTTGCATATTAAGAGTTGTCTAATTGATATATTGGAAGGCGGTGGTGCTTCTAACCCGTTGAGATTACCTATCCATGTATGGAGTCATGAAAACACTGCCCCAGTAATGACACTTTAAAGTTATATTCTGTTCAAAATCCATTGTTCTTTTGGGTATAATTAGGGTTGAACCTTTAGCATAACCCAAAAGGGACTAGACAGGCATCAGTTAGTGCATGTCATGACTCTTCAAATGAAGTTCCAGTGAGCGTATGAGGAATTGCTTGATGCCATGTTAAGACCGCGACACATCAAACTGAATTCAGTGACAAAGGCCGATTGTTAAGTCCTGTCATGTTTCCTGTGTCTTGGCTAAAATGCTGCACTTGAACACAAATACTACAGCTAACGGCCATCAAGCCGTCTTATGTGCCTGCTGAAAAGTAATACCTTTCCACAAATATATAGAAAGTGTTAGCAGTGTTTGAAGAGTTGAAGGAGAGAAATACGTACTAAATGCATGATATCATAGACAGCAACAGCGGGGTTTTCCCTTTCATTTTCGTTCCTCTTATCGTGCACTGCTCTGCTTACCTGAACAGCCTATCAGAGTGAGTTCTCCCACCAATGAACTGCCGCAGATTCTACATCTTCAGTTGGCCGCTGAAAATGGCCGTCCAGTACCAACCATGTGGACACTGGGCCTGGGGTGTCCAGGCCATTACTAGTCAGCTGGTACAACTAAACTAACCATGGCTTAAATGGACTTTGAAGTTACTTAGGGGCAGACATGGTTATGAAGCATTCCCAAAGCCATGTCCTTAAATATGGATCATGTGGGGCATCTTTAAAAGAAATTCACATTAAGAAATGTCTTTAAGTGTTGCCTGTTTTCATTTTTGAGAGCTAGAGTTACGGAGTCTGTTATATGTGGCATATTTAATATGTTCCCCGTGACGCTTTGTGCATCACAAATGGTTAAGCTGGATGCAGTTGTTAAATCGAATGTCTTTGTTGGTTGATTGAAAGTCCTCGTCATATAGGGTTTTTTTTTTTCAACAGTTCCAAAGAAGCTTGATTTTGGGAAACACCAGCACAGAAATGTCTAAACTGGAATTCTATGAGGTGCCTGGCCTCTTCTTGACTTCCGTAGCAACATATAATGCAGCTTAAAGCTGTTCTGTAATATAATGCCTGCAAGGTTCTTAACTCTCTCCTTAGTCTGTCCTCTCAATCAATCTTAATACCCTGCTCCCAATGGATCGGGTAATCTGCAAGCATCCAGACGATGTGTTAATGCTACACTAGAAGGATAACCTGGGACAGACTGGAATTACTTCATGTTGATTAACTGGTAAAAAAAAAAAATTCTCCTACATTTGCTATTATTCAAGTTATTTAGGGCTCCGCCAAATAGTTCCAAGCTTAATTTATAATGTCAACATTCAATTTCTAAATCAACATTTGTCTTTTTTTACATCATAGGCGACTGAGTCTTATTTCCAGGTCATTAATTACCATGCTGCCTCCAACCGAGCCACCAACTCAAAGCATCTGTATTTGATGACCAGAATTGCATAAACTCCACATTGAGCAGAGCGATCTAGCAGAAATCTGAATCACCAATTATAACATTTGTATAACCAAAATTAAAAAAAAAAAATCTTTTGTTCAAATTCTTTCCAAAACTGCATATTATGTATCTACATTTGTTTAGTCACCACTCCAGTTAATCAAACAAAGGGTTGAGGGTTTAGATGTGTCTTTACACTTGTAGGGTGATGATGTTATAAAATGTAACAGGCATTCAACATTTCATTCAAAATCTTAATTTGAAGCTTTACATTTAGAAAAATGATCTGTGAATTGGTCAGAATAAAGACTGTATCTGCTTATGTATAAACAGACTTTTGTAAAGCAACAGACAATAGTTAAAAACACTAATCAGCTAGTTTGTTCAATATCTATGCCAATCTTATATAAGCCCCTTTTAGATTTCTTTGAATTAGATTCACTGCACCTCCAGAATCCCTTTTACAGTGAGTTAGTCTCTCTCAGTCAGCTCTCAGTAGTGATCAGCTTTGTGGATGGACCTCTTTTAATCTATATCAGTACCACCTGCTTTCTAATCTTGCTATTGGTCATAAAGGCAATAGGATAATGCATGGCTGGTCTGCCTGTTTTAAAACTACCAGTTTGTCATATTATAAACAAAACAATACTATTACAGGATAAGTGACATACTTTGTTTGGGCACATACACGGCTTGAGAGTGCAACTACTTTACAGAGCTGTGAATTATCCTCATAACAATCTCATTTCAATTCCAACTGGCTTTCTCCATCTGGTGGAAATAAGCAGTGTATATAAATATTAAAATCACTAGTGTTAAGTTAAATGCCAGTGTGCTTGTGACAAAGGAGGAAGTGACAGAAATTGCTCTTGTAGACCTGGTTGTTGGAATTTACTAGATTTGCCCACACTCCATCTGCTAGTGAATCCATTCCTGAGCAGCACGATCCTTGTTGGGTTTTCCAGGCAGCATGCTGCTAGCTGGGACTACTTACCACAGCATTATTTTCACCTTTTCTTTTTTTTTTTTCTGTCTCTCTCTCTCTCTCTCTTTCCCTGTGGTGGGACTGTAGGGAGGTGGGGGGTGAGTTGTGCAGGGTATTGGGTTGAATGTTAGTCTTGAGCATTTGTCGGTGAGACAACTTGCTGTCTCAATGCTGAAATTTGATGCCTGTAGCGTAGTTATATATAATTACAGATGAATGTTGTGTAGCAGTCTATGTAAAGACGTCACCAGCCACATTGTGTGTGTGTGTGTGTGTGTGTACACCAAATTGTTGTAAAAATGAAAATGTCACACACAGTTCATTTCTGCTTCGGATTGCCTTTTGGAATCAAAACTCTCTGAAATGTCACTTGCTGTCAATGGTTAAAGTGTAGGCAGCCTGGTGCTTGGTGTAGTATGCAGCCAAAAGATGTAAATAGTTTGTTGCACTGCTAAAAATGAATTTCTGATTTATAGCTGTATATGGCTCTGACCCCTTGTGGGTGAAGGATTTGTAATGAAACTTATATAATTAGAGTCTTGTCTGATTTAACTTTTTAATTTATTAGCTCCTTGCCTCTAGTCTTGACGTCTTGACCTTTTTTAAAATGCAAAACTGAAAGAGTTGATTTTGAAAAAAATTACCTAATAACCCTAACCCTAAGGTAAACCACCTCAGACGTGTTTGCAGTTCGCTAACCGCTATTAAACAACAAAGGAGAAACTGTTATGTTGCACTGTGATTGTATCCACATCAACACATTAGAAAACAATAGAGAATAACCAGGATGCAAGTCATATTGTTACAGTGGTTTTAAAACTGGTAGACCAAATAATGTCTGTTGTGTTTCCAGGCTACATTTGCACCCTCAACTGACATGTCCAATCTACAGATCAGTGTTGGTGCTGCAGTGATTGTCTAGATTGATAGATGGAAAAGAATATATATTTTCAATAAGTAACGAGGATGCCCAGTACCAAATTGAGTGAAATATATCACTACATTTCTGTGATTGGCCCCTGCAACGTGACGCCTGATTGCAATTCTCCAAAGTTGTTCTTTTTGCCAGAGCCAGCTATATTATCTTTTGGCACCCACTGTGGTCCACGCCGCTGCAGCGTAAACACACTGCCCTAATTAAAATAAAAGGGAGGAATGGTGTAGTTCTTGCAATGCCTGATTCTGTCTGAATGGGGGCTAATAGATAACCCTAGAACCCTCTAAATCCCTTATAATAATACACAGTGGACCTTTTACCCAGTGCTTGGCAAATGTATAAGTTGCAACAGAGTAGGCCAACATGATATGAGGAATATTGGCATCGTGTGATAACATTGCTTGATATTACCAAGGTGTTATGACTTGCAAAAAAAATCTAATATTTAGGTGTCCACAGCCAGTGTGTTTACATGACACTCAAGAAAACCGAATTACTGGGTTCCTCCGACTATGATCGGATTTTCAAAATGCATGTATACACCTTAGTCTGACCGGATCGGATTAACACGCCTAGATTATTCGATTGATAGTTGCATTACTCGTGTATGTATATGTTCCATCAGATCGGATCGGATTTTGCATTCTGCGCAGGCTCTGAACTTTTTTCCGGGCCGTGAGCCGGAAGTAGAAGGGCGGCGGTGGGCGCTTTCCTCCAAAATCACCGCAAGCAAGAGCGCCATTGTGCATCTAGTTTGTGTAATGATCATGTCTACCTTATACGAAATGTACAGCGATGTAGCTTCTCCTTGCTCTTCATATGGCATCCTTCTCGAATGCCGAGGCAGGTGGTGACGTAAAGAGGCCAGCCGGAGGTAGCTCTCTTACCACTAGTTGAAATGGGTACAGCGCCACCTATCGTACCGGGGTATGACATGCTTCGGCCAGTAATTCGATTTTCTCACTGGCATGTATACGTGGACAATTGCAGTTGTCTGATTGAGCAACATAGGCGAACTATTGCTGTAATGCGACTAAGCTATGCATGTAAACGCACTGAGCACTCTTCTCTCCTTCCTTTTGACACTACTAACCTAGCAGTAGCAACCTAATTGTCATTAATTAGGTCAAGTTTTACCTGATGGCCAAATGGTGTGAATGCTAGGCCCATGCATCAAGGGCTCCATCTGATAGGTTTGTGTGAATGTACAGTGCATGTAAATAAAGTGATCTTTTGTAGTCACTGCTTTTCTGGCAGTCTTTTGCAATGTGATGTATGACATATTGCACATTATCAGCGCCACATCAACACAGATCTTTGTTCTAGAGTAACTACATATTGATTAGTTGTCATTTTTTGATTATTCAGTTTGTTGGTACAGATTCTATTCGCAATGGAGTTGTCCCGGTTTCTTGGTTTGTTTTTCTAATATTATACTGAGTCATGCAATGAAAAGTGTTCCTTTTTCGGAGATTATAACCTGACTCTCATGGCCGATACCTATAAAATAACCAACAATAGAAACCAACATTTTAATGCTTTTCTCACGCACACCTGAGTATGAAATAGACTAAGATGTAGTGAGCAAAGATTGTTTGCTTGATGTTCCACGGTTAAACTAGTAGACTTTTCCCCTGGTGTTGTGTGTGACTGTTGTCTACATTGCGTGGCTTTACACAGTTTCAGCAGTTTGATGTTTAGTGTGGCATCATTGTGTTTGTTCTTCTTTTGTGTGTATTGGCTGCAACTTTAAAGGTGCATACCACCACCTACTGTGTGTAGATGCTGTACTTACCAAGTCAACAAATCACTTTGACTTTGTGCTATTGGATAAATTTATCAGCAATAATTTCTTTATCTGCCAATGAACAACAATAAATGATAAATACGTTTTCCATCATTGGGCCGATAATTTATCTTTCTGATGTATATCATAGAACAGTCTCGAAAATGAATGAAAAGGAAGTGAAATCCTCGAAACTGGTACACTACTATGTATCTAGCTTCTTTACAGTTGTTTAAGTTCAAATTCTGCAGAGACAGCCCATCTTTGGTTGTTAATTACTGTTTGCACCTTCACAATAACATGAAAAGAGCTCTCTGTTAGTTTGTTTCCACCTTATTAAGATTTTATGTCTGACTCAAGCTTACAGGTAATTATGTTTTAGCAAAGGTTTGCTGGAGGCTTCTTCTGTCATTCTTGGTTTTCAGGGTTGTTCCTTATCTTGACATGGAAGTCATTTAGAGGGAGGGGTTGATTTGGCATCCAGCCATTTGTGATTTTTCTCTCCAGTGGCACTGAAAATTACGCCCCCCCCCACATCTCCTCCCTCACTGCCAACCCCCTGTATCCTCCCGAGTACCCCTGAGACGTGCTGCTCTCATTTGGCCTGTGTTTGCTCTCCCCACTTAGTATGCTAACAATTGATGATGCTGTTTAATTTGTATCCATGACAATTATCCCCTCCACATGTCGCCTCCAAGATTAGTTTAACAGAGCTCCCATTGGAGGATGCTGACATTGACAGATCTCTCCATACTGTGTGTGTGTGTGTGTGTGTGTGTGTGTGTGTGTGTGTGTGTGTGTGTGTGCGCTTGTATGTTTGTGCATCTGTATGAGTTGGCACACAGGGTAGTCTGATATGCTGACAGTGCACATTCAGTGAGATATTGAAAGGGTTTCACTGTCTTTGTAAGGGCTAAATTCTTTTCTTGTTTCAAAAAAATGTGATGACTTCTTTAAAGAGAGGACAGGGGGAGTGGAGAAAAGGCTAAGATTGCATTTAACATCGAACCCTAGAGAGAAAATCTTGAAAAGGAGCAGTAATGAGATATATTTGGGTCACTCAACAGGAGGTAGAGAGATGAGGAGGGATATCCCGATCAGTTTTTTTTTTCTGACTTGGCTCTCAATCCAAGTCCTTTTTAATAATGCCATATCGCTTTTCGGATCCAATAGTTATGTGTACCTGCAGTATATACACACACATTTACACACAATTTTTAGAATTGACATCACAATGTGCACATGCGCAATAGTCATGTTGAAGCTTTTCTTGCTACTTGATATAAATGTAAAAATTCCTGAATCTACAAAAGACCCCCATCTAATATGTCTTATGTCTACAGACTCAGACTCATCCTTTGTGTTAGGATTTGACTCTGGTATACTACTAGACTTATCAGGGAGAAAATAAGTGCCAAGAGATCGTTTTGATATTGTTTGCTGAAAGTGAAACCATCTTCTTCCACGCTCGGAACAACTTTAGGACCCTGGCCCTCCACACATTAGGCACTTACAGTGCCATTCCCCATTCCCCAAATTCACTGGTTGTTCATGTACAACTAAATGTAAGATTTGGTTGCACTGTCTCAAATTTTGGTCGCAAAATGCGACCATTTGGTCGCGGGCTGGAGCCCTGCCAGTTATTCCTGATCCATTCATCACATAAAGCAGGGCCTTGCCTAGTTGTTAGATAAAATGCACTCACCACCAAAAAACATCTGTCATTCTATAATGATTAGTTATTTCCAAATATAACGATCCAAGTTTTCAGGTCAAAGTTCCAGAAATTATTCATATCACAATATATTGCAGACCAAAATTGCGATGTTAGTTGTTGTCAGTATCATGTGCCCCTTACAGCTGAATAGCTTTACAGCAAATTATGTAACTTGGTTTAAAGCTTTCTTAGATGGCTTTGATATAATAAGCTTTGGGTCTTATAGGGTGGAGGGTCAGCGTGTCACTATAGTGGCAGAACATTTTGGACAGGATTTGTGAAGCCTTTGTTGGTCACCTGCATACTTAAGTTTGAGGGCATCTATCCACTAACTACATTGTTTCCCATTCATTTATTTGTGGTGGCCCGCCACAATATCGGCACTGACTGCCACATATTGAGTTTGACTCTTTAGGTTAGATAAAATCTTGTTTTATAGAGCTGGGCAATGCATTGATTTAGCCCCTCTTCATCCGTCCCCGCACAAACACAATGACAATGGACCCTTCTGTGAATAGCTCCTCCTCCTCCGTTCACACTCTGAATCAAAACATAATGTTGTCAAGTGAGCCGTCATTTGAGAACACCTGGTCAGGTCAGCCATTGCTTGGAATTAATCTGTGTCTGTTTTACGCTGCAGCATTCTCTTAAACAACCTATGTGTTTTAGAACTAAAAAAACATTTGAAAAAACGAAATGCTTCTAGCCTAGCTGCTGCAGTGAAGAATTTGGCTTAGATGTAAATAACATCTTCCAGAATCAATGTGGCACCACTAGGTTTCCAGAGACTTACATTGCACTGGGTAGGAGATATCTTGCAGAATATGACACTTCGCCCGACATTAATTTGGTACACATTGGTTGAACTATTCCTTTATAACCTCATTATAATTAATGTTTAGTAAGCATAATGGTTTACTGAAAGAATAACGATACTGAAACTCCCTTCATTAAAAAACACACATGTAAAATTGACTCCTTATGTTGTATATATCCTTGTTTTGTACACAGCCTTAATGAACAGTGTCTGTTTTATTGGAATGGGATGTGCTGTACATCACATCCCCTAGTAAACAATGTGGAAGCCTTTATTTCAAAATGCCAAACATGATTCATGCATATTCATGAATATACATTTGTTTTGTGTGTTAAATTGCAGAACTATTATCATATATTAAGTAATGTCTGTATTCTGATTTGAAATTAAACTAGAGCATGTTCACTTGGACTGTGATAAGTCGTCATCCCTCAGGGAACTGTAAATGATGGAGGTATTTACTGTGAACCCACACACTGAGTTATGGTATGAGCAACAGCAAATGTTGATTTGTTGTAACACTGTCACCCTACGTAGGCATGAAATTGCGGATGATATTATATTAATGCCATTAGTGGCTTGTTATTTAATTTACTGACGTGATGTGTAGCGTTATCCAGATTGGCCTTCCTCCATCTTTAAACTCCACATAACTACCAGTCTTTATTGTACACCCCCAACACCAGCCTTCCGCCTTGCCCAGCGGCTTGAGTGCCTCCATTAAAAATCAGTGACAGCTGTGACTATATTTAACTAATTCATGACCGCACCGCCACCCCCTCCTGAGGCAAACCCAGGCACTATTTCTTGTCTTATTCTTTTTCTCACTGCCTCTGTTTTCTTGTTTGTGTCTCTTCCTCACCCTAGGGGTCGCACCAGAGGGAGGGTTGTTTTGGATGAGGAGGACAGCATGGATGGGACTGAGATAACAGAGTCCATAGGCCCTCAGGACACAGGTGAGATATTGAAAACCCCCTTTTTGATCCATTATGTACACGTTGGTTATATTGGGACTGATACAAGACTTGAACTTGCTCATCCAGGCAGCCTCATGCAGGGAGTGCTTCAAAAGGGTATTTCTGCAAAGGTAGAGGAGTCTCCCTCTCCTGGAGAAGGATGGATGAGAGCTTTTTCTTGGCACCCCATGCTTCTACTTCAGGGCTATAATTGAAAGGGTTTAGCTTGAGCTGTGAAGCTGCAGTGGGTGTGTATTTTTTTTCTCCCCTTACTGCTTCCATCTTTCCTCCTGCTCTGAGATTGGCATTGAGGTGCAGTGGGAAAGAGCCCAAGGCTAATGCCCTCTAAAAGCTTTTTAAAATCCCATCAGTCTCTCCAGACCCATTTATGTGCTTTTTTATGTGTGTACATCTCATCACATGACCATGCCTCCCATTCTCCTACATCTCAGTACTGCCCTGTTGCTGTGCTGTAGATATTGGGGAATAAAATTCTGCCAGTGGCTCACTTTACTTGTATTAGTTGTGGCTTACTTTGCATAAGCACAAGATGAATATCATCAATTTCAGAGCATTCCAACATTATGATGTTTTTGAGAAGGTCAGGACCTGATCCCCTGTGTTGACCTCATGTATAACCCTTGATTTGTGACCCTTCTACAGTTCAGCCAAATTGTTTTATACAAACGACTTCTGAATTTTGAAAAACTATGTTTGAAACTAAAAAATACCCAAACGCTTAATTATATTCTTTATTTTACCTTGAAAATTGTGGTGTGGTTATCCATAAAGGCTTATCAGAATAACCAGGTTATTGTAAAATATTAAGTTATAAAACAAACAAAGGTGATGCAGAATTTCCGACACGTCATTCATAACCATAAGAAGTTCTTCCACAGGTGCGTTCAGTTATTAGGAGGTAATGAGCTTGAATTTGTCCTTGTGTAATTCCATCAGATGACGCTGAATCATTGCAGTATTAGCCTAATTACGTCTCAGTGAAATGTAAATAAAATTTTGCATGGCCCAAAGTCTCAGTGAGGGGCACGTTTGGGAGTTGTTTTGTATGATTAACACAGTGAGTTGAGTCTTTTTTTTTTTTTGCAATTTAGATCAAAAGCACCCATGATTGTAACAAAATTGAATGCACTCGTATATCAGGCAAAATATTCCCCATTAATATTAAACCCCACTTCTTGAGACATTTTGCCATGCCATGATTCATAGTGTTTTCCTTGCCTCCATTGTTATTGCTATTCTGTACAAGAGCTTGACATTCCCAGTGGGTTTACAGTAATCAGTGCTTGAGCATATGGTACCCATATTTTACCATCCATCTCACTAATAAAGGCTGTGTTTCTGAACTGGAGGAAACTGACTAGAATGCAATCACCCTTCCCTATGACAGCCTGTATCTTTCAGAGGCTGTTTGCTGATTTTATAGACAGATAATTGGTAATGACTTGAATAGCAGATACTGGCTTCGAGGCCAATCTTAAACATGCTAGAATGCTCACAAATGCTTTTTGGGGATCATTATTTTTTTGTTACCACCAGAAACGCCAATCCAGCCAGTGGAAACTGTGGAAGAGGTGGCCACTGCGGTGCCAGAGGAGGACAAGCCCTCTTCCCCTCTGGCCCAGAGCCCTCCAGCTGAGAGTTCAGCAGGACCATCTGTCCCGGCGAGTAGAGATGTCAAAAGCAGGTTAGAAACACTAAACTTCCACTGAACCATTTGAAAAATAATGATCCTTGTGCCCTTTTGTGTTTTTTATGAATGTGTACATATGTATGTTTAAGCCTAAAAATACAATTGTGCATTTGTGTTCAGCAATATGACATGGTGTTTGCATTTACTGTGTACACATGCATGTATGAACTGAAATGGAGTCATCACTTGGTAGAGAGGCAGCACTCTCCTCCCAGGTGCCACTCTGTTAAAGGTTGTAATCAATCTCCTGGCCTGTCTCAGCTATCGATGTTAAAGATGGAGAGCAGACCAGCAGCATCTCCTGGGATCTTATTAACGAGGCCAACTCACCCCTTACAAATGTGATGAATATTAACCACCCATGTTGTTTCTCAACTTTCCAGCTTTTGGCTACTATTCTCCTTTTGTCTTTTATCACTGTTCTCACACGCACATTTATCACATGAAATCTGCAACACTTCCATATCCACTTACTCTTGTAAGGTGAAGGTTTTGGTTTACAACTTCTTAAACACAAAATCATGCAGAATTAATAGCTTGATGTAGTTAAAATGTCATTAAAATCAAAGCTGTATACAGGGCTCCAGAGTATCTTTTTACTGGTTTCACTGGTGTGCCTAAATTTTTAATTTTAGGTGCACTAGCACATTATTTAGGCACACCCAATAATACCTTTAAGTACCTAACAGGATAAAACTTAAACACGATAAGTAGTCAGTGAACATAGCTGGTGCATTTAGGTGCACCCAATAATCAATTTTTAAATTGAAATCTTAACACATCATGTAAAATGGTGTTAACAGGAAAAGTTCCAATTACGTTACTGTATCTTCCTTCATTTAAATCACAGCACATGCAACAAGAAGTCATGATAAACTCCATTGTTTAAAAAAGAAACTGCTAGATTTAATTTGCTCTTGACAGATTTTTGTACATGTGAGACCAAATTAGTTCTACTTTGGAGCCAAAACAAAACAAAAAAAACAATATCTATAATAAAAGCACTTGATCAGGTTGAGGTGCATGTGAGACAAGGGTCTGACCTGCTACTCGTATATCATGTGGATTTCACAAGTTGTTCATTTTATAAATGGAGTGTGTGCACGTGTCTGTTTTTGGAGATGGTGTGTGTGCGCCTGCCTCACAAATGCAGCCATTATGTGTTTGTGTATATGTTGCTGCCCAGACAGTCGCATTGAAGAAAGAGGCCTTAATTCATGGTGACATGCATGGCACTGTATTAAGTCACATTAGGTGTATATATATATATAATTTAACAGCCGCTTCCACCCATTTTCTTTGTTTCAGCGAGCGTCTCTGTGCCTTCTGTTACTGCGGTGGCCGTAGCCTGCTGGGTCAGGGAGAACTGCGAGTGTTCAGCACCACGCCTCAGTTTGAAGCACTCTTCAGCCACAAGGGTGGAGGAGGCCCGACGAGCGATAGCAGTGATGGTGATAAAACCACTCAGCCAAAAATGGCCGGAGAGACCACCTCAGGACAGAGGGAAAAGACGAAGTAAGTAGGCCTGGCTGACGATGTTGTTACAAGTGGTTTGGCACTCAGTCAAATCATCTCTGATGAGTTCCTGTTGTGAGTTTGTCCCTGTAGATACTGGACAGGAAACAACTGGTGTAGAAATCTTGATTATGACTAAAATATTTACTCTTTTTAAAATGGAATGATGTATTTTGGGTGAAATGACCTTTTACCCTTTCCCTAGAAAGCAGAATTGATACTCATGTACATAGCAGTGTTTGGCCAAAATCCAGTATTTACGCACACACAGACCTCACATGGTAACAGGCCACTCTCCATTAGCAGGTTGTCTACTTTTGAAGGCTAGATTATCACTTTGCCTTAGCAGTTGGTGTCCCCATGGCCAGGGATGCCGCATAAGGTGAAGGGTGCACATGAGCCATTCCTGTGTCTTTTGTGCTGGAGCACTCGCATAATTCCACACCGTGCCAACAAAGGACCCTCCTCGGACTCTTTTGGACAGCTGCCTAATTTGTTTTGGTCCTTTAGAATCAGTTGGGTGTCTCTCCGGTCTCCCAGTGATGTAATGGGCAGTGAGAAGCAGTATGCGTCTGGCAGCATGCCAAGCCAACCAGTAGCTGTTGTGTTGTTGCCGTGTGATTGGTCATTGGGGCCAGTCCTCGGCTGTGCCACACAGAGGCACAGGAGGGAGCACAGGGCAGGAGGAGGAATTGTATATTGATTTGTCAGAGAAGCAGAGGTGGACAGAGGGGGAAACTGTGGGAGAAGATCATTATGTAATTGGTGATGAAACTTTGGCTGTGAACAATAAGCTGTCAAGGCTGTTTGTCACGAGTATGCCATCATGCTTCCAGAAACCAGTCTCTTGGTTTTGGCCGTTGGTTTGTTTACTGGAACTTGGGGTCCTTTTTAAATGCTAATACTCCCTCTCCACATTTTCCACATGCAATGCATCTCACTAGTCGAAGCCAGGGACTCAGGGAAACGCATCCTTTTCAACAGACTTTATGAGACTGAACAGCCAGCCTCTTGTGCACACACCAAACAAGATGGCCCTCTTCCTTCTCCTCCTCCTCCTCCTCCTCCTCCTCCTCCTCATCCTTTCCCTCCTCCCCCACAGCTTTTTATTTGCTCTCAAACATTTTCCCCCAGCTCATTCTATCTGTCTTCTTCTCTCTGCTTTTGTAAAAACTGCACATCGTCCTCTACCTTTATGTCTTTGCTCTCGATTCATTCCTTAATTGATTCAGGCTGTCCTTCTCCTGCGTTACATATCTGTCAGCTGTCCTCCTCTAAAAAAACAACAAACAAACCTGTGCTGACCCGCTTTCTCTGCAAACCTCCTCCTTTGTTCCAGTGGGTCTGAAAACTGCGAGGAAGAGCCAGACCCAGCCAGTCGATTTTGGGATGAGCTTTCTCATGTCGGCCTTCCACAGGATCTCAACGTCCAGTCTCTCTTTGAGTCAGGTAAGATCACTAAAAGAAACCTTTCATTGCTTTTTAACAGACATAAAATGGAGAGTACTCATGAATGTATATGTTGACACAGAATCTGAACCAGATGTTTATACAATTTTAATCATCGCACCCTTTTTATGTCTTGAAATTTTAGGGCAATGCTGGGCACATCAGAGTTGTGCCTTGTGGTCCGAAGGTGTTTGTGAGGGCGAGGGACAATCTCTGCTTAATGTGGACAGAGCCATTGACTCAGGGAGCACAAAGGTGAGTCAGGGGAGAACATCCATGGACTAATAGGTGTTAACACCATCTTAATGTGTTGGGGCAGCAGGGGAGGGACTGCTTCAGTGAGGCACGGCAAAGCTGATGGATCAGACTGGCTGGTAAAGGTCGGACCGGCAGCGCGGATCTCTCAGCTGTGAAATGGAAAAGGTCACGCCACTCAACGGGGCTGAGCTCTTATGGCAGCTTAGCTGCCAGTGTTAGCAGTGGCACGGCTCTCCGATTGTGTTAGCAACCCATTGCTCGTGCAGCCCATCAGCGAGTCTTCCACTTGATCTCCAGAGTGGCTATTAGTGCACACTCATAGAACTGACACAAATGGGGAATGGGTGAGGCTCTGTCATGAATTTGATCGCCAGGGGGTCTTGATCTTAGCTGAGATACCCGATGATTCCCAAAGATTACAGGCAAAAGCTGTCAGTCAAAAAAAAATGCCATGGACCTGTTCAAATGGTTGTTGTATCCTTGTCTGTTCACAGAATGTATTGATTTTAGTTGCAAATAAAGACATTTTAGTCATTTAATGGTCTCTGGCTCTCTGTCTTTTTCCCTCTCTTTCTGCAGCACTGTGCATACTGTAAGCGCCTTGGAGCATCCATTAAGTGCTGTGCTGAAGGATGTGCTCAACTCTACCATTACCCCTGTGCGGGGGCAGCTGGGACCTTTCAGGATATCAGGACTCTCTCGCTCCTCTGCCCAGAACACTCTACATTGGCCATTCACAAATGTAAGTAAAGCGACTTGCGTAAGGGAATATTTGACACTGTATATGTTTGGCTCCTCTGAACTAACTGACTCTTTCTTTAATTTTCCCGCCCATAGTTGTAGATGATGTAAATTGCGCGCTATGTGATAGCCCGGGGGACCTACTGGACCAGCTCTTCTGCACCAGTTGCGGTCAGCATTACCATGGGATATGCCTGGACATGGCCGTGACCCCTCTGAGGAGGGCAGGCTGGCAGTGCCCTGAGTGCAAAATCTGCCTGACATGCAAGTGAGTGACCTTCCCACTTGCCTCTGTAACAAATCTCAGCCTCAATATTTTTTTCCTCTCTTGCTTTTCCTTCACTTTCCTTCTTGCTGTTTTTCTGTATAGCTACCAGGCATGGTATTAACTGCTGGTTTGTTTACCTCTGTGGTTTGTGAGGAGCTAACTGGATGTTGTACCCTAAAGCTCAGTCTTGTAACTTCTGACCTTATTTAAACAGCACAGGAGCTGTGCTAGCAACTGAGCCTGTTTGCCTTAGGTGAACAATGTCCATTGAGCTTTCTATTCTGTATTTACATAGAGACCCTAGCACCATGTTATTACTGCATAGCATGGTATTTTTTCAAGATGAGTAGGGGTTCATGATATATTGTCACTATAATGGATGGCATGGGAGTTGAAACTGACTTAGACACCCTTTTTTGCGTTTTATTGGGAAGGTTATACCAATCTAAAACCTTACCTGTGTTTAAAGAAGTAAAACAAATTTTAAATACATCCGTATTTGCCCAGGAAAAAGCCTTGTTTGTTTTTTCACCAACCAATTCTTCCGCATTACTCATTGCCAACCCTACAATTAGAGATGTAGCACCCCCACACACTGAGACACACAGCTACACGCCCCAAGCTACTGTATATCAGCAGGGCTAATATTTTAACACACTAACATTTCTATGTTATTGTTAGTATTACCTTGGGTGCAGTTGTTTCGTGCAGTTGTCCTTCTTGGTTGTATGTGTATGTTAAAGAAGAATAGTGTATATGGTCTTTCTTATTAACATTTTTACTTTATTCATCTGTTGTCCTATTGTATATCATGTTTTGTCTTGTTTTTTTTTCAATCTATCACTGAGTAATTGTTTTCCCCTTTGGAAATGAGTCTTGAGCTGCTGTAAAAAGTGCATTTTCATGATTAGCGATCAATAATGTCTTATCTTACCTTGTATAAAATATTACACTGCTTGCCATATAACATTGGAAAAGATACCTTGATAGCTAAATGTAAAACGAGTTCACCTCAAGGTTTTCTATAGGTGATTGTTAGTGGTATTGGATGCAACATAGCAGGATGACTTTTTCTGTATGTAATTATCAACAATAGGTAGTCAGTCAGTGAATGTCAGTGTGTTCAGCCAGTCTTCCACCTGATCTGGCAAAAATAAGGTTTTTTATTGTGGATGACTATTGTTTTTAGATGGTTTAGACATAAAATATTAAAATGTTGGAGAGGCAAACACTATAATAACAACAAATAATTCTTGCTATTTTTGAAAAATCAGAACAGAGAGTACATATTAGTCACGACAGGAAAAGGCTGCTTCTCTCTTCTGATTCATGCATGCCTTCATTCATCAACACGGTAACAAACAGAACTGATACTTGCTGTAAAACTGAGATCCAGTATGTAGTAGAAACTTGAGGTCAGTTCAAACAAGGGATGAATACAATCTCAAAGAATACACCTGCCTTGAAAAATCAAAGAGAAGAAAGTGAGACTGAGAAGTAACACATTGTGTAAAAACATATTTTGTTCAGGAAACCTCCTAAAGATGACAGTTCCCAAAGGAGAAACCCCTTGACAATTATAATCCATGTGACTACAGTACCAAATTAAAAATCCTGCGTAGCTTTTTGCAGTTTATGTGTTTAAGTCTTATTCTCACCCATTTTGCACAACTCTCCTTTTCTCTTTGTAGAAACCCAGGAGAGGACACTAAAATGCTGGTGTGTGACATGTGTGACAAAGGCTACCATACCTTCTGTTTGCAACCTGCTATGGAATCTCTTCCCACCAATGGATGGAGATGTAAGGTAGGAAAGATTACCTATAATGCTGGATGGCTTATTTTTATGATATGAATCCAGGTTATTCTGGCTGGAATTTTGTTTGAAGTTCCAAACTGTTGAATCTGATGCCCAGATTGCTTCCACCAGGGGAACCCTTGAAGCAAAATCACAACACAAAATTCCCACTCTGTGTGGACTGTAAAATTCAGTGTAAAAATTCAAGGTATGAATCTTTGCTCGGGCAAAGAGTGAAATGTCTGCCACCCACCAGAATATGACTTTGGTGGTTTGTATTCAAGCTTTTGAGGGTTAACAAATGACTCACACCAGCTGATCTTTTAAAGGCTTCAGTTCAGTATTACTGCTTTAAGATAAAGCAGTGTGGGAGTGTGTGTACATGTGTGTGCAAGTTAATCACACGCAATGCCTCACTGCAGCCCCGCCCTCCATCCTCCAGCCGTGTAAATGGTGTGCTCCTCTCTCAGGCAGCTGGTTAACACACCATGCAATTCGCTGCAGCGGCTAGTGAAGGCCATGACAATAGAGCCAGCCAGTGATGAAAGGTCTTCACACTTAGCTTCTCTATCTGACTCAGCACAGGAGGAACACACAACCCACACACATCCTTGCCACATGCCTCTTGCCATCAACCCATACTCCACTCACATGGTAGTTTTGTTCTGAGTGCAGTTGTCTTGCTGAAGTAGAGATAAATGAAAAATGAGTCATTGTTGGAGTTTCAGTGCTCTGTCATATTGTCTGTCATGGAGGAGCACCGAGCTCACTCAAGCTGAGCTGCCAGCTGGTCTATTAAACTCCCAATCACTTTTTTTGCATACAAAAAGTTAGTTGTGGTAGAGTTCTCATAAATATATTTCATGATGATTTCTTGTAGAAAATAAAACAACTGGACTATTTCAAATCTCCCCTCAAAAAATGGCATTTTAACACTAGTTACTGACGTTGACTCATCAACTTTTTACACCTGGACTGTAAGGATTTCTTCATTTATTTTTTTAATTTTTAATTTTTTTGCTTTCATTATACAACTGCATAGAGCATATTTAGCCCAAAGTAGCACTACATTAAAATGTATAATCTTACACAGCATCACAACTTCTTTTTTATTGAGATATGTTTTAAAGCTTGATAATTTAACAGGAGTGGTTGAGCAGTGTTTTTAATATTTGATTGACTTGCCCTGTATTGTCAAAATTTGAAATTAAATAAATGCAGCATAAAAGTCAAATGCCTGCTTTTAACCCAAAGCAGCTCATGCTGTTGAATGTTGTCAGTATGGATATCCACAAAGCAAATGAATGGCAACCAGCATTTTTGATGAGATATGTAGCTCACAACTCTTTAGTCAACAAAACTGTTCCAAAGACCGTTGAAAAGCAGTGGGATCGTTTTCAGGGTATGCAAGCTGGCAAAATATAGCAAAGTGCTTTATATAGCTGATATAGATCCTAGATATGCTCCATGGTTAGAATTCCTTCTGACCTCAAAATTAAGTTTAAAAACTATTCAATAAACAAATGTCTGCACATGTGTAATTGTAATAGCATTTGTGAAAGATAAGTTGTTTAAATGGTCCTTTTTATTTGAAGAGAATCTGGTAAGTCCCATTTCATCAAGGCCTAAAAATAATGCTTTTATTTTTTAGCTCCCTGTCATGAATCTGCTGGAAAAGAGTCATGTTCTTTAAAAATAAGCATGTTCACTGTGTGCCTGGGAAGGTTTCATGCTCATTTCCCATTCCATGACTTAATGTGCCAGTACTGTAAAGCAGAAACATAGTTTTTATGCAACATTGGTTTGGTCATGTTCTTAAGAGGGCTTCCTTTGCTCCACAGAACTGCAGAGTATGCATCCAATGTGGAACACGAACCAGCAGGCAATGGCACCACACCAGCCTGCTGTGTGAGAACTGCGTCCAAAACCAGGACCCTGCTCTGAGCTGTCCTATGTGTGCCTGCATCTTGGACCCTGAGCATCACAAAGACTTACTCTTCTGCCACAGTTGTAAGAGGTAAGATAATTTTTGTAACATAACTGGTCCAAATGCAACGCTCTTATTTTTTGATTGGGGAATCAATATTCCCTGGTAACACTAAGAAATCACTTCGAGATCCACAGTAATAAATATGTCATAACAATCCCTTAAAATTCCTGTGTACTCCATTCAGATGGCTACACCTGGAGTGCGAACGTCAGAACTCAGGCCAAGCAGAAATCCACCCCAGAGAGGACTATGTTTGTTCCAACTGCAAGTCTCCTGCTGCAGAGCAGGCGCTACAGGCAGAGGATATGGACACCGGCCCAGAGCTCAGCCCTCAGCCAGCCTCCATGCACACAGACTCTGAGACTGGCCTACAGCTGGCTAAAAAGCACATGGACCTAGAACCTGGCACTCAGCTGCCTCCTGAAATGCACAATGACCCCAAACCGGAATTACTTGCTGTTCCATTGCACTCAGATCCAGAGCCTGTTCAGGCTACCGTCCGGGAGGAGAAGCTGGCCACGTCAGCCCAGAAGCCTGGTGGGTCTTTGTTCCAGAAAGGTTA